>NC_045624.1:45641666-46300833 GCF_009829155.1 Mustela erminea
AGAGGAAACTTCAACAATATGATAAAGAGCATAAATACTTATAGCTAAATTATGTGGGACTTGATCCCAAGATTGTGAGATCATGACCTGAGCCGAAGGCAGAGGCTTAACCCACTGAGCCACACAAGCATCTTCATGCTTTTTTTTCTATTGCTTTTCCTCTAAGATCAGAAACAAGACAAGGATGTCCAGTCTCACCACTTTAATTCAACTTAGTAATAGAAGTCAAAGCCACAATAATCAGACAAGAAAAATAAATAAGAGGGATCCAAATTGGTGAGGAAGAAGTAAAACTTTCACTATTTATAGATGGCATGATGCTATATGTAAAACCCCAAAGACTCCAGCAAAAATACTACTTGAACTGATAAGTGAATTCAGTAGTTGCAGGATAAAAAATAAATATACAGAAATCTGTTACATTTCTATACACTGATAATGAAGCAGCAGAAAGTGAAATTAAGAAAACAATCCCATTTACAATTGCACCAAAAATGTTAAAATATCTAAGAATAAACCTAACTGAAGAGGTGAAAGACCTGTACTCTGAAAACTAGAAAACTTTTGATGAAAGAAATTGAAGATGACTCCCAAAAATGGAAAGACATTCCATGCTCATGGATTGGAAGAACAAGTATTGTTAAAATGTCTATACTACCCAAAGCAATCTACACATTGAATGCAATCCCTATAAAAATATCAACAACATTTTGAGGCACCTGGGTGACTCCATTGGTTAAGTGGGACTGAGCCTTGCATTAGGATCCACACTTAGCAGAGAATTGGTTTGAGGATCCTCTCTCTCCCTTTGCCCCTTCCCCTGCTCATGCCCTCTCTTTCTCTTTCTAAAATAAATAAATCTTAAAAATATATATCAATAGCATTCTTCACAAAAATAGAATAATCAATCCTAAAATTTGTATGGAACCACAAAAGACCCTGAATAGCCAAAACAACCTTGAAAAGGAAAGCCAAAGCTGGAGGCATCATAATTCCAGACTTCAAGTTATATTACAAAGCGGTAGTAATCAAAACAGTATGGTACTGGCACAAAAATAAACACGTAGATTCAAGAAACAGAATAGAAAACCCAGAAATAAACCCACAATTATATGGTCAATTAATCTTTGATGAAGCAGAAAAAGACATCCTATGGGAAAAAGACAGTCTCTTCAACAAATAGTGTCTGAGACTTCTGTTCAGTTAATGATCTCAGGGTCCTGGGATTAAGCTCCTGCATCACATCAGGCTCTCTGCTCTGCAGGGAGTCTGCTTCCCGCTCTCTCTCTCTGCCTGCCTCTCTGTCTACTTGTGGTCCCTCTCTCTGTCTGTCAAATAAATAAATAAAACCTTTTTAAAAATTAAATTAAATTAAAAATGACCTATTCTGAAAAATGTTACATCTACACTTAAAAAGAATGTGTATTCTGCTGTTTTCATACCCTTTGCATGATAAATATTTCTCCATCCCTTCATTTTCAATCTGCATGTATCTTTAGGTCTGAAGTGAGTCTCTTGTAGGCAGCGTATAGATGGTCCTTGCTTTTTTATCCATTCTGTTACCCAATGTCTTTTGATTGGAGCATTTAATCCATTTATATTCAGAATAATTATTGATGGGTATGTACTTGTTGCCATTTTGTTACTTGTTTTATGGTTGTTTTCATAGTTCTCTGTTCCTTTCTTCTCTTGCTCTATTTCCTTGTGGTTTGATGGCTTTCTTTAGTGATGTGCTTGGATTCCTTTCTCTTTATTTTTTGTGTATCTTTTGCAGGTTTTTGATATGGGTTACCATCACAATACATATATAACATCTTATGTATATAGCAATCAATATTAAATTGATAGTCATTTAAATTCAAACCTATTCTAAAAGCATTAAATTTTTACTCCCATCACCCACATTTGATGTATGTGATATCATACTTGCTATACTTTTATTGAATCCCTTGACTAATTTTCATAGATATTATTGATTTTACTGATTTTGTCCTTTTACCTCTGTACTGGTTGTATAAGTGATTTATCTACTACATTTTTTATGTTCACAGTTACCTCTGAAATTTTTCTCTTTCATAATTTTCTTATTCCTGATTATGGCCTTTTCTTTCCACACAAAGAATTCCATTTAGGGGCACCTTGCTGACTCAGTTGGTAGAATATGCAACTCTTGATCTTGGGGTAGTGCGCTGAGCCTTGTTTGCCTTCAGTGCAACAAAGTGGCTCACTTGGTCTGTTGTGGGCCAGGTTTGATCACTGTGCTGTTAAAGGACCGGTCTGAGACTGTTGTAGGCTTGTAGTTGGGTGGTGTCAGCAGTTAGACCAGATGCCTGTCTTCAGCCCATTTGCTGGGGCTACAGTAACACTAACTTGAAAGGTGCTCTTCTTTCCTCATCCTCTGAGAGGCTTTGGCTGATGGGTGGGCCTGACATCAGGCCAGATGCCTGCTGGGGCTGCAGAGGCACTGATCAGCAGGGCACTGTCTCTGCACTGCCACTTAAAACGTTGGGCTGCTGGGCCTGTGAGTGTACTGGTGTGTGTTGTTATCTTTCCTTCTCCCTAGGGCAGGATTTACTTTGGAGTGCCAGTGGTCTTGCAGGGGCTGCTTGCAGGTTGAACCACTGGCAGGAGCGCCTTTGGAAGCATTCCTTCCTAGGAGAGGTGAGTTGAATGGGGCAGATCTGCAGGAGAATGTGGGGATGGGTCACATGGTGTTAGCAAGTAGGTCTGGCTAGCTAGCCTGGGGTAGTTGAGGGGGAGAGAAAATGGCTCCTGCCAGATCTTTGGTTCTTAGAGGAGTCTCCTGAAGATCCCTGCCCCTCCAGCACACATCCCAGGATTAGTAAATCAACCTCCTTCGCCCATACCCTAGGCGCTTTTCAAACTCCTGCTTCTATGCTGTGTCTCAGTGGGGTTCCTTGTTATACTGTCTCTTTAAGAGTGGGGACTCCATTTTCTATCACTCTCTAGGCTGTTGATCTTTAAAGTATGTGGAGTTAAACCCCACTGGTTAGGAAACTTCATGAAGTTAAGCACCACTGGTTTTCAAAGCCAAATGTTATGGGGACCCATCTTCCCAGTGCAGATTGCTCATGTCTAGGGGGCCTGATGTGGGCCTCCTTCTCCCTTCTTCTGTGCTTCTTTCCTTCTTTCCCTTCCCCATGCTTATGGTGTCCCTCCTGTTTGTGGTTATCTCCCTAGGAGTTTGGTTCCCAACCCCATCTCTGCCCCTCCTACACTTTTTGATGAGTCCTCCTCTCTATGATCAACTGTGGAATGTCTGCTTTGCCAGTCTTCAGGTCATTTTCTGGGTTAGATGCACTGATGTGGCTGTTATCTAGGTATGCCCATGAGACAAGGTGAGCTTAGGACCCCACTAGCCCTGTCTCCCCAGAACTAGAGCATCTCTTTTCTTTCGTTAAAAAAAAAAAAAAAAGATTTTATTTATTTATTTGAAAATAAATTTAAAAAAGTGAAAGAGGGAACACAAGCAGGGAAGTAGGAGAGGGAGAAGGCTTCCCGCTGAGCAGGGAGCCCGATGAGGGGCTCAATCCCAGGACCCTGGGATCATGACCTGAGCGGAAGGCAGACGCTTAATGGACTGAGCCACTGTTAAAGCACCTCTTTTCAATTATTTTGAATATTTTCAATTATTTTGGGTTTATTCCTGAGAGTGGAATTGCTGGATCATATGGTAATTCTATGTTTAAACTTTTGAGGAAAAAACTATTTCCACATTGGCTGAGCCATTTCACATTCTTACCTATGATATATACAACTGCTTTTTTAAGAAAATGCAATACTTAAATGTAAATCTTACAAAGCAAGTCTTATATGCTGGAAACTATAAAACACTGATATAAGAAACCAAAGATCTAAATAAATAGGCATACCATGTTTGTGGGTTGCAAGGCTCAATACAGTAAAGATGTTAATTTTCCCCAGTACAGGTTTAAAATAATTCCTATCAAAATTCCAGCAAGGGGAGCCTGGCTGCCTCAGTCCATTAAGTGTCTGCCTTTGGCTCAGGTCATGATCCCAGAGTCCTGGGATCTAGCCCCAGACTGGGCTTCCTGCTCAGCAGGAAACCTGCTTCTCCATTTCCTTCCACCTGCTGCTCTGCCCCTCTCTGTCTGTCAAATAAATAATTAAATAAATCTATCTTTTAAAAAATTTCAGCAAGATTATTTTTCCAAAATTTATGTTGAAAGTCAAAGGAACTAGAATAGACAAAGCAATTAAAAAAATGTTTTAAAGATTTTTATTCATTTATTTATTTATTAGGGGGTGAGGGAAGAACGGAGGAAGAGGGACAAGCAGACTGAGTGCTGAGCACAGAGCCTGATGCGGGACTTGATCTGACAACCCTGACCTGAGCTGAAATCAAGAGTTGGACACTCAACTAACAGCCACCCAGGCACCCTAGGTAAAGCAACTTTAAAAAAGAAGAAGATGGGAAGAATCTTTCCAATTTCAAGACTATATGGTATGGGCAAAGGGATATATACAAAGACAAGTGGAACAGAACCGAGAACCCAGAAATAGACCCACACAAAGGTGCAAAGGTAATTTAATGGAGTAATGAAGAGAAAATAACCTTTAACAGGTGGTGCTGGAGAAGCAGCTGGACACCCAGAGGCCAGCAAAGAAGAAAGAAAGAAAGAAAGAAAGAAAGAAAGAAAGAAAGAAAGAAAGAAAGAAAGAAAGAAAGAAAGAAAAAAGAGAGAGAGAGATTAACCTTAACGCAAGTCTCCTACAAAATCTAACTTGAAATGGATCATGGACTTAAATGTCTGACATAAAACTGTAAAACTTTTAGGGAGAAAAATCTTTGAAATATAGGGCTTGTCAAAGAGTTCTTAGATTTAATGCAAAAGCATGATTCATATAAGGAAAATCTGATAAACTGGACTTCATCAAAATTAAACCCTCTGTTCTGTGAAGGATCCTATTAAAAGAAGCAAAGACAAGCTAGGAATGGGAGAAAATATTTGCAAATCACATATCTGACAAAAGACTAGAATCTAGAATACATAAAGAATTCTCAGAACTGGGGGCACCTGGGTGGCTCAGTGGGTTAAGCCTCTGCCTTCGACTCGGGTCATGCTCCCAGGGTCCTGGGATTGAGCCCCACGTCAGGCTCTCTGCTCAGCAGGGAGCCTGCTTCCCTCTCTCTCTCTGCCTGCTCTCTGCCTACTTGTGATCTCTGTCAAATAAATAAATAAATCTTTAAAAAAAAACAAAAAACAAAAAAAAGAATTCTCATAACTGGATAGTAGAAAAGCAAACAATCCTTTTAGAAAATGGACAGAAGATGTGAAGAGACATTTCACCCGAGAAGAGATAACAGATAGCAAATAAAGCACTTGAAAAGATGTCCAACATCATTAGCAGATTAAAACCACAATGATATATCGCTATCACGACCCACCTATCAGTGCGGCTAAAATAAGACATTGTGACTACATCAAATGCTGATAAGGGTGCTATGAAGCGGGATCACTCACACATTGTTGCCAGGAATGTAAAATGATACATCTACTCTGGAAAACAATTTGGCAGTTTCCACAAGTTTAGTGGGGGCATCAGGGTGACTCCTCTTTGGAGCATTGGACTCTTGGTTTTGGGTTAGGTCATGATCACATGGTCATGAGATGGAACCCTGCATTAGGGGGAGAGGGGTCCTGTGCTCAGTGGGGAGTCTGCTTGAGGAGCAGAGGGAGAATCAGACTTTCCATTGAGCAGGGAGCCCAACATAGGGATCAATCCCAGGACTCTGGGATCATGACCTGAGCCAATATCAGTCGATTAACCAACTGAGCCACCCAGGGGCCCTTGATTTTTTATTTTGGCTCAGGTCCTGATCTCACTGTTGGGAGCCTGAGCTCTGTGGGGCTAGGCACTGGGCATGCAGTCTGCTTAAGATTCTTCTCTGGTTCTCCCTCTGCCCCTCCCCCACCTCTCTCCCTGTCTTAAAAAAGAGAAAAAAAGAAGCAGCTAAACATGTAATTACAGTAAGACCCAGCAGTTGCCCTCCTGGACACTGTTATGTTCACATATCAATCTGTATGTGAATATCTACAAGAGATTTCTTCATAATAGCCCCAAACTGGAAAAACTCAGATGTCCTTCAGCATGTGAATGGTCAAATAAATCATGGTGATCTGTGTGGTAATGCAATGAAATACTACTCAACAATAAAAGGGAAAGGACTATTGATATATGTTATGACCTTGAATATCCAGGGAATTATGCTGAGTATATAAAACCAATCCCCAAATGTTACATACAAACATCCTGTATGCTTCTATTTATATAACATTCTTCAAATGACAAATTATAGAAATGGGGAACAGATTAGTGGTTGCCAGTGACTAAAGGGGAAGCACTGTGGTATAAAAGGGCGACATGAGGGATCTTGGTGATAATGGAAATGTTCTGTATCTTGACTGTATCAGGGCCAACAGCCTGGTTGTGATCTTACGCTATGGTTCTGGAATATGTTCCCACTGGGAGAAATCTTGTTAAGGGTGAATGGATCCCTCTGCATTATTTCTTCCAGCTGCATGTGAATTTGTAATTATTGCAAAGAGTTGAAGGAAAAACAAAAAATAACTGTGTATTTTTTTAAAGTGATGGAATTAGCAAAGAACAGGAGACTGTTACAAATGACCAAGAAAACTAGAAATAGAACCAAAATTCTTAGAAAGGAAAAACATTGTTAAAATTAAGAACTTGAGTGGATGCTGTATTGTTTCTTAGTGCCACTGGAACAAGTTACCACAAATTTAGTGGCTGAAAACAACAAGAATTTATTTTCTGACATTTCTGGAGGTCAGGAATCGGAAATGTCTCACTGTGCTAAAATCAAAGTGTCAATAAGACTGTTCCTTTGGAGGCTCAATGGAAGAATCCATTTTGTTGCCTTTTCATCTTCTAAAAACGCCCTTAGTCCTTGGCTCAAAACCCTGTTCCTCCCTCTTCGAAGCCAGCAAAATCAGGCCAAATTCTTCTCTGCTTACCATCTTTTTGATTCTTCTTTTTCTGCCTCCCTCTTCCATGTATAAGGACCCCTCTGACTACATTGGACTCACCTGATTAATCCACCATAATTTTCCCATTTTAAGGTTAGCTGATTAGCACCCTTAGTTCCATCTGCCACCTCCATTCTGCTTTTGCCATATTCACAGTTTCCAAGTATAGGCCATGGACATGGAAGGCGGTGGAGCTGGGGGTGGGATGGGGTGTAGTATTACTCTGCCTACCACAGATGGGTTAAAGAGCTGATTCAAATACTTGCAAAATAATTGCTGAATGGAAAGACAGGAATGAGGAGGTTACTCGGAATGCAGCCAGAGAAACAGGATATGGAAAATAGAGTTTAAAAGCCATGAAAGATAAAATTCAGAATCCTAGGAGGAAAGAGAATTTTTAAAAAAGATTATTTATTTATTTATTTATTTAACAGAGAGCTCATAAGTGGGGGGGGGGGGCCTGGGAAACAGGCTCCCTGTTGAGCAGGGAGCCCAATGCTGGAGGGTAGGGGGCTCAATCCCAGGACCCTGAGACCATGATCTGAGCTGAAGGCAGAGGCTTAACCCATTGAGCCACCCAGGCGCCCTGGAAAGAGAATTTTTGTAATTTTTCTGTCAGAGGTTAATATAAGGGTAAACAGAATTAGCATCTTTATTGTCTTCATTTTGGTGTTTACAAGTTGCCCTTTGTATCCCATCAATTTTACATTTGCAAAGTTTTACTTTTGAGTTAATAACGTACTTTTTCAGAAGGCAGCCTTTGGTAGGAACTTAAATATTCAAGAGCATTTGTGGTTACAAGACTGAACGCATTTTAGTGTGAATGACATCTTATAGAATCAGTAAGCCTTGTGCAGACCTTCCCTTTTTAAACGTTAAAAATTAAAACGTTTAAAAATATTTTATTGGGGAAATTTATTAAAATTTATTTCATTGGGGAAATCACTGATTAATTATACAGTATAAAATGTACACTGCCAAGAACAGATTTAAGAACAGGAAGAAAGCCTTAGATTTTTAAAAGTATAAATCGAAGTAAAAGCTCTGTTGTAAAGTTTGATTACTTTGAGCTCCTTTTTAACCAGGCGCACGTGTCCCACTTTAGCAAGTTGCACCGTGGCACCCACGCTCCGCCTCTGGTTGCAGGATCGGGGGTGGTACTTTTAAGGGGACTGGCTGGCCTACTGGGCTTCTCGCCACCATGGCTCAACTGGCGCCTTGAGTTCCCAGGCGTGTCACCCCTGAGCGAAGGCTCCCGCCCGCTCACTGAGCCCTGCGCGGTGGTCGGCTGCTCGTGCTCCGGCGGGGAGCGCCCCTTGGGGCTCCCGGCCACTTTCCGCGCGCCGCGTCTCCCGACTGCCGGCGAGTCGGCAGCCTCAGCGCCGACCCCGCCTCGTCCGCCCGCACCGCCTCCGCCCCTTGCCGCTGCCAGCCCAGGCGAGAGGGCATGACAGGCAATGCCCTCCCGGCCAGTTCCCGTTCCGGGCCGGGGCGCGGCCGCTTCTGCTCCCAGCCTCCCGCAGCTGCCAGTGTCGTGAGCTCTCTCGGCTTCGGCGCTGCCCCAGGCCTCGGTACTCCTCGGTTCCCGCTCTATCTGGCCTTAGCGCTCCTCGGTTCTCGCGCTCTCGGGCCTCGGTGCTCCTCGGTCCCCGCGCTCTCGGGCCTCGGTGCTCCTCGGTCCCCGCGCTCTCGGGCCTCGGTGCTCCTCGGTCCCCGCGCTCTCGGGCCTCGGTGCTCCTCGGTCCCCGCGCTCTCGGGCCTCGGTGCTCCTCGGTCCCCGCGCTCTCGGGCCTCGGTGCTCCTCGGTCCCCGCGCTCTCGGGCCTCGGTGCTCCTCGGTCCCCACGCTCCGAGCCTCCGCTCGCTCTTGTTCCCAGCTGCTGCGAGGTCTGCACACGTGGAGCCCAAGTAAGTTCCAGCGACTGGGGATGGTCGCACCGGGAAGAAGTTTCCTGGGGTCCTGGGCGCTGCTAGCGGGGAGGCGCAGAGAGGAGGGATCCTGTTTGTGGGCGGAATGCAATATTCCCCCTGGAAGAGCTCCGGGTGGGACAAGGAGGAGAAATGCAGTTTGAGGAATGCAGAAAAAGTTCAAACGGATCAACTTCGATGTCTGCGGAATCCCTGATCCCTCGTTAGGGGATTTCTAAATCCGGCCTGCAACTTAGAATGCCCCTTGCGTATCCCAGACCAATTACATGAGAATTCCTTGTGGTAGGACCGAGGCCTCTAGGGCGTTTGAACTCCCCAGATGATTCCAGTGTGCAGGCAGGGCTGGGAAAAACCAATCTCCAAATAAAGGATGGCTGCCAAGGAAGGTGGAAAGACCGCCGGCAGGGACGTTGATGGAGTCCAGCAGCAGACGGATCCCGCTGCACCCCTGTCCTGCGTGGTCTTGGGGACCCGGCAGCGGGCTTCCGTCCGGCTGTCTGAGCCGCAGAAAGGGGAATGAGACTGTTTGGCAGGGTGAATAGCGTGTTCAAAATGAACCTCGTGTATTCACACGGTCTTTTGGCGCATTGTGAAAAACAAGGACTGCCGGATCCTTATGATTCCCCCCTGATTCTGCATTCCAGAAGATGACACCATTGTTGCATTGACATGAAATTGGGGGATACCGTACACCCATGGCCTCGACAGCTTCTGGGTAATCTGCTTTAAGGGGGAGGCCAGGTGTGTTTGCCACAGGGTTTCCTTCTGAAAGCCTTCCATGTGGGTTATACCATATCCAGCGAAGGGTAATCCTACTGTGAATATGAGAGGATTGAATTTCCTAGGATGGACCCTTCCTCATCCGGGGGAGGGGGAGATAGTTGGGACCAAGTAGCTATAACCCCAGAAGCAAGACCATTGGACAAAACACAGACTTCTAACGTGTGTGCAGAGCAGATTAAAAAAAAAAAAAAAAGTATTTGCAACAAACAGCCCAGAGGTAGAAGAAAGGACTTTTAAATGTTTTAAGAAGAGTACTTTTAATTTTTGTGGAGTGGAGAAAGAAGTTCAGTGCTTTGGAGTCCATCCAACCTGGACCCAAATTCAGATTCTGTCACTTCTGTGATATGTGCCCCTAGGTAAATTACCTGAAAACTGGGGATAAAAATGGTAACTCTGTCCTGGGAATAATATAGTTAAATGAGATAATGTGTAGCAAATGGCAGGTGCTCTGTGAGCTGTGGTTATTTGTGTCTGACACCTGTTTTCTTAATGCAGCCATGAAGGGTGGGGGGATATTTGTCCAGAAATTGTCTCCCTCAACATTCCGCAGTTCTTCTGCCCTGCTAAGGGGAGAGTTTCTTCCCCCTTGGACCTCCAGCTGCTTTGAGGTCTGGAATCTCAAGCCAGCAGTCCCCCCCCCACCACCACCACCACCCACCCTTTGCCCCCAGGGCTAATTGAGGGCTTTACTCCCTGCAAATGGAATGAGTTTCTTGACAAAAGAAAGCAGTCCTTAATCTTGAGACTTTTCCACTCGGCTGCTGCAGAGACCAAAAATGGGCTCCTGAGGAAGCTGGGCTATCTGTAGGGTTTCAGACACACTCGTGGGCACATACATGTGGCTCTTCTGCTGGCAGCGTCCCCATACAACACGCAGGCTGCTCCTGTTTTTCCTCTTGATTCTTGGCCTAGGGACAGTGAATTGTTCTTCAATGACCAAGAACAGTAGGAATTTTGGGAAGGGGAACCCAGATCCTACAATGGTCATTGCCAACATCCCGGCTGGACCTTTCACCCTTGGACCTGCTCTGTGTGTCACCGTCAGGATCACTCCCAGTAACAGAAGCACTGTTTAGACGTCAGTAATATAAACAATGATGTCATGTAAAAATTAAGATTAAATGTTTTCGCAGTATATGTGCAATCGCTGATTTTTGCTTAAACATGCATATCAAATTCTTGTCTCTTTTTATCTGAAGAAAAGAATTCAATATTTCTTCAAACTCTAAGTCTAGGATTTGAGGTCTAAGTTACCAATTTATTTTACGATTCTCTTTTGGAAGGATTTTAGGCAAGATGAAATTAGAAAAGCTAAAATTTTCCTTGTGCTGAATTTTTGTCATGCAGAAGCTGTAGATATTTGGCTCGTTTCTAGAAGTCCTGGCCAAGGTCACGGTCAAGTTGGTGGGGCAAAGTCCCACACAAAGGGCCTCCTTTCCTCCATCCACAAAGTCTGAATTTGTTTGGAGGAAATGTCTTTGATGCATCAAATGCTCATTGAGAGCAAGTGTTTTTTCCAAACTTGCTTTTTCTAGTAAGCAGTGAACAGTCACTGCCATTTCAATTAACTTATGGTTTTCACCCAGTGCTGTAAAGTGTGTCAAAGCAAGACTTCCTGGCTGGAATTCTTATTCTTGTGTTTTATCTAGAATGGCCACAGACCAAACTGTGGGCAGAGCTTATGTCGCAGAGATGGTCAAGCTAGTGTCGCCACCACTCCTGCCTTTGCCCTGCCCCGGCGTCTGATGCCAGCCACATCTGGGGGAATGACAGTCTGAGGGCATCCTGGTGCTCTAGTGCTGTCGCAGGGACCAGCTGCTGTAAAGCGAGCAAAGAAATTTTGTGCCGCACTTCATTAAAATCCGAAGGATAGTCTAGTAAACTGCCATTTTGGACTTTGTTAGGCGGGGTAGTCCTTTTCCTCTAAATTAGAGAAAACTATAGTTTAAAGGACTAATAAAGAGATCATCCTAAGGGCCCTGGTAATGGCACCAGATTAGCTTCAGGTTTTAGTAGGTCCATATTTAATTTATTCATTCATCATTCATTTAAAGTAGGCTCCGTGCCCAGCATGGAGCCTGGCATAGGAGCTTGAACACCAACTCCCAAGATCAAGACCTGAGCTAATATAAAGAGTGAGACCTTTATTTGTTTTTTTTTTTTTTTTTAAGATTTTATTAGAATAAGAGAGAAAAGACAAGCAGGGGGGAGGGGTAGAGGAAAAAGCAAACTCCCTGATGAGTAGGGAGCCCTACATGGGACTGGATCCCGGAATCATGACCTGAGCCGAAGGCAGATGCTTAACTGACTGAGCCACCCAGACGCCCTAGTATGTTGGTATTCTAATAAAACATGAGAAGTCACTATATTCTGTTTCAGGATGTTGGTAGTTGCCCTCTTTCTGTGTCTTTGTCACCAGGCAGCTGAGGGGCAGCATACAGTTGGGAGAATTGTAGATATTTTCAGTAGGGCAGCCATGCATTGCGGGGGGGGTGGGGGGGAATCCTTCCATGGCAGAAGAGCTGTGAGTGGATGCCGATTTACTGGAAAAAAGCAGTTGTGTTGTTCTAATTACCAAAAGGTTAATTTGTCTCATGACTAAGAACTCCCCGTGCTTGATTTTAACACCTACCCCTAGTTGCTCCTTATGACCCGCAAACCAAACCTTCTAGAAGGAAGTTGGTGGAAAGCTAGGCTTTCCTGTGAGGATGTCCTTACTTCATACAGTTCATGACAGTGGGCTCTTTCATTGGGATGGAGCCACTCATGGACCCCATTTATCAAGGAAGTGTTTTACAGTTAATAGGGATTCAGGCACATCGATGGTTTCAGTTAGAGGTATGCCATCTGGAACAAATACGGACAGGCAGGACAGAAATGGAGAAAAACTATGGAAACTCCTAGCTCAAGCCCCTGCTTTATTCCTTAACTGTGTGACCTCAGCCAAGATATTGAACCTCTCCAACCCTGTGTCCTCCTTTGTCAAATAGTTACAAGCAATCTTTCTTTACAGTGGTTTTGAGTATTTGATGAGGTAATGGATGTACAGTGCTTAGCACACCTCCTGGCTTTCAGGAAATGGCAATTATTATGATACTGATGATAAAGATTGTTTGGGTTGGAGCGCTGGTCTTGGCCTGTTTGAGCTGCGTGGCTTTGGATAAGGTACCGAGCCTCAGTGTTTGTCTCTGTAAAATGGGGAAAACTCTACCTACCTGATAGGATTGATTTGGGCTTGATGAAATGGTGATACACCCGATTCAGTAGACCCTAAGTAGTGCTAACACTTACACAGATTTACTCACATGGATTTACTGTGCACAACCCTGATCCCCCAACCCTCTGGGCTAGTTATCATTTGCCCCGTCTTAAAGAGGAGATTGCTAAGGCACCATGAGATGACATAAGTAGCTTGAAGTCACCAGATAGTAAGCGCTGCACCTGGGGTTTGAAGCAGGACCCTGTTACCACACCCCACCCCACCCCACCCCCTGCAAGCAGAGCTCCACGAGCGCCCCTCCCTCTGCTCCCCTCCTCCACTTCCCCATGCTCGCCTCCTGCCCTTGAGGAACTCTGTTTC
Source organism: Mustela erminea (assembly GCF_009829155.1). Lineage (NCBI taxonomy): Eukaryota > Metazoa > Chordata > Mammalia > Carnivora > Mustelidae > Mustela > Mustela erminea. The sequence goes on from NC_045624.1 coordinate 45,654,992, forward strand.
TCACACAGGGCCCCAGCTCCCAGAGAACTGCCTGCTTATGAAGTGAAAGTGGGACTCCTTCCCCACCCCGGATCTGCAGCTTTTAAATCTCACCCATTGCTTCCGCCGGCAGAGCTGAGATCCACTGGGTGTGATGGGGCTTGGGGGGGCCCTGACACTCTCCTGGATTGCTGTTCTTCGAATGGGTTATGGTGTTCATTTGGAGAAACCCGCCCTCTCCGTGCATGGGGATTGTTAGCCTGGGTGTGATAAAACCTACCTTCCCCCAGACCGTTGTGCGGGGTACTTGGAGAGACAGAAACAAGGCCTGGAAGTTCCAGATGGAGCTGAGGTGGGCACAACCATATTTAAAGGATATCCCGTTCAAAGTGCAGGGCCCATCCCCAGTAGACTGCCTTTTCAGACGTTTCTTACTTGTCTTCCCTCTTCTGTACCCTCTTCTGGCAATCTTCCAGATTCCCCAAATCTGGCCTGAGCCAGCACAGCATGGGCCAGGATAAGCAGGTTCTCTATCAAGGGCATTGTGGATGCATTGGCCTTTCAGAGAATGAGGCGGCAGCTGTTTCTCTGGCTTTCCTCTGGGTGTGAAGTGCTTTGCTGGCCCACCAGCCTGGTGTTGAGGGCTGTTAGAAAGCTCTTTGTACCTTCTGGTTCCTTCTGGCTCATGGGGCCTTCAATTCTTCAACACATTAATTCAACAGATATTATCACAAGACCTTGCCAGTGCCAGGAGTCTCTGAAAATGTTTGGGAGACAGCAGTGAATGAAACAGACCCAGTGCCTGGCCAAAGGGAGTTCACAGGCTAGCAGAGGAGGAAGGGGTGGGACATCCGTACATAGTTTGGGAACTGGGCTAAGTGCTGTAAGTGAAAACAACAGCATGTCAGGAAACAGAATATCAGAGCTGGACTAGGATTCAGGAAGTCTGGGATATGCCTTCCCAAGAAAAAGCCTTTATGACCAGGACTTGGGATGAGAAGAAGTTAGAGCGTCCCAGACACAGGGAATGGCGTGTTTGAAGGCTCAGAGGCTGGAAAGCATCAGGTGTGCTGGTGAATGTGCAGAGAGAGCTAAAGAATGAACCGAACTCAGGTCAACCAGAGCCTTCTGGGCTGGAAAGGATTTGGGATTTTATTCTAAAAGACAGAGGCCTCGAGGAGATCGTCTCTCCCCCTGCCTTTTCTGTTTGTAATCTACAAGAAAAAGATAATTAGCAACCCCTATTTGTTAAGCTTTATGAACCTTGTCTTATTGTGTGAGACAATTCTGGAGACAGAAATGATGGTTTTCAATATCTAGATGAATCAACGAAAGTCAGTATAAAGTCAAAGAGGGCTGCGCCAGGAATCGGAGCACCAGCTCCGTGGTACTCTGGGGCCGAAGTGTAAATGCATGTGAACCTCCTAGGTCCCAGCATCCTTCAGCAGGAGCCTCTGTGGGTGGGTGCTGGTGGATTCCAGTCCTTCCTACCTCCTTAGAAATAGGAACAAAAGGCCTCGAAGAGCAGAGGCTCTTCAGGAGGATGGTTGTCCGAGCATCCACATCGGCAGCAGCAAAATGCTGGGAATCCCATCTCCCCCGCCAAGGGCAATTTTTCTTGCTGGTCTGCTGTCTCTCTGGCTTTTGCCCCAAAGTCCTGAAAGAGGTACCTTCTCCACCCTGTTCATCAAACCAGGAAAATGGCATACTTAAAAGGCACAGGGTTTGGAAAAAAAAATTCTTCCCTTGGAGCTTTCAGGTCACAGAAAAAGCCTCCAAACCAGAAGGGGCCGAGGCCTCACCATGGCATGCCAGCTTGCTTTGCAGGGTCTGCACTGTCCCCTTTCTCCATACTCCTGTGACGCTGTCATGAGGTCACAGAGTGAGGGACCGTGGCAGGTCAGGTCTCTTTCGGCTGGTGGGTGGGCCTGTTCCCTAAGATAGGACACACTGGGTGAGGTCTCTGGAGGTCCCAGGCCCTGAGTGTTGCTGCCTCTTGGGGGAAACTTGGCATCTTCCCAACTTCTCAGCACCCCTCAGGGCCACCATGCACACATCCCAGATACCCCGTGTCTGGGCTTCAGATAGATTTGTGTCCCAGATGGTTCTAACTGTGGCTGCATGTTCAAGTGGGGTGAGTAAGAGTCTCGAGCTAAGTGTTTTGGCCAGCAGTCAACAGTGTTTATTTACACAAGGTCAAGTTTCAACTCAAGCCTCTGAGGTGAGGAACATATTCTGTTCTGACAGAGTGCCTTTCCTTTGAGAAGCCCCAGACACCTTCTGTGTGGTCTCTCAATGCCATCTCCAGATGTCCTGGGGCTTCCAGACTGGGCACCTTCTTCCGCCTACAGACTCAAATCCACTTAGAGTTCCAGATCTGCGTCTCTGATTTGAGGCTCTGTTGGCTTACTTTATTGAGATATTTCTGTTCACTGACCCTCAGAGATGAATACCAAGCAGGGGGGTGGGGGTTGGAACTTTGGTGTTCAAAACCTGGATAACACTAGGAAAATATCCACCAACACTTGCACATCAGCCCCATAAGGCATCGTGGGGGACATTGTCACAAAGCATAGGTGATTTTGTGCTGAGATTATGCATAGACAATGCCCTGAAGTTGCAAGCTGAGCTCTGATTGAAGTTTTTAAGGCAGCAGCTCATATAAATGCCTTCAAGCAAGAGAAAGTACTGGTGTCTGCAAATTTGAGTTTATCCACTAATAAACTTAGCAAGTGACCTCCCCTAAGTGAGAGTGTGGACTCTGGAAATCCATAGTCGTTCAGTGCATGTTAACAAAGCCCCAGATCTAAACGGGGCTTTGTGCCTGATTCATTCACTCCATTCTGTTCTCTGGCAGCCTCTGTTCTAGAGCTTCGGTGATGAACCAGATAGGCACCATCCCTCAGTCAGATGCTGGGCCTCGAGGATGAGCCAGACTGAAGTCCTAGCCTCGTCTCCCTTCTTGGCCATGATAAGTGCTTACGGTGGGACCAGGACTATTCTGAACACCGTGTGTATGTTCGCTCATTGAACCCTCTCAGTGATCTTAGGCCGTGGGAGCTATTACTATCTGCACCTTGTAGATAAGAACACTGAAGCTCAGAAGGGTGGTGTGGTGTCCTTTGTCCAAATCACACAGCTGGTGATGCGAATCAGATAAGCTGGGTTTAGAGTCTTGGTCCTTCCCTGTCACCATCAATCACTGTGAAGGGAGAAGTCAGGAAAGGGAAAACACCTGTGCTCCCAGAGAAATGGGAATGAAGTACTGTAGGAGTTCCCAGCAGGAACTGCTTGGGGGCGAACAGGGTGAAGGGGCCTTACCCTTCCCCATTTGGACAGGTGTCCGTCCCTGCTGGAGAGTGTGGTGGGGGAGGGGATGAACTGCTGCAGCCCAGGCAGCTCTTCTGACCAGAAGTACACGGAAGAAGTATTTGCCTCCTTGCCAGGAGATCTGGGTTCTGGTTCTGGTTGATCCACCCTGCCCTGGGCAGTTTCCTCATCTCTAAAATGGGGACATTGACCAACATTATGGTCCAGTTTGGAAGTCCATGGTTCCAGCAGAGAAGGGAGAGGCTGGCTCTGTGTGCATTCCCCACAGGGTTTCTTGACCAGAAGATTTGACTCTGAGGCATGTGTGTCAGACATTTGACTTCCCAGAAGGTCCGGACAGTGTGATGGGATGTCTGCATTTCATCAGCGTCCCTCCCATCCCAAGTGCTTACATCAGCTGGGGCTGCATTCCTTCCTTTGTAGGCAGCGATTCCCTGTCTGTATCTGGAATCCTGTGGCGCTTTCACAAGAAAGGAAGATAGGAAAACAATCTGAGGAGTTTGAAGTGGGGGGGGGGGGGCAGGTGGTGGGTATTAGAGAGGGCACGGATTGCATGGAGCACTGGGTGTGGTGCAAAAATAATGAATACTGTTATGCTGAAAATAAATAAAAAATAAATTAAAAAAAAAAAAAGAAAAAAGAAAGGAAGATAGAAACCCGGATAGATGCAGGGAAAGGAGGAGGGGGAGGAAGAGAGGGGAGATTAGGAGACACTGACTGACTTCTGCATCTGCTTTGAAATTTTGAGGGATTAAGGGCTTTCAGATACTTACAGTAAATGAGTGTTAATGGAGCTCAATCGCTTCAAAGAACTGTAGCCTCATCCATCTGCTCCATTTTTCTCCAGAGACAACTGTCTGTAGTTTTCTGGTATGACAGAGGCAAACAGGAGTCGGCCTGTTTTCTAGGATTAGAAATTAAAAATTAAGAAGAAAAATGAAAAGAAACAACAGCAAATGAGAGAGAGAGTGAGAGAGACGTAGACCCATTAAAGAATGGCAGCTTGTGCTTCTCTCCTGTCAGAAGCCTGGGAGCGTAGCTGAACTCGTGTTTTTTGGATCATGCAGCAGAGAAAGTGGGAGCCAATTTGAGCTGACCCATTGCGTGTGTTCTCTGCACCGCTCTACCGATCTTGTGTGGAAGTATGCCGGGCACTCGCTTTCTGTGAGATTGCCATTGGGATGGGCGAGTCCTCCCACTTGTCCTGCACCTTGAGTATCCAGATGCTTCAAGCCAACACACACAGTATAATGATCTTCATCATTTTAAAACTGGTCTGAGGAGGCGGTGGATCCTAGTCACCAAAATGAATCTCAATCCAAGAGAGGAGAGATTTCCTTGAGGAAATCCAGATCTGACCCTCCCTGCTCATGGGCGTGGGGGGCGGGGTTCAGGCTTTGCTGGGGCTTACCATCAGGTTGTTGGGGTCTATTCTGATTGATCTTTTATAATCTGGGTAATATCTCTGGAGTAGGCAGGGAATGGTGACTTCACTGAACTCTTCTTAAATCTGAATTCAATAAATAACTATCAGTTGTCTGTTACCTGACGTCAGTGACTGACCTCTGTCGTCCAGGTCTGTGGCAGTGAGAGTTTTGGACACCCATATTTGTGCATGGCAGCCTGGGGCTCTGCCGGAGCTGGTGTTTGCTGGTTAGACCTTCATGGTCAGAAAGAATCTAAAATGATTTCGTTGGTAATGATTACCTTTCGGGTGGGAAGCACATATTGGGTGGGAAAATGTGAGGTCCTTATGGCATCGTCCATCAAAGTGAAAGTATCACTTGGAGTCAAAGCACTCCCCAGAAGGGACTTGAGTTGGCATTTTAAACTGGGCAGAGGTTTGTGCTACATGAAAGGAAGGGAAAAAGACTAAAGGAAATGAAGTATTTAGTAATCATGGAGCATTTCTTCAATAAGGTATTGCTTGAGGTCCTAAGACTGAAAAAAATCTACCTGAAAGTCAGTTTTGCTGATTGTTTTGCTCTGTAATTTTTCTGTGAAGATTATTGATATTTTCACTTTAGATTCCTTCTTTCAAACCAGACTTAATGGCAATACCGTGAGTGGACAGCCTCCTACCCAATGGAAGGCAAAATAAAACTGTTTCCACCCACAGACCCGTCAGCTTGACTGTGATATTTCGCCAAACTAAAAGGAGCATTTCATTTATTCACAGGTGTGTGGAAAGAGTTGTGCTGTCCCATCTGAATTCGTTTGGTTTCAGTGAAGTGTCATTTCATTTCATGGGGACGGGGCCTTTCTGTCTAGGGGCATGGGCTTTTTGAGTTGAAAGTCAGAGGTCCTTCAGACAAAGTGATTGCTGAGAATGTTTCATTGACCTGTCTCAAAACGGCCTGAGATGCTCTGATGAGTAACAAGGGCTCCTGGGTGGCTTAGTCACTTTAGCATCTGACTCTTGGTTTCAGCTCGGGTTGTGATCTCAGGGTCATGGGATCAATCCCCCACATCAAGCCCCATGCTCAGCCCAGAGTTGCCTTGTGTTTCTCCCTCTCCCTTTGCCCCTCCCCACCACATGCATGCATGCATGTGCACTCTCTCTCTAAAATAAGTAAGTCTTTAAAAAAATAAGATGAAAAGGCTCTAATGTAACTTTAAATTATGCAAGTGTATATTTTTTCCAAAAAGTTAAAACATTACAAATAAAGTACTATGAAATCCTGGTGCCTTCCTTCCCTGTCCAGAAGTAATCTCTGTTCTCATAGAGTGTGTCCTCTCCGAGGTAGTTTTCTTTGCATTTATGTTTATAGATGTATGCTCGTAGAAAATATAGTGTTTTGTGTGTCTGTAGGGCAGGGGATGTGAGCGAGTTATATAAATGTTACATCTCTATTTCTGTCAGCAACTTGCATTTTTCAAGGAATGCTATGTCTTGAAGATCATCCTGGGTTAGTACATATAGCTCCGTCATACTCTCTTTCATCACAGATGACGGTTCATACCTGACCATCCTGACCGCCGGGGTGACGGTGGCCGGGCTGAGGTGCAGTGGGTCTGGGGCTGGTAGGATGACAGGGTGTGGGACTGCAGGAAGCAGATGCGGCCGCCTTAGCCCCAATCAAGAGTATGTGAGACTTCCTTGTGTGTCTTTTCCCCCTTTTAATACATTAGTATTTTTTAAATAAGTGACTGTGAGCCAGAGGCAAGCAGAGAATGGTGTGTTATTTTAACTAAACTCTTAACTCAGTAACTGGAGTCGATGTTCTGGTTCCCCAAAAATGACTATAGCGGTTTATCTTGGCTTATCTTTACTAGAGGTGGTCTTTAATGTCACGGGATTTTGTCTTAGAGAAACTGGTGTCTCGTGAAGGGAGGGCGAGGGGCCGTGGTGTGCCTCCTCTCCACCTCCAGCCAGCTGTCTGGCCTGTGACAACTCACTGCACCCCTCTAGACCTCAGTTTCCTAACATGCCGTATCCTTTTCTTGCCCAAAAGCATGGTATCTGTCAGGCTGGGCTCAGTTACAGGTAATCCCCAGATCTTAGCAGCTCAGACCACAGAGGTCTGTGTCTTGCTCGCACTGTGCCCATCCTCACTGCCGTGACTTCCGGGCCCAGGTGGATGGAGCAGCTGCCATCTTGAAGGAGCTGGTCAGAGCGTCAGAGGAAGACGATGGCAGGCTGACACCCGCTGCCCCGAGGCGGGGAGCTTCCTGTCCGGAGTAACTCCTCCTACTTCTGTTCACATTTCGAGAGTCCAAGCAAGGGACTTCAAGGGGGAACAGAAGTGTAACCCTGCCTGGTACCTAGGAAGAGAGTACAAACTGTTTGGTTTTAAAAGATTTTATTTATTTATTTATTTATTTATTTATTAAAAATTTTTATTTATAGGGGCACCTGAGTGGCTCAGTGGGTTAAAACCTCTGCCTTCGGCTCGGGTCATGATCCCAGGGTCCTGGGATCGAGCCCCACATCGGCCTCTCTGCTCCATGGGGAACCTGCTTCCTCCTCTCTCTGTCTGCCTCTCTGCCTACTTATGATCTCTGCCTGTCAAATAAATAAATAAATCTTTAAAAAAATTTTATTTATATTTGTGAGAGAGAGCAAGTGAGCACGAGCAGGGGTGAAGGGCAGAGGGAGAAACAGACTCCTCCCAGAGCAGGGAGCCTGACAGGAAGCTTGATCCCAGGACACTGGGATCATGACCTTAGTGGAAGGTGGATGCTTAACTGACTGAGCCACCCAGGTGCCCTAAAGATTTCATTTTTAATTAATCTCTACACCCAACGTGGGGCTTGAACTCATGAACCCGACATTAGGAGTCACATGTTCTGCTGACAAAACCAGCAGACGCCCACGAGTCCAAACTATTTAGTGAGCCACTTACTTCTGTCACTGTGCTGTTTTGCGAGGAAGCAGGAGGCGAGTCTGAAACTGTTCCATGGTCCGTGAAATCCTATCCCACACGCTGATCCTCTCTCTCTATGTACAAAACCATTGACCTTTTTGTTCCGGTAGCCTCCCAGGTTTCCAGAGAGCAGCAGCCTGTTTGGGAAGCTCACATTTTGAGAAATGAACAGAACTTGGCAGTAGGGGGACAGGGGAGGGCGGTGGCAGGTGGCGAGGGGGGTCAGCCTAAGTGCAGAGGCTCAGAGCCCTGGCCGGATTCCAGAGCACCTGGTGCCAGCCAAGCTGGCTTTGGTTTTGCTCGTGTTTGTATTTGTTTCCGGTCTCCATGTGGCAAGTGTCCGCCGCAGAAATGCTTGCAGAATGTCAGAATGGCCTGACTCCACAGAGCTGACCCTTGAGAACACTCTGGGCTATCACACTAAGTTAGTCTCTGCTGCATTGTTCAAGAATGCTTGAGGGACTAGGCTCCAGATCTGTTAAGGATCTTGTATTGCAACACCAATTTGTGGAAAGCTGTGTCCTTTACTCTGAAATTGCTCTCTTTCAGGCCCAGGATGAATGATGATTCCCAGCAATTGGGGGTCTAAGGGAGAAATCATGAGGTCATTATAGAGGACGGGAAATGATTTTCTTGAGGTTTTTGTTCTTGATCTAGGCCATGTCAGTAGGAATGGAAGCCAGATTCTCTTTGCTCATCCTGGGGGTTGACATTCATAGCTATACTCTGGGCTGGGTGACGTCTACACCCCGGCTTTGCTGGGTGATTGTGCACAGAGCAGAGCTGCTGCTGAGCCGACTTGTTTACCAGCATCTAACTCAGTGTCTCAGAGATAACACTGAGGCTCTCTCTGTTCAGAGAGGTTTATTATAAAGATGTATGGGAAAGGGGTGGCACCCCTGGGTGGCAGAGGAGACTGGGTCCCTCAGCAGTGGGCTACCTGGACCGAGCACTTGTGTGCTGGGGGTTATTGGGACTCAGCGCGTCTCACATTCCAGGCAAATGATGCTGAGGTCTCCACTCTCGGGCAGGCCCACTCCTACGAGACAGGGGCGCTAAGCACTTGTCCTGGTGACCTCAGCCACAGAGGGCTCCGGCTGGGCAGAAGGAAGCCCGGTGGGGAGATGCAGCCCGGTGTTCTGGCTTCGTTGCTCTCTTGGTACGCTCACCACACTTGAAATCTCTTGCTCTGTCCATCTGTCCATCTGTCCTGCCAGATTATAAACTCTGTGACTTTGGGAAGATAGTTAACCTCGTGTGCCTCAATTTCCTCATTTGTAAGTCAGCAGTAACACTGACCTCTGCCACCTAGTGTTGTCCCGAAGAACTGAGTGAGGTAATAGAGAAGATTAAATCAGATGATCATTACTGATATTTACTTGATGCCCAGTCCAGGCACTTTGAATATGAACTAAGTCTTTACAGCAACACTTTGGGACAGGGACTGTCCCTATGAAGAAACTGAGACACAGAGAGGCTGGCTAACTTGCTGATGAGCTCTGGGCCCCTCAGCCTGGCTGGCTCCAGAGACCACCTCTAGCCCTGCGTTACTGTGTCTCTCGCAGGGAGTGGAAAGCATTAGCTGTCTCCAGGGCCTCCAGTAAAGGGCTCCCTCAGTGTTAGTGACAATCCTTCTGGATCCTGCTGGGGCCACCTCGCAGAGGAGGTCTTGACACCAGACCTCTGCAGAAGGATGCAGGAGGCCAGCCTCCTGGAGTCTGCCCAGTGCCCCACCCCCCCCTTCCCCCCGTGGTCCTCCCGTGGGTCCTGTCGGTGATAGCACATTGTCCTGCTGACTGGACTGGCCTCAGAAGGGGGCAGCTGGCTTTGCAGAGGGGGTTCAGGCAGCCAGGCTGACCCAGGCCAGGGACGGTGTTGCCACTGGGCGTCATCCTTGATCCTCCAGTTTGGCGAGTAGAATTTCTCTGAGGGCTTTAAAAGATCAAAGAGTGGCAGGTGGTTCTTACTCTCCTTTATAAAATAAAAACCCAGTCCAAAAAGTGTCTGTCAGGAACTTGCTTCTGCAGCTCCAAAGAGGACCTTGCCAGTCACCTAGAAACAAGGGAATGGTAAGGGTACAGCAGATGTATACGGTGTGATTGCCAGCAAGCAAAAGATCAGTGTAGGCATAACTGTACAGAGAGAAAAACAGAAAGGGAATACTCCAGAATGATAACAGCATTTCCTGACGTTTCCACAGTAAACAGATAAATTGCTTTTATACTTGAGGGAAGTTATTGAAACATAAAAAGGCACATCTATGGAGATGAACATCTTTATAAAGTGCTTTTTATCTTAGCATCTCCATTACAAAGAATGAACATTTACTTTCAGGGTCGCTGGGGGTAGTGGAGAAGGAAGAAAGCAGCAGCACGGGGGCGAAATCCTTTAGAAAGTGAAACTGAGTGTGGGGGAAGGGCCCTGCCAAGGTGCTGGGACTGAAAGGGGAACAGGAGTCAGTCAGTCTCTGCATGGGCGCCCCGGTTGCTCTGTTCCCAGATGGGACTCCTTTCTAAGTGAATCCTTTGACCCATGTGTCCCTGTGAGCTCTTCCTAAGCATGCTGACCATGGGTCAACCCACTCAGCTCCACGCCCCGCCCCCCTCCCGGCCACCTACATACTTCTGGCTAATGCAGACCTCCCACCATTCTTGGGTTCCAAGTTCACCTTGGGCAGAAGTCTTTGCTTGGTCTCCTCCATTTTCCAGTTGTTTTGTTCTCCTTGCATTTGGTGTTCTGCTAGGTTTCTGTTGATGTTGTCTGCCTTGTCCGTGTGCCCCCTGGTGGCAGGGGGACAGTGGCCTTTATGCACAAGGGGTATAAATGAACAAACGAATGATGCTCAGGTCTCGGCTCTCGGGCAGGCCTACTGCCCTTCACCATGCTCTTCAGCTGGGAGGGCGCCCGTAAGACTGTCTTGCAGTGGGGCTCCCTGGAAGGTGTGGCTTCATACTACAGCTCACCTACTTCCCCTCCAACTTCTCCTGGCAGCTGGCCAGCGAAGGAGAGAGTGGGGGCAGCCAGAGGACACAGGGAACTGCACTGACCATGTGCTTGTTCTAAATAAATTCCTGATCTGAGAGGAAAAGCTCAGTTTTGCACCATGGAGTACAATGTTTGCTGCGGGGTTTTCATATATGGCCTTTATTATGTTGACATATGTTCCCTCCAAACCCACTTTGTTGAGAGAAATTTTTCTGGAGGGGGAAGAGAACGGGTGGGGGAGGGCTAGAGGGGGAGAGAGAGAGAGAGTGTCTTAAGCAGATTTAAGCAGGCTCCACGCCTAGTGTGGAGCCAGATGCAGGTCTTGATCGTGACCTGAGCTGAAATCAAGAGTTGGACCCTTAACTGATTGAGCCACCCAGGCACACCTGTTTTTCTTTTCTTTTTTCCTTAAGGATTTTATTTATTTATTTGAGAGAGCACAAGCAGGGGGAGCAGCAGGCAGTGGGAGAAGCAGACTCCCCACTGAGCAGGGAGCCTGATGTAGATCTCAGTTCCAGGACCCTGGGATCCTGACCTGAGCAGAAGGCAGATGCTTAACTGACTGAGCCACCCAGGTGCCCCTATTTTTCTTTTCTAATGTATGCATATAAGTCTATAAGTTTCTATGGTTTCTTTAACTATATCCCACAAATGTTGATACATTGTATTTTCATTATGTACAGTTCAAAATATTTTCTAACTTCTGTTTCCTCTTTGACCAGTTGTTTGGGGATTTCTAGGTATCCTTTTTTTTTTTTAATTAAAGATTTTATTTATTTATTTGACAGAGATCACAAGTAGGCAGAGAGGCAGGGAGAGAGAGAGAGGAGAAACCAGGCTCCCTGCTGAGCAGAGAGCCTGATGCGGGGCTCTATCCCAGGACCCTGGGATCATGACCTGAGCTGAAGGCAGAGGCTTTAACCCACTGAGCCACCCAGGCGCCCCCCTTTTATTTTTTATTTCTGCTTGATTCTACTGTGGTCAGAGAATATATTCTGAATTATTTCAGTCCTTTAAAATGTGTTAAGAGGGGCGCCTGGGTGGCTCAGTCGTTAAGAGTCTGCCTTCAGCTCAGGTCACCATCCCCGGATTTTGTGATCAAACCCCACATTGGGCTCCCTGCTCAGCGGGAGGCCTGCTTCTCCCTCTCCTACTCCCCCTACTTGTGTTCCCTCTCTCACTATCTCTCTCTCTGTCAAATTAATAAATAAAATGTTTTTAAAAATGTGTTAAGAACTTATGTTATTTCAGTTTGGACTACTATTACACGTGCACTTAAAATGCTAGGCATTCTGTTGCTGTTGGGTTTGTGTCCTATAGCTGTCATTTGGGAAAATTGTTATTCTGTTGAGATTCTCCATATCGTTACTGTTTACTAATTCCTTGTTCTTTTTGTTCTTTTAGTTACTCTGAGTCATGTATTAAACCCCTCCCCCATTGTGACTGTGGATATGTCTAGTTCTCTTATGATTGTCAATTTTTGCTTTGTTTTGACAATGTTACTAGGTGCATACAGACTAAAATATTGTATCATCTTATAGGATTGATCATTTTATCATTCTGAAATGTTTTTCTCTCTACTAACGTTTCTTCCCTTAAATTCTTTATTTTTAATATAGCTATGCCAGCTTTGCTTTTTTGGGTGAGGGCATACCTTATATTTCTTTTCCTTTTGGGGGAAATGAATGAATGAATTAAACCCCATCATTTTACTTAAGATATGTCTCTCTAGGCAACATGTAGTATTTTTCTATCATATCTGCCAAGCTGTTTTATAATTGGAGTATTTAGTACATTTACATGTAATGGAATTATTAATACATTTGCATTTATATCTGTTGTCTGGTTTCTATTTGTCTTGGCTTTTTTTTTTTTTACCCTTTTATCTCACTATCTTTTTTTAGAATTAAGTGTATTTATTATTCCATTTCCTTCTTCTTTTGTCTTGTATATGTTTCTTTTACTGTTTTTTTAGTGGCAATCTTAGAGATAATAATCTGACCTTTGAATTATTACTGTCTAAAACAAAGTAATACTGGGTCATCCGGCTGGCTCAGTCACTGGAACATGTGACTTAATATCAGGGTCATGGGTTCAAGTCCCATGCTGGGCATAGAGCTTATTTAACAGAACAAATAAAATAAAGTCATATTTTTGCCTAGAACCAGAAAGTGCTTTGAGCTTAGAACACTTTAAATCCATTTATTCCCCTCCACCTTTTGAGTTATTACTGTTACACATGCTAATTCTGCATATATTTTAGATTCAACAGGATATCAGTATTGTTTTGTTTAGTCAGTACACATTTCTTTTTACTCACATTAAACTTTCTGTTGCTCTCATTTTGTTTTTGTCTTAGGATCATTTTTCTTCTACCTGAAAAACTCATTTCTATATACATACACACTATATGTGACCTATATATGGCACTTCAGTCAAGATAAAGAGTACTTCTATCTCCCCAGAAATTTCTTTATCTCCCTATGGAGTCTGTTTCTCCTGTCTTCTCCCTCCCCAACCCCAGGAAACCACTGTTCTGATTTCAGGGTTAGATTTCTAGAATTGTATGAATGGAATCATATATTATGTACTCTCTTGAGTCTTGTTTCTCTTTATGCAGCATAATATCTGTGATATTCATGTTGTATTTCCTTCATATTTCTTATCAAAGAGTGCTCTACTGTATGAATGTACCCCAATTTGTTGATCAGTTCACCTATCGTTGGCCTCTGTAGAAGTCATGAACTACTGTATCACAACTAGAAGTAGAAGAAACTTGTTTAAAAAAAAAACCACAAAATTGTCAGAACCTCTGAGTCTTTTCAGAAGGCAGATTTCTAGAATGGGAAATATTTGCAGAAGGCAGATTTCTAGAATGGGAAGTTATAAAATAGAACTTTTCCACAGGTTCTTTTTTTTTTTTTTTAAAGATTTTATTTATTTATTTGACAGAGAGAAATCACAAGTAGATGGAGAGGCAGGCAGAGAGAGAGAGAGAGAGGGAAGCAGGCTCCCTGCCGAGCAGAGAGCCCAATGCGGGACTCGATCCCAGGACCCTGAGATCATGACCTGAGCCGAAGGCAGCGGCTTAACCCACTGAGCCACCCAGGCGCCCCTTCCACAGGTTCTTGATACATACTGTTAAATGGGGTCCCAGATGGTCTTCTCCAGGATATAGCCCTACCCACGGTGTATGAAAGTCCTTGTCTCACAATACCATCAATGGCATTTTTGACAAAGAAGCTTTGACAAGAAATTGTTCTTTTTAATCTTTTCAAGTGTGCAAAGCTTGAATTTGTTATCTAATAGTTGAAAGTAATTGTATGCTGACTATAAACCAGTAGGTACCATACTTCTTTCCTTCCTGAGTTCACAGAACAGTCTGTGATCTCACCTCTTTAACTGCCTGCCTCATTGACTTTCTGAGAAACTAATCTGAAAAGCTAATTCAGAGTCCTTCCTGGCTTTGGTCTGCTAGATGGTGGTGGGGGCAGGGCAGGAGCTCCGATGTCTTCCTGCCCCAGCTTCCAGTGGTGGCTCAGGAGCTACACGCTCCAACACAGTAGCCACTGGCCACAGGTGGCTTTTGAGCCCTTGATGTCTGGTTGGTCCAAACTGAGATGTGCTGTTAAGTATAAAATGCACACCAGATTTCAGAGCCTTAGTATGAAAAAAATGAATATAAGATGTTTCACTTAGTTCTATACTTCTTTCATATTGAAGTAAGATGTTTAATTTATGGGTTAAATGAAACATGAAAAAAAATTTCATTTCTTTTTACTTTTACTAATGTGGCTACTAGGAAATCTTGGATTACACACATAGCTTGCATTTTCTTTTTTTCTTTTTTTTTTTTTTTTAAGATTTTATTTATTTATTTGAGAGAGAGCAAGCATGAGCAGGGAGAGGAGCAAAGGGAGGGAGAGAGAGAAGCAGACTCTCTACTGAACAGGGAGCCCGATGTGGGGCTCAATCCCATAACCCTGGGATCATGACCTAAGCTGAAGGCAGATGCTTAATGACTGAGCCACCCAGGTGCTCCTTGCATTTTATTTCTATTCAACAATGTGTTCTATAGTCTTACAGAGACTCTTCTCTCCTGTCTCTACTTTTTTTTTCCTTGGAATGCCTGCCCTCTGGCTTTGTTTTCTTCAGATGCTTCCCAGAGCCTTTTTTGGAGGCTCTGTGGACTTTATATTCAGTTCAGCGGATCGAATTACAAGATGGAACCTGGGCACAGATCTCCATAATGAGCCTAAGGTGGTGGAATGACCCTGAGATTTGTTACCAGGGAACTAAACCTCTCTGAGGGCAGATCAGAAAGCCGGGAAGAAGAGGAAGGGTTGGGGGTGCCATCTAACCCCTCAGCTCCCAATGGGCTCTTTGACCTGAACACCAGTAGGCTGTACCCTCACTTGCCTTTGTCTCAAGAGAAGGCTTTAAGTGGTAGACCAGCCCTCCCCTGACCTTTTCTGCTTCATTTCTCTGCTTTATCTTCTTTCATTCTGTGATGGGTCTTGTTTTCTGGCCATCTTCATTGGCTTAATGGGGATTTTTTTGTTGTTTCCTGGCCCTTCCTCACCAGGATCTCCACCTTCAGTCCTCTCCACTCTACACCACTGCCCTGGGAGAGCCCCCGTCACTGGAAAAGGTCCAGCTCACCAAACCTGATTTCGGCCCAGCATTGGCCTTCTGTTTGCCCGGACATGACAACTTGACCGTCTTCACTAGCTAGACCTACCTTTTACCAGGCGAAGACTGTAATGGAGCCCTGTCAGGGCCAGGAGATCCCTGGTTCTGTTTGGTATTGTGGTAACCAGATGTCTATGAAGTGAATTTCTCTACAGCGCCCCAGGATGTAGATTTGATCTACCCTAGGATTCTGTTTACTGAGCCAGGTTCAGCTTTCTGTTTCCTCTTTCATCATTCATACCTTAAGTTCCTGCTGAATTGAGTGAATTCTGCAAATCTGATTAAATCTCAAACTGGGACTTTGGAAACTATAGAGCAACAGTCTCCTTGCCAGTAGGCTGATGTGTGATTTGTTGTTCTGTTTAGGTAGCTGTAAGTCAGGAGACTGAGGTTTCTGCCTTGGATGGCAAGAGCTGAAGGTGTCTACAAGGTTACCATGGGCAGGCAGAGGGGCAAAATCACTGATTTTTGTTGGAGTCACAGGCTCGGAAGAGACGAGCTGTGAGTAAAACAGGACGGACGTGGATTAGGTTTGAGCAGATGAAACATAACACCAATTCCAAGCTTTCTTCCAGCTCGGCAGTCATGCCTGCAAGACATGGACTCATGAAGTAGACGGGCAGTTCTCTTTCTAGTTCTTGCGGGTGAAGGATCAGTGCAAAGAAAGTCTCGGTTTTGTGCTACTATGTCTTTAACACCCTCACATGCTTCTGTGAACAAACAGGTCTCAGACCTTGGATCTTCCCAGGCAGTGCTGTTGAGGTGGGATAAAATAGCAGGGTTTTATTTCCAGTGAATTAACTTTGGTGTTGCTTTCTATTTATTAAAAATGATAGGCAAAATAGAATTTCCTTAAAAATTAGTCTGAGTTTTAAAAATAGTCCATTTATGGGGACTAAGGGAGTATAGTTGCTGTGATGGGCATGGGTAACATACAGAATTGCTGAGTCGTAGTGTCTCCCTGAAACAAATATAACATTGTGTGTTAACTATACTGCAACTGAAACAAATGAAAAAACAAAAATAAATAAAACAGTCCACCTAAAGCACAAATTAAAGCAAATAAAGCACAGGTAGGACTCAATTATGGCCAAAAAAATATATGTGAACATGTTGCCCAAGTGACATTTAGAAAACATTGTCCTAAAGGAGAAAGGTACAGAGAAGACCAACATCCTAGAGTTCTGGATTTAAAACTATCCCGTCATCAATTTCTTTTGTTCATTTACTATAAATTACAATAGTATTTTCAGAGAAAACTGTCTCTTTCTTTTTTTTTTCTTCCAATTTTGCAGATTCCAGAAAGAAATTGGAAATTGAAGATTTCAGAAGAGGAAGTTGTTTTAAAATATTTTGATTTACTCCAAAGAATAACACTGAAAAGTTAAAAAGGTATCATTAACCTTAATTTAAATTTAATGTTATCACTGGTAGCCCTTCAGGGAACCAGTTTTCTAAAGCTTTGGATTCTAAAATAGGTCATATAATTGACCCCAGTGGAAAAGGCTGAATTCACATCTAAGAGGCTAAAACATATGTCTAGTAGTAGTAACTAACTAGTCATTTCCATTCCTGAAACTTCTTTCCAGTAAGGATGTCTTGCCTTCTTCTTGTTTAGAATGTTAAATTGTATTGTCTCTTGCTTGGTCACTCAGGTTATAAAAGGAAAGTAATTGTGTGGGGTCCCACTGAGAAATTTCTGTAAGGCTTGCAATGTTTAGCAATGGATAGATTTAAAAAGGGAAAAATGGATGTGTGCAAAAGATCAGGAGACTCATGTGTGACTTGGGGGGGGGGGAATTCCAGAGCCTGTGGACTTGACTATTAACAGATGTGGGCTTGTAAGAGCTAATGACAGTAATGACACTGACAGGGTTTAGAAGCCTGTCATTTTGGGGGCAGTGGGGCTCAACAGAAAGGTTTAAAAACACTTCTCTCTGGGGTGTGTGAATTTTCCTACCAAAATGAGGGACAAAGTGGTCAGTTCGAGGCCTTTCTACTTCCAAGAGAATGACCCATTTTATATACATAAGGATGAGTGGAGAAGTGGCTGAAGGATCTTAATGGTACAAGAAAGGAAATCAGTACGATTTGGGGCTTGTGCAGGTGAACGCAAGTTAGTTTTTAATACCCAAATAAAATGGCCTGGGTCCCAGTTTCTCCCTAGACAGGAAGTTCAACAGGTACATGAGGTTTTCAAGGATTTCCAGGAAGATGGCTTTTCCTGATCATCTGCCACTTGGAAGCCCACATCCTCTTCCCTCTTGTCCTGCTTCACTCCACACGTGGCATTGTTCCTCCTAAATTCCCCAGGATCTAAGTATATGGCAGACTTTGCTGGAGGTGTGAGGATAGCTGTGAGGGGTATAGGGCAGCTCCAGCACAACCCGGAATGGGCAAGAGTGACAGAAACGTCCCTGTTCCCAGGTTCCTGGGCTCTGGCTACCACAGGAGACTTCTTGCTGAACTGTCCCCCCTCCTCAGGCCATTTTGGGCTCAGACCCTCTCTCCCACCAAGCCTCAATTCCCCCACAACCAACCGTGGTTTTCTTGCTCCCAATTTTGGATGCGCCTAATTTCTTTTTATGGAAGATAGTATACCTTTATTTCTATCCCAGGCTGGGATTAAGGCACACTTTTATTTTTTATTATTTAAAAGATAATAAGTTTTGCTGTATGAAAGGGTTGTCTACCTCTGGCCACCCTCCACCGTCCCTTGGCATGTAACCCACAAGCAGAAACAATTCAATTATGATTTTTTCTTTACTATGTTTCAGATCTCCATCTTTTTTAATATTAATTTTTTAAATTTTTTGTTTTAGAATGAACAAGGTGCACATGAGTGGGGGAGGGGAGAGGGAGAGTCTCAAGCAAACTCCATTGTAAGCGCAGAGCCCGAAGTGGGGCTCAATCTCACAATGGCGAGATCATGACCTGAGCTAAAGTCAAGAGTCTCATGCTTAACTGACTGAGCGATGGCAGCGCCCCTCAGATCACCATCTTCAGCATGACTCCTCCTGCTTGAAGTACAGAAATTCCAGGACCAAAGGGGGTGGGGGAGCTTTCCCATGGCGTTTGCTTCCTTGGTGATTTTGTTTGTCTCTTCAGGGGCAGCACTGAGAGCAAGGAGGGCATCCTGGCTCCTGATTGGCCTCTGCCAGGAAGACACCTATAGCCAAAGATGAGTTTGGGCAAAGTAGTCGCTTGCTCCTTCAGCCATGGAAAAGCAGGGCCACAGTGAGGTGGGAATAATCTCATCTGAGTCTCACTCCCATGTTAAATTATTGAAAATCCACCGGGAACTTCTGGTCACCCACATCCGCAACACCCAGTGTCTGGTGGACAACTTGCTGAAGAATGACTACTTCTCTTCTGAAGATGCAGAGATTGTGGGTGCCTGCCCCACGCAGCCCGACAAGGTGCCGGTGATGGGAACTGGCCTTGGCAGGCTGTGTGTCTTGGTTGCTGGAAGGGGCTTCTCCCGGGGGGCCTGAGTGAAGACCTCTGGGTATTTAACACATTGGCGGGATTTCCCCCTGGGGTCATTTATAGGACAGACACCTGAGTCATCAACTTATGACACAATTACATATTCCCCTCTGCATTTGCGTGAACAGCAGACTCCGCTTACCTCGCTGCTCTCCTTGCTATGTGTATCACTTCCCAAGCCACTTGTTTTCAGTCCACTTTTGATTGGGAGGAGGGAAAAATTAAATGACCTTCGAACACTAGCAGTGATGTTCATTCAGTGCCTTTAAACTCCAGGAAGCTGCTCAAGGCTGGGTGAGACTCTGAGAACAGTTTGCCTCTGGCTTGGGAGCGAACACCTCCCAGGCTGGGTCCACAGTAAAGACTTTTGCACCCACCACTGTGGGACTCCCTAACAGCCCTTAGTTTCCTTTTAGCTTTGTGTCCTCTCCTGAAAAATAGAATTGGCAAGACCCAAACCTCTTTGGCTGGAGGGGTGACAGAACTTGTCTGTAATGTGATCTGCCAGCCTCCGGGGAAACTAGAGGGTTTCTGGGGTGTGGGGGGAGCATAGTAGCTGACTTGTATGATTTTTTTTTCCCCTGCATTTTTAATAATACAAAAAGTCCTTTTTAGGGTCTAACTTACATCATGGGGGCCTGTTAGTCCTTTGCTGTGTGGCCCAGCACGCCCCCCCACCTCATTCCACCTGTGTAGTAACTGTCTCAAGCAGCACTCATTTTCGGCCAGTGGTAGTGTTGGCTCAAGAGGGACAGGAGACCAGAGAATTCCAGGGGTGGACACAGCTCTCATTTGTGAGTCTGACCTCATTACTTGGAGGTTCATGGAAGCCTCCAGCTTCTTAGAGCTGTGTGGTTTAATTTCCTACTATGGGGGGAGTCTCCCTCACAGTTCTAGGCCCTTCAACAGGTAGCATCTCACACCTCTAAGGGGACAGTCAAGCTTGAGGATGTTGTAGGAACTTGGAGCCCTGCATGTGAGCCTTTCTGGTGGGGGACTCCCCAGGCACTTGCTCACCCCCTCATGCTTATGTCACCACTAGGTCCGCAAAATTCTGGACCTGGCACAGAGCAAGGGCGAGGAGGTGTCTGAGTTCCTCCTCTACGTGCTCCAGCAACTCACAGATGCTTACGTGGATCTCAGGCCTTGGCTGTCGGAGACTGGCTTTTCCCCCTCGGAGCTCATTCAGAGCAAAGTTGTCATCAACACCGACCCAGGTATGAGTCCACTCCCCCAGGGTAGGACTGCAGACACCAGGCCAGCAAAGCCCTGGGGTTTGGAAATGCTGTGGTGTGTGGGCTCAGTGGGACATGAAGGCATGGTCCACCATGGTTGGCTCTGCCCCCCACGTCGGGCAGTGGGCCCAGGTGCTATGTTCCCTGTCATCCAAGTGCCGCCGGGGGACTGTGCTGAACTGACCACAAGTAGTTGGTCTTAGAGGCTTGTGGAAGTGTGGGAATGGCCTTTCTTCTGACTTTCAGCTTTCTTCTGACATTCTTTCCCTTTTGGACACATAGAGACTTTAAATATATATATATATTTAATTAATTTATTTATTTGACACAGAGAGATCACAAGGAGGCAGAGAGGCAGGCAGAGAGAGAGGAGGAAGTAGGCTCCCTGCCGAGCAGAGAACCCGATGCGGGACTCGATCCCAGGACCCTGAGATCATGACCTAAGCCGAAGGCAGAGGCTTAACCCACTGAGCCACCCAGGCGCCCACATAGAGACATTTTAATGGTGGCACGAATTCCTTTCAAAAATCTTTCCGGGGCACCTGGGTGGCTCAGTGGGTTAAAACCTCTGCCTTCGGCTCAGGTCATGATCTCAGGGTCCTGGGATTGAGCCCCACATCGGGATCTCTGCTCAGCAGGGAGCCTCCTCCCCCTACCCCCTGTCTGCCTCTCTGCCTACATGTGATCTCTGTCTGTCAAAGAAATAAATAAAATCTTTAAAAAAAAAAATCTTTCCAAAATTTATCCTAGGCAAAGTATTCTTCTCTCCCCCTAGTGGCCAGTCCAAGAGCCAGCGAAAAACCAATATGAAGCCAGTCCCAAAACCAGTAGCCAAAAGTGGCCATTTCCAAAGCACAGTGGGACTGCATCAGCTAATTGATTCATTCAACAAGTATTGATCGTATCCCCACCACGTGCCAAGACACTGTGCTAGATGCCAGGGGTATGATGGGGAAAAGACCAGATATGGTTCCAGCTCTCAGGGAGCTCGGAGGCTGGTACAGGGGTCCCAGCTGTAGGCGGTCATACAAATGTGTGATTGCACATGGTGACAAGGACGAGAGCAGTTCAGGCTGCTGTGAGCGCATGCAATTGGGGCCATGATCTGGTCTGGGGACTGGGGAGCCTTCTTTGCATGTCTCTGTGCTCACTAGTTTGAGACATTTGTTGGCTGTATAATACCCAGCACCAAGGACCCTAACTCCAGTGTTTAAAGAATCCAGTGTGACCTTGAACACAGAAACAGAGGACAGTGTCCCAGACTATCAGGGGCATGTTTGGGGGAAACCAGGCCAACCAGCAGGTCAGGGCCCAGCCCTTCTGCGGCCGGGCTGTGGATACCTGTGATACCTGTGATACCTGTGGCCACTGTTAGCTTCTTACTCTTCCTGCCCCTTCCCACTTCCTTCTGCTTTCTTCCCCAGGAGCAAAGGAAAATGCTTCTGCCTGTGATCATTCTTTCAAAAGATCTCTCCACTGGTTCCTTTAGCCAACTACTTTAGTAGCTTTTAAAGTATAAGTCACTCTACAGAGCTAGATGTGAACTACATCTTGTGTGATTCTATTTATAAAAAACAGCAGAAAGGCAAATTAATAGAGCTAGAAAGCAGATTGGCCATTGCCTAGGGCCAGGGGCAGAGATTCGCTAGAATTGGGCTTAGGATGGAGGGGTTTTAGAACTGGAGCGTAGTAACGTTTGCATAACTTTGTAAATTTACTAAAAACCATTGAGCAGTACACAATGCCTATTGTAAAATATGTGCATTTATGATATGTAAATTATGTCTTACTAAAGATGTAAAAGATAAAATTCACAAATATTAAGCAGACCACCAAGTTGGACTGAGTTGATGGAAAGAGGTTATAGGTGAATTTGGAAATGGGCATGTGTGTCTCATTTTTGTTAAGTGGATTATAATCCAAATCCCAGAAGTATTTTAAAGGAATTTATGGAACAGCCTTTGGTCTGGGGAAGGATGGCCTCCGTCTAGTATAAGCCCAGACTCTAGCTCAGGTTTGCTGAGCTCCCTGCCCATGTGAGCGTGTCACCTGTCTGCTCCCCTGTGAGCAGGTGCTAAGTCAGTGACCCCCAGGTGTCCGCTGGGGACCTGGGGCTGACGTGCTCTGCGCCGTTGAACAGGGCAGTTTTTCTCTTGGTTTACTCTCTTTGTGCTTTGGCCCGTCTCCTTTGTAATCCAGATTGACGTGGACCGTTGCGTCTTCTCACTCAAAGTTTTGGCATTTAGTGTGGAGACTTCCCCCTTGTTTTCAGAACAGTGTGATCAGCAAAAGAAAGTGAGAGCAATTTCTTCCTCAGCCACAGGAGTTTCCAGCGCCGGGCCGCCTCAGTCTCCAGAGCCTGCGGCTCTTGATCTGGGGGTGGTGAGTTCTAGCTCCATGCTAGCTGTACAGATAACCAAGAAGTCTCACTGAGAACTGGCTGTCTTCCCTCCCCCACCGCCCAGTGAGCAGGTACACGGAGAAGCAGCGACAGCAACTGGCCCGTGATTCCAAGTTCGTCCTGTGCTATGCCCAGAAGGAGGAGCTGCTGCTGGAGGAGACGTACAGCGACACCATCGTGGAGCTGGTGGGCTTCAGCAACGAGAGTCTGGGCCCGCTGGAGAGCCTGAGCTGCCTCCTGGACCACCGCACCGGGGTCCTCAGCGAGCAGGGCGAGACCATCTTCATCTGCGGGGACGCGGGCGTGGGCAAGTCCATGCTGCTGCAGCGGCTGCAGAGCCTGTGGGCCGCGGGGCGGCTGGACACCGAGTTCAAGTTCTTCTTCCACTTCCGCTGCCGCATGTTCAGCTGCTTCAAGGAGGGTGACACGCTGTGCCTGCGGGACCTGCTCTTCAAGCATTACTGCTACCCGGAGCAGGACCCCGAGGAGGTGTTCGCTTTCCTGCTGCGTTTCCCCCAGACGGCCCTCTTCACCTTCGACGGCCTGGACGAGCTGCACTCAGACTTTGATCTGAGCAGCGCATTGGACACCTGCTCCCCCTGGGAGCCCGCCCACCCCCTGGTCCTGCTGACCAACCTGCTCAGCGGGAAGCTGCTCAAGGGGGCAGGCAAGCTGCTCACGGCCCGCACCGGCGTGGAGATCCCGCGACAGCTACTCCGCAAGAAGGTACTCCTGCGGGGCTTCTCCCCTAGCCACCTGCGCGCCTACACGAAGAGGATGTTCCCGGAGCGCGCTGTGCAGGAGCACCTGCTGGCCCAGCTGGAGGCCAACCCCAACCTCTGCAGCCTGTGTGCCGTGCCCCTCTTCTGCTGGATCATCTTCCGCTGTTTCCAGCACTTCCACAGCATTTGGGAGGGCTCTGCGCAGCTGCCCGACTGCACGGTGACCCTGACAGATGTTTTCCTGCTGGTCACTGAGGTGCACCTGAACAGGACGCAGCCCACCAGCCTGGTGCAGCGGAACACGCGCGGCCAGACCGAGACCTTCCACGCCAGCCGGGGCACCTTGCGCTCGCTCGGGCAGGTGGCCCATGGTGGCATGGAGAAGAGCCTATTTGTGTTCCGCCAGGAGGAGGTGCAGGCAGCCGGGATGCAGGAGGGGGAGCTGCAGCTGGGCTTCTTGCGGGCCGTGCCAGAGCAGGGCCTGGGCGGGGACCAGCAGTCCTACGAGTTTTTCCACATCACCCTCCAGGCCTTTTTTACTGCCTTCTTTCTCGTGGTGGACGACAAGGTGGACACTGGGCAACTGCTCAGGTTTTTCCAGGAGTGGGCTCCAGGGGGTGCGGGAGCCGAATCCTGCTATCCCCCCTGTCTCCCCTTACCGTGCCTGAAGGGCAGTGGCCTGGCAGGGGAGGACCCCTTCAAGAATAAGGATCACTTTCAGTTCACTAACCTCTTCCTGTGCGGGCTGTTGTCTAAGGCCAAACAGAAACTCCTGCGGCACCTGGTGCCCGCCGCTGCCTTACGGAGAAAGCGCAAGGCCCTGTGGGCACACCTGTTTGCCAGCCTGCGGGCTCACCTGCAGAACCTGCCCCGCGTGAAGTCTGGGACCTTCAACCAGGTGCAGGCCATGCCCACCTTTGTCTGGATGCTGCGTTGCATCTACGAGACGCAGAGCGAGAAGGTGGGGCAACTGGCGGCCAAGGGCATCTGCGCCAACTACCTCAAGCTGACCTTCTGCAACGTGTGCTCGGCAGACTGCAGCGCCCTCTCTTTCGTCCTGCACCATCTCCGCAAGCGGCTTGCCCTTGACCTGGACAACAACAATCTCAACGACTACGGCGTGCGGGAGCTGCAGCCTTGCTTTAGCCGCCTCACCGTCATCAGGTGAGGACGAGGGGCCCAGGGAGTAGCTGGTGGGGCTGGGGCGGGCCAGACTCCGGAGATGCCAGAACCAGCCTTTCAGGGGTAGGAGCTCCTGATTTACCCTGGCACTCATGACCATGGGTCTTGGAACACCCAGACCTCTTCTGTTTCAGCGTGACAGAGGGCAAAGAGCACAACTTCCATGGCAGGCAGCCCCGTCTGGGTGTCCCTGAGTGAGTTGCTTAATCTCTCTGATTTCCTCATCTGGAAAAGGGAGATGCTGGTAGCCTAGCAGTTACAGTGATAGCAACCAGCATTTATTGAGAATGGGTGAAGTACATTACAAATTTTACATGATTGACTCTTCCACACTATAAGGTGGGAGGTACTTTTCATTCTGGCAAATGAGAAAGTGGAGGTACAGAGATGGTCTCAAGGTCACACATCGGGGCCACGATGGAGCCAGATTCATAAAGATTTATGAGATTTATTGAGATTCATGAGAGGCTCAGAGATAGCCCGTAGATGGTTTTTGACACATGGGAGCTTTTGTGATTGCAGAAAAAGCAGACTCTGTGTGCTTATCAGCCTCGGTTACTTTCCATGATCAAAGCCAGCAGCTTGCCAGGGATCTTAGCACAGAAAGCTGACTCATGAGTGGTTTCTTGTGTGATGGTTTAGAGGAAAGTTAGGTCAGTCTGCTTTCTTCCGTTAACATTTCTTCTATAAAATACACCTTGTAAATCTCTATGAGGGTTTCAGATCTTGTAACTTGGCGCATGCATTCCTGAGGAGCGGAGGGGATTTGGAACTCGTCCTGGGTACCTGTTACCACCAGCGCCATGGTGTACATTATGTGGGAACACTGGGGTGCAGGGAGCGCGAGGCTGCCCTGGCCTGTTCTCTGTGCTCTCAGCCTGGGCATGCTCACACTCCAGGCACCCCCCCCACCCCCAGATGGGACACACCAGAATAGTACTTCTGCCCCAGGCAGCTGTCTTGGGGTGAAGTTTTCCTCCATACCAGTAAAGGAGAGAGCAGGAGGAAATGGGCAACCCCAGGGAAGCATTTTGAGCTCCCCAAGACCATCACTGAGGGTTAACTTTGAGAG
This sequence comes from Mustela erminea, assembly GCF_009829155.1. Lineage (NCBI taxonomy): Eukaryota > Metazoa > Chordata > Mammalia > Carnivora > Mustelidae > Mustela > Mustela erminea. Next base: position 45,680,446 of record NC_045624.1, read on the forward strand.
TTAATGAATGCTTAGATCGGTTACAAGCTTGTTTCTCACGGAAAAGTCCAGAGGAGGGCAGTTCAGGGCTGCTGTGGTGCCTCCACGATCCTCAGGAGCCCAGGCTCTCTTCTGTGTTGCTACGGCCCTAATGGCCTCACTGTTTGATTTCCACCTCTTGGCCCAAGATGGCTGCTCCATTTCTGGCTGTTCAGTCGACATACTAGCCACCAGGAAGAAGAAAGGGCAAAGAAGGATGCACCTCGTTCTTTTAAGAAGACCTCTCAACAATTGCTAATAAGACTTCTGCTTAGATTTCATGGGGTAGAACTTAATCCCACGTGCCCAGTTAAAGAAATGGGGGATTCTATTCTTAAAAAAGCATAGATATTGGAAGTGACTAGTAGCCTCTGGCACCCTGAGATGACCATGCAGTGTGTGTATGCCCTGTACACACCAAAGTGGGCACCATGGGAGGAGGGGTCCTGAGAATGTGACCTGATCATGTTGATGTGGCCTGAAAATCAAACTTTTACTTGTTCAGCCTTTCACTTACTACATAGAGGTCAGGTTGTGGGCCCAGTTTGGCCCAGGGCTTGTGTTTGTAAATAAAGTTTTATTGGAACACAGCCACACCCATTTGTTTACATATCGGCTGCTTCACACTGCAGAGTGGAGTAGTTGCAACAGAAACCACACAGCCCGCACACCTTAAAATATTTGCACTCTGGCCCTTTAGAGAGAAAGTTTGCTGACCCTTGGATTATCATCTCCCCCACCCCTGGTACCTCACTGTCATCCAGCCCTAAGCCTTACTCTATCCTTCAGCCTCACTTAAATGGTGGGGTGGAAGATTGAAAAAATCACGATAGTTTGTTCCATAGATTATTTGGTAGCTAAAAAAATTAGTATTTCATATTTTAGCCACATCAAAATATCCTGTTAGTATAGGGATCGTTCAGAACAATTCCAGTGAGTGGCTGTTCATTGCACAGGAAACAGCTGTCATCCTGAAAGCTCTCTTTTCCTGGCCCCTTCTGTGAACAGGCCTTCCAGATGGGGAGGCTGTCGGCATAGTGGGTGAGACCGTTCTGTGTTCCACCTTTTGAAGGGCAGACTATCTCTGGCCGCACCTGCAAGACGGGGGAAGTGTTCCCTCATCTTTAGAACAGCTCCATGGGGTTCCAAATGCCATGGCCCCTGCTGTGCAGTGAGAACCACAAAGAAGGCCTGGCTGACACAGAGGCCACCCACAAACGATGGGTGTTAGAGCTGGCTGGCCTCACGCATCCTTTATGTGTCCCTCGTGGCCCTTCTGTTGGGTCGGGGCTGTGCTGTAGCCTTGATGACCGGCAGGTTCTGGGCAGGTTTGTCAGCCCTACGAAGGTGGGGCTTTTAGGAGCTATTTGGCTGAGTGTTCTGGCCACCTTATCGGGGTGCTTATAGTTGGGAAAACTCCGGGACCTACAGGCTTCTGCATCCTTGTGACATTTTTGCTGCTACTTAGTGAGCAGCTGCGGTGATTTCTAACTTTCTTTGCTATTTCTTTTTTTTTTTTTTCCCCCAGACTCAGTGTAAACCAGATCACAGACAGTGGGGTGAAGGTGTTGTATGAAGAGCTAACCAAATACAAAATCCTGACCTTCTTAGGGTACGTATTCCTGGACAGTGCCAGGCCAGGGATGTAGCCGTAATTCAGAGGAGCGGGGAACTGCCATTCGTGGACGGTTGGGATGATGGCTGAGGCATCAGGAAGCTCCCCGATGGGCAGCCAGAAATCCTGGGTCCTGCTCTGGGCTCAGCTGGCAGCCCACTCTTTGAGCAAATCAGGAAATGGGGCAGAACTACAGCCTTTTCACTTGTGTATTGGGATCCTAATATAGGCAAATACTTTGAGTGGTGATTGGGAGTTGCTGAGGGAATAGCTGGGGATATGGTGGTGGTGTTTAAGGTTTATTTATTTTAGACAGAAAGTGAGCTGAGTAGAGGGAGGGGCAGAGGGAAGGAGAGACTCTTGAGCAGACTCCCTGCAGAGCATAGAGCTGGACTCTTGGGGCTTGATCCTGGGACCCTGAGATCGTGAGCTAAGCCAAAATCAGGAGTCAGATGCTTAAGCAAAGGGCCACCCAGGTGCCCCTGGGGATAGGTTTTATAAATGTTAGGTACAGGTTATGCATTAGATTATGGGCCCATGATCCCTCACCTAGAACCCGGCGGGCAAAACCATCAGAGTTCAGTGTACATGAACTGTGGGGTGATGATATGACCGGTGAGGTCCAGGGCACTATCCTGGTTTCAAATATTTTAATATTTCTGCAGTGAAAGTTCTGAGTATTCAAAGCAGCTAGGATAAAGACCACAAATGGTGCCAGAATGGTTGTGAAAAGCTTGGGGTTTTCAGAGCCTCTGGGATTTGGAGTGGAAGCGCTGGCGGGCCAGTCCAGCCGGCCTCTGGCCAGTCCTGGCAGAGATGCAGCCTGTCATCTGCCCCACAGGGCTTCCCTTCCTCCTTGGAGGAGTGGGGCCCCCAGAATCACACACTCCCAGGCTGCCTTTCGGCTCAGGAGCTTTGTGGGGGCTGTGGAACACTGGAAACCCATCTAGTTACCTCTTTCAGCTTCTCTCTGCCTTCTTGTTAATTGCTGTTGGGTGGCAAAATGACTAAGAGGGAGCTGTGAAGTTCCAGCATTCAAACCTCTTCCCCTCATGATGCTGCTTGTCATCTTGATGGAAAAACATCCACCACCTGCCGCCGGTTGCACCCTTGGGCACGCGGGCTTAGAAGGGATCTCGAGCTTGGAGGGATCGCAAGCTGTGATCCTAAGGCCCCTGTGAGGGAGGCGTGAGTCCTGCTCTTTATTACAGATGCAGGAGCAGAGGCTGGGCCATGGCAGAGCTGGTCTGAACCCCGCCTGTGAGACCCCAGGGCCCTGAACTGCTCTCTGGGTGTCCCTCCTCTCTCCTTTTAGCCCAGACCAGAAATCAGCAGCCAGCACGTGCCCACTTTAGAAATGGGCTCATTACGATGACACTGACACACGGGAATAAAAGGCACAGTATAAAGAATATAGTCAGTGATAATTCTTTTGTTTTAGTTTTTATTTCAATGAAAATATTTTAAAACTTGAATTCAGTTAATTAACATATGTTATTGGTTTCAGAGGTAGAGGTCAGTGATTCATCAATCTTACATAACACCCAGTGCTCATTACAGAATGTGCCCTCCTTAATGCCCATCACCCAGTTACCCCATCCCCCACCTCCCTCCACCCCAACAGCCCTCAGTTTATTTCCTCCACCCCAGCAGCAGGATTTTATTTCTTTTGATGGCTGCATAGTATTCCATTGTGTATATATACCACTTCTTCTTTATCCATTCATCTGTGGATGGACATCTAGGTTCTTTCCATAGTTTGGCTATTGTGGATATTGCTGCTATAAACATTCGGGTGCATGTGCCCCTTTGGATCACTATGTTTGTACCTTTGGGGTAAATACCCAGTAGTGTGATTGCTGGGTTGTGGGGTAGCTCCATTTTCAACTTTTTGAGGAAGCTCCATACTGTTTTCCAGAGTAGCTGCTCCAGCTTGCATTCCCACCAACAGTGTAGGAGGGTTCCCCCTAGTCAGTGACATTGAGAGAGCATCATCTGGTGACAGATGGTGGCTACACTTGTGGTGAACGTAGCATAACTTATTAACTTGTGGGATTCACTATGTTGTATACCTGAAATTAATGTAACACTGTGTCAACTATACTAAAAAAAAAAAAAAAGCCAAGATTGGGGTCCTGAATTCTCACGTGGTGCTTTCTCTCGAAGCCTGTACAACAACCAGATCACTGATGTGGGAGCCAGGTACATCGCCAGGATCCTGGACGAGTGCAAAGGCCTCACGCACCTCAAGTAAGTGGGGTGTGCAGCAGGTTATTCAGTAGCCCGTGTGTCACTCCTTTATTATCCAAAGTGTGCATGTCCCCATAAAGAGCGCTCACCCCAACGCTTGCCCAGAGCCACACCAGTCAGATGAAGAGGCCGGCGTGTGGAAGGTCAGCTGCACACATGGAGGAATCCTGGCTCCACGGGGAGGCTCAGGGTTCCACAGGGCCAGGTGAGGGTCTGGCTTCTGGTTCACGGACGGGGCCTTTCGGCTGTGTCCTCACACAGTGGAAAGGGAGGCATGGGAGCTCTGTGGGGCCTCTTATAAATCCCTCATCCCATTCACGACAGCTCTGGCCTCGTGACCTCATCGCCTCCAAGAGCCCTGCCTCCTATTACCATCTCCTGAGGGCTTAGGGTTTCAGCGTGTGGATTTTGGGAGGACACAAACATTCCGACACGGCACCCACCTAGTTGCTAGTATGAGCTTGGTCCTTGGCCCCGTCACACACATGCTCTGCCAGAGATGACCGGGCACTGGGCTCAGAGGAGCCCCTGGTGGTCCCCTGGTGAGGGGGATGCATACCTGGCCACTTGCAGCTGAGATGGGACCCTCCCCACTCTGCTGATGGAAATGAGTGACACTCTGAAGGCCATTTAAAGAACCACCCCAGGAAAGCTAGGCCCCTAAGTTTCGGCAGAGACAGCGACCACCTTCTGGAGAGGAGTCCGATGGCTCTCTCTCGGGCAGTGGGTCGCTCCTCGAGAAGAAGCCGGGGGCGTGGGCACTGTGGGTGAGAATCGGGGCAGAAAGGGCCCTGTGTGGGAAACGAGGGTGCTGACGGTGGAGTCCCCACACCACTGGGTGCTGACCCGTGCATGGCTCTGTCTGCAGACTGGGGGAGAACAAAATAACGAGTGAAGGAGGAAAGTGCCTGGCTGTGGCTGTGAAGAACAGCAAATCAATCTTCGAAATCGGGTGAGTGGAGGCAAACGCGCGCTCGTGTGTGCGTGCGTGTGTGTGTGTGTGTGTGTGTGTGTGTGTGTGTTACACATGCTGTTCTGTATATGAGCGTGCCAGATGCTGTTCATGGACATAAATATACCAAAAGTCCAAGGAGAGACTGCACCTTCCCTTGCACACGCTTTTATTGCATTAATATGGAATCTGTTATTCTCACCGCCAGCAAACAGAGGGAGCCATCTGGTCCTATGTGGGAACTTTCCACAGGCACACGGTCTTCTATTTGGCAATGTTCTATAGTCCCTGAAGGCTTTCTTTTTTTTTTTTTTTAAGATTATTTATTTGACGGAGAGAGCACAAACAGGGAGGAGGGCAGAGGCAGAGGAAGAAGCAGACTCCCTGCTAAGCAGGGAGCCTAATGTGAGTTTTGATTCCAGAACCCAGGGATCATGACCTGCACCGAACAAAAGTAGATGCTTAACTGACGGAGTTACCCAGGTGCTGAGGTCTTTTTTTTAATTTAGTTTTTTATTGTGGTAAAATACATGTAACAGTTACCGTCTTAACCATTTGTAGGGGTTCAGTTCAGGGATATTACATAGCCTCATTGTTGTGTGACCTTCACTTCCGTTCATCCCAAAGCTCTTTTCATCTTGCAAAAAAGCTCTCTACCCATTACACCCAGACACCCTCCTTCCCTCCCTCCAACCCCCTCCCGCCTCCCTCCGACGTTCTGTCCGGGTGGCTTTGACTTCCACGGGTACCTCACAGAAGTGGAGCCGTACAGTATTTGTGTCTCTGTGACTGGCTTACTTCGCTCGACCCGGGGTTCTCAAGGCTCATCCACATGGTCGCTTGTGTTGCAATTTCCTTTCTTCTTAAGTCTGAGTAGCAGTCCACTGTTTGGACGTGCCACATTTTGTCCGTCCATCTGTCAGTGGACACTTGGGTGGCTTCTGCATTTTGGCTCTCATGAGCCATGTTAGGAACATGGTTGTACAGAGGTCTCTTCGATTTCTTTTGGCTATATACCCAGAAGTGGAGTTGTTGGGTCAGCTGGTAATTCTGTTTTGAGGATGTGCCACCCTGTTTCCCACAGCCATGCACAAAGGTTCCAAATTGTCCCATCCTGGCCAACACTTGTTATTCTCTGTTCATTTGATAGTAACCATCCTAACAGATCTGGGGTGGTATCTCACTGAGGTTTGGATCCTGGAGCCTTCTTAAACCTTTTTATATTGTTATAATTTTTATATGATTATAAAAGAAACACAGATAATTTTATCTGTAAACTATGAAAAATATGCTAAAGATCATCTCAGAAATATTGTCAACATTTGAGGTCAGCTAAACTTTCTTGCTCTCACATGCAGGTGTGTGCTCCTTTTTTTTTTTTTTAATATAGCAAAGGTCAAAATGTATGTAAAGAATTTTACCTTTCATTAATTATTTTTATTAACATATAATGTATTATTTGCAGGGGTACAGGTCTGTGAATTGTCAGGCTTAAATATTTCACAGCACTCACCATAGCACATACCTTCCTCAATGCCCATAACCCAACCACCCTCTCCATACCTGCCTCCCCCCAGCAACCCTTGGTCTGTTTTGTAAGATTAAGAGTCTCTTATGGTTTGTCTCTCTCCCGATCCCATCTTGTTTCATTTTTTCCTTCCCTACCACCAAGCCCCCCACTTTGCCTCTCAAATTCCTTATATTAGGGAGATCATATGATAATTGTCTTTCTCTGATTGACTTACTTCGGTCAGCATAATACCCTCTAGTTCCATTGATGTCGTTGCAAATGGCAAGATTTTATTTCTTTTGATGGCTGCATAGTATTCCATTGTGTGTGTGTGTGTGTGTGTGTGTGTGTGTGTGTGTGTGTGGTGTGTGTGTATCACATCTTCTTTATCCATTCATCTGTTGATGGGCATCTAGGCTCTTTCCATAGTCTGGCTATTATGGACATTGCTATTATAAGCATTCGGGTGCACATGCCCCTTCGGATCATTACATTTGCATCTTTAGGGTAAATACCCAGTAGTGGGATTGCTGGATCGTAGGGTAGCTCTATTCTCAACTTTTTGAGGAACCTTCATACTGTTTTCCAGAGTGGCTGTACCAGCTCACATTCCCACCAACGGTGTAGGAGGGTTCCCCTTTCTCCATATCCTTTCCAACATCTGTTGTTTCCTGACTAATTTTAGCCATTCTGACTGGTGTGAGGTGGTATCTCACTGTGGTTTCGATTTGTATGTCCCTGATGCCAAGTGATGTTGAGCACTTTTTCATGTGTCTGTGGGCCATTTGAATGTCTTCTTTGCAGAAATGTCTGTTCACATTCTCTGCCCATTTCTTGATTGGATTATTTGTTCCTTGGGTGTTGAGTTTGATAAGTTCTTTATAGATTTTGGATACTAGCCCTTTATCTGATGTATTGTTTGCAAATATCTTCTCCCATTCTGTTGGTTGTCTTTTGGTTTTGTTGACTGTTTCCTTTGCTATGCAAAAGCTTTTGATCTTGATGATGTCCCAATAGTTCATTTTTGCCCTTGCTTCCCTTGCCTTTGGCGATGTTTCTAGGAAGAAGTTGCTACGGCTGAAGTTGAAGAGGTTACTGTCCGTCCGTGTTCTCTTCGAGGATTTTGATGTATTCCTGTCTCACATTGAGGTCTTTCATCTATTCTGAGTCTATCATTGTGTGTGGTGTAAGGAAATGTTTCATTCTTCTGCGTGTGGATGTCCAATTTTCCCAACACTATTTGTTGAAGAGACAACATTCTTTTTTCCATCGGACATTTTTTCCTGCCTTTTTCTTTTCTTTTTTTCCATTGGACATTCTTTCCTGCTTTGTTGAAGATTAGTTGACCATAGAGTTGAAGATCTATTTCTGGGCTCTCTATTCTGTTCCACTGATCTATGTGTCTCTTTTTGTGCCAGTACCATACTGTCTTGATGATGACAGCTTTGTAATAGAGCTTGAAGTCTGGAATTGTGATGTCAGGCTCTCTTTTTCAACATTCTTCTGCCTATTTGGGGTCTTTTCTATTACCAAATAAATTTTAAGATTATTTGTTCTATTTCTTGGAAAAAAAAATTGATGGTATTTTGATAGGCATTGCTTTAAATGTGTAGATTGCTTTAGGTAGCATGCACATTTTCACAATATTTGTTCTTCCAATCCATGAGAATGGAACATTTTCCCATTTCTTTGTGTTTTCCTCAATTTCTTTCTTTATAGAAAGTACTTTAAAGCTTTCTGAGTACAGATTCTTTCCCTCTTTGGTTAGGTTTATTCCTAGGTATCTTATGGTTTTGGGTGCAATTGTAAATAGGATTGACTACTTAATTTCTCTTTCTTCTGTCTTGCTGTTGGTGTATAGTAATGCAACTGATTACTGTGCATTGATTTTATATCCTGACACTTCACTGAATTCCTGTATGAGTTCTAGCAGTTTTGGAGTGGAGTCTTCTGGGTTTTCCACATATAGTATCATATCATCTGCAAAGAGTGATAGTTTGACTTCTTCTTTGCTGATTTGGATGCCTTTAATTTCTTTTTGTTGTTTGATTGCTGAGGCTAGGATTTCCAGTACTATGTTGAATAGCAGTGGTGATAGTGGACATCCATACCATGTTCCTGACCTTAGGGGAAAATCTGTTTTTCCCCGTTGAAAATGATACTTGCTGTGGGTTTTCATAGATGGCTTTGATGATATTGATTGCTATCCCTACACTTTGAAGAGTTTTGATCAAGAAAGGATGCTGCACTTTGTCAAATGCTTTTTTAGCATCTATTGAGAGTATCATATAGTTCTTGTTCTTTCTTTTATTGATGTGTTGTATCACATTGATTGATTTGCGGATGTTGAACCAACCTTGCAGCCCAGGAATAAATCTCACTCGGTCATGGTGAATAATTATTTTAATGTACCGTTGGATCCTATTGGCTAGTATTTTGGTGAGAATTTTCGCATCTGTGTTCATAAAGGATAGTCTGTAATTCTCTTTTTTGATGGGATCCTTGTCTGGTTTTGGGATCAAGGTAATGCTGGCCTCATAAAATGAGTTTGGAAGTTTTCCTTCCATTTGTATTTTTTGGAACAATTTCAAGAGAATAGGTATTAATTCTTCCTCAAATGTTTGATGGAATTCCCCCTGGGAAGCTGTCTGGCCCTGGGCTCTTGTTGGGAGATTTTTGATGACTGCTTCAATCTCTTACTGGTTATAGGTATGTTCAGGTTTTCTATTTCATCTGGCTCAGTTTTGGTAGTTTTTATGTCTCTAGGAATGCATCCATTTCTTCCAGATTGTCAAATTTGCTGGCGTATAGTTGCTCATAAATGTTCTTATAATTGTTTGTATTCCTTTGGTGTTGGTTGTGATCTCTCTTCTTTCATTCATGATTTTATTTATTTGCGTCCTTTCTCTTTTCTTTTTGATAAGTCTAGCCAGGGGTTTATCAATCTTAATTCTTTTGAAGAACCAGTTCCTAGTTTCATTGATCTGTTCTACTGTTCTTTGGGTTTCTATTTCTTTGATTTCTGCTCTGATCTTTATTATCTCTATTCTCCTGCTGGGTTTAGGCTTTCATTGGTATTCTCTCTCCAGCTCCCTTAGGTGTAGGGTCAGGTTGTGTACTGGAGACCTTTCTTGTTTCTTGAGAAAGGCTTGTATTGCTATATACTTTCCTCTCAGGGCCACTCTTGCTGTGTCCCACAGATTTTCAACATTTGTGTTTTCATTTTCATGTGTTTCCATGAATTTTTTCAATTCTCTAATTTCCTTGTTGACCCATTCATTCTTTAGTAGGATGCTCATTAGCCTCCATGATTTGGGTTCTTTCCAACTTTCCTCTTGTGATTGAGTTCTAGCTTCAGAGCATTGTGATCTGAAAATATGCAGGGAATGATCCCAATCTTTTGTTACCAGTTGAGACCCGATTTGTGACCCAGGATGTGATCTTTTCTGGAGAATATTCCATATGCACTAAAGAATTTGTATTCTGTTGCTTTGGGATGGAATGTTCTGAATATATCTGTGATGTCCATCTGGTCCCGTGTGTCATTTAAGGCCTTTATTTCCTTTTTGATCTTTTGCTTGGATGAAATGTCCATTTCAGTGAGGGGGCTGTTAAAGTCCCCCTACTATTATTGTATTATTGTCGATGTGTTTCTTTGATTTTGTTGTTAGTTGGTTTATATAGTTGGCTGCTCGCGTGTTAGGGGCATAGATATTTAAAATTGTTAGATTTTCTTGTTGGACAGACCCTTTAAGTATGATATAGTCTCCTTCCTCATCTCTTATTATAGTCTTTGGTTTAAAATCTAATTTATCTGATATAAGGATTGCCACCCCAGTTTTCTTTGGATGTCCATTAGCATGGGAAATTGTTTTCCACCTCCTCACTTTAAGTCTGGAGATGTCTTTGGGTCTAAAATGAGTTTCTTGTAGACAGCATATTGATGGATTTTGGTTTTTAAAATCCATTCTGATACTCTGTGTCTTTTGATTGGGGCATTTAGCCCATTTACATTCAGAATAACTACTGAAAGATACTAATTTAGTGCCATTATACTCCCTGTACAGTGACTGTTACTCTATATTGTCTCCGTTCCTTTCTGGTCTATTACTTTTAGGCTCTCTCTTTGTTTAGAGGACCCCTTTCAATATTTCCTATAGGACTGGTTTGGTGTTTGCAAATTCTTTTAATTTTTGTTTGTCCTGGAAGCTTTTTATCTCTCCTTCTATTTTCAATGATAGCCTAGCTGGATATAGTACTCTTGGCTGCATATTTTTCTCATTTAGTGCTCTGAATGTATCATGCCAGTTCTTTCTGGCCTGCCAGGTCTCTGTGGATAAGTATGCTGCCAATCTAACATTTCTACCACTGTATGTTAACAGACCTCTTCTCCTGAGCCGCTCTCAGGATTTTCTCTTTGTTTTATTATTAGATGATGGGGTGTGGACCTATTTTTATTGATTTTGAGGAGAGTTCTCTGTGCCTCCTAGATTTTGATGCTTGTTCCCTTTGCCGTATTAGGGAAATTCTCTGTAATAATTCTCTCCAATATACCTTCTGCCCCATCTCTCTTTCTTCTTCTTCTGGAATCCCAATTATTCTAATATTGTTTCATCTTATGGTATCACTTACATCTTAAATTCTCCATTCATGATCCAGTAGCTGTTTGTCTCATTCTGCTCAGCTTCTTTATTCTCTGCATTTGGTCTTCTATATCTCTAATTCTTTCTTCTGCCTCTTTTATCCCAGCAGTAAAAGCCTCCATTTTTTATTGCACCTCATTAATAGTTTTTGTTTGTTTGTTCCAAATGGGTTAGATTTTAGTTCTCTTATTTCTCCAGAAAAGGTTCCTCTAATAATTTTACCCTTTTTCATTCAGTCTCTTATCACTAGTAGTTTTCCACTCTTTTAAAATTTGATACCATTCAGTTGTATAAGACACATACTTTTCTTTTTTTATTTAAATTCCAATTAACATATAGTATTAGTTTCAGGAATAGAATTTAGTGGGTCATCACTTAAATCCAATACCCAGCACTCATCACAAGTGCCCTCCTTAATGCCTATCACCGATCCAGCCCACCCGCCCCAACTCCCTCCTATCCACCTCCTTCCAGCAAACTGAGGTTTGTTCTCTGTAGTTAAAAGACTGTTTCATGGCTTGCCTCTCTCCCCCTGCCCATGTTCATTTGTTTTGTTTCTTAAATTCCACATGAGTGAAATCATACGGTATTTGTCTTTCTCTGACTTATTTCATCTAGCATTATAGTCATTAGCTCCATCCACATTGTTGCAAATGACTAAGTTTCATTCTTTCTGATGGCTGAGTAATATTCCTGTGTGTGTGTGTGTGTGTGTGTGTGTGTGTACGTGTAAACACCACATCTTCTTTATCCATTCTTCAGTTGATGGACATTTGGGCTCTCTCCATAGTTTGGCCATTGTTGATAATGCTGCTATAAACATCGGGACACATGTATCCCTTTGAACCAGTATTTTGTATCCTTTGGATAAAAACCTAGTAGTGCAACTGCTGGATCAGAGGGTAGTTCCACTTCTAACTTTTTTTTTTTTTAAGATTTTATTTATTTAATGGGGCACCTGGGTGGCTCAGTGGGTTAAAGCCTCTGCCTTCAGCTCAGGTCATGTTCCCAGGGTCCTGGGATCGAGCCCCGCATTGGGCTCTCTGCTCAGCGGGGAGCCTGCTTCCTCCTCTCTCTCTCTGCCTACCTCTCTGCCTACCTGTGATCTCTGTCAAATAAATAAATAAAATCTTTAAAAAAAAAGATTTTATTTATTTAAAAAAATATATTTTTTTTATTTGACAGAGCACAAGCAGGGGGAGTGGCAGGCAAAGGGAGAGGGAGAAGCAGGCTCCCTGCAGAGCAGGGAGAGCCTAATATGGTCCTCGATCCCAGGATCCTGGGGTCATGACCTGAACCAAAGGCAGTGGCTTAACCAACTGAGCCACCCAGGTGCCCATATTTTTAACTTTTTGAGGAACCTCCACCCTGTTCTCCAGAGTGGCTGCACCAGCCTGCATTGCCACCAAGAGTTCAAGAGGGTTCCCCTTTCCCCACATCCTCCTCAAATACACATGCTTTTTATGCAAAACACTGAGAACTCATTGCAGGGCTCTAGTGTCTCCAATCTCCTGTTTCCCAGGAGGGATGGTAGGGATGGTGGTGGGTGGCTGATGCAGTGACAGCCTGTTGCCTAGGCAGTCCCAGGTCTGCTGTGCATGGGCCTGGCGCACAGTGCTCTCAGCCTAATAAGCTCTCAGCTGTCCCTTGCTGTAGGCCAGGCGCTCTTCTGAGTGTTTTGCATACAGTCACTAACTTAATCCCCACAACAGCTCTAGGAGAAAATGTTCTTATGAGCCCCATTTTACAGATGTAGGAGACAAAGTTCCAAGAGATAATGTAATTCACATAATCTTAAATCCAGATAAAATCCAGTTAAAATGGGAGCCTAGCGTCCTGCCTTGCAGAACCTTGCAGGTTATCTGCACTGGGGAGGGAGGGCATGGGGCTTCATCACTGCAGTTCCCCGCCCAGACCCCCAGACCACAACAGCCCACTAGCATGCTGGAGCAAGGGCCTCTTCACCTAAAAGCAGCATTGGTAGTGAGGGTTCTGAGGGTGCTTCCTGATCTTTGCTTCTTGGAAGATTGACCATGTCCTCACGAATGTCTTGGACCCCTGCAGAGGATCAAATGGATGCTGGCGATCGGCACCCCTACAAGCTCCCTTTTAGGCTGCCGCCAACCCATATCCTCTGTGGGGGCATTTCTGGGACAGTCATGTGCTCAGGCCCTTTGACAGCTCTCTGAAAGCCCACGGGGATCTTAGTCTTCTAATTGGGCAACTACCTGATGGGCTTCTGTTCCCAAGGCTTCTGCTTCTCTTATCCCTACATTTCCCTTCGCATTTGAAACCTACAGCAGCTTCAGTAAGGGTCTTCTGTGGGAATCTTCTCCAGGCCAGAGCTCCCGGGACAGAGCAAAGACCTCTGCCTGGGACTATACAGCAAGTGTGGTGACCGGCAGAAAGTCAGGGGTGTGCACGAGCTCACATTCACGGTCTTGCCTCTTCCCTCAGGATGTGGGGCAACAGAATTGGTGACGAAGGAGCAAAGGCCTTCGCAGAGGCTCTGAGGAACCACCCCAGTCTGACCAACCTCAGGTAACTCCTGCTTTCTGGGACCTGCTGGCCCCGGGGTCCAACCTGGGCAGTCCGCGTGCCTCTTGCTTTGCCAGCAGGAGGGGTCACGGGGAGGAAGATGGTTGGCTTTCTGAATGAAGAAGGTATTTGTGTCTGTGATTTTTCTTAAATCACAGGCATAGCACATTATTATTCAGCTCGGCTACTTGTCATGTGTACACAGCAATGTAACTGCCGCCACTTGGATTGAGACCGAGGACTTTGCCAGCCTCTCAGTGGTCTCTCCAGGCTCTTTGGCAGTGGGGAAATGGGTGAGGGATTCTCAAGTCCACATAACCTTCCTCCTTCCCAAGATCGTGCTGAGACACAGGGAAACCTTCATCTCTGTGAAGACCTACTCCTCCCTGGCCTTCTTTCAGTCCTCTGGCCAAGTCTCAGAGCCTCGGGTGTCTCCCTAATGCCCGGGTTCTTCCCAACACCGAGAAAGAAATCCCAGATAGTGGGGGCAATAGCAGTTTCTTCTTCAGGAGAACAGAGGACGCTTCTCCAGGTCTCACTCATGGGAAGAAGAGTCAGCCGCCTGAAGCAGAGCCCTCCCAGCCCCTGCTGTGCTTGGGACCCACTGGTTTCACTTCCTGTCTGACCTCTCCTTGAGCGGTCTTGTGCCAGTCCTCATGCTCAGAGTGTGGGCTCTGGAGCAACAAAGCTGAAGCCACTGCTGGCCAGGCTGAGCACTTCTGCTTCCTTCGTGGGCAGGGGCCACCTCCAGGCAGCATCTTCCGCGTGTTTCCGTTGCTGAAGCCAAAGCCATATGTAGACATGTCTGTAATGATTGACCCTACATGTTTTCCTTCCTAGTCTGGCATTCAACGGCATCTCCAGAGAAGGAGGAAAGAGCCTTGCACAGGCCCTGGAGCAGAACACCTCTCTGAGAATATTCTGGTAATAACCAGAGTCCTCTTGAAAGGTTGGGTCTCGGGGAATATTCCAAAGCCTGGAATCTTAACTGAAAAGCTGCCATTTAATTAAAAAGGTTCTAGGTCTTTCCTCAGTGTTGCATCAATAATTTAATTTCCTCCTAGAAGAAGAAGAAAAGAAAAAAAAAGCCATTCCTAACAGCACAGACAAGTACAGAGGGGGAAGCGGGCCCCAGGAGCTTGGGTTTGCCCTTCGCCTTCTTTGCCAACCTAGACCTCAGGAACACCCGAAGTCTGGTCATTCTGGCAGGATGATCCTCAGAGCACCTTCAGATAGCATTTGCAGAGTCCAGCTTTGATGCACTTGGCTCAGACTCTTCTCCCTTCCTCCCCGTGCAGCCCCATCACAGTCTGGCCCTTCATGGTCCGGCTCACCAGTCACCAGAAGCCCACATTCCTCACTCCTCTGTCCTCCAGGGGTAAAAATTTAGAATATGTTGCCTTCTGACAGGGCTTTTTAAATTTTGTTTTTGTCTTTCCTTTTGTCATTTACTCTTTTGTTTATTTGAACTTTTATTTACTTGCCAGTATCATAAATTCCTTATGGGTGAGGGAATTGTATTAGGGCTCAGGGCACCTGAGGTAATCAGCTTTCATTAATATTGACAATATCATCATTTTGAGAGTTCTACTAGACCTGCTGGCCAGTAAATACATTTTCAGTTCTTTTCCTCTAAAAATAAAATCTTTAAAAAATACTTTGAAATATTTTTAAAAACACTGTAAGGAAGTCAAAAAGTATGAAGTAAAAGAACTACCTCCCTCGTGTTTTCCAGATATAATCTTTTCCTTCTAGCCTTTGAATGTATATTCTAGCCTTCTAGCATTTCAATGAATATTCATATACATATATATATATTTTTTCTTACAAAATAGAATAGTATTTAGCAAGTGGCTTTTACAAAATATCTTATGGGGCATCTGGGTGGCTCAGTCAGTTAAGCCCAACTCTTGATTTTGGCTCAGGTCACGATCCCAGGGTTGTGAGATCGAGTCCTGTGTGAGGCTCCATATTTAGTGCAGAGTCTGCTCGAGACTCTCTCCCCGCCTCTGCCCCTCCCCCTGTGCGTGTGATCTCTCTTTCTCAAATAAATAAATCTTTAAAAAAAATCTTAGCGATATATTGTCCGCATTTTACATGTCCTTTCTTGTCAGGATCTCTCAGTCTCAACACTGCTGACATTTTGGTCCAAATCCCTCTTGTGAGGGGCTGTCCTGTTCATTACAGGATGTTTAGCAGAATCCTGGGCACCCACCCTTTAGATACCTGCAGTACCCTCCAACTGTGGTGATCAAAAATGTCTCCAGATGTTGACCAATGTCCCCTAGACAAAAGTACCCTGTTGAGAACCACTGCTCTGCGTGGACAGTAGTAATGCATCTCTTGAGTGCTGAAGTACTGACTGTATGCCATGCATTCTTCTCACCCTTTTATTATTTGTTTGCTTGTTTGTTTTTTGAGAGAGAGTAGGGGAGAGAGAGTGTGTGAGTAGGGTGGGGGGGTGGGGGAGAGAGAGAGAGAATCTTAAGCAGGGTCCACGCTCAGTGCACAGCCCGACATGGGGCTCAACATCATAACCCTGGGATCGTGACCTGAGCCAAAATCGAGAGTCAGACGCTTAACCAACTGAGCCACCCAGGCACCCCTATTCTCAGCCTCTTATATGTGTTCCCTCACCCTCACAGGCCCCCCATAATGTCTATACTGTGACTCTTCACCCTTATTTCTCTGGTGAGAAAACTCTGGTGCAGAGAAGTTCAACCACCAGTCTGAGGTTGTCCTGCTAGTGTGTGACACACATAGGACATGTCTGGCTCCAGAGGACTCTTAAATATGTTCTTCTGCCTCATTCGCTCTACCTCATTCCCTCTAAAGGCTGCAGGACATCCCACTGAATGGATGTTTGCCACTTAGCTGCCCAGCAGCCTCGGCTGATGTTGACTGGCGCTCACACTTCACCTTCCGACCAATCCCTCTGTGGGCGACACTGTGTGCACAGGTCCTCGTGTGCACCTCTTTGCACACTGCAGGGTCAGTGTCCAGAAGTGCCACTGTGGGCTCAAAGTATGACACACTTA
Organism: Mustela erminea; assembly: GCF_009829155.1. Lineage (NCBI taxonomy): Eukaryota > Metazoa > Chordata > Mammalia > Carnivora > Mustelidae > Mustela > Mustela erminea. The sequence continues at coordinate 45,697,010 of NC_045624.1, forward strand.
AAATTCAGATAGACACGGCCAAATTGCCCTTTGAGGGATGATTTTTTTAAAGTTCTGTTTCATTCTTCTTTAGTTATTCTTCCATCCGCTGGCACAACAGGGTCCAACCCCGTTTACATCCGGGAGCTTCTAGTCCTCCGTGCTTTGTCCAGACCACTTCTGGTTTTAAGAAGAGCTGAGAGACTTCCTGAACTTTGAGTTCCTAAATTTGGGTCCTTCACAGCGGGTGTCAGAACAGAGCTGTCGAGCACCTTTTAACGTGTAGATGGCAGGCTTTTCTGAGTCTTCCTGCACCTTGCCTTGGGAACAGGCTCTCAGTGGTGTCTGCGGCTGGAAGAAGCCTGGGAAGCGGGCACTGGCCCCCGTCTTCTGTGGGATCTGAGGCCCCCAGAAAAGGTGGAGAGAGGGAGCGTACGTTCCGTAGAGCAGCAGAGCGAAGAAGTAGGAGCTTGGGTACAGGATTTGCACAAGAAATGAATCCCCCTTTATTGTCTATGGGGCTCAGGGGCTGGGATTGGGACCTGGCTGTTTGCTCAGTTCAGCAAGTGATGAGCAGCCTAAGCTAGAGAGATCCGGGCTGGGATCCCACTTCTGAGAACTCATTTTACAAATGTGTGCCAGATAGGGCTCTCCTGAGTAAATGCTTCTTTCTTTTCTAGGCTCACCAAAAATGAACTGGATGACGAAGTGGCAGAGAGCCTGGCAGAGATGTTGAAAGTCAACCAGACACTGAAACATTTATGGTAACTCAGCAAACCTCAGAATTTCAGGCTGTGCTACTTTTAGAGCCTGTTTTTTGAGATGAGGTGCCTGGCTGGCACAGTCAGTAAAGCACTAAACTCCTGTCTTGGGGTTGTGAGTTCAGGCCCCGTGTTAGGCGTAGAGCTTACTTATAAAATCTTAAAAAAATAATACAGGTCAGTGGGTTTTGGTGTACTCACAGATTGCGCAACCAACATGAAGATCTAATTATAGGACAGTTTTGCCCCAAGACGGAGTACACCCCCGTTCATTAAGCATCACCTCCCTGTCCTTGACTTGACTGTCCTTGACAAGGACTGGAGGATTTGCCTATTCTAGGCATTTCACGGAAATGGAGTCCTACATGTGACTTTTTGTCTGCCTGCCTTCACTGGCATGAGTTTTCAAGATTCGTCGACATTCTAGCATGTGTCAGAACCTCATGGCTCTGTGTGGCCAATATTCCTCTGTGTGGATCGTCCACAATCTGTCCATTCATCGGATGGTAGGCATTGGGGTTGTTTCTACTTTTTGACTGTTGTGAATGTGTGTGGACATGTGTTTTCATTTCTCCTGGGTATACACTTAGGAGTAGAATTGCTGGGTCATGTGGCCACTCTGTTGTTAACTTTTTTTTTTTTTTTTAAGATTTTATTTATTTATTAGAGAGCATGAGCAGAAGGGAGAGGGGGAAGGGGAAAGAGGCTCCCCATTGAGCATGGAGCCCAATGCGGGGCTCGATCCCAGGACCCTGAGATCATGACCTGAGCCAAAAGCAGTGGCTTAACTGACTGAGCCACCCAGGTGCCCCTCTAGGTGACTTTCTGAAGTATTTTCTCAAGTGGCTGCTTTACTCTACCTTCTTACCAGCAATGTGGGAAGGCTCCCAGTTCTCACATCCTCACCAACATCTTTTTGATGTTGTCCATCTTTTTGAATCTTGTCACTCTGGTGGGTGGGAAGTGTTATCTCATTGCGGTTTTGATCCGCATTTCCCTGATGACTAACACTAGGCATCCTTTCCTGGGCTTGTTGGCCTTTGTGTATCTTTGAAGAAATGTCTCTATATCCTTCCCCCAAATGTAATTTAAATGTTAAAAAATTTAATTTATTTGCCTTTTTATTGCTGAGTTGTTAGAGTTCTTTATATATTCAGGGTACTAGACACTAGGTGGACAGTCTATAACTATTTCCTCTGTGGGTTTTTTTAACTTTCTTGTTAGTGATCTTTGAAGCACAAAAGTGTTTAATTTTGATGGAAGTCCAATTTTTTTCTTTGGTGGTTTGTGCTTTAGGCGTCTTGCTAAGAAACTGTTGTATAATCCACAGTCACAAAGATTTACATCCAAGTTTTCCTTTAAGTGTTAGAGTTTGGCTCTTGCATTGAGGTCTGTGATCCTAAATGCTAATTTCTGGAGTTAATTATTGTGTGTGGTCTGAGGCACGGGGCCCAAATTCATTCTTTGGCATGTGGCTATCCAGCTGTCCCAGCACCTCCTGTTGAAAAGACTATCTTACCCTTTTAGATGGCTCTGACGCTTTTGCCAAAAATCAATTGACCGTAAGCGTATGGGTGTATTTCTGGACTTTCTATTCTAGTTCATTGATCTGTTTATCCTTACGTCAGGATCACACTGTCCTGATTATTCTAACTCTGTAGTATGTTTTGAAATCAGGCAGTGTGAGTCTTCCAACTTTGTTCTGCCTTCTCAAGACCGTTTGGGCTCTTCTGGGTCCCTTGTATTTCCATATGAATTTCAGCTCACCTTGTCAGTTTCTTTAAAGCAGCCAATCTGTGCTTTTACATCTATTTTGTTGTTGTTTTTCTGGCCTGTAGACGTTCTTCTCTCCTGCTCCTGGTGCCAGGCCGGCCCCTACAGGGAGCTTCAAGCTGGACTGAGGCTAGAGAGCGAGTCTCGGCAGCTTAATGGGTGCACTGGCCCTTGTGAAGAAGGCCCCGGGGAGCATGTGGCCCTGAGTGCTGCCACACGTTTTGGCTCTCTCACTATCTGGTGTCTTGCCAGCTCTTGGCTGGAAGGAGCTCTCCTGGCAAAGTAGAGGTGATGAAGCAGCAGCAATTTAACCCAATGTATGGTTCTGGGTCCACTTCCAGGTTCTGTCTTTGCTCCTTTTGCCAAAATGTCCAAGTTGTGGTTGTCCTTACCAGTGGGTCATCACCTCTGCCACTGAGCCCAGGGGTCCCACTTTGGGAGATGTGACTGGGAGACTGGGACATGGTCCTATGAGCTGGGGGAGCGATGGTGACGAGCGCGCCCAGCCCCTGGACACCAGAGCAGAAACTGTGAGAGCTTCCTTCATACACATCCTCCCACTGAGACCTCACACCCGGGGCAGGGGGCCTTCTCTTGCTCCCATTTTACAGATCAGGCCACTGAGGCATAGAAAAGTGTGAGCTTATTTCTTCAAGCCTCTGTGGCTGAAAGTGGGGAGTGGGTATGGGGAGTGGGTGTGGGTGTGTGGAGGAGGGGAGCTTTGAATGCTGTGCTGTCCTGCCTCTTCAGGGGGTTGGCCCCTTCTTGCTTAATTTCTATAATCCCATCAATCATGAAGATGAAGCCCTCATCTTGGTAGGGCTGCCTTCTTGGGTCAGGGTCCAGGATTTCTTAGGGTCAAGTTCAGTAGTAGCCTTATTCTACAAAGAGCCAAAGGAGTAGGTCTGTGAGGAGGCATCGGTGCCTTGTGCGGTGTGAAGCTCTTGGTTGGGTTGGAAGCCCAGCTGTCCGGGGCAGCACTGAGAAATTGTCCAGGCTCCCGGCTGTATCAGAAGCCTTTGTTTCATTTGGATCACTGCTACCGACCTAAAGGGTACACTCCTCGAAGCCCCATTATTGATGCTTTCCTACTGGGACCCATGAGCAGCGGCAGGAGAATCTCTCTTCCCTACCGCCCCCCACCGGAGGACCTTACCACGGAGAGGACATGGTGCATTCTTAGAAGCCATTGTTTCCCCAAAGTGGTGAACAGCCATTTGGCAGCTACTAAACTTTAAAAACTGCCTTCCCCAGCCAGCTGGAAAGCCACCAGACTGTCTCTCCCCTGGGTGTTTCTTAGAATTTGTTGTTCAGATTGCTAGCCGCCAAACATTTTTGACTGGGCACCTCTGCCGCAAGAAATGCCGACACACACACATAAATGTATTCATGTATTAAATAATCTATGTATGAATACACAGATATATTATGCTTACTCTAAGATAAATTCCAAAACATTGAACATTTTAAAGGATGTCCTTTATTCTGGTAGGTCTGAGCAAGATAGTCTTAGCCAGTTTAAAAGACACAGGGACACAGTTCTTCCCCTGACCCTGCCTCATTTCCACCACACTCTTACAACTCCCTAATGGAGGGGGCAGTGTTACTCCAGTATTAAGTATCTACTACAAGATACATTCTTCTTTCAGGCTTATCCAGAACCAGATCACAGCCAAGGGGATTGCCCAGCTGGCAGATGCCTTACAGAGGAACACTGGCATCATGGAGATCTGGTAAGACATATCTGCTGCTGGTCCTCAATGGTTACCAGTGCTTACTGACTCAGCACCACCGACTGGGTGCCCGGCACAATGGGGAGCCCTTTGCAATTACCTCTCATGGTTCCCATTATCTAGTCAAGTAGCTGGTATTATTTCCACTTCACAGACGTAGAAACCGAGGCCCAGTGACGTAAAGCTTGCCCAAGGTGCCACCTAAGAGGAGAAGCTGGATCTGGTCCAGACTGCCTGACTGCGGTCCGCGTGCTCCTCCCAGGCCCCCTGTCCTCTACCTTCCTGGGGTCGCATGGGGCAAACAGCCCCAGAAAGGGATCCCTGCTGGAAGTGAATCGCTCAGGGACTCAGGAGGCTGAGAGACGAATGTGCTAACTGGAGTTTGGGGCCCGTTCTTCTCCTCTTCGGGGCTTCCTGGCTTTGAGGAAATACTTCCATGCTGGATTTGAGCTGACTCGTGCTCTCCCTCAACCTCCTATTTCTGTTTGGAGGAGTGGTTTATGTGGCTAGTGGGACAGAGCCAAATTATTTGCTTTCCACAACACTGAGCCCTGTTCTGCTCTGTTATTGCCTCACAAGACACATTCCCCCACCCCCACCCCCCACACATTTGAGGCATTTGGGTCTGGGCCTACAGAATGTGCCAGGCCATAAGCAGGGTTGGGGGAGTTCCCATTAGTAACGGTTGCAGCCATGGTTTGGGTGCTGGGGAAATGGCAGTTAGCCAGACTGAAAGAACCCTGATTGCTTAAGAGTCTGGGCTTCCCGGAGCTGAGAGCAGGGCGCTGAACTCCTAAGTACTCTGGAGTTTGTCCTGCATCTCGGCTTGTGGTGGGGGGGGGGGGGGGGGGTAGGGCACAGCCCTGCAGAGCAACCGTGTGGAAGACCCAGCAGGGGGCAGAGCCAGACCTCCCTTGAGGACACAGATGGGGAGACGAGTTCCCCCTCTCATTGTGGCCTCTGTGAGATCGGAGGAGCAGCCTCACTGAGAACTCAAATCCTCCGCTCAGAGGGCAGTTACTCATTAACGACTTGACTTCTTCATGACTGGGGAGAATTTCCCAGCCAAAAAAAGTATATCGGGGTATAGCCCCTTGACCGTGGCTCTGAGTACAGTGCTTATTAAACTTTGCCTTGGAACCTGTCAGAGGATCATAAAATGAGTTTGGTTGGGTTGTGACCAGCATTATTTAAAAAATGAACTTAGCAGAGTAAGGGAAAGCGCTGTCCATAGTATGAAGTATGATTTTATACTTGTTTCAGGTATGTATATGTGTGTATGGACAGATGCTGGTTCGCAATGGAAAAATGTAATTCTTGGTTGGGTGGGTCATGGTTGAAAAAAGTGCTTAGAAAACACTGTCCGAGAGAAGAGAGCCCAGCTCCGGCCAGACTGACCAAGGCGCCGTGGTCTGTGTCTGCACAGCTACGCCCACTCCTCCGTCTGGAAGGCCTGTGACAGCCCCTGGGACTTGAGTCTGTGCTCATCTCCATGTGTAGATGTCATGATTTGGGTTCTGCAAAGTCCTGTTCAGGGCTGGGAGTGGGGAGGGAGCCACTCTGTCTGCAGTCATCAGCAGCTCAATGGCTCGCCGTTTGGACTGACAACTAGTTCTCCCTTGCGCTGGCCCTGAAGAGCTTGCAGCCCCAGCTCCCGCCCTGGGTTCTGCTGCTAAGACAGGAGGCTGCGTGTTCTGGGACTTGATATTGTACGGGCTGGAGCACACACGTTGGTCTTATGAGGCGGTGTACTCCAGACCATGAGCTCTTTGGGGTGTGGGGCCTGGGTCATGGTATTAAGAAAACAAGGTTCAACTGAGTGAACTGGAAGGTCTAATTGGCTTTAATTAAACAATTCAGGAGTTGGCAGCATCCCACCTAGCCCGTCCCCTGGCGGCGGAGGGGGGCCAGCGGGGAGCTCTGCTGAGCCAAAGGAGAGAAAGGTTCTTAAAGGCAGAGGGCACGAACAAAGACGAATGCCCTAGCAGGGAATGCATTGTTCTAGCCAAGGCTGCCCCTCTTAAGGGGAACTGAAGGAGCCTCTCAGTCAATTTCCTGGGATTGACCAGGAAATTCTATGTTGACTGACTAAAGGTTATCTTCTTTCCTCTCAGCTGCTCCCCTGTAGTTCTCAAAGCCTCTGTTGATCTTCAGCATTCTCGGGTCATGATGTTTTCTCAGGTTAGGAGTTCAGATTTATATTCCTTTAAATCGGTTGTCTTCTTTGTACCTTTGTGTTGGTCCAGTCTGGGGAGACCGTTTGCTTGGTGGGTAGCAGCTGCAAACAGGTATTTAAAATTTGTGAAAGAAGGTAATGCAGCAGGGAGATATGATGATTATGGTAAGATAATGTGCCATGTTTACAGGGTACTTTGAAGCCAGGGTCTCCAATCCAGTCAAAATCAAATAAATCCACGACCCCATGGAAGGAGTCATCTTTTTAAGACAAGCGGCTTATTTTGTGAGTTGACCTGAGTTTCCACTTTCCCAGAAGGGTGAATCCGGGTGTAGCAGGTGGTAGTGGGTCCACCAGGCAGCTCCTTGCTGGATAATCAAGGGCTCTTCTGTTACCGGGAACAACTCTGGACAGAGAGTCTAGGGACCTGTGTGGGCAGTTCTTGCTTTAGTGGCAATTTGGTGAACATTTCAAGAATTAAGGAGAAGTGCCTGATTATAGCCTCATTTATATTTATCCCTGGAAGTAAGGATCTGCCAAAAGGAGAGTCCTGAATCATGAAAGCCTCCCTGTAGTTCCCTTCTAACTCCTGTTGTAAATTCACCGGAGTCAGACAGTGATAAAAGTGCGATTTTTCTCCTAGCCTGAGATAGAAGGTGGCTCTGAATTCCCGAGGTTGCCCCCTGAGCGGTGGCCCAGAAGGGAAAGACAAGGGCATTATCTCGCCAAGACAATACCAGAGGGGAGGGAAGGAAAAGGGCCAATGCTCAGTCCCAGGGTGAAGCCTCCAGCCCACGTCATGAGCAGAGGCAGTCTGTGGGGGCAGCTGTTTCTCTCTGTAGTTGGGTTGATGGTAGCTCTCCAGCATCTGTCCAGGCCCAGCCCTCGGGTGGAGCCTCCGTCGGCTGTGCCATGGGGTCTCAAGGCTCCGTGTGTCCTAGCTGTGCAGTGGTATCGGTAGTCAGGAGCATTCCGTAAAGTCCCCAAAGCTGTTCTCCTCTGGTGATGTTTCCAGAATCCCTAATCAGCACCTGGTTCTAGACTGTGACTAACAGGACCCTTTGAATTGGGATCCCAGATGGTTTCTTGAAGCTGTTCCTAACAGGCTGGAGTGTAAGACAACAAAGACTCACAGTGGCTGGTCACACTGGCATGAAACAAGGAATCAGCTGAAGGTTATACACAGAGTTCCAGGAAATCTGTAAGGTTCTTGTTGAGTGAAGAGGGTGCCTCGATCACCGGAGATTATACAAGGTATACCCCACGTGGGAAACACTTGTTTTTTTTTATTTCCCACTGTGAGGACAACAGTCTTGTGGGATGGAAAGGCTTCAATCCTTCCAGAAAACACACATGCACTACTGGTGACCTGGACCAAGAGGCGGTTGAATTTAGTGCCTCTACAGGTGTTCAGATGATCCAGAGGAATAGGTCTGAGACCTCTGGGGACAAGAACCGTTTTTTCAGGATTGCGGACCTGACCAGTCACACATTGCTGCAAGTCTGTTTTTGCAATTTTAGAGACGTTTCCCCACTAATGTCTATTTATGATTTGGGTCATCTTGAGTGTACTGTGATGGGTGCAGGAGGGCAAAAACTAAAAATGGGGTTTGTCTGGGAGTGAGGAAGAATCAAGCAGCTGTCCTGGGTTTCCCATAGCCTGACTGTTAGTTTAATTTCTCTGATTCTGGAGCAGACATTTGCCATGTTAGAAGGACATCAGGATGGCAAAAATGTGGCCCTGAGGGGCCATTTTCTGCAGAAAGAGAATGGAGTTAGTCCATATCTTTATAGATTCTACTGCTGCTGCCTTGCACGAAAAGTCACCTTGAGCCCCATATCACCATTTCTTTCCAAAGATTTCTTTTCCACAAACCTTCCAGAACTTTTTTTTTTTTTTTTTTACATTAAAATTTTGTCCTAAGTTTCCCCTTGTTAAATAACTAGTCTCGCTTTAGGACAAAATTACTTTTCCATCAAAGACATATTTCTCTTTTTCATTTTTTTCTTACCGAAAACACACATCCTTCTTTCCTTACATAGTTATTTCTGTTATTTCCAGTAGCCTTAATTACATTAGAATTTTTTTTAAGTTTTATTAATTTAAGTAATCTCTAAACACAACATGGGGCTCTCCAACATATGACCCTGAGAGTAAGAGCTGCACGCTCTTCTGACTAAGCCAGCCTGGTGCCCCGTTATGAGAATTCTTAGCTCTTAAAACCCTTAATTTTCAGTGAACACTAATAAGTAAGCAATTGTGAACTGCTTTGCCAGCATTCTTTAGATTTTCAGATTTATGAGTATGTTTCATAATTTCTAGAAGTATGTGCCTTTTTCAGTTTCCCAAAGTATCAAAATATCTTTTCGTTTCTCTGTAATAAGTAATCAAACACAGATAAACCTGTGTTTGGTTATTGTTTTAGTATTTTAAGGGACAAAGTTTCCTTAAATCTGGAAAAAACAGAACATTTTTTAAGTCAGCGATGCTTTAAACAAAAAGTTACAAAAATTATCTTCCTTAGTTAATTTAATCACATGTTTTTCTTGTTCTGCTTGAATTTAGTTCTTCCATTCATTCTGGAAATTCCTACCCAGTTTAGTTTTATGAGCTGAAGATGATCAGAGACCTGTACTGAGAAGTCTTTCCATGAGTCTCACAGAAGACAAAAATACATTTGCAGAAGGCTTTCGTAAAAGCATCTCAGTAAAAAAGAGTAACTGTATATGATAAAAGTTTCTAAAATGGCTATGGTTAAAGATGTGATTAGAGTTTATTACAATGCAAGTGGCAGGAAATTTGGTTATTTCTGTGACATAGAACACTTTAATAACATGCCAGGACGTATCAGATTGTTTTTGGAGTTTCATGTAATTTTTAGAATACTTACTTTGCTAATGGACATCTACACAAATATAAAGTTTGGTAGCACTTATTTGACAGTGTTGTCCGTGGGATTAAATACAACACACAAACCTAAGGAGTTTAATTACTCACGAGATCTTTGAAATGTGCAAGGGGTCCTCTGGAAAATTTCAGTTAGATTGTGGTTGTGAAGACTTCATTTTAGAAATTTGATTGTGGGAAGTATGTGAAAAAATATGGAAAGGTTTGGACATTTGGTTAAATAGGATCATGAATCATCATAAAACAATAATTATCCATCTAACCAAAGTGTTAATAAAAGATTATAAAGGCCAGTACAGAAGGTTACACAGTTGTAAGCAAAATTTAGCCCTTTCAATATTAAGATTTGGGTTTTTTAAGTAATCAAAGACCTAATAAACATAGGAAATTATTTTGGCAAAACACAGAATCCTTGTTTTTTAGACAGATAACTTTAATTTTTTTTTTAACATTTTATTTATTTGACAGAGATCACAAGTGTGCAGAGAGGCAGGCAAAGAGAGAGGAGGAAGCAGGTTCCCTGCTGAGCAGAGACCGCCCCCCCCCCACCATGCGCGGCTTGATCTGAGGACCCTGAGATCATGACCTGAGCTGAAGGCAGAGGCTTTAACCCCCTGAGCCACCCAGGCACCCCTACTTTTATTTTTTAAAAAGATTTTATTAGAGAGCACAAGCTGGGGGAGAGGCAGAGGGAGAGAGAGAAGCAGGCTCCCTGTGCAGAGCTTGATCCCAGAAGCCCCATAAGGCAGATGCTTAACCAACCGAGCCACCCACGCACCCCTAGGAAGAGAACTTTAAAGGTAAAGAAAAACTTTTGTTTATAATTTCTTAGTAAGAGCAGACCAAGAAAACTTTGACCTTTTAACAAGGAGAAAACAACTCTAACTGTGCACCAGTATACTCTTGATAATAAAACTCATTTACTTAAATTTATCCTCATCTTAGCCATACTGGCCACACAGAAAATTTCTTTCCAAAGATTTCTGTAAACCTTCTACAATTTTTTTTTTTTAAACTTCTGGACGAACTTATTTTTTTCTTCAACAAAAATGTTTTCTGGGGCGCATGGGTGGCTCAGTGGGTTAGAGCCTCTGCCTTCGGCTCAGGTCATGATCCCAGGATCCTGGGATTGAGCCCTGCATCAGGCTCTTTGCTCAGCAGGGAGCCTGCTTTCCCTCTCACTCTCTGCCTGCCTCTCTGTCTACTTGTGATCTCTCTCTGCGCCAAATAAATAAATGAAATCTTTGAAAAAAAAAAAAAAAGGTATTTCTATTCCTCATATTTTTTTCTAACCCAAAACACATACCTTAGTCTTTTCTTTTCAGTAGGCTTAATTTATTAGAATTTGTTACTCTTAGAAACCTTAATTTCTAGAGAAAACTATGTAGTAAACAGCTGTGAACCATTATACCAGAATTCTTTAGATTGGAAAACTTAGAAATATAGCTCATAATTTAGAAACATGCGTTTCTTCATAGTATAACAGCACAAAAGAGGTTTTGCTAACAGACCCAAATTTGTCTTATACAGAGAAACTAAAGGTAGAAGTAGATAAATCTATATTAATATGTAATGTTGTATTACTTTTTCTTGCTTGGAAATAATTTAGATACTCAATGCATTTTTTTGAAGATTTTATTTATTTGAGAGCGAGCGAGCAAGTGAGAGAGAGGCAGAGGGAGAAGCAGACTCCCTACTGAGCAGGGAGCAAGACTCGGCACTTTATCCTGGGACCCTGGGATCATGACCTGAGCTGGTGGCAGATGCTTGACCACCTGAGCCACCCAGGTGCCTCTAAATACTCAGTGAACCTAACAACTCATTTAATTTTGCAAAACCTTAAAGCTGTTTTGCTTAAAAACAAAACTTTAAAGTTTTTAAATTTCTGGGTTACCACCAGAAATATTTTGGAAGCTATTTAGAAGTTTACCTGGAGGGGCGCCTGGGTGGCTCAGTCAGTTAAGCATCTGTCTTTGGCTCGGATCATGATCCCAGGGTCCTGGGATTGAACCCCACATCGGGCTCCAGCCCTACATCAGGCTCCCTGCTCAGTGAGACGTCTGCTTCTCCGTCCATCTCTGCCCCCAACTCGTGCTCTCTCAAATAAATAAATGAAATCTTTAAAAAAAAGAGTTTAGCTAGAAACCTTTTGATCTTATTTACATCTATTTAATTTACTTATTCGTAATTGTATTTGGACTACCCATAAAACTGGATGAGACATTAGACAGACTCAACCATTATTCTGTTTTGGTTTTTCTCTGACAGATTTTACAACAGAGAAAACATGAAGCTCATTTGTCTTTCAGTAAACCCAGGCAGGATAAAAGTTTTATATTTAATGCTGATAACTCTAAAGACAGGTCTGTTTTAATTAAACCAATAATCTCAAGTAAGCTTTAATACCAAGTATTTTCCCAGATCAGTTGAACTTAATTTCAGAGAGAACTGTGGGGCTGGCGGTTGGCAGGGACAGAGGGAAGAGAGAGAATCTCAAGCAGACTCCCCTGTGCGCATGGAGCCCAACCCAGAGCTCCCTCTCCCAACTCCAAGAGCATCACCTGAGCTGAAATCAAGAGTCGGATGCTTAACCGACTGAGCCACCCAGGCATGCCCTGAGCTTTGAGTTTTAGAATGCCTACTTCTTACCAGCGCTTGCCTTCAGATAAACCAAATCGAGCTCTGTTACAAATTCATTTTAGCCATACCATCCAGAAGTACAGAAAATACCTCACATTTACAACATACATGGATACTCATACAAACACGCACACCAGAGGCAAACAAAATCTTCCAGCTTCTGGTTCTACTTGTGTCTGTAGAGAGATTACAGACCCAATTTCAAGTATCTCCCTCTTTTTTTTAAGATTTTTTTTTTTAAAGATTTTATTTATTTATTTGACAGACAGAGATCACAAGCAGGCAGAGAGGCAGGCAGAGAGAGAGAGAGAGAGAAAGAGAGAGAAGCAGGCTCCCCGCCGAGCAGAGAGCCCGATGCGGGACTCGATCCCAGGACCCTGAGATCATGACCCGAGCCGAAGGCAGCGGCTTAACCCACTGAGCCACCCAGGCGCCCTAAGATTTTTTTTTTTAATTTATTTGACAGAGATCACAAGTAGGCAGAGAGGCAGGCAGAGGCGGGGGTGGGGGGGAAGCAGGCTCCCCGTCAAACAGAGAGCCCGATGTGGAGCTTGATCCCAGGACCCTGAAATCATGACCTGAGCCGAAGGCAGAGGCTTAACCCCTGAGCCACTCAGGCGCCCCCCTCTCTCTTTTTCTAATGAAAAATTTCCCTCTCAAGTTTGCATTTCCAAGAATGGTCCTTACCTAGGTTCTAGAGAAGATGGCGGTAGAAAATGTACAGGGAAAGTAATGAAGTTTTGTCCAGGGTGGCGATTTGGAGCATATCTGCCATTATCAGAGGTACTCCAGTGGGCCCAAGAGCTCTGTTACTGGGTTCTATTTTAGAAAGGTCTCTTCCCTTCCCATTTTTCCTTCAGCCTCAGGCAGTGGTGGGCTCTGTTCATATTTCAAAGACATGACCAGATTTATGATTTAAAGGGACAAGAATGCAAAAAGTTTTTTTTCTAAGAGTTTTAGGGTAGTTGTGACTTAAAATTGACCTTTTTTTTGACCCGTCGGCCATGGCAGTCTTCCTAGCCATGGAAGAGCACATTCTTATTTACTGGCAAAGCCATCACCACTTAACGGGCATTAGATTCTGACTTGCACAGATAACCTCTTTGCTTTTGGAAACATGGAGGGTGCTGGGATTCTGGGCACATATCCAGCTATTGTTCAAATGCTTCTAGGAAGCTCAGTTGTTCTGCTGGGTAACGGAACATGGGACAAGATATTCAGAAATTCAGAGTAATGTGGGTGGAGGCTTATTTATTTAGTGCCCTGGGGTACACTGCCAAACATGATTTTAAATCTCAGTGGCTTGGGTCCTAAATGGTGAATAATGTTCTGGAAATTAGTAGGGGAGTATTTTCAAAAGAGGCCTGAATATCATTTCTGCTTAAATATGGCATTCAAGGAGAGAATAAGTGAGTGCTTCCTTGTTATAATTAAATAAAATGCTTGATTGCTCTGGGGGAAAAGAAATGACCTTTTCTTCCCTCAAGTGCAGGGCAATTTTGTTCCAATATACTGACCTTTGATAATATCCACAAATATTTTGAGAGGAATGGCTGAGGTTTGGAGATTGGTAAAGATAAGTAGATTTTTTACTTAATTCCCCCTAAGAACTGGATTCCAGCCTGAATATCAAGGGACTGGCTTACCTTTTTAACTAAATTTGCTTCTTTGTATCAAGGGGAATTTTATCTTTTGTACAGTCTGTATAAAGCTTTTTAATAAAAGCCTTCCCCCTCTATTAGCCCCTCAGCATCAGGCTTCCTCTGATCACTGAGGAGGGCCTAGGAGAAATTTCATCGGTTACCTCTTTCCCCTGTGAAGGGGAGGCTGTGAATAGTCCAGTCTTTTTAATGTTTCTCTAAGCTTGGTAGGATCTTCTGAAAATGGAGGGAAAAGGGCTTTATAAAAGATCTGCAGTTGTCTGGGGGACATGAATTTTTGGCAGGAGGGGGCGTGGTCCAGAATATACCTGGCAAAGGTGAGCATATAGAAATGGCTGAGGCTGACAGAGGTTGATTACAGTAAACCAAGCCATCCTGTTTGTTCTGGGTGCTTCTATTAAATTCACTTTCTGGCTTCCAGCATTTATAAGAGTAGCCTATATACTTTGAACCTAGAGGTTGGGCTGGATTTTAAGAAGGGGAATTTCCATGGGACGTAGACATTCATCTGTCTTAAGTCTAATGTTTGTTCTTTTACCTTGTCAAGGGAATCCCTAAGACTAGCCATTATACCAATAAGACAACTGAGAGCTCTTCATAGGTAATTCTTCTCTTTCAAGTAGCCAATTTAAAGGATCTAATGTCTGGACATTGAGCAAATGGATCCTATTAATTTCAACCGTGACTCAAAGTCATAAGTCTTTTAATGGCTTAATCCAAGACTTAAGAGGTGTCCCTAGAGAAAGCATAGATGATGCAGCCCCTGTGATCCAAAAACCTACTCCCAGGAATAGTCTGGGAAAGCAACCACCCTCTTGTACAGGCCATGAGAATGGTCTCTGGACTATTCTCTGTGCCTCTGGTCTCCATGCTTCTGGTCTCCCAGAGGATGCCTGGGATGCATCTAGTACAGACCTGCTATCTGTGACATGAGGCAGGTGCTACTGGAATGAGATTTCTCCAGCACTAAGGAGCAACAGAGGTCTCTCCCTTATGGGCTGGGACCTTTTATGACAAACTTCCCGGAAAGCTGGCATGGCCAGACAGAGCACGCTGCTTGTAACTGTGTATCTCGGGTCCCCCGCCTATTAGACTGGCCAGCAAGATGCTCCCCAGTAAGCGTGCTCTTCCAAGTGGCGGAGACCAGCGAAAATATGCCCATGGGTCACAAAGCCAAGCTCTTAGGACACAGAACTAGACGAAAGGAAGAATTTTATATTCGCGTTAATAGCCATGCCTAAGCCTTGGGTCTCTGGGGGCCAAGCCAATACATAGAAGGGCCCTGCCTTGAGTTTGGGGACTGTGTAGTGTTTATCGCATACCCTGGCGCATGGACATTTTCTTGAGGCTGGCGGGGGACTGAGCGTCAATCTAACCCATTCCCTGACCAGCTTATCTTGACCGGGGGTCTTTGAGTTAGATGATAAGCACTGTAACAGCTTCTAAGTGTTGACGTGTGACCACCAATTTTGCAACTTGGGCTTCCAAGATGTTTCTTTAGCAACAGCTTTTACCTCATGTGCGTATTAACCTACAGCAAAGTTTGTCTAAAGAGATCCTGGTTTGAGGGGAACCATGACCTCACCAGTCCATGAGGCCGGCTACACAGTAGGCTTATAGGACTGAAGCCTGCATTCTGTCCTGTGAGAATTCCTTCCTGTGACCCTCAACACAAAAGAAAGAAAACCATGACCATCTCTGGGAGGAAATGATCAGTCACCCAAGAGTACTCTACTAATTTTTGCCAAAAGTAGCTCAGCGCAAGGACCTAGTTCTACAGTATTTTCTCCTGCTAACTGAATTTAGAGAAAGAAAGAGTCTTATCACTCATTCCACCAGACCCTGCAGACAGAGAAGCTGGGAGGCTGGTGTGGTCAGAAACCTTACCTTCTGCTGGCTGTGCGTGTGTCAGCTGTCCCAGATCTCTGTGCGACAACAGCTCCAGGGCGAGCAGCTGGCCCGGAGAATGAGTACTCACCAACTACACCAGCCAGAGGGAAGGAAGAATTCTTCCTCTACCTTTCAGTTTCTTCCAGTGGTACTAAGAGCTACATTTACACAAAACAGATTAACCAGAGGAAAAAACCACAAAGCTTGAGACCTAAAGAGGCAGGCAGTTTTTAGAGGCAAAGAGTAAATTCATGAGGAATTGACAGGACAAAGAAAATTTAACTTTGGGAGTTCCAATTTGTAAGGAATTCTAGGCAGAATTTGGGGTGTGATATTAAATTAGTAGACATTAACAAGTGTTGTCTATACATTTTTCTTGACTCTAAATTTCCTATGTCTGGTGATGAGAATGTCTGTACCTCCCTGGCTGCCTTTCACATGGGAGATATTTCTTCTGCTTTCAGGGGGACAGAGGAGGGTCTGAGGGTCCTTCTTGTACAGGTTGTCTCTTAAATACTATTTTATTTAAAATAATCAGTAAGCCACAGTGGAGCAGCCTGCCCTTAGCCCCTACAAAACCAATTCACTAGGGCTCTTTTACAAATTGATTTTAGTAATACCACCCAGAAACAATATCTCACATTTATGGCATACACACATACATACAAAACACAGAGGCAGTTGGTTAAGCATCTGCCTCCAGCTCAGGTCATGATCTTGGGGTCCTGGGGAGCCTGCTTCTCCGTCTGTGTTCTCTCTCTCTCTCTCTCAAATAAAATAAAAAATAAAAAAAATAAAAATACAGAGGCAAGGACCCTATGGTTACTAATATTTGTGGATTTTTAAGATAAGACTTTTATTTGTCCCTGGAATCAAGCTTAAGGAGGCTGTACTGGACTTTGAGCACAAGAGCCCTTTTTAGCAGTCTGTACTATAAAAAGCCGCCACCCCCCCCCTTCTCAGGTGATTGTGGGCTGTGTTTACATTTCAAAGACACGATGAATGTATAACTTCAAGGGACAGAGAAAGAATGTAAGTTCCTCCAAGAAGGACTGGGGTTTCCCAAGTCTTTGAGATAAATGAGGGAAGTTTCGGAATAGGTACATGAATAGGTGAATTTTGAGTTGTGCCTAGCACGGACTTTCATTTTTGGGGTGGGGGGGAGGTAAGGTAAGGACAGTTGCTCCCAATTTCTCAAACTGGGCTATAACTTTAATGACATCCTAGATCGGCCCTCCGATCCCTGCTACATTATCTCCAATTCATTTCTTTCCTTCTGGGTACACAGTTGAACTTCAGAGATTTCTGGCGGTACTGAATAACCCTTGGGTTATTGGGTGTTAAAATGGGTTCCCAAAAGAGGGTACGAAGGATATTACCTTCCCCAAATCCAGAGTCCCTCCCACAGACAGCTAAGAGAATAACGTGCACGTCCCAGGCCAGCAGAAAGCCAAGCCTGTTACGCAAAATGAGACAAGGAAGAGGGTGACAGCTGCCCCCTGGGGGAGAGGGCATCAGTGAACGATGGGTTTGGATTTGGGAAGAAAAGGGCAACGTACGGTTTTCTTTTCCCTTCTCTACTGGGCACTGCAGGCACCTTCAGAAGCGATTCTGATAAGCATTTCCTCTCTTTGCTGGCTTCTGCCAGTTTTTCCGGGGTCCCCTGTGCAGGCTCTGCTATCTGCTGGAGGTTCCCGTTAGCTATTTGTTTTTTTAAGCTATTATTTATTTGAGAGAGAGGGAGAATGAGCACTAGCGGAGGGAGCAGCAGAGGGAGCAGGACAAGCAGGCTCCCTGTTGAGCAGCGCACAATCTCAGGACATGCCCCCAAACCTGCCACCAATCCCAGATCGTGACCCGAGCCAGTGAAGGCAGATGCTTAACTGACTGAGCCACCCAGGCGCCAACAGAGAGACAAGGCCTGTGCCTTGCCAGTTTTGCTTCTGGTGGTGTTTTCAGAGGAGGAAAGGCAATGCAGACAGAATTAGCAGAGGACAAAGGGGGCAACAGGCATTTCTTCTGACTTCCTTTAGGTCCCTCTTATACCTTTAATTTTCGGGAGGCTTTTGTTAAATCTTTTAATTCATTTTTTAACGACACTAGTTCGAAATTTTGAAACCTTCTGGAGTTTCTGCTTGCCCATGTAAACACGCACCCTGTTTGCTTTGGGAACCGGGGCCTTCCATGGCGCTTCTCAAATGACTTTGTCTACTGGGAACGCTCCCCATTGTGGCTGGTGTACTGCTAGGGTGTTTTTAGGACAGTTTTGCCATTTCTGCAGATATTCCCAGCTCCCAGCACCATGGGTTTTAGACTTAAATGAGCAGGTGTGCTGGAAGGTGGCATGTTTGACTCTTTAGAATTTAGGGATCCTCTTAGCTAAGCCTTGGTTTATACAAAACAAGACAAAGATGCGCACTTTTAACACACCAGCAGTAACCAACCGCAGAGTGCCTCCCCGGACTGGCAGAGGGAAGGCCGTGCCCAGCACAGGCCGTTCCCTGCGTGGACTGACCCAGTGGCCTTCATGGTAGGGACTGTGGACTGGAAATGGGGAATGGACTTAAGCAGCAAAACCCCAGTAAATGAGGACCACGGGTGGGACCTGGGAAGTGATTCCAGCGTGGACTGGTGGGCTGAACCCAGGGCTAAGGATGGGTGCTCCCTGAAAGCACCCCCAACCCCCCTCACCTTGGACTAGAAAGCCAATTGGGTTGGTATCTCAAAGGCAAAAAGGGGAGGAGAAACCAAGAGGACTCACCGGCGGTGGCACCCGCGCAAGGGCCAGAAAGACAGGAACGTGGAAGGGCTCGCGGGACGCGGTGCCCCTGCTTCTCCCCGTCCCTGCAAGGCCGTCAGGAGCTCGCTGTAGATCCCAGGGCCGCCACCACGGCTGTGAAACAGAATTCAGCCATGTACCTTGGAAGGTCTGATGGGCTTTATTTAAATAATTCACACATCAGGTGGCATGTGTCTAGCAAGCAGATAGAGCTCTGCCGAGCCCAACAAGAGAGGTTTTGGAAAGGCAGAGAAGGCATTCAAAAGGGGATATTTACTAGCCAGAAATGCACTGTGTAGGCCAGGTTGCGCTCCTAAGGAGCAGAAAGGGCTCAAAGTTTCCTGGTCAGGTTGCCTGGCTAAAGGCTGTATTCCTGGGGCGGCGGAAGTGCAGTTTGATTAGGCAGTGAGTTCCATTTACTGACCTGGGGCCTTTACCTCAATGACAACACGTGGGGCCTGTGGGTTGTTTCTTAACAAAAAAACACACAATCAGTGGTCACTGCTGTGTCCCTAAGCCTCTTAGCGTTGCATCTTCATTTGCTGACTAACAATGCTGGAGTGCCAGGCACGGTGCTAGCACCATCCACAGTGACCCCAACAGACCTGCCCTCATCCATGGCTTTACCCCTAGTGAGAGAGACACACCATAAAGGGAAAAATCATTCAAGCAATTCATTATGAGTGCTGTCCAGGAGAGAGCTAAGAAGGGAACCGAACACAGATGAGGTTTCAGGGCACTTCTCCCTAAGGAAGTGGCATTAAGCTAAGCCAGGAAGAATGAGTAGGAGTCAGTCAGCTGTGGGCAGGGTAGAGTGTTCCAGGGAGAGGGAACAGCATATGCAAAGGCTGTGTGAGGCAGGAAGGAGGAGCATGGTATCCTTGAAGAACAGAAACATGTCGCTGTGCTCCTGGGGTTCAGATAGTATAGAAGGGACAACGGGAGGCAGAGGACTTGGGGCGTACTAGACCATAAGAGATCTGTGGGTCATATTACATATTCTGGTCTTTATCCTAAAAGCAATGGAAAGTCCTAGAGGGGTTTGAGGCAGAGGGGGATGTGATCAGATTTGCTTTATAAAAAGACCACTCTGGCTCCTCCAGGGAAATGGAGATGAAGAGGCCAGACGGTACTGCCGTGATCCAGAAAAGCGATGGTGGAGCTCAGACCACCATGGTGGCGGTGAAGATATGGAGAAGTTTCAGGGAGGCATGCTGGGGATGTTTAGAGAGTAAGACACAACTCTGGGACAGACCGAGTATGAAGATGAGGAGGAGGGAATGGGTCAAGGCTGATCCCCAGGTCACTGGCTTACACAGCCGGACGAAGAGTGGTTCGACACTGAACCAGGGGGCGCTGGGCCAGCGTGGCCCCCTTGAGGTGCCTGGGAGGCATCGAAGTGCAGGTGTTCAGCGGGTGGAGGCACACAGGAGAGGTCGGGGCTGCAAGCCCACTGAGGTAGGGATGAGGTCGCGGGGGGGCAGTGATAGGCCCTTCCCCCAGCCTGAAGGAAAGCCAGTATTTAGAGGCCACATGCAGGAGAACAGGGGAGGGGAGACTGAGACGGAGTGGCAGACACAGGAGAAAGCCAGAGAGCCTAATATCAAGTCAAGTGAGCGTGGTGTTTCACGGAGGCCGAGGGCAAGACAGCCAAACGCCTGTGAAGGAGATGATGACCAGGCCTGAGAGATGTCATTAAGTTCGGGTTCCTAAAGGCTACTGGTGACCTTAGTGAGAGCCAGTTCGGAGAGTGACAATAGCTGGAAAGGAGTAGTATTATCACATGAGTGTCCGAACGGAGCACATCCCCTAACTTCAGGGCCACTTGAAGAACAGGAGAGTGTCAGAACACATACTGGCGAGGCCCCCACAAGTTCCTACGGTTTTACTTATGTTGCTTGTTTTTCTCCAACAGCCTAAATGGAAATTTGATAAAGCCAGAGGAGGCCAAAGTCTTTGAAGACGAGAAGCGGATCATCTGCTTCTGAGGCCGCCTCCACGTGTGGGGTCCACGCCCCGGGGAGGAGACAGGGCACGAGTGGGCCTGCTGAGCCGTCTGAGTGACTATAACTACTCCATGAAGAGACATGACGCATATCCAGGATCTTTTTATCGGACATGGAATAAGACTGAGTTCAGAACTGGCCCTCAGGACCAGGGAAGCGAGTTAGTCATACTGTCCCCACGGAAGAGTTGAGGACATGGTAGAGAGTTAGTGCCAAGCTTCTGGCAGAAAAGGTGCTCAACAAACATGTGGGGGTTTTTTTGTTTTTTGTTTTTTTACCTGGAACCTTCTCTTCCTCCTCAGTACCTCCCCACAGGTTGATGGCCGGCCCACCTTTCACAGCTACAGATTAACTGACATATATCCACGGTCGGGATATGACGCATCCAAGGTTTTGTCGAAGGCTCCTTGCAGGCTTCTGTTTTAGTCCTTGGGTCTCAGTATCTGTTGGCAGAGATCATGGGGTGCTCTCTTAGCAGGTCTAAGAGAAAAGGTGGGGTCTTCATGACGCTGAGTTTCTGCTTGGGGCTTTCTCATGCTGGGCTGACCTCCTCAGGAAGGCTGATAAGGGTGGGCCCAAGTGCTCTGCACCAGGAGGAAGAACCTGTGCCCATCCTTCAAAAGGAGTAAGGCCTGGGGTCCAAACAGAAGCTTCTCTGTCTCTTGCCCTCCTGAGGAAGGGGAAGTGTCTCTCTCCCTGCCTCAGAGCAGTTGTGAGGATGACTGAACTGGACTTAAGGCTGAGGGGGTTGCTGAGAACCCTGTTAGGAGACCATGTCACAGGGACCATCGTGGTAGGCACGTGCTGGATGTTACATCGGGGAGAGGGTGGTGATATTACCAGATAACTTGTTCTTTTGCCAAGTCATTTAATAAAGTAACATTTTTAATTAGAATTTTCTAATTTCTAAAGGAAATTTTGCTTGAGAAGCATGGTAGGATCCCTGGCCTCCATGCCTTGACTCCCTTCAGAGATACTCACTCTGCTGCGTGGCACCCTGGTGTGGGGTGCTGTGTGGAGCCTGCTGAAGGAAGGCCAGAGGTGTCATCGTTATGGTCCTTTGCAGGCCTCTCCACCTACCAAGGGATCAAAAAAAGCCAAGGACGCAACCGAGGCCTTTTCTTCTACCTGACCTCTGAACCCATACAGCTGGCTTCTCAGAGGAGCAAACTCAGTCAGGGGTGGCTGGGGCCAGGATATGCTGCATGGGCCAAATTCCACAATCCCTCTCCACCATGCCATGGTAGGCCCTGGTGGCCAGGCTCGATGTCCACTACCTTCTGTGGCAATTCACAGCTGAGTGGACCTGTCACCCACTTTGGCAAGAGGCGCCAAGCCAATAAGGACCAAACATGAGAGGGAAAGGGATGAGGGGGAGCCTTCCAACAGTACCTTTGAGTTCTCAGAGGTCCAGTCTGGTTTTGTGCAGAAGCCCCTGTCAGAAAATGGCAACTGAGGAAGTTAGTTCTGAAAATCCTGTACAGTCATTCAGCCACATAGGTGGCTGCTCTGCTAAGGGGCCGCTTTGGTAGCTCTGAGCCAATCCTCCCCTCACCCCAGATCTTAGTATTCACCTAAGAGTCACCCCCTGAGGCAGCAACTCTCTCCCTACAGAGACTCTAGGCAGTAGTTCTGGAATGAACGTGTTGAGCTGAAGGCTAAAGGAGCTTAGGGCAGACTTCAGATTTCCTCAGTAGAAGAACTATACTTCTCAGTGGACAGATTTAGACTTCATTAAACCACTAAAGCTAAACTTTTGGGAGACTAACGTTTACTTAGAAACTACCAAATGTACTGCTTTTACAGATTATCAAGATTAAAACTGCTGCCTCTAAGGATATTAGAATTTGAGCAGTGTTGGCTTAAGTTCTGTTTGGAAATACTTCTGGTCTTCTAGATGGTGAACGACAGAGTTTCTATTTCTTCCAAATTTGTTGGAAGGGCTCTCCATTATTCACTGGTGAGCTTCTGTGCAGAGAGGTGGAGACTTTTCCTCATCAAGAAGACCACTGAAAGTTGGAAAAAAAAAATTAAAAATTCCACAACGTAGGACAGGACTCTTTCTTTCCACAGGACACCCCGGTTGGTTTTGGAAGAAACGACAGCTCCTCTATTTCAGACCTGCAACCACGGCATGTCTGGGCTGATTTGGAACCTACCCAAACAAAACAAAACAAAAAACAACAACATGGAGTCACCAGGTGGCTGTGGGCCAGGTGCTAAGACTCGGAATCTCAATCTGTGTCTTGAAAGCTGGGCCTCCTAGGGATGTCCCTCCATCCCACAGGGCAAATGTAAGCATCAGACACACGGATGCTTGGATGCTGGAAAGCAGGATTGCCGCTCAGTACAGATCACTAGCCACCGTGAAACCAACGCTGCTCATTTCCGCTCCGGGGCAACACCCAGGTGGTTCTCTTCTCGGCTCCAAGGCTTAGGGAACTTCCTGACAAGGTCACCTATGGGCCCGAAGTTCTCAGAGTCAGGTTCAAGAATACTCCACTTCAAGCAGCTTGGGAACAGTCTCGCTTTGCCAGCGAAAGACACAGCTGTCAGCCTTCATCATTGTCACCCAAGAGCCCTACCGCTGCCGTGGGACTCACCCAACAGAGGGACGCGAGGCCGTGTCGTGGACCGTAGGACAGAGCAAGGGCCCGCGAGCGTCCGCCGGGTGCCCCCTCTGCTCCCCCACTGGATGCAGGGGGCTCACGGATCTTTTGGTCCACTTCCAGGTATGCCACGTGTATTTCCGGGAACTAATTTTCCCTTACAGGAAAAAAAAAGACCCTCGCCCTGGAGCTGAAAGGCAAAACCGTGATCATTAGCCCAGGTCCAGAAAGAGCGATGTTAATGAAAATGGTATTTGCTGGCGAGGCGGCGGAGGTCGCGTTACCATAGAGATGTGCTTGTAGCAGCACCGCTGTGTCCCCGGGGCCATCCCTGCCCGATTCTCTCAGCCTTAAAACGCAACCGACTGCACACAAGAGGAGCTTAAAACTTTTCCAGGCACTTAACACTGAAAAGGTTATGGGCCCCCGATGATCTGTAACAAGAAATTTTTTAAGCAACAGTGAATGATAAAGCAAGTGCAAGGATGTTAGTCAAGTTTTTCTCATGACTACGTGGCTGGTTGTTTTGTTTTTTTTTTTTTTTGAAAATAACAAAATATCAAAAGATCTCAACGTTTTTTCCTTGACTTTTTCTGCCAGTGCTTTTGTTATAGAAACAGTAATCACAATATTAGAGGAAATTTTTTAAAATAATGCTTATAAATGACACAGTACTAAGTTACTTTAATTTTTATGTGTCATCTTCCCATGTTCTGCCTACTTTGTGACATTTTCCCAACTTTTTTTTACTGTGGTTAAATACACAAAAAATTTACCATCTTAACTATGTTTAAGTATACACATCAATGGTATTAAATATATCCATAATGTTGTGCCACCAACACCACCATCCAGCTCCAGAATTTTCTTAGAACTCTAAAACTCTAGGTTCATTAAGGAACTCCCCCTTCTCCTCCCTCCCCAGCCCTTGGTAACCCCCCTTTCTGTCTCTGGCATTTTAACTATTCTAAGTACCTCATTAAGTAGAATCACGGTGTTTGTGTTTGTGGTTTTGTTTTGTAACTAACATATTTCATCTACCACGATGTCCTCACGTTCACTTTCTACATTGTTACATAGGCTTTATAAGGATCCTCTGTATTCTGTTGATTTGCTTAATTATGCACCAAATATTAGAAATCCAGTCTTCCAGATTGGTTGTGGTGGTGATTATTTCATAAAACGTTTCTGTGGAAGTAGAAAATTTTTTAGGACTATTTCTTTGGAGTAGGATTATTCAGTCAAAGATTCTCGCTATGAAATTTTCTTTTTCAACTTATGTCAGCGCATAAAGTCTAAGTGTGTACGAAATGATTTAGAAGCAGATGAAAGTTACAGGACAATGCAATGTGAAGCCAGCAATGTCTCCTCTGACCCTGTCCTGGACCCCAACCTTCAACAGTGTTTAGGCACTGCAAGCTACAGACTGGCACCAATGACCGCTACAACTTCCGGGAAGAGTGAATCATCCACAAATCATCTGTTTGAAACTGGTACTGTGCAAGATAATAATTCATTAGTGTAGGTATCACTATCTTCAAAATCAGTTTTCCTTACTTTAAAAAAAATATGTATGTGTATATACATGTCCTTGCTTTGCCAAACAGACCCATTATACTGACTCAAATGGAAACCACCTCTTCCCAACAATCCTACGAAATAGGAATTACTTCATGAATGAGGGAAACTGAGAACCCATGACTATGGGTGTAGGTCTTCGTCCTAATCAAGATGTGTATAAAAATGTGTGTGTGGTGGGCGGAGGGAGCAAAACCCTTCAGGAAAGGGATTTTGGCAAATGTAGAAAGCCACACCTGGCAACACCTGAGAATCTGAGCTCAGATCAATTCTCCTACTCTACTATCCCGGAGACTGGTGTTGGAGCAAAAGGGACTTGCCTAAGGTCACACAGCTAGAACACAGGCCTGTCTGGTTCTGTTTTCCTTCTGTTCTGGTAGTTTGTGCCCTTCAGTTCATTCTGCTACTGACCTTCTTCCTGCTAAGTCTGGTAAATCTGGTCCTAATCCACTAGGGCAACTTAACAAAACGCTCACCCTAAGAACACAGATGGGGTCTCTCTTTAGTGTCCCTGGTGCTAAGAGTTACAGGACTCTGGAGTCACATTTTCAAACCTGAGAGTCACAAAGCTAGGAAGACCCTGGAGAAGTTTTGGTGACATGAGTCTGACTCTATAGAGCCAACAACTTCCTCATTGGCCACTCAACCCCCATCCCCCAACCATGGATCTGGGCCAAAGGAAGTAAGTGGGGGCATTCCCGAGAGCTTGAATAGCTCCTGTTTGGATGGTTTTCATCACAAGAGGGCAGCATGTGTCCAGCAATTAATCAATCCATTGTGCCAGTGGCTCCCAAGGATCCAGAGCGCTGGGGGCCTGTGACATTGTTAAGACCCCATACCAAATATGTAATGTTAAAAGCAAGTTCATTTTAAGCCCATTCACCCTTGTGTCCAAAGACATTGGAAGGCAGAGAGTTTGCCCCACGGCTCGGTGAAGAACAGTACAGCAAGTCTCTGGGTGGTGAGGATTTAGGTTCACATCTCAGTGCTATCAGGAGTTGTGTGACCCTGGACAAGCAACTTAGCTTTTCTGTGCTTGGGCTTCCTATTGTAATACCAGTACTCCCCTCAGAGGGGTGTGGGGTTAGAGGAGTAAATGAATTTATGTAAAGCACTTAAGATAGTACCTGCCAAGTAGGATGGACTCCAGAAGCAGTAACTCTTATTATCTGATCAGAACCTTTTCCTATGGCCTTAACGAGCACCAGGGGTAAGGCAAGAGAAAAGAGGGGCCTCTGCTGGGCCATCCTTCCCGTCCCTCAGAGCCCCTGGAAAACAGTGTCTCCATATTCAGACCGACTGCAAGCTCTTGCCTTTTAAGCAGCCTAGGGCCAGAAGCCATTTCCAAGGCTGAACTCCTATGGGATCAGAACCATTTCTTATACTTGACACTGTCTTTTTTACTTTGTTCAAGGACCCCATATCCCTATCATATCCAGAAACATGGATTAGGGAGGCCAAAAGTCTGTTTACATTATGATTGGAGTGTCTTCTCTGGCCTTCCCCACTACAGTCGTAAGTCTGAAGGTCATTTCTTGGATGTCAGCACGCGGTTCTCCGTCTCTAGCGTTCTTTACTTTCGCTCGTTCACATTGCGACTGATTCCCCAGCCTGTTGAAGAAATGGATGATGGGAGTCCTGAGGGGAGAGGGAGGAGAGGAGCAGGGGAGGGAGAGAAGGGAATAAACCAAATCGAATCTGTCAACTCCTGACTTGAACTCCTGACTCCTGGGTGGGTGAACTCAGGACTCCTGACTTGCACCCAGCTTTGGCCACTCCTATCACCTTGTCCGGGAACCAGCCCAGTGTGTCTCAGGGCACCAGCCCGGCGTCCTGGCCGCTGAGGTCTATGGTGGCAGCAGCTCATCATCTAGTGAGCAGCTGTGGGGAATATACCGGCCGCCCACTGCTGCTTTCGTATTTCCCAGTGGGTTTGATTTTCTATTCCCCACATTCCTAGGCAATGTGTAAGGTCTTTTTCCTTCCGTCAAGATAATGCACCTATTTCTAATTCATTTTCCCAGGAGGACCCACTGGTGATCAACAACATTCTTCATTTGAATCATCTAGACCAGTGTTTCTCAACTTTTGTTCATCACTGCCTCTTCAAGGAGACTTTTTAGACTTTTTTTTTCCCCAATCCCTCTTCCCACCATGAAATTCTAATACCACAGTTATACTGTATTTCTCTTTGTGGCCCCTTGGGCACACACCATTGAATACCCAGGTTCTTTTTTGGTCCCACATGAACCGATTTTCACCCTCTTAGGGGTGACATCCTCCCGGCTGAGAATGCTCGATCCAGTCAAATCCTAGATAATTCTTATGACCCTTGCCATCCCCAAGAACCCCACTGTCACCCTAAAGACCATTTGCCTTTATACACATTATTCAGCTTCTAATCCAATAAATTTTAGTAGTTACAACATTCTTATTTTTTCCTTCACTCTTTTAACTGTCTTGAACCAAGTTTAATCATTGTGCAAAAACACTGCTCGTGTTGTTTAAAAGAGTGCCAAGTGTCAAAGGGGAACGAACAGACTGTCTTCACAGGAACCTTTCCTACCTGAAGCATTCTGGTACCAGCAGCTTCAGAGCTGGATTTCGGAGACTGCCACCAGGCCTTCGGGCAGAACCTAAGGCTGACCACATCTGCCTTTGCCCTTGTCCCACTTCCCTTTCTCACTTCCTAATTCCCTCACCCTCACAGCCCATCCAAGAGATCCACAGAACCCAAGCCTCTGCCCACCCCAGGGTGCTTACTTTTTACATTAGCTCCTCCTGCTCAGCCATCTCCCTCACAACCCCAGAAAAATTCCAGATCACATCTGGCTCTTTTGAAAGGGTTTGATCCCTGCAACATCTTAAGCAGAGCTGAGAAAGCTCATCCATCTATCCATCCCTTCCCTCCCCGACTCTTCCCTCTCACAGATAAATACTGAACACCAGACTTTATCCCAGGCATTCTGGGGGATGGTAAGAATACAATGGCTATGTCTGGTCTTTGATTTTACCCTATTTACAAGTTAACCAATTAGACTGCTTCACGGATGCTGGCATGCCACAAGAGACTCCTGGGTCAGAGACACAAGACTTTACCATCCACAGAACAGCAGAGAGCTGATGGCCAATAAAATGGTTTCAATAAGGTTATCAGTCAACAGGGAATGTTTCTGTAAGGTCAAAGTGAGATTAGTCCTGAAAAATACCCATGGATTTAGTGACATGGAGGTTAAAGGTCACCATGGTAACAGCCATCTTGGTAAGCTGACAGCAGGGAAGCCAGACTGCAATGGGGCGAGAAGTAACTGGGTTCAGGGTATCTTTCAAGAAATATATGAAAGAGAGAAGACTGGACAGTGCTCAAAGGGGATATGGAATCTAGGGAGGGTTACCTCATCCGAAGTAAGACCAGTTAAGTAAGTGTTAACTGGGAGGGAGAGACAAGTATATATATACACATAGAGAGAGGTGGTGACTGAGAACTGGAGACTCCTGAGGTGAGCTGGACCAGGGCCTGCAGCACAGATGAGACACAAGAGGCTCTCACGCCAAGCAGGGCTTGGCCAGGGTGAGGTGCAGAGTGATGGGTGTGTGAGGCTAGGAGGAGGATGCTGGCACACTGCCAACATCCAAGGTGAACGCTGGACTTTGTGCAACAATCATCTCTACGGAAGGAAGGGAACCAAAAACAGAGTAGAGTAGAATGTATTTCTTCTAAATGTGGAAACGTTTCTCAGGACAATTTTTGCCCCTTTTGATTCTTTTTGTTTCTGAAAGACAAAAAGAAAGATATTAAGTAAGCAGCACTTAACAGTCTTCCCCTCACTGTCCCTCCTCAGCAGGAAGACTCCAGGGCCTACCATCACTGAACATCACTGAAGGAAAGAGGTCAAGGATACCAAGAGTTTACTGGAATTGTGGCAGACCCCCTTCTTTGGGTCTCACAATATGTCAGACCCTGTTCTAATCACTTATATTTACCCCCGCCCCCACTCCTCACAGTAACCCTGTGAAGTCAAGGAAACTGAGCTACAGAGAGATGAAAGTAACTCACCCAGAGATCGCAGTGAGATGGCAGACCTTCCAACATAGGCGGTCTAGCACCAGTTGGTGTGTTCACCCACATACACCAAACTGCTATTACTGAGGACCCAGTAGAGTAATCCAGAGAGGAACAGAGGTAAGAGGCTCCAGAGGGAGAGATGAGGAGACAGTGACCCGTTAAACCTCAGGTACAATGGGCCCCCTTAATTTGGACCGTAAGCTAAAATGTCGTCACTACAGTGGTTTAAACAAATGACTAAGACTCATTTATTTATATGCCAATTCTACTCAACTACATTTATCATGTATCAGTAAATATTTCATATTTATAAATAGGCCTGAAATATAATTGTGAAACAAAATCAGTATGATTTTTATTCTAACCAACGGTGATATCAGAACTTGATTCAGTATGAAAACAGCCTCATAGTGGACTAGATAATCAAGTAAGTGACCAGGGTGTTACAGATATCTGAATGATTTGCCCAACTTGTGCACTATTACTATGATATGTATGGTAGATTCTTGGCGCAAACGCTCTCCAATAAACCACATTTCCCTCTACTTATGTGACTTGCAGCGGGTCACGAAATGATACACTGGCAAACACATGCAAGCAGGAGCCTGAAAGGGGCTTGCAGATCGGAGCTTGTCCTCCCTTGCTGCTAGGAAGCCTTCCATTGCCACGTAAATAATCTCAAGCAAAGCTGCCAGAGACACGTGGGCCAGCCAGCAGCCAGCCAGCACTTACTTCCAGACATGCGCAACTGAGGCAAGGCTGCCAGCTGCCCCAGCTGCTGGCTGGAGCCCCGTGAACAAGTCTAGGCGACAGCCTGCATTTCTGAATCTCGGGTCAGGGAGTTTAATAAGGGTGTGCTTTTAAGCTACTAAATGTTGGGGAAGTTTGTTACTCAGTGAAGGATCACTGAAACAATACATAAAAATTAAGGAGGGCGAGCTGTTGTGCTTAAATGCACAATGGCTTAAATACAACAGAAATTTACCATTACCCCCAAATGCACAATGGCTTAAATACAATAGAAATTTACCATTCCTAGAAACAGTTCAAGAAGGTTTCAGATGGGTGGGAGGGGAGCTCTGCTAAACACAGTCACTCAGGGACCCAGGCTGTCAGTTCGATGTGTGGCTTCCAAGGTCACCTAGGCACCATAAACCGAAGAGCGGACACAGAGAGAGCATGGAGGACAGCACATGGGAAGCTTTATGGACCCATTCAAGAAACAGAGCGTATCTCTTCTATTCGCATTTCAAAGGTAGAACCCCATCACATGGCCAACCCTAACTGCAATGAAGGAGTCTACTTCTGTGCCTGGGAAGGTGAGGAACAGCCTGATGAACTCATAGTTTGATGCTACAGACTTTTATTAGCTTTCAAGGCACAACGAGAACACAGGGAACCTAATCCATGTAAATCTTCATTTCTTAATCTACAACACAGGGAATAATTGTTTTTGTTAGGTTGTTATAAAGATTAAATGTAAAGCACTTAGTAAGAGTGTCTGGTACATGATAGGCATTCAATAAGTGGTAGCTATTAGTTTTATTACTGTTACTAAGTTGGATGGTGTGAGAAATCAGAGTATGAAGAGAAGGAGTTACACTAAGCTATCCAGAGAGCACTACCATTAGTCATGAACTGTCCAAGTGCAATCACGAAAGTCTAACTCAAACCAGTGTTACACAAAAAATGAGGGGATTTATTAGGACAGAAAGACAGGGTCTAGCTCTTCATGTCAAAGAAGACCTGCCAAACTAGAACCTTCTCCAAGACTTCAGAGGTTAGAACTCTTTTCCCTTCTCATGTTATATGGCACATACATAGATCTTTGCTTCATTCTCTCCAATGCCATACCCTTAGCATGTTTTAACAAGCTCCAGAATTTTTCTGATTTTCAAATATATGATAATACTGTTGTAGTTGTATTTTTCAAGAGTGTCTGTTGGCCATGAGTTGGTAACTGCTGAAGTTAGGAGATGGGGACACAGGAGCTCACTACACTGTTCTCTCTACTTTTGTATACATTTGAAAGTTTCCACTAAACAAACACACAAAACAAAAGCACAAGACTGATCTAATCTTGACAGAGATTCAAGAAGAAGGGATGCACTTGATGGCCCATCTCACATCACATTTGAAACAGTGATTTTCTGCTTTGGTGCAAACTGTGTACTACCAGGGAAATGCTGCCACCATGATCAGCATTATCATCTGTTTGGTTGTGGTTTCTCTGGATTTTGAGGGAAATGGCTAAAGTGATCTACAGACCGCAGGGTTTGACAGGGTTGGATGAACTCAACTATGACCTTGTCTTGACCTGACTCCTAGAACACGTTCGCCACTTTCCTCACATCTTATCACCTTAAGAAAGGTAGAGATGGGGCACCTGGGTAGCTCAGTGGGTTAAGCCTCTACCCTTGGCTCAGGTCATGGTCTCAGGGTCCTGGGATTGAGCCCCGCATTGGACTCTCTGCTCAGCAGGGAGCCTGTTTCCCCACCCCCCTCCCTGCCTGCCTCTCTGCCTACTTGTGATCTCTGTCAAATAAATACAATCTTTTTAAAAAAATTTAAAAATTAAAAGAAAAGAAATGTAGAGCTATCTTGGTAGCACTTTTCTTTAAGCACCTTCATATTTAAGAGTCTCAGGAGAGAATAGAGCAGAGAAAAAACACAAGAACTATAAAAACTACAGATCTACTTTCTAGTGATGAGGACAACAAACTCAGGGTAGTCAAGTATATATTAAGGGTAAATAATCAGAATAGCCAATACTCTATATTCAGCAGCAGAAAATTTAAAAAATAGAGGTTGAAAACAGCTAGCTACTACTCTTTCTAGTAAGATTTTTTTTTTCCCCCAAGTAGCCAAGTGATCAGGAATGAGTATTCTCTTCATTTCAGGCCAGTCCTGAAAGGTAACTGCCATCATTTTATTACAGGATGTATTTTCTGAGGGGGAAAAAAAAAAAAATTTCTCTGTCCTCCATTCTTCGTAATCATGTCCTACGAACTGGTTGATCTCATCTATTACACTGACCACATAAAAAATAAGGGCTGAGAGTAAAGATGCTGATAATCTTAGAAAAAATTCTAAGGATATAGGAAGCCTCTGTCCAAAAAGAAAGAGCATATTGGAATATAAGTTTCACAATTAAAATCTTTGCTAATCAGTCTTGATATTCAAATCATTTTGTATCTAAGTCAGATTTCTTTATTTTCACAAAGGTGGTAGACTCCTTTCCAAAGATAGAATATCACACCATATTCTATCCCAATTTTTTTTTTTTAAACTATGTACTGTTAACATTCCTTCCATTGGGTGGTAGAGTCTATGTCTTCTCCCTGTGAACCTGGGAAGAACTTATGTCCCCCTCAACCAATAGAGTACAATGGAAGTGACTCTATGTGACTTCGAGACAAACTCACAAGGAAGTCATGCCCTTCTGCCTTGCCCTCTTGAGGCAACTGTTCTTGGAATTGAACCGCTGCACTATGAGGAAGTCATGCAACTACAAGGACATGTCACGTGTAGGTGTGCCAGCAAATGTCCCCCACTGAGGCCCCAACCAACCCTAACATAAAGTGGAGGCTCTGGAGATCTGGTTTGGACCCTTCCCCACCCAAACTGTGACCCCCTAAATTGGAAATGGTGTATACACCTCAAATTCCTTGAATCTCCATATTCTTAAGGCTGCCTTTTCTGAGACAACAGCAGCTGAGTACAAGCTCCAAATAATCTATAAACCCCTTCAGTGTTCCTGAAACCTTCCCTTCCCAGTGTTTCCTGGGAAATTTAAATTCTGATCAGTTTGTACTGTTCTTCGGTGAAATTTTGCTTCTAAGCATTTAACTCAGCATTCCTATTATCTGTCTGATTGTCCACAGTCTTAACTGTCACTCGTCTGTAACAGAAAAGCCTATAGGGAGGGACACAGACCAGATAAACTCAGTGAGGCTGGTCCTGATGGCTGATGAGTTCAGGACATCTCATCTCATCAGCCCTGCATCTTTGGAACAGACTTTGCCTTGGGTCATTGTTAGTTTGCTAGGGTTGTCACAACAAATTCAACAAACTAGGTGGCTTAAAACTGTAGATACTGGGGTGCCTGGGTGGCTTAGTCAGTTAAGTGTCTGCCTTCAGCTCAAGTCACCATCCCAGGGTCTTAGGATCGAATCCCACATACAGAGCAGGGAGTCTGCTTCTCCTTTTGCCTCTCTGTCTCTCATGAATAAATAAATAAAATCTTTTTTTTTTTTTTTAAGATTTTCTAAATTTATTATTCGACAGAGAGACACAGCAAGAGAGGGAACACAAGCAGGGGGACTGGGAAAGAGAAAAGCAGGCTTCTCTGCTGAGCAGAGAGCCTGATGCATGGCTGGATCCCAGGACTCTGGAATCATTACCTGAGTCAAAGGCAGACAGTTAACAACTGAGCTACCCAGGCACCCCTAAATAAATAAAAATCTTAAAAAAAAAAAAAAAGATACCGATTCTCTTATAATTCTGGAGATGAGAAGTCCAAAATAAAAGTGGCAGCAGGGCCATGCCCACTTTAAGGCTGCAGGGAAAAATCTTTGCTAGCTTCTGGTGGTCACTGTAATCTGTGGCCCTCTTTGGCTTATATCAGAGTGCTCCAATCTCTGCTGCTGTCATTACATGGCCCACTTCCCTCCTTGTGTGTCCCTGCATCTCCAAACCTCCCTCTCCTGATAAAGACATCAGTCATTGGACTTAGTGTCCACCATGACCCAGTAGGACCTCATCTTAACTTGACCCTATTTCCAAATAATGTCACATTCCCAGGTAGCTGGGGTTTAGACTTCAACATGACATTTTGAAAAAACAATTCAACCCACATCAATCACCTTTCAAGATATTTTAAGAATTAACTCTTTTTAGTTTTTAAAAAAAAAAAAGCTTAAAAAAAGCTCTGTTTTCTTTTTACATGAGTTCTCCGATGCCAAGAGCTGGTCCCCTGCCAGATGCTGGAGACACATAGTTGCACAAGCACATTAATCAGTGCAGTAATGCTCATGAGGTCTTTGTAGTCGAAGTCTGCATTCAACTTCAGATCAAATACCTTTTCCTTCATGATATCCTATTATATTGATAAATCATGGATACAACTTTCCAAGTTGCCCAACTGCATCAAGAATAATCAGGTATTGCTGTGGTCACTTGGGGGAAATCTGACATGAGCCAATTGTTCACTTGGCATCTTGGCACAAAAAGGAAACAAAATCCCAACTATGAAATGGTATGCTTCTAGATTCTATCTGAAATGGTATCATGTTGATAATGGTAAACTGTGATTAAGTTACTTATGCAAATGTAACCACTATCAAAATTATACAAAGAAACAGACTTAAAATACCACAAATAAATTTAAATGAAATACTAAAAAATGTTCAGGTGACCCACAGAAGACAGCAAAGATCAAAGAGGAACAGAAGAAAGAAACAGAAAAATAAAACAGACTTAAATCCTAACATACCAGTAACTACATTAAATGTAAATAGTTTACATACATGAATTAAGAGAGATGGACACAATGGATAAAAAAGCATTTTAGTACCTATAAGGAAGAGAAGAGAACTGTCAACATCAGGAATGAGAAAGGAGATATCAACAGACATTACAAACTCAGTGGACAGTAAAAGGATAATAAGAGAATATTACTAACAACTCTAAACACATAAATTCAAAAGCTTAGATGAAACTGACCAATTCCTCAAAAGCTACAAGCTAACAAAACTTACCCCAAAGGAAAGATAACTTGAATAGTCTTACAACTACTAAAGAAATTGAATCAACAGTTTAGAACCTTTTGTTAAGGTATCTCTAGGCTAAATGATTTTAGTCCTGAATTGTACCAAACATTAAAAGAGTAAGTAACAGCAATTTTACCCAATTTCTTCCAGGAAACAGAATAGAAGGAAACACTTATAACTGAGTTTTGAAGGGTCACAACATAGAAGATTCACATACAAAAATCAATGATATTTCTGTATTCCAGCAACAAACATATCAAAACTGAAATTAAGATCCACAAAACCGTTTATAATTGCTCCCCCTAAAAGAGAAGTACTTCAGTCTAAATCTTTTTTTCTTTTAAATTCAGTTAGCCAACATATAGTACAACATTAGTTTTTGGCATAGTGTTCAATGATTCATTAGTTGCATTTAACACCTGGTGTGCATCATTATCATGTGCCCTCCTTATTATCATGTGCCCTCCTTAATATCCATCACCCAGTTACCCAACTCCCCACCTCTTCCCACAACCCTCAGTTTGTTTCCCGGAGCCAAGAGTCTCCCATGGTCTGGCTCCCTCTCTGGTACCCAAGATCTATAAGGAACTTACCAAACTCAACACTCAAAAAACAAATAATCCAGTCAAGAAATGAGCAGAAAACATGAATAGACGCACTTCTCCAAAGACATACAAATGGCCAACAGAAATATAGAAAAAATGTTCCACATCACTTGCCATCAGGGCAGTACAAATCAAAACGACAATGAGATACCGCCTTACACCAGTTAGAATGGCTAAAATTAACAAGACAGGAAACTTCAGTCTAAATCTAACAAAATATGCACAGGATTTATATGGAGAAAGCTGCAAAACTCTGATAAAAACATTTTTAGAAGACTTTAATAAATAGAGAAACTTACTATGTTTAAGTTTTGAAATTCAACAAACTAAAGACACCAACAATCCCCAAACTAAATTATAGGCTTACTGCAACTTTATGAAATCTCAGGATTTTTGTTTTTGTTTTTGTTTTTGGTAGTTCTAGAGAAACTGTTTCTCAATACAAAAACAGAAAATAAAAAAAGGAAAGAAAGAAAAGTTGGTAGAGTCACACTACCCAATTTTCAAACAGTTACTATATAGCTACAATAATCAAGGCAGTGTGCTCATGTGGATTACACAGATCAATAGAAGAAAGTGCCATAAATAACCTCCCCAACAAAATAGCCAACTGATGTGGACAAAAAGGCAAAGTCAAGTCGAAGGAGAAAGGATGCTTTTTTCCTAACAAATGCTGTTAACTGTACATTCCTAGTTATAAATAGGAAACCTTAGACCCACACCTGATACAAAACTTAACCCCAGATGGATCATAAGCCTACATGTAAAAGTGAAACCACAAATCTTTTAGAAAACAACATAGAAGAAAATCTTATGAATTAAGTGGAGTTCTTAGACATGACATCAAAATCATGACCCATAAAAGAAAAATACCAATAAACTGGACTTTATCAAAACCAGATTCTTTTGTTCTGAACAAGACCCTGTTAAGAGAAAGATAGAGACGTGGAGAAGTATTTGCAATTCACAATTCTGACATGAGATCTATATTCAGAATATATAAAGAACCCTCTAAGTGCAACAGTAAGAAAATAAAGAATTCAATTAGAAAATGAACAAAAGACTTAGGCATTTCACCAAAGAGGGTATTTAAGTGGTAAATGGTATTTAATGGTATATAAGCACATGTAAAGATATTCAACATCATTACCCACTACAAAAATGCAAATTAAAGGCATAATGATACACCACTATATACACCTACTAGAATGGCGTAAAAAAATTCCACAATACCAACTGCTAGTGAGAATACAGAGCAACTACATCTCCCATACACAGTTGGTAGGAATATCAAGTGGTACAGCTACTTGATATTGGATATATGAAAAAGGGTGTGGCAGTTCCTTATTAAGTTAAGCATACAGACTTACCGTGAGATTTGGCAATCATACTTCTGAGTATTTTTTTTTTTAAGATATTTATTTATTTATTTATTTATTTATCAGAGAGAGAGAGGGGGGGAGAGAGAGAGCACAGGCAAACAGAATGGCAGGCAGAGGCAGAGGGAGAAGCAGGCTCCCTGCTGAGCAAGGAGCCCGATGTGGGACTCGATCCCAGGACGCTGGGACCATGACCTGAGCCAAAGGCAGCTGCTCAACCAACTGAGCCACCCAGGTGTCCCAACTTCTGAGTATTTATCCTAAAGAAATGAAAACACACATCCACATAAAAATCTGTACATGAATGTTTATAGCAGCTTTATTTGCAATAGCTGAAAACTGGAAACAATAAAAATGTCCTATAAAAAGTGAATGGGTGGGGCGCTTGGGTGGCTCAGTGGGTTAAGCCTCTGCCTTCAGCTCAGGTCATGATCTCAGGGTCCTGGGATCGAGTCCCACATTGGGCTGCTCTGCAGGGATCCTGCTTCCCCCTCTCTCTCTGCCTGCCTCTCTGCCTACTTGTGATCTCTGTCAAATAAATAAAACCTTAAAAAAATAAAAATTAAAAAAAAAGTGAACAGATAACCTTTAGTACATCCATACAATGGAATACTACTCAGCAATAAAAAGTAACATGATACATGCCACACACTACTGATACATGAAGGGATCTCAAGGTCATTATGCTCAGTTAAAAAAAAAAAGCCAACTTCAAAAGGTTATATACTGTGTAATTCCACCCATGTAACATTCTTGAAATGTCAAAATTATACAGATGAAGAACAGATCAATGGTTACCAATATAGAGGTTATATTATATATAATGTATAGTATATGTGTATATATATAATATATATAATCATATGTATATATTATGATTATAAAAACATTAGAATCAGAGACCTTCTTGGCAGTGATGAACAATTCTGTATCCTGATTGTTGTAGTAGTTATAAGAGTCTATACATGAGAGTAGGGGGTGCCTGGCTGGCTCTGTTGGTGGAGCACAGGACTCCTGATGTCAGAGTCATGAGTCTGAGCTCTGTGTTGGGTATAGAAATTACTTAAAAATAAAAATCTTGAAAAAAATCTATATATATGATAAAATTTCATAAAACTACAAAAATTCACTGTGAAATCTCTATACTTGTGGACACTTATAAATTATTTTAACACAAAGTTTTTTTTTTCTTCCCCCTATGGATTTTATTTACTTGAGAGTGAGACAGCACACAAGTAGGAGTAGGGGGCAGAGGGAGAGGGAGAAGCAGACTGCCTGCTCAGCAGGGAGTCCAAAGCAGGGCTTGATCCCAGAACCCTGAGATCATGACCTGAACCAAAAGCTGTCAAAGTTTCTTAATTTTAGAAAAAAAAAAAGAAAGAAATTTCTTATATAATTTATTGCTGCTGCTTTCTACATTTTCAACTTGTAAAAATGTCCTGCATTTGAACTGGTGAAGCTGCTCTGGCAAACAGTATGGAGGTTCCTCAAAAAGTTAAAAATAAGGGCCACTGGGTGGCTCAGTTGGATGGGTGTCTGTCTCTTGGTTTCAGCGCAGGTCATGGTCTTGGGGTCCCAAGAGTGAACCCTATATTGGGTTCTGCACTCAGCAGGGGATCTGCTTGAGATTTTCTTTCCCTCTGCCTCTTTCCCAGCTTACTCCTTCTCCCTCCAATAAATCGTAAAAAAAAAAAAAGTTACAAACAGAACTACGCTATAATCCAGCAATTGCACTAGGTATTTACACAAGGGATTAGGAAAAAAAAAAAATACAGGGGCACCTGGGTGGTTCAGCGGGTTAGGCCTCTGCCTTCGGCTCAAGTCACAATCTCAGGGTCCTGGGATGGTGGCCCTGCATCAGGCTTTCTGCTTACTGGGAGCCTGCTTTCCCCCCTTCTCTGTGTGCCTCTCTGCCTACTCGTGATCTCTGTCAAATAAACAAGTAAAATCTTAAAAAAAAAAAAAGATTCAAAGGGGTACCTGCACCCTGATGTTTACAGCAGCATTATCTGCAACAGTCACACTATGAAAATAGCCCAAGTGTCCCTCACCTGATGTGTAAATTAGACGTGGTATATATACGTGGGAGCACTGCCATTTGCAACCATGTGGATAGAACTAGAGTATTATGCTAAGTGAAATGTCAGTCAGAGAATGACAAATACTACATGATCTAATTTATTTGTGGAATTTAAGAAACAAAACAAAAGAACACAGGTGGCGGGGGCGGTGGAGGCAAACCAAGAAATGACTCTTCATTGCAGAAACAAACTGATGGCTGCCAGACGGGTGGGGGGTGGGGGATGGGCTAGATGGGTGACAGGCAGAAAACAGGGCACTTGTTGTGTTGAGCATTGGGTGTTGAATGTAAGTGATGGATCACTAAATTCTACACCTGAAACCAGCTATTACACTGTATGTTAGCTAGAGGGAATTTGTTTTTTTAGAGATTTCAGAGAGATCGCGTGTATGAGATGAGCGAGATGAACACACTATACCAGTGTGCCTTTTATAACTACATGTCCTGGGGCACCAGGGTGGCTCAGTCACTTGAGCTACCAATTATTGATTTTGGCTTAGGTTATGATCTCGGGGTCCTGGGATCAAGCCTCACACACTGGGCTCTACACTCAGCACGGTATCTGCTTGTCTTTCTTCCTCTGTTCCCCCCCACCTCTCTAAAATGAATGAATGAAATCTTCTTAAAAATAAATAAATAAATGTTCTTTGGATATCCTGGAACTGCTGCAAGGTAACCTGTAATCTGCTTCTTTATCTTATAGAAGAATTGATAATAGAATGAACTGAATTGTTTAGTACTTCAAATTTTAACTCACTTGAAACTATCTCAAGAGTTCCTTCTAGTTTTCTAAATATAGGCTAAAAGAACAAAACCTGAAAAATCCTAATAGAAATTTTAAAGTGTTACATAACAGTGCCCGGGTGGCTCAGTTGGTTAGGGGTCTTCAGCTCAGGTCGTGATCCCAGGGTCCTGAGATCCAGCCCCACTTTGTGCTCCCTGCTCAGTGGGGAGCCTGCTTCTGCTTCTCCCTCTCTCTCTGCCTGCTGCTCCCCCTGCTCATGCTCCCTCGGTCAAATAAATGAAATCTTAAAAAAAAAAAAGTGATATATTATCAGAGAAAAAGTACCTTTGAATCCTGATGAAATAGGTCTTTCCAGAAGATCTTGAGCTCTTGAATCTCAAAAATCCTCAAGAAGCAGATAATCTTCAGATGAACTCTGCTAACTTAAGACCCTCAAACCCAAGCAATGATGACACAAAGCAGAGAACTTCCACCCAGCATGGCTGAACAAGATGAATTTTCTGGTATCTCAGGTTTTTTTTTTTTTTTTTTTGCTTTACTGCAAATCATTATTACTACTGTACTTTGGTGCCCTCTAGCAATCGCCTAATGGTTTCACAGAATGCTTTTATATATTCTGTTAGAGTACTTTCCTTACCCCATCTTCCTTGTGACGTAAGAAAAGGCAAAATTTGTGTTTTTCTCTGTCCATAGCTACTGCTCTAAATCTAATGGACTGCCAGATTATTTTCATTCCTCGACCTGAACCCACTGATGAAAAATGAAGTTGTTACTTTTCATAAACCTCAGGTCCCTTCTGGTATTTTAATTTTTCTCACATTAACCCCAACCTCCAGTCTTTTAAAAACAGGAACCTTAGAGTAACTGGGTGGCTGAGTACCAACTGGGTGGCTCAGTAATTCAGTCTGCCTTCAACTCTGGTCATGATCCCAGGGTCCTGGGATCAAGCCCTCCATCGGGTTCTCTGCTCAGCGGGGAGACTGCAAATACAAAAATTAAAAAATACACACATACAGGAACCTAATCTCAAGTCAACAAAATGCTTCTGCTGAAATTACTCTAGTACAGACATTATAAGCTCATTAGAAGTGGGAACAAATCCTGACACGGTCTTTGGGGCAACAGTTAGTATGTTCTCCCCAGAGACTTTCCAGCTTGATGGAAAGCTTGATGGAATTTGGAAAAACTATTTTCAGGGAATCTGCCTGACTTAGGGGACAAGCAGTTGCCCCTAATGTGATAAGTTTATCTAACTTGATAAATTTTATTTATACTCCCAACTACAATATACCCTCAATCTTTAAGCCAAATTTGTTTTCACCATTCTTTTCAACCAACATATCACAAGTTGTTGGATACAGCTAAAGCAGGGCATAGAGGAAAATTTATAGCCTTTTATACGGTCTTTCAGGAAATAAAAGAGGAAGGACCACTTCTCAACTCTTTTTTTTTTTTAAAATATTTTATTTATTTATTTGGCAGAGATCGTAAGTAGGCAGAGAGGCAGGCAGAGAGGAGAGAGAGAGAGGAGGAAGCAGGCTCCCTGCCGAACAGAGCCAGTGTAGGGCTTAATCCCAGGGTGCGGGGATCATGGCCTGAGCTGAAGGCAGAGGCTTTAACCCACTGAGCCACCCACGCATTCCCCACTTCCCAACTCTTCATTGAGCCCTCCACTACCTGAAACCAAAACCAAAGATACTGTAAGAAAACTACAGACCAATATCCTTCATGAATTTGGATGCAAACAAATCCTTAGCTAAACACTAGTGAATCAAATCCAGAAATATATAAAAAGTGTAGCTTTAACATTCAAAAATCAATGAAATTCATTACATAGATTTAAAAAAGAAAACCCATATGATCATTTCAATAGATAAAAAGCATTTGACAAAATTCAATATACATTCATGATAAATCCTCTTGGGAAACTGAAACAGAAGGCAACTTCCCCATTATCATAAAGGGTATCTATGAAAACCCTACAGTGAACATCAACTTAATAGTGAAAGGCTGAATACTTTTCCTTTAAATTCAAGAACAAGCAAGGTTCTCAGCTTTTAGGGCTTCCATTCAAATAATACTGGAGATGCTGGCCAAAGTAGTAAGAGAAAAGCAAAGAAGGGAGGAGGAAGGGAGAGAAGAGCAAGCAATAAAAAATCAGGAAGACAGACACATAGGTTAGAAAGGAAGAAATAAGTATTTTCTATTTTTGGATAGTATGTGTATACAGAAAATGACAAAGAATATACAAAAAAGCTAGTGGAGTCGAGTTTAAGATCATAAGATATAGAGTCAATGTACAAAAATTGTTTTTACATAACAGCAGTAAACAACTGGAAATTAAATTTTAAGACAGTGCCATTTTTGGGAACATTAAAAAACATGAAATACTTAGGTATAAATCTTTAAAATATATACAAGGTCTATATGCTGGAAATTATAAATTACTGAAGACATCTTAATAAACTGAACTAAAATACTGTTTAGTTGCTAGAAAAGTCAATACTATTAAAGATATTAACAAATGATGTACAGATACAATGCAATATCAATGAAAACAGCAGGAAGACTTTTTGTGTAACTAACAGGATGATTCTGAAAT
The DNA here is from genome assembly GCF_009829155.1 of Mustela erminea. NCBI lineage: Eukaryota > Metazoa > Chordata > Mammalia > Carnivora > Mustelidae > Mustela > Mustela erminea. Next base: position 45,738,751 of record NC_045624.1, read on the forward strand.
TTGTATGAAAGAGCGAAAGAACTAGAAAAACTAAAATCGGGGGTGGAGGGCCACGGGGAGTTGGGAGGCCTTGCACTACCCAACCCCAGGACTTACTACAAAGCAGTAACCAGCACGTAGTGTTAGAGAAGAGCAGAAACAGAGAGAACAGACAATCCAGAAATAAACCTACCCATGTAGGGATAATGGATTTTGACAAAGTATAAAGACAATTAGAGTAAGAATAGTCTTTGTAACTGAGCAGAGCTAGAGTAATTGGACATACACAGGCAAAAAAAAAAGGGGGGTAAAAAAAAAAAGGACCTCAACCCATACTTGACACATTAAAAATTAGAAATGGATTAGACTAAATAACACCTAAATATTCTAGAACAGTGGTCAGCAAACTAAGGCTCATGGGCCCAATCTGTTATCTGTTGCTGTAAGTCAAGTTTTACTGCATCACCCATTCATGCACGCATTGTTCACGGCTGCTTTCATGCTACAACACAGACTCCATGGCCTCCAAAGCCTAAAATAATTACTATCTAGCTCTTTATGGGAAAAGTTTGCTCACATCTGTTCTAGAAGAGATAGAAGAAAATCTTTGTTACTCTGAGTTAGCCAAGATTTCTTAGATTCACCAAAACCATGATCTGTAAAAGAAAAAAAAAACCCCAAAACTGGACTGCTGTCAAAATATGACTGCTCTTTGGAAGATATTTAAAAATAAAAAGACAAGCCATAGAACTGGAAGAAAATATCTGCAAGTCAAATTTTTGATAAATGATTTGTGTTTAGAATATAAAAAGAATTCTCAAGATTCAGTAACTAAAAAAACAAAACCCAGTTTAAAAGAAAAATGTATGAGTTTAACACTTCGCTTTTAAAGATCGACAAGAAGAATGTGAAAAAATATCATCTGTTATTAGGGAAAGAGAAATAAAAAACAATGAGATAAGCCATACGCAAAGTGTAACAAAAATAAACAAAAAAAGCATAGCAAAACTGTAATCATCACTCCCAACTCCCCTCCCCCATCAATACTGAGTTCCAGTGAGGCTGTGAACCCCCTCTGGAATTTCCATACATCATGGTGGGAAGACAAAATGGTACTGATGCTTCAAAAAACTGGCAGTTTCCTGTAAACATGGAATTACCATAAACCCCAGCAACCCCACTCCTAGAAAGGCACTCAAGAGAAATGAAATCTGTTCACACACAAAAACCAATAGGTGAATGTTAAGAGCAGCTTTATTTGTCATCAGCATAAATTGTAAACAACCCAAATCTCCTTCAACTAGTAACTGGATGAACAGAACATGGTACACTGACAATGGATTACTGCTCAGCAATTAAAAAAAGCGAAATACTGATACATACAACAGGGATGAAATCCCAAGTGATTCAGCTGAAGTAAGTGGGCTCAGTATCTACTATACACTGCGCATGATAACAGGCCATTGTTTAAAACAAAAAACTATAGGAAGAAAATAGACTAGTAGTTGCCAGAGGCTTGAGCTGGGGGAGGAAGGGGAGCACTGGGCCCTTTCTGGGTGGCAATGAACTGATTTCTATCTTGTGTTGATGGGTGTGTGAACACACACATTTACCAAAATTCATACAATGGCACACTAAAAAGTGTGTTTTACCTTATGTAAATTACATCTTAATAAACTTTAAAAAATGACAATTATAGTAAGCAGTCTATGTAATCTCTAATTTCTGTGGATTCTCATTCACATTCAGGTTGTTTGCATAACTCGCAAGGATCTCTATGGCTTGCTGCTTCTTAATCTTGAAACACCATTAAAGACTTGGGATAAGCCTTTGTCCAGACTGTCGTGCTTCTGTCAAGTTCAGATTCTGTGAATCTTGGCCCATCCAACCATGCGTACTCCAGAAACTAATCCTCAGGAAAGCAAATCTGCACCAAACTCTCAGGAAAATTACCTTTCTATTTTTTTTTTCCTCAGATGCTCCAAAAGCACCAACATAGCCCTCTTTTCCAGGTCACAAGTCTTGTAGCTTTGTTGTTCCAGTGTTCCATTTCCCTCCTTGGTTACAGATTTTCACTCAAAAACTGACCTGGGAGTTTCCATTTTTTCATTTCTTTGTTGTTGTTTTTTTTAATCAACATTTTATTATTTTTAATAGTCAGCCATTACTATTACTATTCAGCCAGAAACTGAAGTCCAAAACTGCTTTTATTATGTAAGTAACTGATGTAGTATATGATAAAAATTCAAATCTTAGAGGAGTACAAGAAAAAAGGAAGCCATTCCAATGCCCCATCCACCCAACTCCAGTCCCACCCAAATCTACTCCTTAGAAGTCCTAACACTCAACAAACGAGCTTATTTGAGTTCTTCTAACAGTCCTATCCTCCATCCCTCCCATCAATATCCTTCCATCTCTGCATGTTTCATAAACTCCAATGTAAAAAGGTAATATTCCTTACACTAGATCTGCTTCCTTATCACACTTCAAGTATGTTAGTTTTATTACTTAGCTTACTGAGAGCCAACTATATGCCAGGTACAGACTAATCTGACATTGCAGCATTTACATTCTGGAAGGAGAAAGAGGAACAGTAACAATTTGTCAGATACTTGTTCTAGGAAAAAAAAAAACAAAAGCAGGGTAAGGAAAATAGGGAACGTGGGGATGAGGGCAGATCAGTGAGCTTTGCCTTTATAAACTGCTGGTATACTTAAGGAATTTCTGGAGCCAGGAATCCTGTACTCGGATTCGTAATTTCAAGTTCAGTTGCCTACCACTGGCTTGTTGGCAGGGTGTGTGTGTGTGTGTATGTGTGTGCAAATAATTTAGCCTCCTCAAGTTTTCTCATCTGTGAAGATGAGAATGCAAATCCCTTTCTGATAGGGTTGTTGTGAGGATTAAATGAGAGAGTTGTGCTGAGTACAATGGCTGGTGCTCAAAGAACGCTCTAAATATAAGCGATCACTTTTATTAGCATAATATCGTAACACAAAACTTTGAACAAGATCAAAAGGCTGATGTGACTAGCTTAACTAAAATAGATTTACACATCCCAACAGAAGTTAACACATCAAAAAATTACAATGATATACTTTAAAATAGTCACTGACTTAAAAATATCGAGTGGCTATTATGCACCTAAATCAGTTCTAGGTTCTGGGGATATAGCAATGAACAAAACAGAGAAGATCCCTGCTTTCATGGAATTCACATTCCAGTGGGAGAGATAATAACCAAATATGATGAGGTCAGATAGTGCTAAGTGCTATGAAGAAAATTAAACAGTGACGAGGATACAGAACAGTGAGTATGGTCTTCATTAGAGTAATCAGAGTACTCTACAGGGTAGTCAGAGGCAGCCTATCCGAGTGACATTTATGCAGAGTCAGGATATTAAGAGCATAAATATTATATATAAATACCGGATCTCACCATTCATTCTTATTCCAGCACCAGCATAATGGGACTTTAAAAGCTAAAGTAGGTGATCTTCCAAAAATAAAGCAAAATCTACCTACCAAGACACTTACTCAAATATATTGTGCCAAAGAAAAAGTGCTATAATTTTTAAAAGTAATAATAGATGGATTATATATTTAAATGTACCAAAAATAAATTATATATAGAAATACCAGGAGAGGAATGCCCGGGTGGCTCAGTTAGCTGAGCATCATGATCCCTAGGTCCTGGGATCAAGTCCCACGTTGGGCTCCTTGCTCAGTGGGGAGCCTGCTTCTCCCTCTGCCGGTAGCACCCTCTGCTTATGTGCTCTCTGTCCCTCTGTCAAACAAATAAAATCTTAAAAAAAAAAAAAAAAAAGTACCAAGAGGAGATACAAGCAAGTATCTATGTAAACTTAAGATGGGTAAAATCAATTAAGTATGATCATAAAAGAGAGAAACAAAGGTAAAAATTGATAAATGTGATTATTTTTATAAAAAGGTAAACATGTTGAAAAAAGCAAAACAAAAAAACCATAGGAAAAGAACCAAAAAACCAAACAGGCAATGGCCATAAATGAGTAAGTTGCAAGGAAATACAAATGGCCAGGACACTAGTGAAAAGATATTCAACTATAGTCAAAATTAAAGAAATATAACAAAAACTGGTTATACACTTATCAGAATAGCAAAGATGGAAAAATAATGAGAAAATTCAGTTTTTTCCAGAGAAACTTGAAATCCTATGTCAAGTGTAACACACAAACAGCTTAGAATTTCAACAATAGCACTGTAAATGAAATCATAAATATTTCAGCAGTTCTGTTACCAGCAAATATGTAAGATTTATATTTAATGGCAAAAACATTTATGATGTACTGTTGAATGCAGAGGCTGAAAGGTAGTACTTGGTGTGACACCATGCATGTAAAACTATGTTTACACAGACTGATCAGCAAAAGTATAGTTGCCAGATACTAAGGGTGATTATCTACCTACAACGGGATTTGAGGTAATACTACCTTTCCATTGTCTGTGTGAGTACTGACATACTTACTTTCAGAACCATCCCAAAGAAGGATTTCTGGAAAGCAATATACTAACTTGACAGTTGGCTAACAATTCAAATACTTAATAGAAACCATCAACATGGTTTGAGTTTTCACCCCAGTACACAAGGGAAAGGGCAGGGGTATTTGTAAAGCTACTGGAAAGCCAAGATTATGGTCAATTTGATCGAGTAAGGGAAAAAACCCCAGTCGAGAACTTTCCCATCATTTGTATGACACCATCTTTACTTTATGCAAAAATGTAAAACTACCCTAATATTTTACAAACTGGCATTCCCTATTTTTTTAGTTCAAGTGACATGAAAAATTTCCATTTCTAAGCCATTCTACAACATATTACAAATGTATAGTTATCAAGATTATAGTTTGGTACTGGCATAAGGACAGACATGGATCAATGAAAGAAAACCAAGAGTTGTGAAATAAATCCATACATTTAGAGTCAATTTATTTTCAACGAGAGCAAGATACATCAATGTGGGAAAGAATAGTCTTTTCAACAAATGGTGCTGGAACAACTAGAACAGCATGTTAAAGAATGAAGTTGGACCCCTACACCTCGTATTGTACACAAAAATTAATTCCAAATGGATCAAAGACCTAATGTAAGGGCTAACACTGTAACACTCTCAGAAGAAAACACAGGTGTAAACCTTCATGACTTTGGATAATGAGGCGATGGTTTCTTAGATGACACCTAAAGCACAAGCAGTCAAAGAAAAAAATTTGGATAAACTGGACTTCAGTGAAAACTTCTGTGTTGCAAAGGTTCCTATCAAAAAAAGTGAAAAGACAATGCATAGCATGGGAGAAAATATTTGCAAACGATATTATGACAAAGTCTAGAGTCCAGAACATATTAAAAGAATTCTTAAGGAGCGCCTGGATGGCTCAGCAGGTTGAGCATCTGACTCTTAGCTTCCGTTCAGGTCATGATCTCCAGGGTCATGAGATCAGGCCCCAAGGTCAGGCTCTGTGCTTAGTGGGGATTCGGCCTCTCTCTCCGTCCCTCCCCCCTTCCGTCTGCCCCCTCCCCTCTCCCCACACTCCCATGCACTGGAGCACAAGCACACTCTCTCTCTGGAATAAATAAGTGTTTAAAACAATTCTTAAAACTCTGTAATAAAATAATTTAAGTGGGGAAAGAATCTGAACCAACATTTCTTCCAAGATAGACAAATGGCCAATACGCACATGAAAAGATGACGGAAATGCAAATCAAAGCCACAATGAAATACCACTTCATAGCCACTAGGATGGCTATGTTAAAAAAGACAATACCAAATGTCAGGTGAGGATGTGGGGAAATTAAAACCTTTACACACTGGCGGTGCAAGTGTAAAATGGTGCAGCCTCTTTGGAAAAAGTTCGTCCATTTCCATGATGTTAAACACCAAGTTGCCATACATATGACCCAGCAATAATACTACTAGGTACATGCCCAAGGTAACTGAAGTATGTTCAAAAAAAGCCTTGTGCACAAATACACACAGCAGCATTATTCAAGATAGCCGAAAGTGTTAACAACTCAAATGTCCATCAACAAAATGAGATGTAGCCATAGAATGGGACAGTATTCAGCCACTGAAAAAAAATGAAGTACCAATATGAGGTACAGCATGGATGAACCTTGAGAATATTACACTAAGTGAAAGAAACCGACACAAAAGGACACATACTGTGTAATTCCTTTTAATGACATGTCCAAAATAGGCAGATCCAAAGAGAGACAAAGTAGATTAATTATTACCAAGAGCAAGGGAGATGGGGAGAATGGTGCATGACTACTGATGGGTACAGGGTTTCTTTATGGAGTGATGTAAATGTCCTAAAATAAGACAGTGATGACTGCACAGCCTTGTGAACATTCTAGAAACAATGAACTGTACGCTTCAAAAATATTTTATGGCATGTGAATTAAAAAATTTTTTTAAATGTATGATGGCAAACTTCTTGCCTGACAGTATGTAAGACAGAAGACAATGGGGCATACCTTTAAAGTATTTAAAGAAAATAAAACAAAAACAAACAAAAGGACTATTGCAAAAATTTAGGCCCAGAAAAATTTCTTTCAAGACGAAGAATTTCAAAACTTACCACAAATCTGCAGTAATCAAGACAGTGTAATACTGGCATCGTTACAGACATATAGGTCAATGAAACAAAAATTAGCCCAGAAACAAACCTACACATATAAAACTATTTGATTTTCAACAAAAATAACAAATTAATTCCATAGGGAAAAGATAGTCATTTCAACAAATGATCTGGGACAAGGAGAGTCATGGATCAACATAAACCCAAATACTTACCTTCATATAGTATACAAAAACTCGGCTTGTGTTGTATCAAAGACGTAAATGTTAGAGTGATAGAGAAAATCTTTATGACTTTGTATCTGGCAAGACTTTCTTAGACAGGAGTAAAAGCATGAACAGGAAAAGAAAAAAAAAACACTAATAAACCAGATTTCATCAAAATTGAAGAACTTCTGTTCCTTCAAAGACACTGTTAAGAAAATGAAAAGGCAAGCCATAGACTGCAAGTATTTGCACATCATTTATCTGACAAAGTATTTGTACGGAGAACATATGAACAACTTCTACAACTCAGTAATAGGATTATTCACAACACAATTTAAAAATGAGGAGCCTGGGCACCTGGGTGGCTCAGTTGGTTAAGCGACTGCAGCTCGGGTCATGATCCTGGAGTCCCGGGAGCGAGTCCCGTATGGGTCTCCCTGCCCAATGGGGAGTTTGCTTCTCCCTCTGGCGTTCCCCCTTCTCATGCTTTCTCATTCTCGCTCTCAAATAAATAAAATCTTTGAAAAAAAAAAATGAGGAGCCCCACTAGACTTTGGGAATAACTGGGTAAGGAGTATGGCATATTTTCTCCTCAAAAACTTGATAGAACTATTCAATCATTTTAGAACTCTAGAAAATGACCAAAGGCATGCAGAAAACTGAGAAACTCAACAAAACCTTCTGAACCTCCGAGTAAAAACTGTGGGAATCTGGCATTTTAGCCCAGAGCAGTTTCCCTATCCTTCCACGCCATACATAACCGCCCACAACCTCCTAAGTTCTGTGGCACTGTAGTTCTACTGGAGTGGGGCAGGCTGTGAGATCTGCAGCCTCCTTGCTGGAAGGGGCTAAACTGATTGAGAGCAAAAGGTGGGCAAAACTCAGGTTCAGGGATATTGCTGGGAACATCAAATCTTGGTGGCGGTCAGGGGAAGGCCAACACTGCAGCTGGCCTGAGGTTGATCTGAGATACTAGTTGCAGTAAGCAAGAGACAATCATCACAACAACGGAAACAGAACACACTGTTCTGGTGATCTGGTGATCTGGCGAGGAGGTTGATCTGGCGAGGAGGTAACAGTGAGCGAGCCTCTGACGCTTCTTGCGGTGGGACAGCACATACAGATACATGCATATAACCTGGCAATTCTACTTGCAGGTACTTACCAAGACAAATGAAAAAACCAATGTCCACACAAAGAGTTGAAAGCGAATGCTCATAGCAGCCATTATTCGTAATAGCCAACAAAGTGGGAACAATCCAAATTTCCATCAACTGGTGAATGAACAAATGTGGTATATCCAAATAATAGAAAACTATTCAGCAAAAATAATTACGAACACATGTTTAACACAGGCGAACTTGCAACACTTTAAATGATTTTATGGTGTGTTAAATTATACCTCCACAGAACTGTTAAACGTAATTGGGATAAAGATTTCAACAGACCTACCACCAAAAGACAAACAAAAATGACAAAGGGTATTATTAATGGTTAGATAAATTCAAACTAAATCACGAAATACCACTGCAGACCCACTAGAATTAGGCCAAGGTTCAGAACACTGATGACAGCAAATATTGGCAATAATGTGAGAAAACACAGCACTGGGGGGAATGGAAAATGGTACAGCCACTTTGGAGAACAGTTTGGCAGTATTTTAGAGAGTAAAACAAATATTTACCATAGGACTCAATTATTCCACTCCTCAATATTTATTCAAGAGAACTGAAATCACATGTTCACATAAATATTTTTTTATCAATGTTCACAGCCACTTTGTTCATAACAGCCCAAACCAGAAAGAGCCCAGTCCACCAACAGGGGAGTGGCTAACAAACTGCAGTATATTTGTACAATGGAATACTACTCAGCAATAAAAAAGAACTGACTCAAGCAGTAACACTGATGCCTCTTCACAAGACAGGCTGAGCAAACAAGCCTTCCACAAATAAAGGACAAGCTGAATGCAGCTAATCTACAGTGACACAAGCAGATCAATGGCTGCCTAGGGGTAGAGGATGGATGGGTGGGAACTGGGCATACGGGGGTTTGTGGGACTTTTTGAGGGATGATGGAAATGTTCTCGATCTCAGTTGTGGTGTTGATAGTTGCACAGGTGTATGTATGTACCCAAACTCATCAGACTGTGTACACTTACGATGAATGTTGCTGTATATAAATTATAACTGACTGGAGTGGCTTTTAAAAAGCTGTGAAGAAAAAAAAAATCTGATTAGAACTGTATCACCATTCTTACTGAGGAAACAGGCCTCTGAAATATGGAAATGAGCTAACAAGTCTGCCTGGCTGTTTCTCCTGCAATCCTAGTGTTTGCAGAGCTCTCAGCTGTTTTCACCTGTTTAGCGGCACTGACACATACGAGGGTCTGGCGCCAGCAGGAAACTGTTAATAGAGGCACAGTCACAGAAAGTAGTTTCCAGTGACTTTAAATTAATCTTACGCCTTGAAAGATCTGACACAAATGCTTATTCAAGAACTAGGTTTCACACACCATGTTATTTATATATTTGCTACACCATGCCTCATCACCAGCTTTTGCTAAAAATATGGAACCGTAAGCTCTGTAAGGGCAGAACTCTTCCGCATCAGTGTACAGTGTACAGTGTCCCTCACACAGTACCATACTTCTATCCAACGTTCAATAAATGTATGCTAAATGAACCCACACTTCAGTTCACTCTGCCATTCCAGTTCAAGTTAACTCCCACACAGTCTTCAGGCTAAGACAACTTCAAGATGACCAAGATTAAGTGGAAATCAAAGGAAATGGAATGGAAATCACACAACTACTCCTGTACAGTGTCTTTCTAGTGATTGTTCTGAGTGTAACAAAATGCTATCTCTGAATTATTAACTGCTGCATTTTTCATGCCTTTCGTTCCTGGTTGCTTGTGGCAACTGACTCAGTGACTCACTGACGCTGCTGCTTCAATAGGGAGACAAAAGAAGCAAAACCAAGACACCGTTGCTCAACTTTGACGTCAAAGGTTTTTTTTTTTTGGTTTTTGTTTGTTTGTTTGTTTTAAATAAAGCCAAAGGAAGCAACATGACCCTGAAAGCTAAAAAGCTTTTGATTTGTCGGAGCTGAGTTCTGGAAAGGACTTTTAGCAATTTACAAACTTTGGTGAGCAAAGTGGAAAAAACAAACCAACCAAGGATCTCAGCTTGGCTGGAATAGGCAGTTTATTCTATGAACCAGAGTTGGGAAGAATGGGTAATGACAGAACAGTCTGCTCATTCAAAAAGAGCTGTAAGCTGTAAGGAAAGAGAACTGTAGCTCGACTTTAGTTGTAAAGCTCTAGGACATGCTTGGCACTCCCCTCCTCAATCAAGGGCCGGCACCCCATCTGGGGTGCGTGTAAGAAAACACCAGATCAACTTGTAGACTGGCAGTGCAACAGGACCACACTGCAACAATGAACTCAGACTCTCTGGTGCGGGGTGGGGTCAAGGCCTTAATATCTTTTAAAAAAATTGTCTTCCCTTCCTGCCTCCCAAGCAGATCTGATCTTCAGCGAAGTTTTAGGGACTACTGATTTGCAGAGATCCGAAGCTGAAGAGTGCACTATACCTGTCTTCCCCCGGTGTAGCGTCCTTGTGACCAAGCTCCCTGGCAATTCCACTGCTGACTCCCTTCAACAGTGCCCTTGAACACAGAACCCCCACACAAAGCAGGGAGCAGCTTACTGAAGATGGCTCAGACTTCACCACTGGTGGCTCTCAAAGCTGGATTTGGAAGTCTCGGTTTTGTGCATGAGGGTCTGGTGGACAAGTTTAGCAGTTTAAGCATGGATGTGGTACAAAGTTTACTCCTGTAAGGCCTGAAACTCCAGCAACTGTTCCCACAGGGCTCTACGCAGGGGACACCTTGGACTAGAGCTATTCATCAGCACAGCTCACAATTCCTGTTGGTTGCCACAAACACACCAACTCCTATCTCTAACACTGACTCAGTCATTCAGAGCTTGTGCATCTTTACCAACACTGTAGTCATAATAAAAGCCAGTAGCATCTGTGAGAGCAAATAAAGAGGATTCCTTAAATAATCCACCTTTTCAAGGTACTTCCAGGACAAAATGAAGAAACTGACTCAGTTTAGTAACAAAAGAGGACCAGCTCTGCTCATGTATAAACCTAATTAACTTTCAGAGACCAAAGTCTTTAACAAGTTGGAATTAAAAGACCTTCAAAAATATTTAGGATAGGGGCGCCTGGGTGGCTCAGTGCGTTAAGCCGCTGCCTTCGGCTCAGGTCATGATCTCAGGGTCCTGGGATCGAGTCCCGCATCGGGCTCTCTGCTCAGCAGGGAGCCTGCTTCTCTCTCTCTCTGCCTGCCTCTCTGTCTACTGTGATCTCTGTCATATAAATAAATAAAATCTTTAAAAAAAAATATTTAGGATGATAGATTAAGTGGAAAACCAACCTTCCAGACTCATCTAGACCTACTGGTCACTGGTCACATATGGCTCTTGAGTACTTATAGCGTGTCTATTTCCAAATACAGATGTGCTATAATATACATCAGACTTCAAAATCTGAAGAAAGATATAAAAATATCTCACTGATGATTTTTATACCAATTACGTGCTAAAATGACAATAGTCTAGATATTTAAATTCCCCACGAAGACCTTGCCTTTGCAATGTCTGAACTCCAAACAAAGAACTGTATGCTGATTCCCTTGTTGGAGATCCTCTAAAAAGGTAATAAATATCCTTAACATTTACAGATTTAGTAACACTTTCATTTATAAATGAGCTACTTTAAAAGGTTCATGACATACAGTTATCTGATATTTTTCTGAAATATAAATATGCATTGCTAGTAGTATACAGGTTTGCTTTCAGTCCCCACCTACTAAATTATTAAGCCAATCAGAAAGAATTTAAGTCTCGAACTGACTTTGTTAGGAAGTTATTTTTTTGGTCAGGTCCTTTTTAACTCTCATAAAATAATAAACACTGAATTCTTAAGTTCATGGAGAAGAACCAGAGGAATAAGGCACTATCTGGCAGAATTTAACAATGGTATTATAATTACAGCATCATTAAGGTACTGCAGAAAAAGGATTTTCACTTTATGTGAGAAGTCAAATCTTAAATCATGCAAATATATTTTTGAATATAAGGGGTTTTTTCTTTTGTTTTTCCATTTCAGGACAATTCTCTCTAAGGTATTAAGTTTCTATTATTCTAACGGCCTTGCTTTGTAGGAATTCCTGGTCTAGGAAGTTCCAAGTTAACTACTGGTCTATCTTTGAACCAATTCCGAGAAACCTGTGATAAGTCTGGTGTCCTCAGAGATATGCTGTATTAGATTAGGGAATCTGTGAGAGAAACAGACTGCTTGACCTAATATAATACAAGGACATCCCAGGGTTTCTGCTGCTTCTCCAGGTACTAAATATAAGCTTATCAGTCCTCTTTTCCTGTCCTTCACTAAACAAAGATAATCATGAAGCACCCACTGGCAACCACAGCCTTCCAGGAACTAATAAACCTCTCCGGTCCTCCTCTAGCTTAACCTAACCCACCTACTGCAAAGTAGCACCCATCTTTCCTGTATACCAACTTCTACAAATATCCTTCCGACATAGCTTCCGAGTGGCTGAGAAGACTGGCATAATGGAAATGGTCCTAGACAAAAGGCCCAGAAAGGAAAATCTCAGGAATACTTCCGAATGCATCTCAGCATTTCACCACACAAACCTGAGAAAACATGGCCCTATTCCAAATGGCATCTGAAGTCAAGGGGGAATGTGAGGGTGAAGTTTTGGGAAAGGTCCAATTCAACCAACCTGGATGTCACTATACTGGCCCAGGGTACCCTACTTATCATGCACTTACTGACTCTTCTGACTGTGTTGGCAACATTTGTGTCTAGACAACTCCTGAACCCAAACAGCCATCCACACCGACCCACATACATAAATTCTTCTGCCTTGTCATAACTTGAGAACTATTCCTTTCCGGCTTCTCTCTCAAGGCTCTGCCTCCCATTTCAGATCCAATTCCTCCATGTTAGAGTTGGTGTTCTTTATGTCTGGTTTTCCAGGGATACTTCTGACATAATCAGCTTTCCCCAAGCAGAAATAATCAGTCTTAAAACTCCATCTTTCATAACATGGAGGAAAGTACAGACGGAGTTGTCCTGGTCTGGTCTTTCATCCCCCATGTGTAAGTGATCACCAAGCTGAGTTCCTTTCCCTCTCTAAATTTTTAAGTTCTTCATCTTTCCTTTCCCTATTGTCATTCCTTAGTTTTGCCTCTCCATTATTTAGCCTCAACTGCTACATTATGTAACAAAGTCCCTCTGCCTCTAGTTTCATTCCTCTCTAATCTTTTGAGTAAATCTGATGAGTAAATCTGACTGTCCTTTTCCCGCCTCAGATCCTCCAATCGTGCTTTGTCACCTGCTTACTTCTCTGGACAGGGCAATTCTCCAAGAATGTCCTGCTTGTATGTGCTATGCTTCTCTGCCTTAGGAATACCCTTACCAAACCTTCCACTGCACGTGTCCTTTTATCCACATTCCCTGGTGTTATGTGTGATCTATTTGTTCTTAAAGACTTTGTTTCATCATTCCCTTGCCTAATTCAGTGACCTTCCTCACTACCCCCACTGTCCCTTGTGTACATATCTGTAACAGCAATTATTACTCTTTATTACATGCTTGCTTACTTATTTGCTTCCCACACTGAAGATTAAGGTCTTAGAGGTTAGCTATCTTAGACTGCCATATTCTTGGTCCCTAACAGTCCACAGAACCAAGTATGCTTAATACATAAGCTGGGACAGATGATCTCTAGATCTGAGAAGGAAGGAAGAACAGAACCCACAATGTCTTCTATTATATACATAGGTTTCTTAAACTCATCAGCTGAAGTCCAAGACATTACTCTTCTACCTCATGACTGCGGAGAATAACAAAAATTATTTATTCATGGATGAGCACAAACACTTTTTTTGTCTCTACTAACCCCTAACATTATTATTTATTGTGTGTTTGATGCATACATGTACTTTCCCCACCAAGCCTCACAATAATCTTGAGGTAGGCAGTAGTTTCACCTCATTTTATAGGCAAAGGAAGAAGGCACAGAGAAGTTAAGCATCTCGCCCAAGTGAAAAGAGATAGCAATCCAGGCAGTCTGGCTCCAGAACCCATGTTCCTTACCGCTCTGCTACAAAGCTCAATACCTCCTGCATCATGAAAACTGTGCTTCAAAAGATTAAGTACTCCTCTGTTTAAAACACAGTATTACCAAATACAATCTAAAGTTTAAAAGTTATGATCACACATTAACAGACCATTCCTTCCCAAAACTTAATAACTCTACTACAACCATATTTCAATTAAAAAATTTACAAGTAGGTTTCACATTAGAAATTCCAAAGTACATTTTTACTTATGGTTATGGTAATAAAGAACTCTTCGTTCACTACCACCGTATCATTTCTCCAGCTATTTTAGACTTTTAACTTAATAGGTATACAAAAATAAATAAACTGTGACATCAGTTAATTCATGGTAACCATTCAGCAATCAGATAATTCTCAATTTTACTGTAACATGCTGTCAAGTTCTAGATATTACAGTGGATAGGATGCATTTCCCTAAAAACATTCTCTTATTTTCTATTTCTAAATAACAGGATAATATGGCAACATCACTTGGAAATTTTATTAAAATGTCAGTAATGAATCGTTCCATCTTAATTTATAACTTACCAATATAAGTTATTCCTAGTACACTTTCTAAATTTCTTGTGATGGATGCTTTTGATAATCTTATTTAACAGGAAAATACTTTCTAATAGAGGAAAGTAAGAGGTATTACAGAAGAGTCACTTTTAAAACCATGAACAAAGCAATGTAGTAAATAACTATTATTACTGTGATTTTCTAAAAAAAACTGATACTCAAGTCATTGCAAAGAAGTAAACTATAATGGATTCTAATAATAAAGACCAATACCATCATCAAATTGCAAAATCTCTTTTTACCTCCCTAGAGGGTTAACTGTATCATACGCACACACGTGTCCAAAATGCTGTTGACTAAAATGTAACCTTTACAAAATGCTAGTGCCAGGTTCAGTGGTAAGAGAGAACAAGCAGAACTAGTTTATAAACATAAACCATTGGTAGCTATCAATCTCAGCACATCAAATAAAAAAGGCAGGCATAAAATTTTTTAATAGGAGAAATCAGTCACTTATTCTAAGACTTGGGGTCCGGATAGATGCCTCAGTCTAGGGTAGAGCTAATGTCAATGTTGGTTAACAGATATTACAATATTTTTTCCTTTATTTCGGGATGTGGGTATATGCCATATTGCTCTTTGCTTCTCTACAAACAAGAAACCAGTAATTTATCTTATTATTAGACGCTGGTCTAAAATGAACGATGGCTTAAATATCTGAAAATATACGAACTCCCCTAAGTATAGCAGTGTTTCAGTTAAAACTTAGTGTTTCAGCTAAAACTTAATATTAACATTTTCTGGTTTCCTTTAATGCTTTTAGTTCTAGGTATTTCCCACTCAATTCAGGAATTCTGTAATTTAAAAACAACATTCAGGTTCCTAGCTTACACACAGCATTCATAGACTATGGCACTCAAAGCACTGCCTGGGTTAGTCATTACCAAAATTTCACCCATTCAGTTGTTCCCCACTTAAGAATCACCACTAGGAGTATACCAAGTAGCAACTTCCTCTAAAGAAGACAAAGAAGTAATTTTGTTTCAGAATGAAAAGATACAGAGAAGAAAAATAGACAATAAAACAGATAATTTAACTATTGTTATTCACAATATAGCAAAGAAAAAAACCAAAGTTACACGCTTCAAAAAAAGGGGTATGGGGTGATAGGCCAAAGACAAAATACTGGCATGCTGGATTTTTTTTTTTTTTTTTAAATATCTGTACAAGAACAAGGAACACTTCACATTTAATACATTGTCTGTATGTATTGAGTTCACCTCAGGATAGATCCAACTGCAAGAAAATGGCCCCAATGAACTAGAAGATTTCCTGCAACTAACAAACTGTACTCACAATTAATAAGCAACATTTATCTCTATGCAGTTTTACAAAGTTCCCAATAATCTGATGTATATGGGAACTTCCTCTATGGAAAAAATAAGATGGGTTGGATACTACTATTGATGCATAATATAGATATCAACTAGATAGGAAATTCAATTATTCTTGAATATTTAGAAAGAGTCTCATGCTTTGTTCGAACGTAGTAGCTTATCGTTAAGAAATTTCCCTTCCTCGACTCTCCAAGTTTGTAAATAAAATTAGGTAATATTTACATTTAATTTACTGTCTTTTTCATTTAAAGAAGTATCTCTTAGTCTTTCTATACAGTAGTTCATTTAAACAACTGCTCTTAAACTTTACTATACCCAAAATAGAAATTAAAATGAGCTTTGAAAAGGAAATCTACCATTTTCACAAATACATTTTTAACCTGAAATCTTTTCAAAATACATATTGCAAATATGCTGACAGTGCCACACCCTCAGGCATTTTGGGCTACATTCTAATAGTGTTTAGTGGGTGAGAACTGAAGTAACAGTGAAACATTTAAAATAAATATAAAACTTGCACTGAGAAACCAGAACTCATATAGCATGCGACAGTTAACAACCTGGCCTTTTAAATGTTCAGCTATCACCCCCCCCCAAAAATGTAGTTCTAGAAACCATTATTTATATTTCAATCACAAACACTGCTCTTAAAATACAATCTATATCGGATTTATAACCAGATCTTAAAAACACAGATTAAGATACAGTTTAGTCTAATTTCTCTGGCAAAGAGTCAAAAGTAGGATAGAATAATCTTACTGTCTCTTATACATTCTGGCAAAAACAATAAAACCCAAAAAGCCAGAACAAATGAGTCAAAATTGACAATAAACCCATTATGAAGAGTGGCACTAAAGTGAAATTTCAGAACATACCGCTTTCTAAGTATGTAAGTGCAATCTTACTGGAAAACACATATTTACAAAGATTCTAGAAAGCTACCACCAACTTTATGTCTAGGTTTTCGATCTTTATTTTGTCTCCATGATATTCAGTTGTCAGTAGTTTCAAGCTACATACGTAAATATATCTGGTGTGATTTTTATATCCTACTTAGACTATTCAGTGTCCACATACAGATTTACAAATGTCATAAGTGACATTATGTAGAATATTGTAATATTTTCCAGAGTAGTAACTTTGACTTTGAATAAACACCAGAGTATCTGGGCTATTAAAAACATTTTCAACTTCTAAATTCTTCTTTTTAGGGAATCATTGACAAGAGACCAAACTTAAAGTAAAAATGCCAAGCTTTGTCTATTTTAACAAAAAAGGGATTGCTATAAACAGACCTTAAGTAAAAACTTCCCTAGACAAGTATTAATAATCGAGTAGCACTCAACACAAATAAACACTTAACTTTCTTCTACAACACAGGAGCCTGCCCTGTAGCAGCCGCGGTGCAGAATCCTGGGACAGTCTGAGGCTGAGCAAGAGACTGAGGGTGCAGGACGGGATAGAAAGAAGGAAAAGGACGTAAACTTAGAACTTAATAAAATTAAAAAGCCAAAGAGTAAACTGTATCAGAAAATCAAATTCCAAGAGAATATTAATAGGTAATTACCACAGCCAGAGTCAATCTCTGCCTTCAAGAATGGAAGACAACAGAACAATTCTTACCATCATACAATATACCAGTAGTAGAAAAAAATGAATTATTCACAGAATATTCTAAGAGGCTTTTCCTGGGGTGACTGGGTATGTGTGTACGTGTGAAAGCTTACAAAATTAAAAATGTGAAGCAACATGGATTCGTATTAAGATTTCATGATAATAGGAAAAAATCTAGGAAAGAATATTTTCCTTGAGGCAAGAGTATTTCCCATAACTGGTTTAAAAAGCACCTATGAAACCATGCTGTCCACTGTCACAACCAAGATTTTGGATGCTTCTGTCAACTGCAGCATAACAAAAGGCATTTCACAGCATAACTTTAGGGAAAATGTTATCTGGTCTAGAATCACACAGAAAGCAAAGAAAAACTTTTTTAATTGCTTCTAAAACACTAATTTTTCTGGGTAGCAGCAATTTGCTCCTGTACGTGCCCTTTCAAAAAAATATGAAAACAGAACCAGAAATAGGGAAAAAATTTGAGAATAAGAATAGCAGCATTGAATAGAAAGGCAAATACTTAAAAGTTTAAAATAAGGAAACAGTACTGTGCAGCTTTCAATTATACCAAGTAAAGTGCACTGCTTAAATGTTCACTGATAACATTTTCCCTATATATTGAAAATATGAAATCTACTTATTGGTATCTTTTTATATTAAAAAAAAAAAGGACATTCACTATTGTAGCCCTGATAGCTCTCTTCCAGTATTTTTTAACCATTCAGATGTATTTTATGGGAATATTTATTCACATAATTTTGCTTAATACATTTCTTTCTACACAAGACTGAATTTAAAAGTCTCTATAACATTTTCAATTACAGTAATAACACATTAATAAATTATAAATTAACAAAATCTTCATATTTGCTTTAAAAAATCATTTATCAAACACTACCCTCCAGATTATCTGGAAAATTAAAGATGCAAATTGCTATAAATCTGGCATCCCGATTAAATTCTGATTTTTAAAAGTATATAAAATGTCCCTCAAATTATTCCAAGTTCCACTCAAGAAAATTTTATTTTACCCTTTTCATAAGTTACGAAGTTTACAACCTGCTAAACATTCTACCCAAATGTGGGAAAACTGTCTGGAGATGCAAAGCACAATAAAATAATTACATGAAGAGAACAAATAAAAATACCCGTTAAAACAAAGTTATTATAGCTGGCAGCACTTAAAATTGGTAATTTGTATTTTTTTAAAAAGTTGCATAGCTGCAAGATGATTCATTACTGATTAACTATTGAGCGGTTTTACTTAGGAGGAAATAATAGATTTAACAAATTGCAATTCAATCAACAATCTTAGATTTAGTTCATTAAAATGTAACTATGTAACCTGATTTACTCTTTGGACTGCATTCTGGTACTGTTACACCTTTAATTTCAAATATTAACATATCTTAGCTCTCCTATGCAGAAGTCTATTTTCCACTCTTGGGGGAAAAAAACAGAAGAACTTGAGATCATGGTCTACATTCAGACAATGTTTTACTGCTTGATTACATTTCTTGTTTTTCACATTTAAGACTTTAATTTATAAGAAGTACATTATGCGGTCTTCAGTTTAAGAATAGATGAATGCAGAAACATCGTGTTGGGGAAAAATAAAGTGACCCCCAACTAAAAACCAAGTCAAACCACAACTAGTTGTGCAGCTCTACAGAACTTAATAAAATCAACTTCTAAATCAGTTAACTTTGGCGTCTGAATACAAAATGTTTATCAGTGTTACCTATGTAGATGACTATTAAGGGATGTGCAGCATTTTCAAAATCCCTGTGTGTCCTTTATATGCATGGTTTGGTACACTGAGTTCTGTGGCAACTGTCCTCTCTTTAGCAGGGTTATCCCCCTGTATGATTGTCCATCTCTGCATTACCAAGTCTCACAGAACTCAGATTTCTGGCTGAGTATGCCTGCAGTTTTTTCTTTTTCCAGAGACAGATCCTCATATCCTCTCAGTTTTTCAAGCATCTTGGAAAGACAAGAAAACCTGTGTGGAAGCAGATGCATCAGGTTTAAGCAGTGGTTCACAGTACTGACACCAATCAAAATACAACACCCATTTCCCCAGAACACTGCTTTGGTTGCTATCCATTATCATACACTTAACTATTCTTAAAAACTCCTAAAATTAGTGTTCTGCAAAATAAAGGAGAGAAGGACCAATTCAAGCTTAGAACAGTTACAAAAAATAGCCACCACATAACACGTTTTCTCCCTCCACAACAAAGACCACACCAGAGTACAGAAAACAGACAACACGCAACACCTACACACCACCTATTAATCTTTCTCCAACTAACAACTTCCACTTAAAATAGTGAACAATTTCCTAACTAATCAAAACCTTAGATTGTTATGTGTATCTATTTTGGGCTGTCCATTAAATTCTTATGCTGAAGAACATCACAAATGCTAGATGTGCTGCTGCTATATGTCATGGGTTTTGTTGTTGTTGTTGTTGTTGTTTTTAATGTTTTAACAACAGGGATGCCTGGGTGGCTCAGTGGGTTAAGCGTCTGCCTCAGGCTAAGGTCATGATCCCTGAGTCCTGGCTTCATCAGGGTCCTTGCTCAGCAGGGAGCCTGCTTCTCCCTCTGCCTGCCACTCCATTTGCTTGTGCATTCTCCCTGGCAAAAAAGTAATTATCTTTGGGGAAAAAAAAAAACCAAAACATGGTTTCAGCAACAGTAAATCCTCTTCAAACCCACAGGTTTAATCTGAGACAGCAAAAGGGATGGGAGGAATTTATCACCTGACAAGTAAGAGCAGTCAGAACTTGAAGCAAACACTTGAGTGAAGATATTCTACATCTGTAAATTTGTAAAAAGGACTTTAAGATGCAGGAGATTCCACTGACTTGTAGATTTGTAAGGGCCGCTGCCACTGAACTAAGGTTCTATATATATCTATATATCTATATCTATATCTATATATAGATTTTTTTTTAAATCAATAAAAAGATAACACTGACGCATAAGGAAACTGAAATGCTGTTTAAAACCAACATGCACAGACTATGAGATGCGACACATGTCCCTTAAAGCCCATAAGCTCATTGTAACACTAAAGGAAAAATTTAGCTGACTGGATCATGAAATAAAAACATTTTTATAACCATAAAATCCCACCTCACATAAAAAAGTTTACTGCTTCTAAAAGACACATTTTACCTATAGGTGGAAAACTTGAGACATATTACCTTGGTATGTAAAATATTAAGATAAAAATTTCATGTTATTAGCATAGGTTTTTAGTCCTTCTCTTTAAATCCTTCTATAATTTTAGCCATACTTTTAGTTTATTGGCCCAGACATAAGGTTACACTGAAGATATTCCAAGCATCCTCCTCTTCAAAAAACCTGTTCACAGTGAAATAAAAACATACCTGCTCATATACTCAAAATATCACTCCATGGCCACTCTTCTTTTACACAGAAATCTTAAGCCAATTCATACTTCCAGCATGTCACGGTCTGATCTGAATCACCTCATGGTAAAAGGTTCAAAGCTGATAGTCTTCTTGCACCCATTTCCCATTTCCCATGCAGAACCCTACCGCAGTTGTGACAGAGGTCTCCCTTCTTGCTGCAGTTCTTACTTCAGTCGCTATAAGGGCTATTAGGTGACCTCAAATCTCCTCTGTCAATACTCTAATCTGCTGCTACTGAATTATCCTCATTAAGGACAATGATCTGTTCCAGTTTCCTGTCTTTAGTCTTAGCCATTCAGAAAAAACTGTTGGCAGTTACTGTCTTAGGTCTCTGAACACAGAGGCTCCAACTCCTGAAACAATTCCAGGATTGGCTAAAATGTTCTGCCTGGATGTAAAAACCCAATACTATATGTCATTTCTGCAAGTCTTCTCATAAAAAGCTTTTCATATATACAAAGATATCAATTAACTGTTTTTTTTTTTTTTTCACAAAGCTAAATAAATGATGTCATTTCACTCACTCCACAGAATATGGAAAAGAGCAATTGTCAAGGGAGTTTATCATTCAATTCACTGGACATTTTCAGATAATGCAGGATAATGAGTAAGCTAAATCAGCAGAGCAAAACAAATTCTGTACTTGGTTTAAAATTCTTTTTTTTTTTCTTTTTTCCTCCTACTGTATAAACAGGCACTATGTAACATGCTGAGGATAGTAAGGTACAAGATTAAACTGAATGAATGAGAACATGATGAAACTTCTCCCAAGAAAATGCCCCTACCTAATTATAGCAAAATAGCTAAGAACACATCTTTGCAACCAATATGCCTGAGTTCGAATCCCAATTCTACCAAAGAACTAGCTTGACAAGTTTTGTAACCTCTAACTCTGTTTCCTCAATCTGTATAATGGGAAAAGGGATAGCAAGAGTCTTGAGCTCAAAAGGCTACTACAACAATTAGTTTAAGTTATTAATAGATGTAAAATGCTTATTAGAACAATGCCTGGTATGTAATAATACAACATGAATGTTAACTAATCATTATGATTAGAATTATAATATTATATTGCATTACCTAAGAACATACCCCTCAAGTCTGGAATAAGAATATAGAATTTAATTCTGTTCCTAAATGCATGCCCGAGGCTACTGTGCATACTGCTTCTTGAAGTCATGAAATTAACTACTTTGGCCCTCAGATTTCTTAGTGGAAAAATGGGGTAATGTGTACTAATATGTACATATGTGTAGTACATGTATGAAGTTTATACCAACCATATATTTCATGGATTTAAGCTTTAAACTAAAATTATATGTGTTTTAAAGTACCAAGAATGGAGAAGTTAGTCAATACGTGACTTTCTTCAGGAATCAAAAAGTTGCTTCCTATTTATCTTTTCATGTGAGTTTTTTACATGGTTACCTAACAGTGTCTGGGATGGACACTCACACACATTCACACACACACACACACACACACACACACACACACGCGCGCGCACGCATGCTTCAATAAATGAATGACTAAAAATGGTGGCTGAGAATGTAGAACTTAGGTAACAAGTTAAAAAACAATTAAAACAGAAAAAGGGAAAATTACCTATAAAACAGGAAGCTGATGCTTAATCTGAAGGGTGCTCAGGGCAAGATCTATTTACTTCAAACCATTCATCTATGCAGCTAGAAAAGAACAAAACCAGAAAAATTGAAACACTTATTAATTATTGCTATAACAGCCATAATAAAAACTCTTTCTTGACCCTTAGTATATATTTATAGGAAAAAAAATTCAGTATTTTAAATATTTGGCATATGTAAGTAAAAGATAAGGTCTGTTTATTACATTTTGATCTTTTTTTTTGGGTACTCTCTATATCCAACTTGGGGCTTAAACTCATGACCCTAAGATCGAGTGGCATCCTCTTCGGACTGAGCCAGCCAGGCATCCCACATTTTCATTATTCAGAGCAGTTAAGGAAATAATCTTTGTAAAATTAAAGTACTTAAAGTTTAAATAGAACCATTACCAAAAGAAAATCTAAAGAACTAACCACTTTACCAGTATTCAAAATTAAGTGACAAATCTGGACATTTTTCTCTTCAAAATATTCATTCATGTAAATATCAGTCTGTTCATGTACCTATCAATGTAATCAAAAACAGCTTTTAAATTCTAATTCTTGGGGCGCCTGGGTGGCTCAGTGGGTTAAAGCCTCTGCTTTTGGCTCGGGTCATGATCCCAGCTCTCTGCTTAGAGGGGAGCCTGCTTCCTCCTCTCTCTGCCTGCCTCTCTGCCTACTTGTGATCTCTGTCTGTCAAATAAAATCTTCAATAAGTAAATAAATAAACTCTAATTCTTCACAGTACTGCATCTTTTAAGAGACTGTATTTCAATACTCACATATACCTATAGCCCTTTATTTAATTCTATCCCACTCTACAATACATACACATATAAATACACAATCATCCAATTTATAAAGTATTTCATGACCTTATTAGAAGCTAAATATTAGGGTGCATATAATTATCCTCACTGTAGATCTGCACTGTTCAATGCAATAGCCACAAGCCACATGTGACAATTTAAATATGATTAAATAAAAGAAAAATGCAGTTCCTCAGTCACACTACCCCATTTCAAGAGCTCAAGAGCCACATGCAGAGCTACTGGCTATTCTACAAGACAGCAGAGATACGAAACATTTTCATCGCTGCAGAAAGTTCTAGTTCACTGTGATAAATGGTAAGGCCTTGATAAGGTTAAGTAACTTGTCCAACAACTAGGAAGTTACCCAAGCAGAATGCAAACTGCTCAACATTCTCATAGTTGACACATGTCAAATTTACAAATGCCACAAACCTTGAAGGCTTGGCCAATATGCTTACAGACAAAATTATTATGTATTATTCTCATACTCTGATAGGATAGTTTGGTGGGTAAAAATAATGGATGAAATTAAAAGGAAAACGGGTAAAGTATCTCATTCACCCAATATTCTTTCAAATAGCTAAAATAATTTGTTGCCACTTAGACATTTGTTGTCTAAATAACCATGCCTACGCTGGCTTTTTAGCCTGCATTCTATCCTACTCACTTGGCTCTAGTGGTCCCCTGGTCTACCGAAACATCCCTTAAATGAAGTACTGAACAGGGGCGCTTGGGTGGCTCAGTTGGTTGACCGTCCAACTCTTGATTTCAGCTCAGGTCATGATCTCAGGGTTGTGAGACTGAGCCCCATGTCCATCTCTGCACTAGGCCTGGAGTCTGCTTGGGATTCTCTCTTTCTCCCCTCCCTCTACCCCTGCCGCCCAACTCAAAAAAGAAGTACTGAACAAAATACTCCAGATATATTAACAACTCACTGTACTTATGTGATTAAAATGGGTACTTATTTTACAAGCCATGTAATTCTGACTCACACTGAGAAATTATCATTATAATCTCCCATAAATACAACCGTATTGCAATTTATGTGTCCATTCCTGACACTTTCAATGATGCTATGAACATTCTTACACATGTCTCTTAGAGCTGGGCTACTCAAAGAGTGGCCCACACACACAGTGCTAATCCATGAGCTGTTTATTTCACCCTGGACCTGCACACCTAGTAGCAGCACTATTGTAGAGCATAAGATCAAGAATTCCCCCAGGGCTTACACTTGGGAGTGCAATGACCGAGTGTAGAATATATACAGTGCACAACTGTGACAGAGTTATTCACCAAGTATACCAACTTACATCTGTGTGTTTACTGGCCATCTGGGTTTTTTTTTTTTTTCCCCCTGAATTGACTCTTAAAAACTTTTGACAAATTTTCTGTTTTGTCTTTTTCTTCTAGGTTTATAGGAAGTTATTATCCAAATACTTCAGCTATAATGTAGTATACACATTTCTGATGAGCATTGCTTTCTATAAAATCATACACTAAAACTAACAGGGATTACGGGAAAAACCATGTTAAAGACAGACCACTCAAACAATACAACCTTGTAACCAGAACAAAGCTGTGTTTGTTCCAGATAAATAAAATACCACTGTAAATATAGGATTTTTTTAAACCGAGGGTGAAGTCAGCTTGACATAAAGAGGACTAAGGAAGGGGGTGCCTGGCTGGATCAGTCAGTGGAGCAGGGGACTATGGATCTGAGAGCTCAAGCCCCACACTGGGTATAGAGATCACTTAAAAAAGAGGACTAAGGAAGGATTAGTATTAATATGGGGACAAAGGCCCAATGCACAATTTGAGAACTAAGAATTAAGTAATAAGCAAGCACTTCCAAAGTGAAGACCGTAGCCTAACTGAACTGGGTATAAGAAATGTTTGGGGGATGGATACTATTATAGTATTAGGTACACCTCATATCCTGGGGCTGGGTTCCAGAACACTGCAATAAAGTAAATATCACAATAAAAGGAGTCAAATCATTTTTTGTTTTCCAGTGCATATACGTATCGTGTATGTGTGTTTGTGTAAAATTAAATGTAAGAGACAAGATAGCGGACCACTGGGGAAGGGAGAGAAAACTGAATGGAAAGTCATCAGAGAGGGAGACAAACCATGAGAGACTCTTTCAACTCTAGGAAACAAACTGAGGGTTGCTGGAAAAGAGGGGGATGGGGTAACTGGGTGATGGGCATTAAGGAAGGCACATGATGTGATGAGCACTGGGTGTTATACGCAACTGATGAATTACTGAACTCTGTATCTGAAACTAATGATGTACTATTATACTGGCTAACTGAATTTAAAAGAAAAATACTCATAATTAATCTATATTTATAATAAACTTATTTTATTAATCTAACTAGAAATACTTTATTGCTAAAATAGGCTAACTACCATCTGAGCTTTTCATGAGCCATGATCACTGATCACTGTAACAACTATTGAAAAAGTTTGAAGTATCATTGGGAATTACCAAAATTTGACACAAAGACAGAAAGTATGCAAATGCTGTTGGGTAAATAGTGCCAACAGACCTGCTCTAGGCAGGGTTGTGAGAAACCTTAAAATTTGTTTAAAAAAAGAAAAAAAAACCCTCTGTATCTGTGAAACACAATAAAATGAAGTGCAATGAAACAGGGTATACCAACACTGTGTTCTCCCACAGCCTGCTTCCATATGGACCTTCACCTGGTTTTATTTGACAGAGCAAACACTAATGCGCTGAGTATTCTTTATGAACCAGTATGAAGATCGTATCATTACACCGTCACTGTCCTCCCCCTCACCAACCGCAACGAGCTAACTGCATTACAGAAGGCTGTTGGAGAAGCTTGTTTCAGATACCGTACCAACAAAGTATTGCTGTACGTACTGGAAAAAACCTCAATCTGATGTCTAGTTTACTTTTACTTTTTTCTAGTATCACAATGCAAAAATGTATTAAATTTTAATACAAATTTATGAACTTTTCTTTCAAGCTTTTATGGGGGGGGGGTAATCTTAGCCCCAAAACTATTTCTCACCAAGAGGTCTACATTTCTCTACATTCTTTCTAACACTTTGATTTTTTATTTCCATAGGCACATGTTTAGTCAGTTGGGAACTGATTCTTATTTCAACTATAAAATAAGGATTGGCAGTTTTTCTACATCAGTAACCATCTGATCTCAGTACCATTCACTGAATTCATTCTTTCTCTTGCTATTAGTAGCACCTCTGCCAAATCAATTTTTTATTCATTTACTTTATTTACGTAGTATCTATTATGTGCAAGCACTTTCTAAAATTTAACTCATTTGAAACCTCCTAACAACCTGATGAAGTTGGTACTACACCTCATTTTATAGACTGGGGGAGGGAAAAACTAAGTACAAGTTGACCAAGATCACACCATGAATTAGTGGAGAGGCTGGGATCTGAATGAGGAAGGCTTAACTCCCAAGAATCCATGCTTTTATCAACCCTGTGCTATGGTGACTCTCATATACACACAAATGGTTATGGACTCTATTCCTATGCCCTTTCCACACTTGTCTTAACTAATAGTCTTAAAATGTGTCTGTACAGGGCAAGTTCCCCCAGCACTTTCTTCTTCCCGACTATGACTGTTTTTGCCATATGGACTCTTTGGTTCATGTGTATTCTGGAATCCACTTATCCAATTATATGAAAACTCTAGCTGAGATTTGAATGGGATAATATTAACTACACAATTTGGGGTTAAGTGACATCTTTATGACATGGAATCTTCCTATCCACAAGATGGTATACCTCAAATTTTAAATCTTGTGTATCTTTCAGCGAAATTTTAAAATCTTGAGTATCTTTTGTAGGATATATTCTCAACACAGCTTACAGCTATTGTAGGTTTTGTGGCTGTTAATGTTGTTATTCTATTAAAAGAAAGGTTTTATTTTCCTTTTTCTTACTGGGATATAATTGCAACCAATTTTCATATTGAGCTCCAATCTAGCAACCCTGCTAAATTCTTAACCCCCCCCCTTTTTTTTTAAAGAAAGAGAGCAAAAGAGAGAGCACACACATATGTGTACAGAAGGTGAGGAACGGAAAGAGAGAATCTTACGCAGGCTCCATCTCAGGGAGGCCTGATCTGATGACCCTGAGATCATGACCTGAGCTGCAATTGAGAGCTGGATGCTTAACTGACTGAGCCACCCAGGCGCCTCAGTTCTCATTAATTTTTTTCTAAATCTTATTTATTTGAGACAGAAACAGGGAGCAAGCAAGTGAACAGCAAGTGAACAGGAGTCTGTGGAGTAGCAGAGGGAGAGCCCTCTGAGCAGGGAGCCCAACATTGGGCCCTATCATCATTACCTAGCTGAAGTCAGACACTTAACCAACTGAGCCACCCAGGTACCCCTCTTATTCATTTTAATAATTTATCTAACATTTATTCTTTAATTTTAATAATTTATCTAACATCTATTCTTTGCTTTTGTTTTGAAATCATTAATTCCTAAGTATAGAGTTTTTCTGAATGTTTTCTCACATTTGTTGAGAAAATATGGTCTTTCTCCTTTGTTAATGTGGTATACTATATATATAAATTTTCTCATCTTTTTAAGAAGATTTAGCTTATTTATTTGTCAGAGAGAGAGTGAGTGAGAGAGAGAGAGCACACAAGCAGGCACAGTGGCAGGCAGAGGCAGAGAGAAGCAGGCTCCCCACTGAGCAAGGAGCCTAATGCAGGACTCCATCCCACGACCCCAGGATCATGACCTGAGCAGAAGGCAGCGGCTTAACTGACTGAGCCACCCGGGTGCCCCTAGATCTTCTAATCTTACAGTGTCTTTACATTCCTAGCATAAATCTAATTTAGTCATGAGGCATTATTACTTTAGATATATATTGATGAATTTGGTTTGCTAGTATGTTTTTGGATTTTTTGCATTTATGTTCATAAATAAGAGTGCCTTCTAATTTACTTTCCTATACTTGTCTTGTCTGATTTTACTTATTTTTAAAAGATTTATTTGTCATGGGGCACCTGGGTGGCTCAGTGGATTGAGCCTCTGCCTTCCGCTTCGGTCATGATCTCAGGGTCCTGGCACTGAGCCCCGCTTCTGGCTCTCTCTTCAGTGGGGAGCCTGCTTCCCCTTCTCTCTCTGCCTGCTTCTCTGCCTACTTGTGATCTATCAAATAAATAAATAAAATCTAGGGAAAAAAAGAAAAGCTTCTCTCTTAAAAAAAGAAAAAAAAAGACTTGTCAGAGAGAGAGAGCACAAGCAGGAGGAGAACCAGTCTCGCTGTTGAGCAAGGAGCCTGATGCAATACTCGATGCCAGGACTCAGGGATCATGACCTGCGCCAAAGGCAGATGCTTAACCCACTAAGCCACCCAGGTGTCCCATCTTATGATTTTAGTATCAAGTTTATACTATTTTCATAAAATAAGTGGGAGAACCTACAATCTTTTCCTACTATTTGAGGTGTTTACAATTGTTAACATGGTGTTCTTTGGATGTCTGGTAGAACCTGCTGTCAAACCATCTTTGTAGGCCTGTTTTTAGGTCTTGTCTTAATTTTTTAATATTTGTTGTTTTTCAAGGTTTGTCTTTAAAAAAATTTTTTTTTTTAATTTATTTATTTTTCAAAGAGAGACACAGGGAGAGAGGAACACAAGCAAGGGGAGTAGGAGAGGGAGAAGCAGGCTTCCCACCAAGCAAGGATCCTGATGCAGGCCTCGATGCCAGGACCTGGGGATCATGACCTGAGCTGAAGGCAGATACTACTTAACAACTGAGCCACACAGGCACCTCTCAAGGTTTGTCTTGTAATAGTTATTAGTCAACTCATATTTTCTATTTCTCTTTGAATCATTTTGGTAATTACTATATATCATAACATATAATTAATAATATATAATAAGTATATATTATATAAAATATAATGAACTGGAAATATAGTAATATTCTTAAGGAAATGGCCTGTTCTATTTATATTTTTAAATCAAAGACTGTAAAATTTTCCACAAAATTTTCCAATTATTTTTCAATTCTACTGTTTCTCAAGTTACCTGTCATTCCTATACTGTTCATTTTCTCCTTCTAGCGACAAACCTGCCAGAGGCCTATTTTATTCATCTTTAAAGAACCAACTTTTGGCTTTGTTGGTCTCTACTCTAGTGTGTAATTTTTTTATTTCATTATTTTCTTCTCTCACCTTTATTATTTTGCTCTATTTTGTGTTTATTCATTTTTCTAATTTCTTAAGGAAGAACTTGTTTAATGATTTCATCCTTCTTCTTACTCTAACACAAGCCTTCCAAGAATCACCCTAGAAAATGTCAAAAGGGTTTTTCATTCTTATTCAGTTTTGAGTATTTTTAAGCTCCATTATGATTTCTTTTCTTTTTCGGGGGTGGATGGGAGTGGGGAGAGAATCCTAAGGCAGCTCCACTCCCAGTGCGAGGCCCAACAGAGGGCTTGATCTCAGGACCCTGAGCTGAAATCATGAGTCAGACACTTAGCCAACTGAGTCACCCAGGCGCCCCTCCACTGTATTTCTTCTTTAATCTACAAATTACTTAATAGTATGTGTGAAGATTATTCATCTTTTATTACCAATATAGAACTAGTCAGAGAACAGCTAGCTTTCTGTATGGTACCGATTTTTTATAGTTTGCTAAAACTTCCTTATGGCCCAGTACACCATTAATTTCTGTATATTTCACCTGTGCTTGAAAAGAAAATGTACTAAATGCTAGGTGCAGATACACATACATCCATTAGACAAACCTGTTAACGGTACTGTTTGATTATTCTAGGTCTTGACTCGTTTTGTGTTTACCTGCTTGAGCCAATGAGAACTGTGCTGAAATTTCCCATTATCATGACATTTTTGTCCACTTTTTCTGGCAGTTCTGTAAATATTTACCTTGAGCCTATGTTCTTCGGTTCACCCAAAACTGAGCTTTAAATACCTTTATAATACCATACTAGTAATATTTTTGTTAAGATTTATTTTGTCTGATATTAATTTAGCTTTGTCAGTTTGCTTGTAGTCCGTATTCACCCAGACATAATTTTCTATTTCTTCCTTCACTTTCACATTTTTCTATATGCTTATGTTTACATGTGTTACTCAGCAATGGCATATCCCAATCTTTCAATCTGCTTTCAACTGATGAGTTTTATTTAGATTTATTAAAATTACTGATAATGGATTTATTTTTGCCTCATTTTGTATTATTTATTGTGTTCTCTATGCTTTTCCCCAACCACACCTTTAAATAAAATTTTACCTCATTCTTTTTATTGGTTTGAAATGTATGGTTTTCTATTTTTTTCTGTTTACCCTAAAAGATTTTTTTTTTTTTAAATCTAAAAATCTTCCTATATTGCTCTGAAACCAAGAATACTTTATGAGACTCTAGATGGATGTTGGAGCCAAACAGAGGTGGCTAAAATCTTACCGCTTCCACTTACTAGCCATGTGACCTTGGACAGATTTTCTGTAGTCCCTCGGCTTATTCCCTCAATCATAAAATGGGATTGTTACAAGGTTTACAGGAGATTACCTAGCTAGATTTTTTTTTTTTTTTTTTTTTTTTTTTTAATATTTTATTTATTCATTGGACAGACAGAGATCACAAGTAGGCAGAGAAGCAGACAGAGAGAGGAGGAAGCAGGCTCCCCGCTGAGCAGAGAGCCCTATGTGGGGCTCAATCCCAAGACCCTGGGATCACGACCCGAGCCGAAAGCAGAGGCTTTAACCCACTGAGCCACCCAGGTGCCCCACCTAGCTAGATTGTTATGGACAATCCTGGGTAACAGCAGATGTTTAACAAATGGTAGATTTTTGGATACAAACAGATCTGGGCTTAAATCTTAGTTCTAGCAGGTAAAAAGGGCTGTTATTTTTTAAGAAAAGAGGGTGTTTCAATTAAGAAGAAAACTTTTCAGCCCTAAGAACAATGTCTGAAATTTTGAGAAGCATCTCTTACTCTACTATCAACTTGGTAAACATAAAAGGAAACTTACCCTTTATGATATATGCATAGACAAGGCAGTCGTGCTATAGTATCTCCCTGCTGCAATTCTTCAAGACATATTGCACATTCCCCAGCATCTTTACTCAGTACATCCTCTGAGGAAAGAGAAAGTGAATTCAGGACAATAAAACTGAAAGATGAATTAATGGGACCACCACTTAGTAAAGAGTGGTGACTCTTTACCTTTTTTGTCATATTTGGCATATTTTGTCAGAAATACATAAAACATGTATTTGAAATACTATTCACAAGTCAGTGAATAATACTTACCTTTACTTAAAGACAGAATCTTATTTCCATTTACATTTCACTGAGGCATTACAGTAAGCAAGAACAGTACAGAATCCTCCAACTTGCAAAGGACTTTGCTATAAAACTTCATCAGCAAGTCAGTTATTTGCAATTTGGAATTCATTTTCCTTCTCTTACTAATCAATATTAATTTGATGCCCAAGATAGCTTAAAAAAAAAAAAAACAAGAGTATAATGTGGCTGAAAAGATATGAAAATACTATTATAATTTTTAAAATTCTAAAATAACAAAATTGGTAAGCTAAAGAAATCACCCTGAGTATGGACTTCTTAAAAAGGTCTGCTTAACTCAAGAAAATAAAAAAAAGGTAAATTTTTGTGTAGACTCTGAAAGGGACTTTTGGAAACTTGAGGATTTCAGATATGCAACAATTCTTCTTACTCCTTTTCTAGAACAATGCCTGGCCATGCCAGGGAGCAATTAGACTGGCTTTCAGAGGGCCCTGCAGAGTGTTTAAAATAGTGCTACAGTAAAACCCTTTACAAAGTGAAAACTCCTTTTGGCGAGGGGGGGGGGGATTTGTTCAATTGATGTTTTATATTGAAAATTTAAATTTTTTTTTAATGTTGAAGCTCAATTTTTTAAAGGATCTTGCCAAAAACAGAGTATGTTAGCCAGATAAAATGATGAAGAACTAAAACATGCCACTGCTAGAGAGTATGGAAAAACTGCCAAATGTATGAGAATGTATACTCAGTAAGTGTAGAGAAGGGAAAACTAAAGCAGGAAAACAATATGAATTTATACCACAAGTAACTAATCCGTAGAAATAAAAATCAAATAGGCTGGAGAAGAGACTACACCAACCTCTATCTAAATGCTGGAAGTGCAAGGTTAAGTTCCTAAAATTATCTGGGTGGTTCTCCCACCCCTCCTATAAAAACCAACAAACTTAATTGTACGTATACCTGTAACTGTTCCCTGTAGAAAATGCATTCTCTAAGAAGCAGTTCGTCCTTCAGTTATTCATTTTGAGAGCACATTAGGAGGAAAACACAGACTCTATTTCTATCGGGTCTACACCAGCAGACAGATCATTTACCCGTAAGACTAGAGTGGGTAATAGGGCAACCTCTACAGAAAAAGGCCTTGGCAAGAAAAATTTTTGTATTCAGAATCCAGGGAATATGGATGGGATGATTTTAGCCAACTACTAGGTAGTTCATAAGCCTATGTATGACAATCAGAAACCTGACCAGGATAAGTAAAGCCGGGTAAATGGAAAATGCTCTCATTAACACCCCCCTCTAGTATCTTATCCCCATTTTTCTCTTCTTCACCATGGAGGTCCCACCCTCTACCTCTACTCCACCCACCCAAAACCCTGACCCCAAGTCTTTCCTTCCTTCTCTTGATCTCCATTTTCTTTTATTGTTCTGGATCGCTTTCCAGAGATTAATGTTTATGTAAAAAGTTTAATGTAAAAAAAACAAAAAAACCCAATCAGTGGCTGTTAATTGGTATACTGGAACCCACAAAAGGAGGCCACTCCACCGGCTCCACCCATGTCACAAATCTAAACCTAAATCTTTCTGCCTTTACGGAAAACACCTCACTATCAAGGCAACTTAACACCAGTCACAATCCTCCAACTTGGCTTTAGGAGCTGTAGTTACCCTAGAAAACAGGGCCTTCCAGGCATTCTACCCCCTTTCTGGCTGCCTCTTCTAACACATAAAAGCCACTCTTGAGAAAATACCTTCGAAAGTAGTGGAGAAGCATTGCACTCCCTCAATATATGGATTATTTTCCCTTGAATAACATACATCAAACCCATTGTTTAATTGTTTCAGCTTTGCCATATGACACTAAGGATGACAGCAGTAAGAGGATGTGAAGGAGACACTAAAAGATCTTAGTAAAGGCCTGTAACTCCAAATAATATAGTATATTCTCAGAGCATCACTTCTTTCACTGCAAAGATATACCATGATACACCACATCGTTAACAATGAATGTGAGTTATACAACAAACTTTAAAAAAAAAAGAGAAGACACTTTTTACCAAGTCTTTAAAAAAAAAAAAAATTTAAAATGACCAAAAAATCAACTTTAAGATTCATCTCATTTTCCAGAGCTGTTCAAGTATGAAAAAGGAAGACTGTCTCAGAACTGGTGAAATATGATGTCACATTTTCTATCTTTTGGAATATATTACTATTGGATCTAGATTTAAATCAAAATGAACCATATAATCTCTATATTATCTTATTTAAGAAAAGGAGACAGATCAGCTTTTAAAAAATAAAGAAAAAGCACTATCATATTTCTGCCACATGCTACTATGTAACAGATTGTCAGCACTAAATGAAAAGAACTGAGTATCATTAAGTATAAGCTCCTGAATGTATTGTTCACAGAAAAGTTTATGGTGATCTATGACCAAATCTCAATTCTTTATTAGAATAGGTCTTTAAAAATCTTTTGATTTGGGAAAATTTTAGTATCTCGAAGGTCTTGGTTTTATACTGTTTTTAAGTAAATTTATTTTTGGTACAACAAAGACATATAATCTGCATATAATTAACAATAATGATATTTATTTTAAGAATATACTGCTATGCTTTGCAGGTACTAAGTTAAAAAGAATCATTTTAGTTTAATCTAAAATGCTATATTAAAGTCAGCCATTTAATCGTAAGCTCCCTAAGCCCTAGTAATGAAAAATAATCAAAACTACATATTCTGTGTTAACAGAGGTCTACCTACATACAACATCCCAAGCAAATTTCAATACAGAAGCCACCTATATTCACTGTAAATAGCTTCAAGTGAAACGATCTCTGCTTAGAAAATTAAAAGGTGGCCTGAACAGATGACAGCCAGTAATCAAACTGCATTTTGATAGGCAACCCTGAGCCAAAGGCAGTTCATTCACTGCAAAACCTGCGTTGCTGTCTCAAATAGCAAATGAGTAATTTTCAGATTTAAAATTCACTATGCAACATGGTTCATTTTTGCCTACATGGGGGTTTGCTAGAATAGTCCCCTCTCCCATCCCATTATGACAGTGTCCTTCCATTCAAAGGAGTTTTGAGCTGGGTAATGGGAAACATTCAGAGTTAAATATGGTTGGGAAAAACCACTAAATCCAGGACACTGAAGCATCTTCAAGACAGCTGGGGAAAAAAATGTTAAAAATCTTTAGCTAGTCAGTGTCATTCACAAAGGTAATACTATAAGCAATATTTAGTCAACATTTCAGTACTGCAATACATCAAAGGCAGACTATTAATAGTCAAAATTGTTATTAGAGAAGTAGAGAAAGGAACACTAAGTGACTTAACTTCCATAGTTAGCTAATCTGGATTCCAGCTCTCCACAAGCATTTATAAACCAGAGGCACTAAAGATAGTTAATAGGAAACTACACTTTTACTGCTTTTTCAAATGTTGCTGTTGTCCTACCTAAACATTTGGAACACTAAAAGTTAAATCATTGTACTGTTTATCAGTCTCATTTTTTTTTTGTCTTATTCATATGGTGTGGGCATTAATTTAAATATACTGATACGGGATAAGAAGAATTAAACTAGGAAGAGAGCAATGTTTTCTCACTAGAGGTGGGCACCAGAATCACTTGGGTAGGCATTCTATCTCAATACAGAAGAAAGTAAATTATACATACATGGGGCCCATCCCTAGAGATTCTGAAATCTACACCTGTCTCAGAAACACAACTGCTATCAATTGTACAGTATGGTAAAGTTGAAAGAACATAAGATTTAAAGTTGAAAATAGGAATTTCTATCCTCCCAGTTAGCTATGTAACCTCCAAAATGTTGCTCAACTTTTGAGTTTTCTTTCAGTCTTCTTTAATATTGGTATAAAAAAAGGTACTAAAAATATTATAGAGAGGATATTTTAAAGAATTATGTGAAAGGGGCATCTGGGTGGCTCAGTGGGTTAAAGCCTCTGCCTTCAGCTCAGGTCATAATTCCAGGGTCCTGGGATTGAGGCCCGCATCGGGCTCTCTGTTCAGCAGGGAGCCTGCTTCCCCCGTCCCCCCACCTGCCTCTTTGCCAACTTGTGATCTCTGTCAAATAAATAAAATCTTTTCAATAATAAAGAAAGAAAGAATTATGTGGAAAACTTTATCGAAATTATCGAAACATTATACAAAATATTGTTATTACCATTTTTTTTCCAGAAAGTACTTTTCAGACTTCCCCCAAAACAAAGCTGGTCATTTTTCTATCTTTTTCTCCTCATTCTGGTACTGTAGTTGTTTGAACTTCACATGATGTCATTAATAATTCCATGGCCACCAGAAACTTCTACAGGATAATCTTGACCTATCCATTTCTAGAGACCTATTATAGTTTCAAGGGTGGGAAAAAGTCCATGAAACAACACTGCCCGATTTTTCAATGTTCTGGCTTCATTCTATATTTAAAAGTACTATAAATGTCCCCTCTGTTACAGAGTTAACGTTCTCTATTTATTAATCCTATGACGTAACTAATGTTACCTCTATTTTACAGATAAGGAAACTGAGGCTCGAAGAAGTAAAGTAACTTAGCAGAAATTACTAACCTAAGTTCTAGGATTAGGATTCAATTTTAGGCTAAGTCGTTTACTACATGAATTTTGCTACAAGAAACAATTTCACTTTAAAATAGCATAAAGAGTGAAGCAAATGACCTGTTTTTCAGGCTACCTTAAGTATGAAATACTCAAGAGAGAGATGGCTACGTATTTAGAAGAAGTATATTCAAGACTGATCATATGCTTTATCATCTGGAGCTTGATGAAGCTGTCAAAACTGGTATCAGAAATGAGCTTACACTTTACTGCTTACTTCCTTGTATGAACTTTTCTATGGTGACAGAAATAGTCTTTTTTTCTGTGCTACCTAACTGAAAGCTACTAGCCACATATGGCCTGAAAATAGCACTTGAAATGTGGTCAGCATAACTGAAAAACTGAATTTTAAACTTTCTTTCATTTTAGTAAAATACAAAACCTGAAAATAATGTGATAGATAAGCAACATACATTTATAAACTAATTAAAACTTCTGTAGATTGCTATTTCACTTATAGTCTCAAGCTCTTACTTTGCATTGCCCAAAAAATTACTTAAAATTCAAGCAGCCAAATATGCAAAATTAAAATATTTAGCAAGTACAAGCACATATCCATATAGTTATTGCAGATCAAGACATGAAAAAAAAGCAGACAGCCCAAAAAAAAAAAAAAACCCTTTCGAAAAGAAAGAGAACAAGTAAGACCAAATTTGTTAGAGGCAGCCCAGAAAACTCCATGCGAAAATTTCATAATCATCACAATTTTATTTTCAGATCAAGCATCCAAACAGATATATGATCTTTTCAGCAAATACAATGCCAAGCACTACTATGATCAGGCATGTTACCTGAAGACTTATTTTTTGTTCTTGAACCCTCAATGATAGCAGTAGAAAACAAAAGCAGCTGAAATGTGAAATAATCCCTAGAAAAATCAAGAATTAAAAAAATTCATAACATTAGTAAGAAGCAATTACTCAAAGAATGAAAAATAGGGGCTCACAGGGCTTAATAATAAATACTTTCAGAAATAAATTTATCTCCAATGGACTTAAAAGACAAAGTTAACATTAAATTATAGATCCTGTGAGCTGCTACTGTACTTAAATCTCGTAAGGGGAACTAGAAATGATACTTAACAGTGGGAAACTGCCATTTTCACTATAAGACAAATACATAAATAAAAACATGGGAATGACCTTTATTAAAACGCCTAAAACTCAAAGTTCATGGTCAACATCTGCTTTTATCCTTTTTAGACACTCTAGTTCAACTAGGAATTGCTGGCTTCCTCTGCCTTGACGCCACTGATCATTACTACATCAATGTTGTCTTTAAATATAACTGAAAACTGACTAAACACACAGCTACTTTTCATCTGTATTGTTAGAAACAATTTAATATTAAGACTATTTCTTTAAAAGTGGATAGAACTTGTGACTCTTCTGATGACTTTTAAGGAAAAATGTGTATTCCTGGAAATATTTTTGGAAATACAGACATTTGGCACCTTCTCCAAGAAAATAAAAATGTAAGTGGAATGAAATGGAACCCAAACTAAAGACTTTAAAAGGTAAAATATACAAAAGGAACACAGACTCAATAAATAGATTTAGCTTTCTTAGGCCTTTTGTTCTTAACTTACTTTAAGAAGCTAGCTAGGGGGCGCCTGGGTGGCTCAGTGGGTTAAGCCTCTGCCTTCCGCTCAGGTCATGTTCTCAGGTTCCTCGGATTGAGTCCCACATTGGGCTCTCTGCTCAGCAGGGAACCTGCTTCCCTCTCTCTCTCTCTCTCTCTCTCTCTCTGCCTGCCTCTCTGTCTACTGTGATCTCTGTCAAATAAATAAATAAAATCTTAAAAAAAAAAAAAAAAGGCTAGCTAGGGTTGAGTATTATATAAAATTAGGTATATAACAAACTGCCAGAAGTCATACAAGTCACCCAAGAAATTATTAGGTTACCAAATTATTCCCTAATCTTCAAATCAAGGTAACTTTCTTATGCCCCCTCCGTCACAAATGAACAATAAACCAAAATTCCCAAACACACACTGACTTGTAAACTCTAAACCAGTTATTTTCTCAGACAAGTTATCCACATTAAAAAGTAAAGGAATATTCTGCAACTGCTGAACACATACAAAAATAGAAAATACAGACTTTGAACTAAACTTAAATTTGGTCCACCTTTGTTTTGAATCACTGCAGAGAGAAAAACACCAGTCCTAAACATACAAAAAGGCTGATTTTCAAGCTTTATTTCTTATTGTGTACATTTAAAATTAGATTAATGTGTTAAATTATAATGTAGGCTATTAATAGCAATACAGAGAAAGTTAAGCAACCTGGGTAATAGGATATAACAACAACAAAAAAACCCTGTTATTTATACACAGTTCTAGGTTCAAATTCCAACTCTTCGACTTACTTAGCAATGTGAGAATAACAATACCTATTGTCATAGGGGAGTGGTAAGAATTAAGTAAGACCTGTGAAATGTCTAGCACTGTAGCTGGCAAGCACCAGGCAAGTTCTGAAGATTAGCTATGTCACCACCAGCAAGAAAAGGATTCTTCCTCTGAGTTTGTTTTCTCCAATCTGAAGAAATGATGGAACCCGCTCCACCTGTCTCTTAAGATTGTTGGGAAGATCTAATGAGACAGTACAAATGGGAGAAGACAGTCCCATAGAAAAAATAACATGCTTGGACTTCAGACAAAGTGCAAACCTCTTTAAGCCTCATTTTTCTTCAACTAAACTGCAGGTCGTAATACCTTTATCTCATATGGTCTTTAATACTGACAATTAAAAACAAAAGAGCTAATAAATGTGAAAACAAAAATGTTAAAACACTTAGACCAGATCCAAGATGGCGGCCAGCAGGAGGCTGATGAAGGAGCTTGAAGAAATCCGCAAATGTGGAATGAAAAACTTCCGTAACATCCAGGTTGATGAAGCTAATTTATTGACTTGGCAAGGGCTTATTGTTCCTGACAACCCTCCATATGATAAGGGGGCCTTCAGAATCGAAATCAACTTTCCAGCAGAGTACCCATTCAAACCACCAAAGATCACATTTAAAACAAAGATCTATCACCCAAACATCGATGAAAAGGGGCAGGTCTGTCTGCCAGTAATTAGTGC
This sequence comes from Mustela erminea, assembly GCF_009829155.1. Taxonomy (NCBI): domain Eukaryota; kingdom Metazoa; phylum Chordata; class Mammalia; order Carnivora; family Mustelidae; genus Mustela; species Mustela erminea. Next base: position 45,778,180 of record NC_045624.1, read on the forward strand.
TGAAAACTGGAAGCCAGCAACCAAAACCGACCAAGTAATCCAGTCCCTCATAGCACTGGTGAAGGACCCCCAGCCCGAGCACCCACTTCGGGCTGACCTAGCTGAAGAATACTCTAAGGACCGTAAAAAATTCTGTAAGAACGCTGAATAGTTTACAAAGAAATACAGGGAGAAGCGACCTGTGGACTAAACTCTGCCGTGACCGATTCCAGAGAGTGTGAGCGGAGACCCTGTACAGCACATTCAGACACCCCGCAAAGCAGGACTCTGTGGAAAACTGACACGTGCCGCCGCCTGGCGTTTGCTTGTGGCAGTTACTAACTTTCTACAGTTTTCTTAATCAAAAGTGGTCTAGGTAACCTGTAAAGAAAGGATTAAAAATTTAAGATGTTCTAAAAAAAAAAAATGTTAAAACACTTGAAAGGTCTGAGCTATTAACAATATAAAAATTTTACTAGAGCATTCTTGAAGTAAACTGAAAAATGTCAACTCAAATGGTATTATAGCATGGAAAAATACATATTATGTCAGAATTATCAGATTTATGGAACTAGGGCTCCACCATTTTGTTAGAATGAATCTGAGAAGGAGTATTACAATGTGTATGTCTACTGCTCATGTTGACTAAAGCTGAAGCACGTTTGTCCTGCCAGTTCTCCTGAGGCTGAAAGAGAATTAGTAGGCTAATAAGTACCATACAAAGGTCACAAACTCAAATGCCTAAAGGGAGGATAACCAGAAAACATCAAAGAGCAACTCAACTTTTTAATCTTTGTGTAAGAAAAAGGAAGAGCACAGTTGTGATGATGAATGCCAACTGAATCTGGTCTCAGTATTAAGGATGAAGAGGTAATTGCAACCAACTGATGCACGAGGTCCCATGGTTGGGGGGGCGGGGGCACTTGCTACTCTAGCCGAATGCCGTATAAGAATAAGGGCCCCTGGGGCGCCTGGGTGGCTCAGTGGGTTAAAGCCTCTGCCTTCGGCTCAGGTCATGGTCTCAGGATCCTGGGATGGAGCCCCACATCAGGCTCTCTGCTCAGCAGGGAGCCTGCTTCTTCCCTCTCTCTCTGCCTACTTGTGATCTCTGTCAAATAAATAAATAAAATCTTTAAAAAAAAAAAAAAAAAAAAAAAAAAGAACAGCCCCAGTGTGGCCAGATGTTATGTGTTTCAAGCAGCTGCAAATTGAGGTTTTTAAGTGAAATGTCTCATTCTGCAAAACAGTGACTGATAAAAACCCATTTTGATACTGTGTAAGCCAATTAAGAGAATGTGGTCAGATGCAGTGGATACTCTGCAGCCTCTAATGAAGACGGTAAATTCAGGAGGGGAGGGAACCCTGTGCACTCTGCTTCCTCTAGCACGTAGCATACTGTTTTACACACTGTAAGTACTTGATAAATACTTTTTGAACAACTGATAAAGCAACAGATTTCAGCAGATCACAGAAAACACCAAGTGACAAAGAAACAGCCAACGAACAGAGAAAATGTCCCAAACCTGGGGGTGGTTGTTTCAGTGACCTGGGCACTTTGCAGACTGATGACTATTCAGATAAGCTCAGACCTGTTTTCTGTTATGTGTACTGATTTTTTTACCGACAAGGTTATCAGGCAATCAACCAGAAAGCACTGGACATATACTGAGTTTGCCAACAAATACTTATAGGTTGATTACTATGTACAGGTAAAGTATTGAAAGTTATGTATGCACAGGAAAGTTACTGAAAATGTCCAGTCTAGAAGCTCTGACAGTAACAGCTAGGAAACGATGGCAACAGAGACTTCTTTCTTGATTCCCTTTCACCTGACTACTAAATTACTAGAATAATGGTGACTAATTGCTGATCCTGGACAATCTAAATCTAGATTCATCTGAACCTCATGTAATGAAAGAAAGAGCAAAAATAAAAAGGCTTTTTAACAAATCTTCTAAGGACAGGGAAAATACACTCATTTGTAAGGCTTATTTCTTTTCAACAGGCCTGCTCAAAGTCTAGCAATTCTTAAGGTGTTCAGGCAATCAATCAGGAGTATTTGAATGACTCTCATGGGGTCAAGAGAACCAGGCTGCTTTGACACTGAGAAATCAAAAAAAGCCACCAAACTGGGCTAAAGACAGAACTCGCTCTGCACCCAAGAGGGAAGGAAGAAGAAGAGGGAAAAAGAGGGAAACTTCTTTCCTAACACCTTCAAACAAACAGGGTTTCGTGTGTACCAAATTAATGATCACCAGGCTCTTCTTTCTAGCAGAGAAAGAAGTAACACTATCATCTACATGTGTGGCAACAGATTCTACAACTGCTGACATTATGTAAGAGAGAAAGGTCATGAGCTATCTAAGTATTCACAGCAGTGTGAATGAAGGTAAACCAAGCTGAAGTACAGCAGTGTCAGAAAGAATGAAGGGAAGGAAGCCAACAAGGCATGGAGGGACAAGACAACTTTATAAAGCAGAAGTTCCTAGAACCAAAACCCGAAATTTTTAAATTCAGTATTCCAGAGAAAGGGAAGAAGAAAGGGCACTGCAGAAAACTAAATTAGTAATCTAGAAAAAATGTCATTTAAGTAACTCAGAACAAAACAAAAGAAAACTCCAAAAATTCATGAATGAAAACATAAGACACAGAGGACAAATTCAGCTCTAATACTGAAATTATAGAAACTAAAGAACAAGAAAAACACAGAAAAAGAAGTACTAATCAAAGAAATACTAGAAGAAAATAATCCTTGAGCTGACTGAAGACTCAAGTTTTAAACTGAAAGGGCTCATGAAGCTTTAAGCAGGATTAATCAGAGATAGGAGTAGGGTGGAAAAACACTAAAACAGACATATCCTGGGAAAAAACAAAATTCCAACCTTCAAAACATAAAATCGACCTGTACGCTTCCAAAATGTAAAGAACAAGCAACTTAAAATGAAAAATGATGAAACCTCGCCAGATTTCTCATGTACAATACTAGTAGTTAGATAACAGAACAATTTTATAGACTTAAAAAAAAAAAAAAAACCCAAACCTGAAGTAACAGTATCCTGTATTCTATACAAAGGTAAGCCAGAAACATCCAGGCATGCAACAGCTCATTAAGTATATAATACATGAAAGGCTGTCTAAGGAAATTATTCATGGAAATGCTTCTAACAAAAGAAAATGAGAAGAACAAAAATCTCAATAAACAGAAAAATGAAGAGTATAAAAAATCGTAGTGAGCAACTAAACATGTGCAAGTGAAACGTGAATAAATAATACTTTGACTAAAACGGTTATCATTATCATAACCACCGGTTTTTTATTTTGTTTTTGTTTTTTTAGAGTTTATTCATTTGTTTGACAGAGAGAGATCTCGTAGGCAGAGAGAGAGAGAAGCAGGATCCCCGCTATGCAGAGAGCCTGAAGCCAGGCTTGATCCCAGGACCCTGGGACCATGATCTAAGCCGAAGGCAGAGGCTTTAACCCACTAAGCCACCAAGGCGCCTCCCCCACCCCTTTTTTTAAAGAGTTTATTTATTTGAGAGAGATCACAAATAAGCATAACCATAGGTTTTTTAAATGAAAACAGTATTTCATCAATGCAAACTTAATGATGTAGAATATAAACTGTTTCATAACATCCCAGAGTTACAGATAGTAAGGGAAGGAGGTGGGAGAAAGAGCACAAAGAAAACCCTTAATTTTGGTGGAGTATGACAGAAAAATATGTTGAAAGATACACACTGAAGTAAGGTACTCGACACAGGAATAACAAGATGAATAGTAAAAGTTGTGGATTAATTCAGAGGGAAGAGAAAGCAACTTATCAATCCAGAGAAGCTGGAAAAGAACAAAGTAAAATAAAAACTACAAAATAAGTGACAGAACAACACGAAATTTGTCAGCTGTAATATAAAATATGTATACTGAATAGTGTAACAGATCATCATAGATCTACTACTCAGTCTCAGCAAATCAACTTATTTGCCATGAATTCAAACAAACAAACAAACAAACAACTTACAGGGAAGCACCTATCCTAGAGCACACACAAACATGTAACAGCTCGGGAGTGAAGATGAAAAAGAAAAGGAAAAAAACAATTTACAAAATGGAGTAAGAACATTCCAGAAAGCAGGAGCAGTGTTTATCTAGAAGCTTAAGAAAGAGCACACATTCCTGAAATCACAGGGGTAAAAGGAAGTCAGAAACAAGAAAAATAAATTGCAAAGAAAGAAAGTGTTAAAAACAAAGAGAAAAAATGGTATCTATTGAAAACAAAAGAGATCCAACTGCATATTACAGCCAAAGATGAAATAAAAGGGGCACCTGGGTAGCTCAGTGGGTTAAGCCTCTGCCTTCGGCTCAGGTCATGATCCCAGGGTCCTAAGATCAAGCCCCACATCGGCCTCTATGCTAGGCGGGGAGCCTGCTTCCTCCTCCCTCTCCCTCTCTCTCTCTGCCTGCTTCTCAAAATCTTTAAAAAACAAAAAGGAAAGAAAAGAAAGAAAATAGAACTGGAGCTGCATATTTGAAGCAGATAATGAGTCCCAGAAGAGAAACTAGCCCTGAAAACCCAAATCTATTTTAAAAAATATCCTACTGGTCTCAGACTTCTCCAAAGTAGCATTTTAACACTACAGGACTGGAAGAATGTTTATAATACCCTCCAGGAAAGAAAGTGTAACCCAAAGATTTCACACCTAAACAAGAAGTCTAGAAAACTTATCTCCCATGAGCCCTTCTTAAAGGATTTACGTGAGAATGAACTTCAGCTCATCAAGAGATGCCAAGGCAAAAGGACCCGTAGTGAGAACTGAATCCACTTCACTGTACAATCAAAATAAATGTGAGAATTACAATTAGATGATATATAAATTGAATACCTAAATAAAGGCAAAGAGCTAATTATTATCTTTAATAACTGGGTGTCAAAAAGTATCATTTAAAGCTGACAAAACAAGTAACAGAAGTATAAATATATTTAATATTACTAGATGTAAACAGATAATGTAATAACCAAAATCAGGATATAGAAGAAGGAAAGAAATTGGGGTGCCTGGGTGGCTCAGTTGTTGAATTCAAACAAACAAAAAGTGTCTGACTCTGACTCAGGTCATGATTTCAGGGTCCTGGGATCCAGCTTGACATGGGGCTCCCCACTCAGTGAAGAGTCTGTTTCTCCCTCTCCCTATGCCCCTCCCCCCCCGCTCATTCTCTCAAAATCTTAAAAAGGGGGGGATTTTATCATTTCATTCATCATTTCATATTTCATCATTGCTCAAACAAATTAATAGTGTGTAAAAATATGAGTATCAATGTTATTATATAGTTATAGTTACACTTATGAAATTAATCTCTAAAAAAAGAAATACAGTTCTTCCGAACTAAAGCAGAAATATGGAGCAAAGAAAAACTGGCTACTTGGTCAATATTTTTAAAAAGCTATAAAAACAAAAAGCAGAATACAAAACGCCAGAATTAAAACTAGCTTCATTACTAAATGTAAATGGGCTAATCCAACACAGCTTAAAAAAAGAAAAAGGAGGATTAGATTGGATCCCAAATAAAATTAACCCTGTATTGTACACAAGAACCATATCTGAAACAAAAGATGAAAGATGAAAATAAAAGGAAAACACTAATCAGGCAAATACAAACAAACAAAAAGAATTATACTCAGTATCATATGAGGTCATAGTGCAAAAAGCATTAAAGGAGACACAAGAGACACAGTACCCTTTAAACATTGAAAGATACAATTTGTACCTACGTTATAGTAATTATGTAGTAACAAAATCATAGCAACATTCTATAAAGTAAAGAAGTACAGGCAATACAAATAAAAACAGAAACATCAGCAGTAAACGTAAATTCACCTCAGTCCATGACAAATCAAGTGAGAAACAAGATGGATATGGAAGATCTTAAACTGAACATGAATATGGAAAATGTTCGCCAAAAATGACCACATATTAAACCACAAAGAAAAACTTAGTAGGGGCGCCTGGGTGGCTCAGTGGGTTAAGCCACTGCCTTCGGCTCGGGTCATGATCTCAGGGTCCTGGGATCGAGTCCCATCTCAGGCTCTCTGCTTGGCAAGGAGCCTGCTTCCTCCCCACTGCCTGCCTCTCTGCCTACTCATGATCTCTCTGTCAAATAAATAAATAAAATCTTTAAAAAAAAAAAAAAAAAAAGGAAAGGGAAGAAGGAAGAAAGGAAAGGAAAAAAGAAGGAAGAACGAAAGAAAACTAATTAATACCTCCCAGTAGACAAGGAAAAGCACATCTAAGGAAATCAGAAAAAGTAAGTATTTTTAAAAGCCGGAGAAATGAATTTTAGAATAGGAAAAAATGGTAGACCCAAAGGTATCTACGACCAATAATAAAAAGGGTGAAAGACAGCAAACACTGATACATTAAGTTAAGAAAAAATTGGGAAAATACCACATTTTGGCAGAAAATAAATCCTTAAGATACTTATTTGCTAACAACACACAGCAATGAAATATGTAATTTTCTACTTTAAAGAAGCAAAACAGACTGAAGGCAGAAATCCAAACAGATCAATTTCTATAGAAATCAGAGACAGCTGTCCTAGAGCGATCCTCAAAAAGCATGAGGCCCAGACACTTCCACAGAGAGTTATACCAAACCTTTGAAGTTCAGATGATTTGAATGCTATTTATACAGCTGCAGAGCATAGAAAAAGGAAATCTAAATGATTTCTTCTGAAGCAAGCATAACATTGATTCCAAGACTCAAAAAAGATTACCCCCACACCAGTCCAATCTCAGTTTTACAAAAATCCTAACTGAGATACTAGAAAATACACTCCAGCACTACACTGAAGGTAAAACTCCAAGTATTATCAGAAATAACAAATTCACATACATCATGGACCAAAGGGTTCCAGGACTGTATCCCACAGACCTACTCATACACATACAAAACACCGGAACAATTTAACATCCATCAATAAGGGACTGGTTCATCAACTGTGGCTCACCCACCTATAAAATATAAGGTAATTGTAAAGAACCATGAAATTCATTTGGAATAATTTCCAGGACATATTATGAATAAAAAACTTGAAGTTCAGAACCATCTAAAGCATGGTATCACCATATAAAAAGTGTGGGGGCAGATTATGTATATATATTTACGTAAGCATTAAGTATTTCTGGAACAGTAACAAGAACGGTAGGACTGGCTACCCCTGGAAAGGGTGACTGAGGGACTGAGGTGAGAGGGAGCCTTCACTTGATATTCTTTGTGCCTCTTTGCTTTGGGATCACGGCAAACATGTTATTCAAACACAAAATTAAAAACAGTTAACACAAAAAAAGTGAGCTAAAAGTCAGCAGGTGAATGCAAACAAAAAGAAATTACTGGGAAACAATTCTCTATGGGTCTCTCATGTCTCAGCATGTCTCAGGCTCTCTTTTCAGTGATTTTTGTAGAGCAAACAGCCTCAGAAGATGGAGACAGTGTCCTCTGGAGCCAAGGGCAGACGGCTTACTTCCCAGGATGAAAGATTCAGGTTCCCTACCTAAGCTCAGGTCTCCTCTTCTGCAGTACAACTTACTGAGTGTGCAGATACCACCCAGTCCTTCTCACAACACCCTGTAGAGGTGATAGAGGAAGGAGCACAAGAAAATGCTGATTAGTCTGACTATTGCTATTAAGTAGTAACATCAGAAGTCCTTTGTTTGATTCTGGTTTCTTCCAGAATCCATCAAACTGGCAAGCTAACTTGTCAGGTTTCAGGAAGGCTAAAACCTCAGGCCCTTCAGTTTTTAATAAGCATTAGTCAAAATAATATTAGATGAAACAGACTATTACTAGGTAAAGCAAAAGAGAGAAGCATATAATATAAAAACATTCAATACAAAAGAAAAATCATAAATATCTGTGTAAATAACATAGCTATGAAATACATAAAGCCAGGGGAAAATGTGCTGCAAGGCAAGTATCACCAAAACAAATTTAAGAGACTTTAAAAAGAAAAAATTGATAAAATTACAGCCATAGAGGGGATACTGTAAAAAACTCCTTTCTAAATCTGTCAGACTATGTAGACCAGACATAAGCAAGGATACAGACTATTTCAACAATGTAATCAGACTCAATTTACTAGATATATATAGATACACAGATTATGTATTTAAAAAAATAAGTAAATCTAGTATCACCATCAGAAATGACTTTTCATTACACATCTCTCCCCCCCAAAAAAATATATCTTTGAAATGCAGAAGCCTTTTTTCTAGCTAACCCCTGAATCACACAGATTAAAAACTGAAAAGTTATCTAGTAAATAACAAGACCGTTTGATATTAAAATCCCAGATAGAGTAACTAAAGCTCTTACAAGAAAAGTACTTCTATTTCTAACATAGTTTTACTATTAAAATGGGAAGACTGAAAAAGGGGCACCTAGCTGGCTCAGTTAAGAAAGAGTCTGCCTTCAGGGTGCCTGGGTGGCTCAGTGGATTAAGCCGCTGCCTTTCGCTCGGGTCATGATCTCGGGGTCCTGGGATCTAGTCCCACGTCAGGCTCTCTTCTCAGCAGGGAGCCTGATTCCTCCTCTCTCTCCCTGCCTGCCTCTCTGCCTACTTGTGATCTCTCTCTGCCAAATAAATAAATAAAATCTTTAAAAAAAAAAAAAAGAGAGTCTGCCTTCAGCTCAGATTTTGATCTCAGGGTCCTGGTGGGATCAAGCCCTCCATCTCTGCGCTCTCACTCTCTCAAATAAACAAAAATAAATCTTTAAAAAAAAAAAAAAACCTGAAAAAAGAGCTTTAAATTGTACTTAGTAATAATAAGTTAGTAGCTTTATTTACAACTCTGAAACAGCTTCTTTGAAAATATCAATGAAATATATGCCCCTTTTAGCTAGCTAGTGTAAGGCAAAAAAGTACAAAACAAAATGTGTAACATTTGAACGAAACATCTTAATGAAAAAGGCAGTATAGCTAAAGACATTAAAAGATTAAAACAACTGTAAGCAAATGTTATATGCAATGCTATGACAATTAATTACAAAATCTAGAGGATAAGGTTTATTTTCTAGCAGAATGCAAATTCTCAAAACCAACTCAGGAGTAGGAAAATCTGAACACACTAATGATCACGAAAGTCAGAAAGACTGCTATTGATGTACCTTTAAAAGGTAGATGGTTTTATAGGTGAACTCTATCTGATCTGAGAAGAACAGTACTTTCTAGGTTAAATTATCCCATAGCAAAGATGGAGAGGAGCATTCCCATTCATTTTTGCCAGCATAATTTTTGTCTAACGTTAAGTTTGGTATCAATGTTTTAATAGAGCAGTAATACACAGTCAAACGGAGTTCAATCCAGTCACATTAGAAATCAAGCAAACTCAACTAAGACATTACAAAATCAACATAATTTATCAACAAATAAAAAAGGGAAGAACGTTGGGATGCTTGGGTGGCTCAGTTGGTTAAACAACTGCCTTCAGCTCAGGTCATGATCCTGGAGTGCCAGGATCAAGTCCCAGGTCAGCTCCCTGCTCAACAAGGAGTCTGTTCTCCCTCCGACCCTACCCCCTCTCATGCTCTCTCTCAAATACATACATAATATCTTTGGGGGGGGCATTTAATAAAATTTAAGCTATTCTTTGCCTAAAGCAAAAAAGAAAAATGACATGTATTCAATAAATATAATTAACCGTAACTCAAAGCAAGCATCCATTAAGCAGTGAAACACTAAAGACAATGAACAAGACAGGCTGCCCACTGCACCATTATTATCTACATCATTTTTAAGCTTCAAACTACTGCAGTAAGACAAAAACAAAATGTATATAAAACTTAGAAACACCTTCATTGGCAGATGAGAGTTACAGGTCTAGAAAATCTAAGGATTCACCTATAACCAACAGCTTCTCTTTTTATCAGCAAAACCAGTTTGAAATTCAAATGGTAAAAACAAATGCTACTCGTAACAGTAACAAAACTATAAAATACTAGATATAAACTTAAGTTTAACACTAAATATATAGGTTCTCAATGAACCAAAACAAATGTAGAGACAAACCATGTTTGTCTAAATATATAGGTTAACACTAAATATATAGGTTCTCAATGAACCAAAACAAATGTAGAGACAAACCATGTTTCCTTGACAGGTAAACTGAAAATTTAGAATAGCACTGAGCAAGGACAGTGTGTACACCTGAAACTTATATAATGTTATGTACCAAGTTTACCTTAATTTGAAAAAAGACAGCATACATCTTTCTTACCAATTTAATAGAGGGTAACACAGGTAGTCCAGTTGAGTAAACTATCTATTCAACTTTTCTGTACTCTGTATGTAATAACCATAAAATGTCTAAGTTAGAAAATAAGACTTCATGATAGAAGCCCTCACTTTGAGAATTCCACAATACAAAACCCAAAATAATACAAAGATTAACTCACATCTTCCCCCTAAAAATGATAAAGTCTTGTGTTGCTGGGCGTACAATAATAGCACTCATTCCTCTAAATCCTTCTCATGCACACTACGATGTTTCTAATAAACTAAGATCTTAAAAAAAAAAAAAAAAAGATCATGTCCTTCCAACTACAGTTATGTGCCACATACAGTATGTTCAGATGTATTCTGGGAGTACTTATAATCAGAGAGCATATATGGCACACAGGATTTTGGAAGAAAATTCTTTTATATCACATTTGTGAATGTGGAAATTTAATTTTTTTTTAAACTAAAGAAATGTATGGTTTGCATCTTAGGATTAAGTCTCCAGGTTAAACTTTTCCTATTCTGTATTCATTTACTGACTGACTGATGGACTCAGATATATTTAACTTAAACTTTTGGTTCTAACTCAGTATACCAATTTTGTTGCTCAAATTGTTCATTGGGAGCTCTCTCAGACTGGTTCCATGTCCCTCTGACACCACCTTACTTTGAATTCCAAACACTTCCTAGCTTTCAGACAACACAAAAATCTCCAGGTTCCTCTTTATTTTCTCTGCTCCAGCCCTAGGAACAGCCGCTTTGCCAATCTGGTTCTTTTTACTTGAGATTTATTTTTAAATATTTAGAAATCAAGATCTAGGTGTTGGGTGTCAAAGATTTTTTAGTTATAGAAAAAGTTGCTCGTGGGGTACCTGGGTGGCTCAGTGGGTTAAGTCTCTGCCTTAGGCTCAGGTCATGATGGCAGGGTCCTGGGATGGAGCCCTGCATGGGGCCCCTTGCTCAGCAGGGAGCCTGCTTTTCCCCCCTCTCCCTCTGCCTGCCTCTCTGCCTACTTGCGCTGTCAAAGAAATAAAATCTTTAAAAAAAAAAAAAAAGTTTACTGGCACCAAAAAGCATTATAAGGAAAGGCCTAAGACTGAGGTAAACACCAAGGAATAGAGTTCAAAGAGATTAAGGTAAGAGAACACCCAAATAACAGTAATCTAGCAGGTGCTGAAAGGTCAAGAAGCCTGGAGACCCCAAATCAGTCTAGCAGAAAATGGAAGAAAACAAGCAAATCATAAATCTTATGATTATTTGGATGGCAAAGGAGGGCTATCTAGAATATATTCTTTACAGCTTTTACTGTTATATTACCTTACTTCACTTAAAATGTTAAGAGTTAATTACAATCCTCCCCAAAATACAGCACCACTGTGCTAATACTGCCTTCCCTGAAACCAAACCATTCAGTGGCTGGGGAGATACTATTCAAGGCCATCTCTGAGGCAAATCTAGGGCAGTATTTTGAATTATCAGGGCTACTGTGGCTTAAACAGGGGGAGAATAAGCACTAATATTATATATATATATATATATATATATATATATATATATATATATATAAAATTCAAGTAATAAATGGTTATGGGGCTCAGCTGTTAAGGGTCTGCCTTCGGCTCAGGTCATGATCCGACTGTCCTGGGATGGAGCCCCACATCGGGCTCCCTGCTGGGCAGAAAGCCTGCTTCTCCTTCTCCCATTCCCCCTGCTTGTGTTCCTGCTCTCACAGTCTGTCTCAAGTAAATAAATCTTTAAAAAAAAAAAAAGTAATTAATGGTCACTGAGAAAATATTTACAAGCATTGCTTTAACAGTACCCCCCCACCCCAAAATCCTTCTTGAATTCAACAAAATATCCAGTGTCTATGCAAAAATCCTTACTCCTTCTTTGTGGGGGGGTGGGGGGGGTGGGCGGGACACTGGCGGGAGCAGATCACATTTTGTAATTTTCACAGCCTACAAAGATTCAACATCCCTGGCTTTTTGTTTAGAAGATACAGGTTCTCAACTATCTCTTGACCCCAAACTGAGGCACTTCTACTGCTAACCCTCACACCTGAAAGGCCTTGTTGGAGAACCTTACCATAACTGCAAGTTGTCTCACTAGCTAGACCCAGGCAATCTGGAGGTTCCTCATCCCCTCCTCTGTCCTTAAAATGTGCATTCCGCTTCCCTTCCCCACTCCCAGAAACTGCCTCAAGGATACAGCCTTGAGACAGTTATGTGGTATTGAGAGCGTTTGGACAGTATATGCGACTAATCCTAGTTAGGGCCTCTCTAAGATTTGGCAGGCAGAGATCCACTCGCACTGCTGCTGCCCAAGACAAACCCCCTGCTTACTAAAACTGTCCCCTAGTGGGATGCCTGGCTGGCTCAATCAGAGGCATGTGCTACTCTTAATCTTGGGGTTGTGAGTTCAAACCCCATTTTGGTGGAGATTACTTAAATATTTTTAAAAAACAAAACTGTCATCTACCAATTTGAACTAGTCTATCTCTTTATTTGGTCTCTGGCCTCTGCCTGGTCTCTTCCTGCCCTCTGCATAGTGGAGCAGCTTCCTAACACAGCTGGGAAACTCTGGGGAGCTCTGGAACCAACACTGCTCCCTCCCCTTTCTAGCATTCACTAAGCCCAACTCCTCCTATCTCTGTACTGTCTCTGACATGGCTCTCTTTCTCCTCCCTGTGCTCCATCTAACACTTCCACAGCAAGTGCCACACCATTCTCTAAATGGTCTTTAGAGAAATTGTTTTCTTTATAAACATTTCTGCATATGAAAGATCCAAGTTCAAAATAATTTAAATAGATCATCTTTTACTATGCACTTTTCTATACAGAGAAAATATTTTGTGAAACTGTTGACAGACATGAGCTGAGCCCTAGCTTGGTTTTATAGAGGGAAAACATAAAAAAATAAGAGAACTTTGGAAATGCACTTTATTCATATTTGTATTGGAATTCCTTGAAAATAAGACTGTCAATACCACACATCTTAACCAAAACAAGAACAGCAACCAGTACAAAACCTTTCTTCATTTGGTCTTCTTAGGATCTCTGATGTGTTTCTTCGGATTTCTTAAAATCAGCAAAGCTCAACTTGAATGTTAGAATAATTTTTTTTTTAATCAACATTATGAAAGTGAAGCAACGATAAGGAGAACACAGAAGAGGCAGAGCTGACAAATGCTATGAAAGATCTATGAAATGAGACAAATCAAGAATTGGTAAATAAAAAAATGTCCTCATCCTGAAATTTTATTGATGAAATTAGAAATGGAATCTAAAACCTACCTCATGCTTTAGAAATCTACCAGAACTTCCTTCTCACTGAACTGTGTATTTTAGTTCAATTTCTAGTCTATGTATCTCATTTGAAAAGGATGCTCTAAGGAATGTATCTCCAGTGAAACAGTTATCCACATGTCGTCACTGTACTTTCTACAGTACTTCAATTTCTATAGGGAGATAAAAGGGTCTAGGCTTAGGGTACCTGGGTGGCTCACTGAGTTAAGCCTCTGCCTTCAGCTCAGGTCCCGATCTCAGGGTCCTGGGACCCAGCCATGCATTGGGCTCTCTGCTCAAAAAAAAAGGATCTAGGCTTCCACAGGATTAAGCAATCTGCCTGTCAAATTCAGACTTCAGATTTTAGATGTGGAGGCCACCAAGGTGCCCATAAAAAGCAGGAATTTTTTTTTCCATCAAACTGCAGCTTTAAATTGAGAGCAGAATCAGATTACCCTCCTACTGCCGCCCCCCCCCCCCCCCCCCCCCCGCTTTTCCATATCTTACACAATTCTGCTATGTAAAACATCTAATTTGGAATTAAGTAACTATGGGCATTTAAAATATCAAAGGAACTGCAGATTTGTTAGCATGTTAAAAATATGGCACCTACTATAGGTTTACCTCTTCAAGTCAAAGGTAGTATCTCTTAGTAAGAACAGGTCTTGTTTACTTAGCACTCGCTACCTACAAAGAACTATGCATGATTTCTCACTTGATTCTTATAGTCTATTAGAGGCACTCCTTCTAGTCCTATGTTTCTGGGAGAGAAAACCAAGACAAAGATGACACAGCTATTAAGTGGTAAAATAAGGATTTGATCTTAGCAAGCTGAATTCAAAGTTAGTACTTTGTTCAAGTCAGTTAGTACTTTGTAGTTCTTTAACAATGTTTTTTAATGCAAACTGGTACTGCTTTTGAGCATCTATGTATTAAAAATAGGGCAGTAAAATTGAATTTAATATCTTATAGGCATGAAACTTCTTAATGGCATACAATGGATAAGACTGTAACAATGTTTAAGTTTCTCACAGGACCATGCCCGATCCATTGCCTTTTTATAAACACACACTCAATTTTAAATTACTACACATATCAAAAAGCATTTTAGAAATGTTAACACAAGTGGAATAAGGCAGTATTTTTCAGGTTCTTTTTATTAGGTACTTGGTTTATGGTGTCTCCAGGTATGATTTTATTTTTATTTATACTGCTCAGCATCGTAATGCTCCTGTAAAATCGGAGAAACTCTTGTCTTTCAGCAATTCTATAAGATTCTCTGCCATTTCCTTTCAAACACTGTCTCTTGCCAGATCCATCTCCCATCATACATATGTCGTGCCTTTTGTCCCACAGTCTTTTAGTGAGCCTATCATCTGGCCTGTAAACTTCATAAATATTTCTCAGGATTTTTTTCCTCCCTCACTAGGTGGAACGAGATGGCTAGAGTGGGCTGGAGTTGAGTTTTTCCCTTCTCTGAGGTCAGTCAGGTTCTGGTTAACTAGTTTCTCTGAGGCAGGCCCTGTTAAGAAGAGTCCTCTGGTGTAATTCAAAATGGACCCCCTTCTCCTTCCTCTTACCATAGAACAGGAGGGGATTCTTCCCCCATATTTACAATGGGAACCTGGTCAAGCTCCTGGAGGACAATCTTACAAAACTGCTGGAGCCCCACCGTGACTAGGTCTCCCTGGAGTTTAAAACCCTCAGACTTGTCTGCACTGAGCCCCCAGCAATTCATCAATTACAGTTCAGGTTTACCTACCCTAGCACTGGTTTCACGCAGTGGTTCCCATTCCTGAGCGTCTGCTAAACCCGAGACTTGTTTCTGCAATCAGTGAGGGAGGCTGGCAGTTTTCCTGTGTCCTCCAATCTCCTCTTATGAATTCAAGAAAAGTTACTGATTTTTCAGTCTGAGCCAGCTTTTTACTTAGTTTTTAGGACAGAGGGCTACTTCCAAATTTCTTACATGTGGAGCTAGAAACCAGAAGTCAACCCCATCTCTTTTTCTGAGATTTTACATATGGTAGATGCTCTCCTCCCAGGCTCCTCTCTCCACCGCTGTTATACTCTGCTTAATTTTCTCAGACCCATCTTATACCTCACTAATTCTCCTCAGAGCTCTAACTGGCTGTTCAATCTATTTGTTGCTATTTAATTTCAATGACTTAAGTCTAAAGGGTTTAATTTCACTATGTGTCTTTTTTTTTTTAACCTTATTCCTTATTCATTCTTTTATCACTACAATGATTTGAAAATAAATCTAAAGTTCTTAGGGGTAGTAATTATAATCACACCTGTTCTCACTCCTTGTGTATTTTTAATTTTTCATACAGGTTCATCTTTAATAGACAGTGACTGCATTTTCCTAAAGGAAACCCATGTTGGTTTTAGAACGGTTGTGCTTTTGTTTTGTCAACCTCTTCTAGGATGTCATCTATTTTAAAATTTCTATGTTCCAGTATAAAGGGTCTGATACTTTCTATTGCCTTCAGTTTCACTGTATTGCATGACAATTTATGGGACAAAAAAATTAACTTTACCTCAATGTTGTCCCATAATGTGATCTTTACAAAGTAATTTAAAGCTATTAGGAATCCACATTTAAGTTAAAACTCAACCCCAATAACTATCAATGCAAAATATGAACAGGTATGTCAAATCACATAATCGAAACTCCACAAAAGCCAAAGTTTATACAAACTCAGACAATGATAACCACCCCCTTACTTAAAACCCTGCTTTATGGCTGACAATTTTTTTTTAACCACAAATAAAACAGGTATGTCATTTTCAGAAATATTCTGAATTCATAAAGATTAAACATGCGGAGGGGGTCTTAAAACCAAGAAAATGCAGTACATAAGGCAGAGAGCAAGTTTACAACTTAAAATGCCACTGGACGGCTACTGATCCACACTGGAATCCAGGTCTGTGTGCCTGGTGCATAAGGATCTTCAAAACTTGAGTCTGTGCTTTACATTCTCTGGCAGACTGCACAGAAGGCGGGAACCTTCTTCCTCACTTTCATTACAAAAAGAGTTCCCTTCCAAGGGACTCAATCTTTCTTCAAATTTGTTTACGGTAATAGTCACATCTTACCCTGTCGGGAGTCAGGTTTATTCCTGATGATTGTGAAAAGCTCTGCTTTGATTCACTGATAAGTTTGTAATAAACTCTCGAGAAAAGCCAGCCTTCAGTTACATGTCCTGCAGGTACACATGCACATGCATAAGTACCAATTTCCACTAAAGCGAAGATTTTTTTTTTTAATATTTTATTTGTTTATTTTGACAGAGAGCTAGAGAGAGAGCACAAGTAAGCAGAGCAGCAGGGAGAGAGGGAGAGAGAGAAGCAGGCTCTCTGCTGAGCAGGGAGCCTGATGTGGGGCTCGATCCCAGGACCCTGGAATCATGACCCGAGCCAAAGGCAGCCGCCTAACCAACTGAGCCACCCAGGCACCCCAAAAGCAAAGATTTCTTAAATACGAACCTTACTACCTTCATTTACACTCCTGTAAACTAAAATAAAACTGAACTTTATAGGACACAAAACATGCTATGATCTAGTGAACTTTAAAGACCAATAAAATCAAAACTAAGAACTTGCTAACAATATTCATCTTTTGGTTTTGGTTCTGAAACCAGAAAATGAGGAACAAAGAAATGAAGAGACTCTATGCCCATAAAATTTATATTAAGTTCACAGACTACCAGTGAATTATTAGGTCCATAAACTAAACAATCAAGCACACAGAAAAGGGGGAAAGTATATGAAATAGTCAGTGATGACCCACAGAAGGACAAAAATGTTCACCTTTAGCCCAGAAGGTGGATCTATAGCCTGCATAGTTCCGATAAGGATCAAATACGGACTGGTTGCTACATTCTTACAGGGTCTCATGACTGCCTGTATGTCACCCATAGTTAATATCAAGCTGAATGATAAGCACGAGAGAAATCTTGTGAAAGTAGTTTTACGAGTAGAAATTAGAAGAAAACATTTATGATCTAATATTCCCTTCATGTCCCCCCCCCCCCGCCCCCCGGCCTTCAACACTAAGCATATACCCACCCGCTGCATGCAGCAAAGTGTAGCTCTTCCTGCCTACAATAGATAAACTTACCAAGCAAGTTGCATTGTAAAAAAGTCTCACTAGTTCTTTCTTAACTGCCAGAGCATACTCAGTGATCATGCAACAGGCAGTCCCTGACTTAAGGGCAGTCGATACAGATTAACACTCACTGTGGCACTCTGAATTTTTTCCATTCTGCCAAAAACACCACCTGCACTAGGTAAGCACTGACATCATTCTGAATCATTCCCTGCCAGACTGCCTTGGGCCTCCTACCTGAACCTCTGTCGAGCCAGCTGCCTTAACCCTGAGAGCTTCTACCCAGCCAATTTTCTTCTTCAGTTACCAAGACTTGAGTACTTGTATATATTATTACAGGTTAAAGAAAACAAACAAAAAACCAAAATCATTGTGAGCAAACACTTAAAAAGTAACGTCTCTTGAGTATAAATCTGCAACTCTGAATCACCAATTTTACGTTTCAATTTCTGAAATTCATGCTATTGTAGAGTTTGACTATAAATATATTCAGTCTGAAAAACAAGCTCAACTAATCAATCTTCTTGCTCTGAATATTTATAGTTAAATTAGTATACATTTAACGAATACTTTTCAAAATTTCAGTTCTAGCTAGTTTAGGAAAGGCTGTAAAAGGTAGAATAAACACCATGCGAAAAAAAATTCTCATTTGAGTATCAACACAATTTACACACCCTACCTCTCTGATCACATCTTTCTTTAGAATCAATTTTTAGGAATTCAAACTGGAAGTTAGAAAACCATGTGACTGACACGAGATTTTTCTGACTCAACTTACTCTCAACTCTGTAGTGATCCTAGATGACTACCTTACCCGTTTAGAGCCCAATTTTATCACCTGTGATAGATGAGATTTGGGAGACTGAAAGGTAACAGAATCTGCTATCTCAAAATAAACCTCTTTGGTATAGGATTATTTTCAAGAGATTGAAAAACAGAAGAGAAGCTCTGAAAAGGGTAAACATTATCCTTTTGTAAGGGAAATTTGCATTTATAAAGGAAATCTCCATTTGTAAAACTGTCATAAGATAGCATTAAACCCACATTCCAAATCATCTCAGAGATTTACTCCCTTCTCCGAGGATATCTCCCAAGTATATAAGTCTTAAGCACTGCTAAACTTTTGTTTTTCTCTTATTAATCTCTTTTATTAGAGGTTTCTGCCAAGAACTCAGAAGGGTAGACCGGATCATTTTTTTTCTCCTTCCCTACAGGGTTCTGCCCTCAAAACAGCCTTGTGTAAGAATTCCTGCAGACCTTAATGGGAAGGCAGACTGCCCATCAGCCACCACTCTCGAACCTCAAACAGCCAATCCAAACAACTTTTTCTTTTACCACTGCAGGCCACTGTCCCATTTTTATGAAGAAACTGTTTTTGGCTGCTTTTTTTCAAACGTTTATAGATAGCTAATATATATTTAACAAATTAACAAGTTTCAGATCTACCTACCATAAAGTAGGTAGTCATTCTTAAAAATATCTGCACCTTTATTTGCTTTTCCCATTAAGTTTACTAATGTCTGAATTTGAAGACTATTAAGTATTTAAAACCTAAACTCTTGGCTTACAGTTTTCAATAACAAAAATTCAACTGAGTAAATTTTGAAGATCTAACTGGCTTTATTAATCAATTCATGAATTGGGCAGCATTCTGTCTAGCACGTAGAGGGGAGCTCGAAAGGGCTACAAGAAAGGAAAGGTTTTTAAAGGTAGAGAGGAGGTGGAAAAAAAGAAAAATTATTTGCAAAATATCCACTGTTTTTAGTCAAGGTCACCCTTCTCAGGTGAACTGGAGGCATCACATTTCTTAGTGCTGACCAGGAAATTCTCATGTTGACTAAAGACTACAACGGGGTGGGGGGGTGGGGGTTGCAGTGAGGTTAGGTATTGAAGTCTTGGTTTACTGGCTTGGTGCCTTGACCTAAGTGACACCATTTTGGGCCTGTGGGTTCCTTTTCAACAACACTATACCCAAGCAAAAGGTTACGTACTGATTCTGGAGGTATCTTCAAGACACCAAATACAGGAGCTAGTAAAAAATAAACTCCTGACTTCAGGGGCCTGGGTGGCTTGGTGGGTTAAATAAAGCCTCTGCCTTTGGCTCAGGTCATCATCTCAGGGTCCTGGGATCGAGCCCCACATACAGCTCTCTGCTCTGCAGGGAGCCTGCTTCTCCCTCTCTCTCTGCCTACTTGTGACCTCTGTCAAATGAATAAGTAAAATCTTAAAAAACAAACAAGCAAACAAACAAACAAACAAAAAAGTCTTGGCTTGAGTCCACTTAAGGAAATTAAAAACTGCCAAATATCGACATTCACAAAGATTGTAGCATATACATATATGTAGCATATATATGATTTATATATGTGTGTATATATATATATATATCTTTCACAAAAAGGAAATGTACAGAATACTAAGGTTATGCGCAAACATTGTTCAAGGAATTAACATTTGTGCTTTCAAAATTCACCGCTAGACTCTTAACATTTAAGGATTTTTATTTTTAAAACGCTTGCAATAAACATAATTATGGAGGGTAATGATAAGACAATGGAGTACAAATGAGAAACAAGCCCCATCACTTTTATCTCAAATTTTGAGCCTGACTGAGAATGTTTATTTTTTAAGTAACTGAATTTCAATTATATTATGCAAAGTAACCAATTCAATTTCACAATTAAAGAAGGTTTGGATATAATCAACAGGGGCATTTTGTATTCAAAGGAACTGCTATAATCTTCTTTTACTTATTCATTGGAAAATAAAGGGTGGGGGGAAAGGGTTCTATTGTCAATACTATAATGGTATGGCTGAAGCACTGCTCTATTAGAAAGAGATTCCTAAATCAGTCTGCAAAAGAGCTAAACAGGGTAACATGTTTATGTCAATATTAATGTCTACCTCCCACCCCAGCATTTTTGTAATCTGGGGAGAAATCTCAAATTTTTTTTTTTTTTTTTTTTTTAAATCTCAAATTCTTAAGTGGGCTAAACTGGTTAACTTCTCTGGCTGATGCTCAGCTGTAGGATCCATCTGTTTTATGCACTGCTGTATCCCAACCTCCTAACACTATACCTCATACTCCACAGGTTCTCATAAGACATTTACTGAAGGGTGCCTGGGTGGCTCGGCGGTTTAAGTGACAGCTCTTGATTTTGCTGGAGTCATTATCTCCTGGTGTGGACCTTGCACTCAGCAGACTGTCTGCCTGTCTCTCTCTAGGGTCTCTGCCCCTCCCCCAAATCATATACTCTCAAACAAACAAACAAATAAAATCTTTAAAGAAAAAAAGACATTTGTTGAAAGAAGTCAACCTTTCAATTGGGTTCACTGTTTACTGGTGCTCTTCCTACTCATTCTATTTCAAATCAAATACTACATTTGAAAAATCCATGAAATTTCTTGTAGGCTTTTGAAATTTGTCTATTTAAGAATTTTTGAAAAAAGCCAGGCATGAACCGTGTGGTTTTTTGTTTTTTTTTTTTAAGTCTATTTCAAAATGTACCAAGGCTACACTGAGAAATCTTGCCTAGGATTTTCAATGTCTGGAGATCGT
Organism: Mustela erminea; assembly: GCF_009829155.1. NCBI lineage: Eukaryota > Metazoa > Chordata > Mammalia > Carnivora > Mustelidae > Mustela > Mustela erminea. The sequence continues at coordinate 45,799,382 of NC_045624.1, forward strand.
GGTCGGGAAAGAATGGTAAAGCCAAAGCATCAGACCTAACTAAAAAACCAGTTACCTCCAGGGTTCCTTGCCTTTTAAATTTTACCTGAAACATAAAATTCGTAAAATCTAAGGTAATTCTAATTTAAAATAGCATTTTAAAGCACCAGACTTACCATTATAGGTTATTCTTGGCTTTGTTAAACACATCACAAGATGCAAATCCATTTCATCTGAAGGTACAAATTTTGAACATACGGGGCACTTAAATCCTAAAAAGTAAAAGAAACACATTTAACTCAATTATTCCAAATATCCAATTCTATTTCTTAAAAAGCATCAAAGGCAAAAAACATTTCAAATTTCAATATTATACTTACAGTAATACACTACTTGATTTCAAGTTAGGTTGGAAAAAGTTTGTAACTATTAACAACTGACTTCAATCAATTAACAAAGACCATCCCATTTCAAATGAAACAAGTACAGATGAGAAGAATTAGGCTCACTACAAAACTCCCATATCTTTTCCTAACATATGGGTCCAATCATTCTTGTTCCTAATTTTTTACATTAACCTGAACTTTTAATTTTGTGAAAATTACCTTTCCCAGCTTAGTAGGGCACAATCTGAGTCACGTTTTTACATCTACACAGTACCTTAAAACTATTCTACTCCATTGACCTTTTAAAAATTATTCTGATGAAGAAAGTCAATATTGGCAAAAAACAGGTCTCGAATCCAAGACTTCTGTCTTCTAGTACAGTCACCTTTCTCACACTATGCTACCACATTCACAGTGCAAACTGAAAATAGATCAAATAGGAAAGATTTCCCAGTCAACTCTGACACTTAAATATTAGTTTCTTACAACATTTGTTCCTCACTAAGTATTTGCCTGAAGTAGTCTATTAAAAACAAACTGGATATTGAAGGAGAGAATACCCTATGTATTCAGGTCTTTCCTACTCCCTCACCTACCAGGGTAACCGTCCCATCTCTGGTTCCTTACCACGGCCCTGCTGACCTACTGCTCCCTCTCTGACATCTCAAAGCAGATGAACAACGCTGGACACCTGATTCAAGATAGCCAATTTATCGTTTGGCTAGAACAACAAACCACAAGTGGCACACAAAAAGATGGTCTGGGTCAATCTCTTGTTCTGGGAAATATGACAAGAAACAGCAAGAGAGAACACTTGTCAGCTGTAAAGAGCTGAGGCAGAAAGAGCACATGTAGGTTTGAGAGAGACCAGCGGCTCATGTAAGCGTAACTTAAATGAGAACTGAAACTACTGGCTTGCATGGAGACCTTGAAGCAGATGTGCAGAGAGGAGAAGTAGTACCTTGAGAGACAAGAGCTAGTAAGAAGAGTAGTGAAAGAAACCAGTCCCTGCCACTGCCGCAGAATCTAACAGCTCTATACTTCTAGCACATGTGTGTTCTTGGAGGCGCTCTCCTCTGTTCACTGTGACTTGAAACTCACTGTGACCCAATGTGCCAGACTAGAATCATACACTTCATGCAAAACTTTTTATACAAACCAGGAAAAGTTCTCGGCATGGGTACTTAATCCAGGAATTCAAAGTCCTAAATGAAATGTATGATTTGAACACTGCTTTTGACATTGTAGTAAATGCATTTTAAAATAAAGAATAAAGGTATGGTTACTTCCCCTTCTTGAAAACCACCAAAATAAACAGAAGAAAGAGGAAAGGACATTCATTTAAGATGAAACTACAAAACAGCTATAATCCCCAAACTATACCAATATAAGGAAATTTAAGTCAAATGACTCTCTCAAGTAGCATTCATATTTCAAAGACCAACCAACAATCTTCTGCTTTCAACTGAAAAAATAAAATCTTCCCTTTAAGTTAAAAAGGACATCAAAGAGGGAAAGAGGAAACCAATTTTCTAACTATTGATCAGAATCATCGGAGTATAGGCATATGAACTCTTAAGTTATCAAAGCACAATACTGTAAAGTACTGTGAGGATCCAACTGCTCAGGAAATAGAGCCAAAGGAGAGAGAATGCTATGGGCAAACAACCACCTGGATTTCTAGTTAAGTAGAATAAATTAGTATGTTTCTTTCTTCTCCCATCTAAAATCCACTGAAATGAGAATAAAGAAATTAAGAAAAGAACCTGAGACCACAGATGAGAAAAGAGAAACTATGAGGACTGAGAAAACAGACATCCCAAGTGCCCGTGGAAGTCAGTCAAATCTCACTACCTAATTCTCAAAGGATTCAAAAATCTACACCTCTGGGGCGCCTGGGTGGCTCAGTGGTAAGGCCTCTGCCTTCAGCCCCGGTCACGATCCCAGGATCCTGGGATCGTGACACCGCCCCCCGCCATCGGGCTGCTCAGCAGGGAGCCTGCTTCCTCCTCTCTCTGCCAGCTTCTCTGCCTACTTGTGATCTCTGCCTGTCAAATGAATAAATAAAATCTTAAAAAAAAAAAAAAAAAAACTACACCTCTGAATGACTTCCCAAGACAATGGTGAGGCATGAGGTTAACATCTAGATTGATTCCAGGACTGGGGGGGAAAAAAAATCCCTGGATTCTCAATGCATGACACATAGCAACTACAAAAAACTACAGTTCCCCAACTACAGCAGTAGAATGAAAGCTAACTATACAATACAAGACCTAAAATAGAGATTTGAGGACCCCAGGCACAGCAAGGGAAGGAAGAGAAGAAAACACAGGGATCAAAGATCCATGTACAGAAAAGGGCCCATCTGCCAAATTCCTTTACCAAGAAATTGGTAGAATCTTCTTTTAAATAAAAAATGACCCACAGAATAGAATATCAAGAACCTTGTCCGTGGATAAGCCCCAGCCTTAAACATAAAGCTTCCCATCAGCTTTTTAGCGCTTCCCTCATAAACATAACGCAACAGAAGAAAAAAAATTGCATGTTTAAAACAGAACACACCAGAAACAAATCCAAAAAGACAAAAATATTTACAACATCCCAGAAGGACAATATCCTTGATACACAAAGAATTCTTTAAAACTGTGGAAAATCAAACACCAGTTAGAAAAACGGGCAGAAGTTCTAAACCAGTATGTCACCAAAAGGATATTCAACTGAACTTTAAACAAACACTGCACGTTATCAGAATAGAAGAAGCACCTTTCTCGTAAGTTTTTGTTTGGTTGGTTTTTTTTAAGATTTTATTTATTTCACAGTGAGAGCTCACGGGCAAGTAGGCAGAGAGGCAGGCAGAGATAAAGGAGGGAAAGCAGGCTCCCCGCTGAGCAGAGCCCAAGGCAGGGCTGGATCCCAGGGCCCTGAGATCATAACCTGAGCTGAAGGCAGAGGCTTAACCCACTGAGTCACCCAGGCACCCCAAGTTCTTTTTCTTTATTCCCATTTTAGTGGGTCTTAGGAAGAGAAACACGTGTTTAATTCACAATGTTTAACTAGAAATCCAGGTTAGTTACTGTACTACTGCTTTCTCTCCTTAGGCTTTATCTCTACATTAAGAAATCACTATTTACCCCAGATTGGCAAAAACTCAAAACCTTGACAACATACTGTTGGTGAAGCTGTGAGGAAACAAGTACTTTCATACACTGCTAGTAGTGATGAAGTTCTAGAACCTAGGTGAGAGGTTTGGTGGGCTGGGGTCCGGAGCCAATGACCAAGAAAGAATTCTTGAGACATCTTCGGTGCAAAATGGTGGTTTATTAAAGCACGGGGACAGGACCAGTGGGCAGGAAGAGGGGTGCCCCAGGTTGTGAGAGATGGCAGGTTACTTACCTTGAGGTTGGGGGAAGGTGAGGGGAAGGGAGGTTTCAACGGAGCTGTCATATGCTAAGAGGGCCTACAAGGATACCGGAGGCCTTGCTGCTTGGCAAGCCATTCACATTTCTGCTATTAAGCGTCTTTGTTAGTGAGATTTGGGTTTAGAAGAAATTTAACTTTATTTAGGGCTTAAGGAACTGAGTTATTTGACTCTGGAAATTGTGCTATTGATAAGGTAACTTCTTTGTTTGTAGATCTCTAGGACATTTGTAAACCAAGGGAAACTCACTCCTGTCTTGTAGGATTGTGATTTCTGCAAGCTAACTATTTCTCACTTATGGCAGTCAGGGGTGCCTGAGAAATGTCACACACATTACCGAGGGGAGCGGGTAGAGAGGGGGTGCAGGGTGCCAGCTTTTGCTTTGTCCTCAGCCAGCCTCTTGCTCCCTCATCAGTAGGAACGCAAAATTTTACAAGCTCTAAGGAGGGCAATCTGGCAATATCTAACTTGATTATATACGTATTTATCTTCTCATCTAGCAATCCCATTTCTAGCTTCTCACCCTGAAGGTATGTCCCCAAAACACAAAAAACACATGCACAGACAGAAGATTCTGAGGAGATAGCAGAGCAGGAAGCACTGGCAGAACTGGCCTCCCCACCTGAATAATTGTGCTGGTGGAGTCTGTCTCAGGGAACTCTTCTGGAACTCTGGAGTTTACTGAAGGCTTGCAACTTCCAGGACGAAGACCAGGACAGTACAACTGTGGTTAATTTCAGCTCTGAGCAAAGTTAACAGACACCTTTCCTACCACACCCCACCCCCAGTCACATGGCAAGGCACTTGTTCTCGGAGCAGCTTACACAGAGCTTGCAGGAACCAGGGTGGCCACAGATGACTGTCCTCCGAATACTGGGACCTTGCACTCTGATCGCTGCTTCCCATCCAAGAGGTACAGACTACTACAGAGAAGGCAGAGAAGGGTAGTAGTCATTGCTGTTAGACCTTCCCCATGATAAGCCCTTCCCCCACTCAAGCTGAAGAAACTTCAAGGGGCTTTAAAGGGCCTATGCCCTTTCCCCTCCCTTTATTTCTCACTTTTCCTCCCTCTGGGAGCCCAGCGTTAAAGACTAGGAGATTAAAAAACAACTACACATACAGGGGAAATCAAAAAGACTGTGTATGCCCAGGGCAAGTCTTGGAGAAGACCTTAAATTTTAACCTCAGGCTGATGATCCTCCTCAGAGACAGCCTATGATACCTCCCAAAATACAATAATAAAAAGCAGCAAGACACAGGGAAGCGGGAAAATCTGATTTCCAGAATTAACATATTAGATTAGAATAACCAGTTTTCAGCAAAGAACAAAACAAAACAAAAACCTTAACCATACAAAAAACCCGTAAAGTATGGCTTTATTTTTTTTTTTTAAAGATTTTATTTATTTGACAGAGACATAGCAACAGAGGGAACACAAGCAGGGGGAACGGAAGAGGGAGAAACAGGCTTCCCGCTGAACAGGGAGCCCAAAGTGGGGCTTGAACCCAGGACCCTGGGATCATGATCTGAGCCAAAGGTAGATGCTTAATGACTGAGCCACCCAGATGCCCCAAAAGAATGTCCTTCAAAGGAAAAAAGAAATAAAAAACTGTCCGTAAAAAAGCTCTGATGGCAGATGTTAATATGTTTAGCCAAAGATTTTTAAATGTCTAGCTTAAAGATGCTCAAAAAACAAAGGAAGATGTAGAGAAGGTCAAGAAAATATATGGAAATATCAATAAATAGAAAACCTAAATAGAAACCATGAAGAAATTCTGGACGTGAAAAATGTAGTAACTGAAATGAAAAACTCACTAGAGCAATTCAAAGACTCATTTGAGCAGGAAGAAATAATCCATGTACTTTAAGATAGGACAATAGAAATTATCTTGTCTGAGGAACAGAGAGAAAAAAAGATGTAAGAAAAGTGACCAGAGCCTAAGGGACCCATGGGACACCGGCAAGTAGAGCAAGATATGAACTGTGGGAGTCCCAGTAAGAGAGACAAAGGCGGAGAGAATATATGAAGAAATAATGGCTGAAAACTTGCCAAATTTGATTAAAGACATGAATACAAACATCTAAAAAGCTCAACAACCTTGACGTAAGATGAACTCAACAGCACCCATGCCAGGATATATTATATTCAAACTTCCAAAAAACAAAGAGGGAATTTTGAAAACAGCAAAACAAAGGTGATCATCACATTAAGGGATCCTAACTTTTTTTTTTTTTTTTTTGATCCTAACATTTTAAGCAGATTTCTCAAGAGAAACTTTGGAGTCTAGAAGGCAGTGAGTTGAGCTGATGTATTTAAAGGGCTCAAAGAAAAACAACAGCAACAGCCCTGTCGATTAAGAATCCTATACCCGGGGCGCCTGGGTGGCTCAGTGGGTTAAGCCTCTGCCTTCGGCTCGGGTCATGATCCCAGGGGCCTGGGATCGTGTCCCGCATAGGGCTCTCTGCTCAGCAGGGAGCCTGCTTCTCCTCATCTCTCTCTCTGTCTGTCTCTCTGCCTATTTGTGATCTCTCTCTCTGTCAAATAAATAAATAAAATCTTTAAAAAAAAAAGAATCCTATACCCAGCAAAACTCCTTCAAAGGTAAGGGAGAAACAGTAAAATTCCCAGATAAACAGAAGCTGAGAAGTTCATCACTGGAGCCATCCTAGAGGAAATTGGGGGGGGGGGGGACCCAAAACACCAGATAGTAACTCAAAACCATAATGAGAAATAAAGATCTCAATAAAGGTCTTCAGATCAAGGGCAACTGTTTTCAGGGAACTGTACTAAAGGAACTGCCCCCAAGAATCTTTATCTATTCATATCTGGTCCTGACTCCAATAACAAGATTCTGGATGTGATGCCACACTGGGATGAGACTGTTTAAGTGCTGGAAAGAAGTGCATACATCTCACATATGGAAGGGATGTGAACTGTGATTGCTAGAAGGCAGACTACGTATACAATCTCCAAACACAGCTGCTTTCAATTTCATGCACCCTGTTTCTCACATTAAGAGAAGACTAATTCTTCTCTCCTTATATCTGAGCCAGCATAAATGCTCTGGTTGATCAAGAGTACAGAAGTAATGTTCTGGGATTTCTGAGATAAATCTTAAAAGCTTTGCAGCTCCCACTTGACCTTTTGGAATGCTCACTTTTGGGATACTCCCTTTCAGAACCCAACTGACATGTTCTAGGAAGTTCCTGCCAAATAGGTCACAAATAGGCATTTCAGCTGGAATGTCAGCTAGAGCCTGAGGTGAGCCCTGAGCTGACAACCAGCATCAGTTGCCAGGTATAATGGGGGAGCTACCTTGGATGTTGTGTTACTTTCAACTTTCAGATGACTCTAGCCCCAACTTCATCTGCAACTGCTTGAGAGACTCGCCAAGAGAGAGCTCCAACAACTAATTCAATCCTACTCATATAACCTCAAGAAATAATAAATTTATGTTTTAATTAAAACACATGTATACACAGTAAGTTATAGCACTCTTTGGAATAGCACAATTCTGTAAACACAGTGAAGATGCATAATGCAGAAACCATTAGGCATCTGCACAACAGAACACTCTGCAGTTATAAAAAGGAAATGAGGAAGGTTTCTATGAACTGATGGAGAGATATCAAAGCTAGCTTAAGTGAAAAAAGCAATGTGAAAAAAAATGCAATGTTAGGCAAACTACTGTGCAACAAAGAAGAGTTAACTAATACATGTGCATGTATGTATCTACAAATAGAAAAACAAGAAAAGATAAACTTCAAATTAAGGTTTATATACATATTGTTTGTAGGTAGGTAAAACGTGGTTAAAAATAGGAAAAAGGTATTCAAATGTACCTTTTAATATAGTTTTTGACTTTTGCACAATGTTACTTAATACATATCCAAAAATAAAACAAGAATTAGGGGGAAATCCCTACTAAAATTAAATATAAATGGACACAAATGAATGTAACTATATACCAGATACAAATACACACATGCCTATGCGTACATATGTATGTATACACACACACAGGGACCCAGAAGCAATGATACCTCCATAGCAAAAAGCAGACTCAACCCCCAGATTTTGGGTTTCTTACTATCATTCCTCCATGAAGAGAAACAAGAGCTCCTTGGAGAAAAATCTGAGTTCTAGGTCTAGGACAGGGAAAGTACAAGGTGAACCTAAAATATCTTGTCATGCCAGACTAAGAAGTGCTCAAAAACTGATATTAACACATAAAAAGGCAAAGAGGTCAGCTTGAAAGGGCTTCTCCTGGTCAGATTTAGATCTGAGAATCAAAATGGTTAATGACATAACAGATCACAGTATCTTACATCTTAAAAGGATGCCAAAGTATATATAAATAATTACAGTCTGAAAATATCAACCCAAGATCACTTAATTAACACCGATAAAAAGGTACTCTTAAAAAGGAGAAACTATCTGACCTCACCTTAAAAGTTCAAACTTACGGGGCACCTGGGTGGCTCAGGTCATGATCTCAGGGTCCTGGGATCGAGCCCCGCACCGGGCTCTCTGCTCAGTGGGGAGCCTGCTTCCTCCTCTCTCTCTCTGCCTGCCTCTCTGCCTACCAAATAAATAAATAAAATCTTTAAAAAAAAAAAAAAAAGTTCAAACTTAGTATCACCGACAAAAGGACAAGCAGACGTCTGTGCTTCCTGATGTGCTTCACCGAGTACACAATACTTACATATACTTCCACCAAATATAACTAGAACCTCATTAAGAGGAAATTTAGAAAAAGCCTCTAACATACAAGACATACACCAAAACATTCACAGAAAAGAGTAAATATGATAAAACTACCAACACAGGAAACAAAAAAAACCTTAGCACTGCTGAACCCCAAAAATCTTCTAAGATTTCAATTTATTTTTGTTTCTGCATATTTCATTTGATGTGTTTTATCAGGTATTTAGTTTTGGGGTCCATTTTGTATCTTGGGAGGTTTTTCCCAAATTTCCTCATTTGTCCCACTAAGTCAAGATGATAACTGCACCCACAAAACAAGAGACTGTAAGAACAGAGCAGCAAACAAAAGCGCCTCAAACTTTTAATGAAATTAAGAACTCTTAACTAACAATTCAAACAGCTGAAATATTAACTTGAGGTACTAATGATGCCAAATGATAGTAACAATGAACATTTAGTATCTACCAGGAAATTTTCTAAGCACTTTGGGTGAATGAACTCCTTTATTCCCACATCCTTGAGTGAGGTACTAATATAAACCCAATTTACACACGAAAAACAGAAAGAGTATTAAGTAACTTCACACAGCTAGAAACTGGCAAAGCCAGAAATCAAACTGGGCTTCAGACTTCAGAGCCTAAGTCTTCAACCATCACTCTGCACATCTTTTTTTAACCTCTCAAAAAGTAGAATTAAAAATCAAACAGGAGAATAATAAAGTCAGAAGATCGATCCAGGTGGTCTAACACCCAACCAACTAGAAACAACTTGAAAAAAGAGGGGAGAAACTACCAAACACCTAATTTCCCAAACTGAAATTCATGACTATGTGAACTGAAAGAATGTACCCATACACAAAGGAAAAGAAATAGCCATACCAAGGTATGGTACTGTGACATAACAGAGCATTAGGAGTAAGAATAAAGTCTAAAAACTTCCAGAAAGAAAAAAGATGCAAAGTACCTAGAACAGTTTCCCAGACTTTTAATTTTTTTTGCCTATCATGATACTAGTATTTTTGCAGAGTCTAGTTAGCGGCTTTCCAGAATTAGAACGGCATTAGTCTTCTCAATATCAACACCTGAAAGGAGACAAATGAAGCAGTAACTTTAAGATTCTGAAAATTATTTCACTCAGACTATATACCCAAACTATTACACAGTCACACACATTTTATCGAAGTATAGGCAAAGTATCAAAAACTTTCCTTCCTCTGCACCCTCCAGAAGTTTCTGGAACACAAGGTCCACTGAAACAAAGGAGCAAAAAGAAAAGAAGAAAAAAACAAAGAGAAAGACACCAAAATAAAGGAAATAAGCTCTCTCATAGGAGAGACGTGGAGAAAAATCCTTGGATAATGTATGACAGGTCCAGAAGGTATCTGGCCCAGACTGGAAGAGGGGAGTAGAGGAAGAGGGTAGAAAATGGTAGGGAGTAAACAGATAAGGTTTCTTGATGTGTTGTCAGTGGAAAACAGTGTTGTGTTCAGACAGTTTTATAATTCTTTTTCAAGGTTGGGAAGAACTGACAGGAACTTAGAAAATCAAATAAGCGAACAGATGGAGGCAATTTTAAACTACAAGACAAATACACAACAGAAAATGTAATCCACAGTCATAAACAATGAGTATCAAGATCATCATTTAAAAAAGACGTTCAAAAGGTAGAAGGATAAAAATGAAGACAGGTGATATATGTAAAACCTCATCTTTCATAATAAACAGTTAATAGTTAACATTTAAAAAATTAAAAAGAATATAAGCACATTACTTATAAATATGGAAGTAATTGTAATAAGCAACAGCTACGAGTGTTGAAAACAGTTGTCTCAAGAAAATAAAAACTAGGAGTTGGGGAGAGTTGAGGCAAGAGAATAATGATATTTATTATAAAACTCTAGGTACTGGGGTGCCTGGGTGGCTCAGTGGATTAAAGCCTCTGCCTTCAACTCAGGGTCCTGGGATAGAGCCCCACACTGGGCTCTCTGCTCAGCAGGGAGCCTGGTTCCCCTCCTCTTTCTGCCTGCCCCTCTGCCTACTTATGATCTCTGTCAAATAAATAAATAAAATCCTTTAAAAAAAACAACAACACTGGAAGTACTTTTTTCAAAATATATACATATTATTACTTTGATTTAATTTATTTAAATTTTACTAAACTTTTTTTTGAAGATTTAATTAATTTATTTGACAGAGCAATCACAAGTAGGCAGAGAGGCAGAGAGCCTGCAGTGCAGCTCAGATCCCAGGACCCTGAGATCGGGACCTGAGCTTAAGGCAGAGGCTTTAACCCACTGAGCCACCCAGGCGCCCCAAAATTTTACTTACTTAAATTTTAATTAAAAAACTATTTTAAAGGAAGAAATGTCTTCAGAGCTCAGGACACATCAGCCTAGTAAAAAAGTATTCTGTGAGAACATATCCTGACTGAAGTTGCTGCCTCCCTTAGATGACTTTCTCTGCTATTTCCCCAGTGTTCCTCCCTTGACAACAGTTTCAACTAGAAGTCACTCCATTCTTTGATGAATAATAATAAAAGATTTCAGTATGGGACCTATGCACTGTATGAATCCACCATACAGACAAAACACTAAAAGGGAGATGACTGAGACGAATCAGAGAACTCCAGAAACAGCTTAATAGTTCAGCAAATAAATATGACAATAAACCTGTAAAAGAAATTAAAAAACGGGATGCCTGGGTGGCTCGGTTAAGCGGCTGCCTTCCACTCAGGTCATGATCCCAACGTCCTGGGATCGACTCCCACACTGGGCTCGGTGCTCAGCAAGAAGCCTGCTTCTCCCTCTGCCTCTGCTTGCCACTCTGTCTGCCTGTGCTCACCCTCTCCGACAAAAAATAAATAAATAAAAATTTAAAAAGTAAAAATAAAAACCAAAGAAGACCTGGAGAGAAATAGAAATAGCTAGTGACAACATCACTGACACAGAAAGCAGAGAGTTATATAACAAAACAGAGAAGGCGGCAATCAGAAAAAAAGATAAATTACGGAAAACAAAGGCTTATTGCTTTTCCCAAACAAGAGAACAGAATCGAAACAACAAATCAAAATTATCAAAGACAGTAAAAGAAAAAAAAAAAAAAGAGTGGGGGCAAGGGTGGCAGAAATCTCTCAGAATTATCCACAGAATACACAGGTATTACTTTAGATACATCTCTGTCCATGCTGGGGGGTGGGGGGGGTGGTAAGGTATCTTCAGAACACTTAGAAGGGAAAAAAGACTGGGACTCAAATGTATATCCTCAAATATTCAGACTGAAGACCCAACCAAGAGATTAATAAAGAATTCAGGAATGGACAAGCTGTGGTGTTTTATGCTTATACACACACACACAGTACTACACTACACAAAATATTATTTCATTTAATTGAAGAAAAACTGTAGGAATTATTGCTATGGTATGGTATATAATTAATAGAAATGTCAGCAATGTGAAAATGATATTACCACCCACATCTGGGATGAGAATGTCATGATCACGTTTGTACATAAGAAGAACAAGGGAGGGGCACCTGGGTGGCTCAGCTGGTCAAGCACCTGCCTTTGACTTGGATCATGATCCCAGGGTCATGTTCACATGTGTGTGTGCTCTAATAAATAAAATCTTAAAAAAAAAAATAAAGGACAAGGGAGACTGATGGAAGAGAATAGACAGTAGAAATAAGCCAGATAACCCTGGTCCTTTAAAGCAAAGTGCAGAGGTAGTGAAACACAAATGCTATTATTCCCTTTTACCCTACACAGCTCCTAGATTGCTATCAAAGCCCTGTTCAGGTATCATCCTTCTCCAGGAATCTCTCAATGCTCCATCTCAAAGCTGATTTAATCATTCCCTCCCTCTGTATTTCTTCTATGCTTTGATGATACTTCTAATACTACAATGTAGTACATGGCACTTCAATTACTTATTTGTGTCTATCTTCCTAATTAGCTTGAATAGTCTAGTGAAAATACAGACTTTGAAGTCCAAAAGACCTGGGTGCAAACCCAGTTCTACCACATATAAACTATGTGACCCCCGGGGATGGCACTTAAAGCCCTCCCCCAGATGCTATCATCCCCACTGATTACCAATGCTCTCAACTCAAAGCTGGTACTCTAAGGTTTTCCAAAATTAAAACTATTCCTCTACACTTTTCCTTAAACAAAGCTCTATTCCTTCTGATCTCAATTAGATAATTTAATTGACTAATAGAATTTAATTGACTAATATCTCAATTAGATAATTTAAATGACCAAGACCTTAAAACTTAGGTACATGTACTGATTAGGACAATGGAACGAAACAGTAACGGAGGAATGTGTTTAGGAGATATTTACAGCAGGTCCTTTCCATCGGCTACACCAAACTCCCCAAGTAATACAAACCAGTGGCTGCCACTACTTATCTTCAATAATGGAATTAAAGAATATTAAAGCAAAGGAATCCACAGACTCTCTTGGTTCAAACTGCTCACATAGAGAAAACAGCAACCTAAGTGCAAAAAAATCAAAAGCAACGTAACTCTGCTCTTCCAATTCCTAAGCTATCAAGGTTTTTACTGTGGTCAAAGAGACACCTCTATCATCTTTTGCATTACATTCTTACATGTTACGTTACATTACATTACAATCTTTTACATTACTGAAGAGACTCCTGTCTCTTTATCATCCTTTACATTACTGGGCACCGGGGGCACACATAGTTCCTACACTGGCCTTTTCACCTAATTGCTATTACCCTAATACAAATTTGGCATCATCAATGTAATCTTTCATCCAACAAAATATACCCACCCACACCTTTATGCCCTTGCTTTTAAGCCCATATGCCTTGCTTTTCTCTTACTTTATTAACAACCTGCCCCTGTTTAAGCCCAGATCAAGTCTCACCATTTCAATGAAACCTTTTAAGAGAACTCAAAACAAAACATCCTTCTATGTTCTACTCCATTCTGTTTACTGGTAACAGTCATTTGATATATATCATCTACAAGAACTCTTCAATGTAGATTTTATCTCCCCAACTGGATTAACATCTGTGGGGTAGAAACTGTATATTCTTCTAAGTATTCTATTCAACCACCCTACCTGAGCATCCAGCTAGACCTACAGCTGACTCAATCAATACCTAAATGCATGCATGAATGAACTGTGTATTTGGTCTCGGTTCTACAGAGGGAAGAGTTGTGCGATTAAAAGCAGATTAGGGAATGCTAACTGCAACTAAGAGAGTCCTAACCATTGCTTACAGGAAATGAAGAGCAATTTTTTTTTTAATTCAGTTTAAAGGTAAAATTATTCTCAACATGCCAATAAAAACAGGTAAAACCATGCCAATAAAAAGTTAAATAAATCAACTTCTGTAAGCTTTATAGTATATATAATATATGACATACAACAAAAGGTCTGGAGTATAAACTGAAAGATATTTGCCAGCAGGACCTTCTCAGAGTTTGGCAAATATAGGATCATCCGTTAGGAAAAATGTCCTCAGAAAAGGAAGCCAAGTAACTTAACCACCAGCAAGATGAGCTAAAGGTTGCCTATTTTCTAACTATCATGTCTGTCTAGTAAGTAAAATTTCCGCTACATGAAAAAAAGGTGCTCAAGAAGCCAAAACTAAACACTTAAATTAAGCCTGCATTGTTCAATAATCACAGCTGCTTAAAAAGGACAAAAACATCTCTAACAAAATAAAAAGAGCAGGATAGGAAATGTTCCCACAACACAATACAGAGTAAGTTTTAACCTTGCTCAACAAGCGCATTTACCAGATTAAATTATTGAAATACTGGATTCTATAAGTCATCAAAAACAATCCTTGATGAACCTACAAAATAAACATCAGTATACATCAACTTGCATAATAAACATTCCTGAAAAGTTCAGTTTGTATCAAGATCATACTTTATATTAGGGAAAGTCATTATTTTCTACTATTACCTATTTGTGGCAATTCTTATCACTTCATTCTCATATTTAATTGAGAGGGAGAGGGAAAAGCAGACTCCTCACTGAGCAGGGAGCCAGGCACAGGGCTTGCTCCCAGGACCCCGGAATTAAGAACTGAGAGGAAGGCAGACCATTAACCCACTAAGCCACCCAGCTGCCCCAGAAGTGTGATTTTTTTTTTTTAAAGATTTTATTTATTTATTTATTTGACAGAGAGATACAGATCAGAAGTAGGCAGAGAGGCAGGCAGAGAGAGATGGGGGAAGCAGGCTCCCCGCTGAGCAGGGAGCCCAATGTGGGGCTCAATCCCAGGACCCTGAGATCATGACCTGAGCTGAAGGCAGACACTTAACCCACTGAGCCACACAGGCGTCCCCAGAAGTGTTAATTTTTTATGTTAAATATCAGCACACTAAAATGATTCATAAAATGTACTATAAGAGTTTTTAAAATATTGCCCTAAAGGTCTCTTTGTGGTTTAAAACGGGGGAGGAGGGTGTAACTTGTTTTCCCTCTTTTGATAATATACTTACAGAATTGGATGTTTATCTATGCTTTACAGTAAGTGCACCGAACAGCACCCTCAACGTTATTTAAAAAGAGCTACCTCTCTAAGTTCACTGGAGTTATTCACACACTATTTAGGACGCTAAGGGAACAAACATCTACTCTCATCTTTTACAGATAAGGAAACCCAGTGAAGTGAAATTGTTTGCCAAACGCCATAGAACAAAACAACAGTACAGCCAGAACTAGGTCTCTCTTCATTACACTCTACAGGCCACTCATCTACCAGACCTCTCTCATAAGCTAACCGATTAAACCAACAACTTATAATCCCTTGTAAGTAAAAATGTTATAACCACAAAACCATTACAGGGGATCTATTTTGACCTTGTTTTTTTCAAAGAGCAGTGATATTCCTTGTGAACAGTGGCAAAATTCTATAAAATAAATGCCTAGGGTTAAGAATATACACTAGGAACCACAAGCAAATCAAAATCCATACTGGGACCAATCCTGGATATCTTAACAAATAAATGTATTTCACATATTTGGGAAACTATTCAGAAACTGTGAGAGAGAAGTACTGGAGATGCAGTAACTTTCCTCCACCCAATTGGAAAAATTTTTGCAGCCACGTAAAATACAAGCACATTATGCATAAATATTCATGTCTTTGACATACTCACAATCTTAAAAAAAAAAAAACACTTCAAAGATGCCCACTTTTTGGCTTTTGTTTCCTACTTATTATTTTACCCTTTCCCATTTTCTTTTTATTATTTTATAGAGCCTATCAACCAGCTTTCCATCTTTTGTCTCCCCAACTCCACTTCCAAAAATAGCCCATTAGCTTTATTTCTCATTCTATATTTTTGGCTTTTTTATTGTTAAGATTATTTTAAACACATACATTCCTCATAGCTGATCAATAACTATGAAAGCTCTTAATGGTGGGCCACAACTGACAGAGAACAAGTGTCCGTCACTGTAATTTGTGTAAACCCTGTATTATATACAGAAAATAATTCTGATACAGTAATTATCAGCTTTATGAGAAAATAAAGATGTTCAACAACATGGGTATGTCTCTGTGAAAACAAATACTTTGTTTCAATCTGTTTCAATGAATTAAGAAGTTAACTCATCTTACAGAAGAATGCTTTAATAAACAGGACATAATGTGATTGCTCATTCTCAACAGCTAGGAAAGGGGAACAGAATGGTGGCCAAGTAAACTTCAACTATGGTCATACAGGGCAGGTCAGCTGCCAAGGAAAACTAAATAAATCCCATGTGGTGATATAAATGGGGTATCTTTGTAATTTATAATATGAGAGAGTATGCCAATAATAATGTAAGGACCTAGAGGTCAGTGATTTAACTAGTACAAATGAGTCTTGTAAAATTCAACATACTGAGTATCTCCTGTCATCAATGAACCTCAAATGGCAAAACATCCCCACAGGGTTGGAAGGTAGTGAAGCAGAGTACAGAATGACCAAAACACAGACCAAGGGAGGTAAGCACTTTTCATCACTATCAGGTAAGGGGGAGGAGGCCGCAGCGCCAACGGTAATTCAATCTCTATACTCTTGGGGGCAATTTAAGAGACTTGATTCCATGTGTGTCTCAGTCAATTTTATGACCAAATAAATACCAGAGACTAGGTAGCTTATAAACAAGAAAAATCCATTTCTGACAGTTCTGGAGATGAGGGTGCCACAACCGCTGGGTGAGGCCCTCCTCGTCACAGAATTCTCACTGTGAGCTTACAGGGCAAGAAGGCTGGGGAGCTCTGCAGAGCCTCTTGTATAAGGGCACCAGTCCCATTCCTCAGGGTCCTCCCCTCATGACCTGCCTCCCAAAGGGCCCATTTTCTGATACCATTAGCTTTGGACATCAGGTTTTCAAAAGAGGTATTTGGAAGGAACACAAACAGTCAGACCACCGAAGTATGTAAAGCACTTCCGGAACAGAGCATGAACTTCAACGTTCGTCAGAGTCTATTTGTTTACTCTTATATAGGACAACAGCCTCTGCTCTGGAATTTTCTCTGTTGGAGTGGGGAATGTGAGGCAGAAGATGGAGTAATGGTATCTGCTCTAGGAATCCACACACTAGATGGAGAAATGCACCTGAGCCACAGCCTTTTTTTTTTTTTTTTTTTGAAAATTAAGATTTATTTATTTATTTTTCTGACAGGCAGAGATCACAAGTAGGCAGAGAGGCAGACGGGGTGGGGGGGGGGGGGGGGGAGGGGGGGGGGGGGGGGGGGGGGGGGGGGGGGGGGGGGGGGGGGGGGAAGCAGGCTCCCTGCTGAGCAGAGAGCTGGATTGGGGCTCAATCACAGGACCCTGGGATCATGACCTAAGCTGAAGGCAGAGGCTTTAACCCACTGAGCCACCCAGGCCCCCCTAAGCCACAGCTTTTTATCCAAGACAAGTTCAGCTGTATAACGCCCACTAGCCTATGCAGTCACATGTAACATAGAACTATATACGTTTTGCAATAGCCCTAGATAAACACGTAAGTCAAATGAAGAGAAAAAAACGTAGTAAACTCAGATTTCAGAATAATTATTACAATGAACTCTAACCATTACAGTTAGTAACTACTCACACTTGCCGGCTTAGAGCAAAATATTATGATAAATCTACATATGCCACAGCTAAAATTCTCAATAACCTTAATGTCCTAAAATAGGTGACTTCTCAATATACCTTTCCAAGTCCCCTGACTTACAGAACATGACCAAAGTTGGAAAATGAGCTCTAGAAACAGTGTCAATGTGAGTACACAGCCCACATGGCTTATACCTGTTATCATCAGCTTCCTTTATGGTTCTGGTTCTGTAAGATCTACATATTGCTCCTATCATATTTATTCTTGCTGTCACCATGTTTTAGCTATTCCAGAAACTATTTATCTAAGGTTCAGCTCAATTTTACTGAAGTTCTTAAGTCGCTTTAAAATGTAAATGAGAACAAAATTTGTCGGAGGCAGGTCCCTGGCCAGGGCAGCCTCTGCCATTAAAGATGGCGCCAGGTTAGGATTGCCTCATGAACGCCCAAAGAGGAAGTAAACAGCATTGGTTGCTAGCGAAGTTGTTCGTTTAGGTGCACAGCCTGATTCGCTCCCTCCTGTACCCTGCTCACTGATTGGTCATGTAAGCGTATATAAGTGTGTAGACTTGCGGAAATAAGGAGAGAGAAGAGAGAGAAGATGCATCCGAACTGGGGGGTTCTTGTCGTCCTTGCGGGCCGAGGGCGATAAAAATTATTGCTCTTATTGTGCAGTAACCAGACTTCATTAGGCTTAAAATGTGTTCAAGAACTAGTCTTAATGAAACCAATGCCATATGACTTTAGAACTTTCAAATAAAAGTATGAAATATTCAAAATACTACATTAAACTTAAAAACCTAGGGAATGATTTTAAAATAGATCTTCAAAAAAATTAAATGTATCTTTATGTTTCACATCAAGATACCCACTTACTTCACAGCATCATGCCAAAGTAAAGCACATACCTGATACTTACTGACTGCGTCTCCTAATACACCCTTCCTCTTGCCCAAATTTGGGGATAACGTGTAGAGATTTTTCTCTTTCTACAATTCTCTTACTGCTCAAACTAACAATGGCAGCTCTGAACAGGTAGCTAATGGTATTTCTGAAGTAAGGCTCACTATGTTTCTCCTCCTCTCCGCCCCCTACAAAATACGAACCTGTAACTCAGGCAGGTGCGATCGCGCATACACACCCACCCACCCCACCCCCAGGCTTATGCGGTCAGCTATCAGAATTAAAGACAACGAATTATATAAAATTTAATTCTCTAAAAAGTAGAAAATGGGGTGGGGATCACAAAACTGAGAAAACAAATTCCAAGATTTGTTATTTTTTAAAGATTTATTTATTTTTAGAGAGTGAGTGAGTGGGAGAGCAGGAGGACACGGCAGAAGGTAAGAGAATCCCAAGCCGACTCTCCACTGAGCACAGAGCAGAGCCCTCAGGTGGCTCAATCCCAGACCATGAGATCACAACCTGAGCTAAAATCGAGAGTCAGACACTCAACCAACACCCCCCCGCCGCACAAGATTGGTTATTTTTTTTCTTTTTAAAGATTTTATTTACTTATTTGACAGAGATCACAAGTAGGCAGAGGCAGGCAGAGAGGGGGGGGGAGGCAGGCAGAGAGAGAGGGGGAAGCAGGCTCCCCACTGAGCAGAGTCCCATGCAGGGCTTGATCCCAGAATCCTGGGATCATGACCTGAGCCAAAAGCAGAGGCTTTAACCCACTGAGCCACCCAGGTGCCCGAGATTTGTTATTTTTTAATATAAATCTAGACTAGTTACTTGGTGAACAATAGCTTGTGCCTTTCTGCTGCCATTTCAGGTAAAACATATTTAAATCGTTTAATGTTTCACTCATGGTCTCAGGAAAATGAGAAAGAAGCCAATGTAATGAGAGGCACATACTCTCCTGGTAAATAATTACAGTATAAATTCTCCCTCATTAACAACAACAACAAAAATTTTCTAAAGAGCAGAAAATGGTATGTACATTATATTCTTAAAGGATTTACTTTTTAATAAAATGTTAAAATTTTATAGGGGCATGTGACTCTTGGTTTCAGATCAGGCCATGATATGGGTTCTGGGATAGAGCCCAGTGCTGAGCTCTACACCCAGTGGGGAATCTGCTTGAGGATTCTCTCTCTCCATCTCCCTCTGCCCCTCCCCCAACTTGCATGAGCACAATTCTCTTATGTAAATAAATCTTTTCTAAAAACATCCAATTTTTTAAAAAGATTTATTTATTTGACAGTCAGTCAGGCGGGGGTGGGGGGGGGTTCCTCTGCCAAGCAGAGAGCCCAATGTGGGGCTTGATCCCAGGACCCTGAGATCACGACCGAAGCCGAATGCAGAGGCTTAACCCTCTGAGCCACCCAGCCTCCCCAAAAATGTCAAAATTTTTCGTGTGTACTTTGTTTCTAAATGAGGCAATCTTTTATCACTCATCCAGATCAACTAAATCTTAAAATCTTACTGATACCATTCATTTGCATAGAATTAGAGACTTAAAGGGCTCCCCAAGAATAGCTATTCAGAACACAGAAACAAAAGAAAAGTTAAGACCCACCTGGTAAGGCTTAAAGAGCAAGAGAAAGTACAAGAGCCTTGATGTACTGGCTAAAACAGAGCTGTTATAATACAGGTGGGAAAACAGGAAGACAGAGCAAAGAACAAAAAGTTATATCCTCTTTTCTACAGCTGCAATGTCCTGCTTAGTGTGTTCTGTGCTCTCCAAAAAAGAAAAATATTTTAAATGGAAATGCAAAGCAATACTGAAAGAAAAAGCATTGGGTCACAGATAATACGTGAGGGCAAGAACGCAAAACATCTATATTTTTTAAGTTTTAAGAATCAGGTTTCTAGGGGAACCTAGGTGGCTCAGTGGGTTAAGCCTCTGCCTTAGGCTCAGGACATGATCTCAGGGTCCTGGGATGGAGACCCACATGGGGCTCTTTGCTCAGCGGGGAGCCTGCTTCCCCTTCTCTCTCTGCCTGCTGCTCTGCCGACTTCTGATCTCTCTCTGTCAAATAAATAAGATCTTTAAAAACATAAAAAATTAAATAAAAATAAAACTACTCCCTTCCACTGTTTAAAAAAAAAAAAAAAAAAAGAATCAGGTTTATAGGGTGCCTGGGTGGTTCAGTGGGTTAAGCCACTGCCTTTGGCTCAGGTCATGATCTCAGGGTCCTGGGATCCAGTCCCGCATCGGGCTCTCTGCTCAGCGGGGAGCCTGCTTCCCTCTCTCTCTGCCTGCCTCTCTGTCTACTTGTGATCTCTCTCTCTGTAAAATAAATAAATAAAATATTAAAAAAAAAAAAGAATCAGGTTTATAGCCTATTCATGTCATCCTTATGTAAACCTTACACTTATGTAAGCCTACCTTTCCCCACATACTAACGTACTGTATAATTTGAAATCAGACAAAAATAAAACAAAAAAAAACTAAACAGCCAAATATAACTTTTTAATTAACTATTCTATTGTTTTCAAATATAAGTAATGTTTTTCATGTTGTAGAGATTCCTTATCAACAATAAACGTTAATATAGCAATTCTCATGTGTGTACATTTAACATAAATCTGTTTATCACAAATACTACATTCTTTACCAAGTAACTATTTTTAGGTATTTAGTCAAATGTGAAATGCACCTAACGAAACTTTTATGGATTTTTAGAAATGTTCTTTGGACAACTGGAGCTTTAAAATATTAAATGTATTTGGCTAAAAATATTTATTGTCAATAATCTCATTTTTTTGTGGCCACCATGACAAATGAGGAGGTAATCGTGAAGTTGAAACACCCATTAACAGTTTAGTATCACGACTAAAATCAAAGTTAACTGAAGCAGTTGGGCACATGACTGTAATCAGTATTGCTTTTATATAAAGAAAATTCTGCCCACTGTTTGCACTTAAATAAGCAGGCTCAATGGTGCCAGTATCTCTTAATGCCAGACATACATAATTTAATCCTTATGACTTATCCTATCAAATTTTATTTAGAATTAAGGAGCTGGCTCTATAAGGGTTTCAGGTTTAACAGATGTGAAATCACTAGTATATGACATTCCAAGAAGAGCAAAGAAATGCCAACTCCCAAAAACACATCATCATCTCTACACTATAACCCAACTCCACTTTCTTATTCTTTCCCATAGGAGCTGACCTCTGGAAACTTACTTCTCATTGCTACCGTTGTTAATTACCTTCTTAAAGTTACAGTTCTTCAGGGAATTCACTCTGCATTAAGTATTTCCCTAGCTATACTGAGTTTGCTGGTAGTTCCTTGTTTTTATGTGTTCTCTTGTCTCTTGGGGCCCTCCAAACTCACAAATGGAAGGATCAACTGACAGCATTACAGACTTAAGACTTTGTAACTCCTTATGAATGAAAGGAATTAACATTAGCACAGCCTATTGGCTATTTATCTTTAAAAGTTTCCTTCTTACAAAGAAACTGCACTTGGGAGTAATTCTGGCAAACTACTGGGCCCATGGGCTACATGCAGCTTGACCACTTGCTTTTGTATAGCCCTTGAGTCAAGAATGATTTTTTTAAATGGCTGGGGGAAAAATAAGTAGAAAAATAATACTTCGTGACACATGAAATTCTATGTAATTCAAATTTCAGTTCCACTAACTGAATTTCCAGTAAATTTTATTGAAACACAGCTATGTGCATGCATTTATACGTTTTATTTATTTTCTATGACTGGCTTCACACTACAAGAATGGGGACAGAAATCAAATGGCCTGCAAAGCCTAAAATACTTACTTGCTGTCTAGCCCTCTACTGAAAGTGTGCTTATCTCTGAAGTCACTAAAAATTGTTCAAAATGTCTAAATACTTGTTTCAAAAGGGAAGTACAAAAACTCCTTGGGAAAATATTGGTCATCGTAAAAACTCTGTTGCTGCCAATGAACTTAATTAAAAAGCTCTACCTACAAGAGTTGAGGAACAATAATGTTCCAGCCCAGTATCATCGCTGCTTCCCTGGAGCTGCAGCACCTGTTTATTCTCAATCCACCACCAACCTGGTGGATTTCACCTCCCACGCACTGTCAGACCCCCTACTTCTTCATCCATCACCATCCATCACCATCTTGTATCTAACTTCTTTTTTCTTGGACTGCTGAGGTAACTTCTATGCACATCTGCTCTAGCCCTTCCATTCCCCAACCTTTTTTTACCGGCCATCTTCAAGACACAAATTCTTATCTTGTTACTCTGCTGTTTAAAACACACCCCAGACACACCCCAGACACACACCCAGAAACACACCCACACCTTTTTATTCATCATACAAAGCCTTGCATTATGTCTTCGCTCCAACTTCACTTCTGTTCTGACCACTGACTTTTAAAAAATATGATGTCTATTACAAACCATGTAGTTCTAGTTTCCCATCAATATGATTTAGTATTTAATTGAATCACAAATGCAAAAATCAACCAAAGAGTACTGTGTATCTTTTGTGTTGCAAAATAATATGCAGTGTTAATAGTATTTAATTTTTGCCTTCCTAACTACCCTGAAAGTCACCTCACGTCTACTTTCACTTTTATTGAACAATGCAATATAGTGGTCCCACTCAAAAACTACTGTTTGATTCATTATAAAACCATGAACGTATTCTTTTTTTTTTTTTTTTTTAGATTTTATTTATTTGACAGAGATCACAAGTAAGCAGGGGGGGGGGAGCAGGCTCCCCACTGAGCAGACAGCTCAATGCGGGGCTCAATCCCAGGACTCTGGGATCATGACCTGAGCCAAAAGCAGAGCCAGCCAGGCGCCCCTCCATGAATGTATTCTTAATTCTGCTGGAAGTTGAGACTAGGATGTGCTGATTCAAGGCACTATACTCAGCACAACTCACAGCAAGCCAGTGGCAGATGTAAAAGACTATGTCTAGGAACGCTGCTTCTAAGAATAAAGAGTCAGAATTAAGTCTCTTTTAACAGTCTGTTCAAATCATCAACTAGGATGGATATCATAACACATACTGAATTTTATTAAAGAAGTAATAAATTTCTGAGCACTCAAAACATTTTCTTATCCCTAAGAGCTGGGATAATCCATCATTTTCAGAAACCTGAATTTTTGACTCTGCTCGTGAAATAGAAAACGTTCAGTATGATTACTTAAGTGAATGCATTAGAGGAGAGTACAGACTGAGGTTCAGACTGTAAGTTCATTCAAAATCTCTCAAGATATCCCAAATGATAATAGTTGATAAACTGTGCTCTGTCACTATTTCAGAGTTTTTCATGTTTTTAAGGATGTTGCTCTTTTTAAAAAAATGCCCTCATTAAGAAAGACATTATCATCATGTAAAGAAATGGCATATATTTCAAATATTAACAACTAAATATAAAAGACAAAATGATACGGTACCTGGGATCTGGCTTAAAATATTTCAGAGAAAAGGGATAGATGAAGCAAATATGGATAGCAAAATATAATTTACTGGTAAATGTGGATGATGGCTATATGAAGTTTATGAGTTCACTGTACTAACTGTTAAGCTCAGTATATTTGAAAACTTCACTAATTTTTTTTAAAGTCTCCTGTAAATCTAAGAAGTCAATTTCTGCAATAAATCTGAAAAGGCAAATTCAACTGTGGTTTAAAGTAACTCAGAAAACACTAAAATTCTACTTAAAAAAAAAAAAAAACTTGGACAAAGTTGTCACGGAAGATTTAGAGCAACAATAGACTCTCAAACATCATCAGCCTAAGTAAAAATTGATACAACTATATTGGAAAACAGTTGAAATAAAGATGAAGGTATGCATAACCGATGATTCCACAATTCCACGTCAAAGTCTCTATCCCAGAGCAGTGATACTCAAACTTTAAGGTGCGTTAAGATTCACCCAAAGAGCTTGTTTCCCAGAGACCTGAAACTGTGCTTCAGTACGTGAGGCTGGAGCCCACGAATGGTCGGCAACACCAGCACGGCAGGTCAGAGGACCACACTACTGAATTAATACTGTCTGAAAGAATCTGTGCACATGTCCACCAGAACATGTGCTGAACAAATATTCACAGCAGCAGTGTTCATGAGAGTAAAACGGAAACAAATACCCAATGATGGAATGGCTAAATACACTGCGGTGAGTTAGCAGAGTGGACTGACGGATGCGGAAGACCACAGCTACTGTATGGCAGCAGACTGCACCGCTCCAAGAGTCCTCTCTGGTATACTGATTATTTTGAGCAGAAAGCACTGGAAAAACAACAAATACAAGGAAGGAGAGGCTTATTCGGAACTCCCTTACCTAGCTGAAGAAAGACATTATTTCCCATTGCTATAAATCCCCTCCCTAGGAGTTTCATCAACCAGGGACAGTGGACTCATCACGGGAGAGGAGACTTACAAGTTGCCACCACATCCAAACCAACTGTGTCCCATAGGATCATACCTCTCTCATCTATTCAAACGGCCCATTCAGCTTTCCTGAAAAATCATGTACTCTCCCCCAGGAGGACTACATCTCCTCTCCCATTTCCCTATTAAGATATTTAGGGCTGAATTCGAAGTCATCTAAGCCACAAGAGAGCTACTCCTTTTGCCCTGGCTATCTCCCCCGGATCAATGAAACATACATGTTAATAAACTTCTTTGTCCTTGTTTGGTTTTTGTTTTGGTAAGCAGACTCCACCCCCAGTAAACTCCACCTGTTTTGGAGGCCAAAACTGGTCCAAACTCACAACCCTGGCGAGTTCCAGAGTCAGATATTCAACTGACTGAGTCACTCACATGCCCGTTTCTGTCTTATTAATCTTATATTATAGAACTCTCAGGTAAAAACTCAGAAGGGTATAGGGAAAATTCTTTTTCCTCCCCTATCCTACACACACTACAAATAAATCTTACAATACTGTGGGAAAAGGAGACCCAAAACAAGAGTATGATCCAACTTATATCAAGGTGATGAATTTAATTACATATATAAATTACATATATAAATGATAAAGCAAGGAAAGGATTATAAAAATTATGGTTATTCTAAAAGAAAGAGGTTTTATAATCAGGAACACACAGAGGATGGTTTCTGAGATACTGTCAATGTTCATCTACTTGTAAGCATAGGTGACAGCTGCACTGTAAAACTGGACTCTTCTGTTTTACTCATTTTTTTTATGTATAAAGAAAAAAACTTCAAGAGATCTTCTTTGATGATAGAATGTTATGAAAGTGACTTTCTAAGTTTACTATTTGAATCTTAGTGCTCTAAAGTTAGCCTCACCCTTTTAATCAATTAAATTATATTTCATAAGCTCAGTTAAAAAATTAAACATTAGGCTTAGTGGTAAATGCATATTTCATTAAATTAAAATACAAAGTTTTGAGGTAACAGCATGATGAATAGATATTACTATGATAAATCCTAAAAATCGTTATTTCTACCTTTTTAAAATACTTGAAAGTCTCGCATCTTGAAATTTGAAGCTAGAAGTAAAGCAAAGCACCAAAGAGTCTGATAGAAAATTTAGCAGTTCAGAGTCAATAGATGACAACAGTATCATTTAACAGACTTGGACTCAATCTATAATTCTACCCAAAGATAATAGTAATTGTGCTTTTAATGGATACAGAACAGACATCTTACATATATCTAACTGGCAAAATTTGGAAAGATTCCAAATACTGCAGGAAAAACAGAAGTGCGGATGTGAGAAAGATTTTTTTCTTTCTCACCCCAAACCCACCCACAAAATACAAAACAAAACAAAACAACAACAACAAAAAGATCCCCAGCAGTAAGAAGAGAAAAAAGAATGCAAGCTCCGAGAAAAACACCACTATGAAACACACAAACAACAGATGCCATTTGACACAGCATGCAAGGACAGGAGTACCTCAAAACTAAAGTTTTGTCAGTCTACACACAAACAAGGCAACAATGAAAACCTGGGAAACCACAGAGACCATCTGGAGTCTACAAAGTTTTCACCAAGACAGGTGAGGGTAAAAAATTCCTCACTAGGTCAAAAACTTTGTAAATCTTATTTAAATACTTACCATTAAACTACTGGTTCCAGAAGGAATAGAGGTAGCAGAGTAGAAAAAAGAGGGAAAACCCAATCAATACTAAGAATAAAAAGTGGCAACACAATATCAACTCTAGGTAGCTAGAATAAAATAGCAAATAAATACAAAACAGGAGGTTAGGCAGCTTTCGAGTAGTACTGAGAGGTGGGTTATCAATGCCCCCCTTCTGCCTCTTATTATTCCTGTTTTACTTACTACTTGGACACAGGGGTACTTAACAGCTAGCTATTCTGAAAAAGCAGACTTGGGAAACAAATAAAAAGTCAAGTCTGTAACTTTTATCATGGCCAACAAGTCAATATGCAACTTAAGTTACTAAAGGAACCCAAAATCCTACCCTGACTTAAATTCTATTCTATAGCAATTGGGCTATCCAGTATTTTAGGAAAATCATCTATATTTATCCAAAATGTATTTATAGAACTAAAGTAGTTATTCAGCATTTCAGTGAACAAAATACATGCTGTTATTATTTGCTGGTATGGCTATCAAACCATTATCCTGAGCAAATGAAAGGTGACTTCATCACTTTACTCATATGCATTTAATATGCCATAAAAGACTGAATTTTACTCTTCATGACTTTGTTTCTTTAAGTATTTCATGTACTCTTTTACTTATTACCAGCTTTCATATCCACCTTTTAGGGCAACTTGTTGATAGAATTTATCATTTTGATAGATGTCAGCTCATATTTGCAGAGCACTTTACCATGAAAATGTACCATTTATCAATCTGCTAAATGCTACATACATCTCTCATCTAACCTTCAAAATCACTGTATGAGGTAGGTGCACTATTATCACCACTTTAATACTGAGGAAGAGGAGGCTTAGAGACTTTCAAATGTTTGGCCAAAGTCACAAAGGTCCAACTATATAGATCCAAGAATTTAAAACCACTATTTATAGATGGTAATAAAAAGGCAACTTGGAATAATATATTCACAATGCTTTAGTCTCATTTTGTTATTTCTGTAAGTGCTGAAAATATGCATGACAGATAAATATAAAATGAGTAACAAGTCTCATAGGAAATTTCCCAATTCACTTATTTTCTATGAAGTACCAGAACATAAATACTCCAAATATACAAGCAGAAAATAATTAAAACAACACTGCAATCTTACCCAAAAAATCAAAATCCAGTCATAAGTAGAAATACTAGAGAAGTAATGTTTCTTAGTGTTAACTGATCATCTATAACACTGCCTAAGAATTAAATCTCACACACACACACACAACACATGCAAGCATGTCCATGTTATTAAAAGGAACAGAAAAAGTATATTCCTTCTTGTTACAAGAAACTCAAGAAATGAAACTAATGGCTTTCAAGACAGGTAAATTCTGTATGGTTGTTATAAATAAAGATTTTTCAAGGATACTTTCAAATAACATTGTTTTTAAAACTCAGAAAAATTTATATAAATACAGTCTACATTATTTAGTAAAAGCTAAATAAAAGGCGTATCTTCCTTTAAGCTTAAGATTTTTTTAGAACACTTTAGTAGAACTAGTATAAATAGTTTCCCCTTCCCTAAGAACATATTAACACTTCATACAAGAGAATGGCAAGCCCAAAACTTCAGAAAATAAGTACATGTACAAAGATGAAAGGCAATCAGAATCTCGAACAGCAAAATGTTATTTATACCCAATGGTATTCTGGTAGATATTTAACAACTGCTCTCCAGAAGAGTAAAAATCCTGACTTGCAGTACTGACTGATTTCCGAGGTATTGAACTATGACTGATTTCAAGTTTCCAAAGCATCATCCTTGAACACAGAATGGGGAAGAGTAACAACATACTGTTACGTACTGTTTCCCACCATCCAGATACAACAGATGTCAATAACCTCAAGAATACAAATAGTAAAACGTAATAAAAAAAAAGTGAAGTGTTGAGTTTTGAGAATTTACTAATTATATTTTAAATATAGTTTAACTGTAAGTTATATAATTTAACAATGGTTGCCAAAATCCTGGGTCTGGTTTCACCGTATCACTGACCTACAGTTCCCTTTTTAATCTGTCTAGTCCTTTATTTCTCATTTTCCTATTACCCTTTTTTATTTGGTGGATTAACCAGAAAGAATGTTGTAATATTTTAATCAATCTCTCAATCATTTCTTCCAGGCCTAAGGGAATGTCCCCCAAGTCCACTTTTCCTACGGTTCAGTTAAGCATGCCCCCCCCTTCCCTAAACATGAGAGGCTGGTAACATTCATTCCTATTTTTCACCAGTCTTCACCACAGAAAAATAAAAGCAATGGCCTGCATTTGCTGCCAACATACTTCCCCAAATCTGATCCTTTGATGCGACAATTTTTGCCGGCAAAAAGCTATTTTTAACTTTCCTAAAAGATCAGCACAATTTACATTTCTACCAGTATCATTTACAGCCCACGTCACCTGCAATGGTATGTTATTACCTTCCTTTCTGCCAATCTGACCAGCATAAAGTGCTATCGTATTACTACTTCAGTGTGCATTTCCCTAGAAAGCAGCCTGTCAGAATCTACTGAATTCAGTAATACAGAATGCTGTTCCAGGAATATAGTAGAATAGTACTTAGGTCAACCCTCCTAATAGAAACAACTCCAAATCTACCATTTTTTTTTTTAAATCATAAAAACATTAATGAGCTGGCAAGGAAAGCTACAAATTCTCAGGCCAGAAAATGAGAGACTGCGGGAAACCCAAAACAGTAAAGCGAACAACAGTACCAGGTTTTTGCCCTGAACTAGCATGCCCTCAATGGGCTATGGCTTCGCCATTAGAAGCAGCTCTCCTCACCACCACCCTCAGGCAACTTCAAGGAAAATCCACTGAACCCTGACTTTGGGAGGGGCAGGAGTGGAAAAATCACCACTGAAAATTTGGAAACACAAGTAGAGCTCTTGCTGTGTTGTCTTGAATTTGTAATTCCAAGATGATCTAAAACCCTTAAACTGGCATTCCCACCCTCCATCCACCCTGTGTCAGAATCACCTAGTGGGCCTATTTAAACATAGAATGCTCCTGCTCCACCCCCTTCTAAGGTCATAGTCAGTGGGCCCAATAATGTGTGTAACTAGTTCCCAGGCAATGGCGATGCCAGCGCCAAAGCTGACACTGTTGGCCTGGAAACACACTTCAGGACAACCAATGTGGAATGATGCTCATGCCATCAAGCTCCCAGAAAAAAGCAAACATTTTAGGACAAGGGTGGCAACGCAGAAAAGGCAGGATTCATACTGCTGGGACAAATGGGTGTCCATATGGGTAATCAAAAATTGGCTCCTTTAACTTATACACAAAAATCAATTCCTGGAGGATTGAAGTCCTAATACATGACATACATATATATACACATGCATACATGAAGAAGAGTATGACAAAGTAATCAAGGAAGACTTGTAAACATAAAGTGTGCTCCTCTGGGATAAAATTCTATGGGGGAAGTTGAACAGAAACAGGATTCCAAGATGCAGAAGAACAATACAAAATTTCTAACATTTATAGACTAGCCTGTTCATGGATGTTTTAAAAGATACCAACAAATCTGGGCACCTGGGTGACTCAGTGAGTTAAGTGTCTGCCTTTGGATCAGGTCACGATCCCAGAGTTCTAGGATCAAGTCCTGCATCAGGCTCCCTGCTCAGCTTCCCCCTCTACCTCTCACCCCACTGTTGCATGCGCGCTCTCTCTCTCTCTCTTTAAAAAAGGAAAAAAAAAAAAAAGATACTAGCAAATCTCAAAACACCATTTTATATTTATAGTCTACTGGATATATTTAAAAGAGCAATATACCCCATGTTTATAGCAGCATTATCTGTAACAGCCAAACTACGGAAATAGCCCAAGAGTCTGGCATACCTGTGTAATACGTGTGTGTGTGTGTGTGTGTGTGTGTGTAATACACACACACTAAAATGGAATATTACTCAGCCACCAAAAAGAAATTTTGCCATTTACAATGACATGGATAGAGCTAGAGAGTTATTATCCTAAGAAAAATAAGTAAGAGAAAGTCAAGAGTGCCATTAAGATTTCAATCATGTGGTATTTAAGAAACAAAACAGGAGAGGCAAACCAAGAAACAGTTTTTTTTTACTATAAAGAACAAGCTGGCAGTTACAGGGTGGGGGTGACTTTAAGTGATGGGGATTAAGGACAGCACTTGTGATAGGAGCACAGGGTGTTGTATAATACAGTAATTTAACACTTTCATATACTGTACACCTAAAACTATATTAACACTGTGTGTTAACAAGCTGGAATTAAAATAAAGACTTAAAAAAACACCTACAATGAGCACCTCACACCTGTCAAAATGGCTAAAATCAAACACACAAGTAAGTGTAGGCAAAGATGTGGAGAATAAGGAAACTTTGTGCACTGTTGATGAGAAAGCTAACTGGTGCGGCCACTGTGGAAAACAGTATGAGACGTCTCAAAAAGTTAAAAATAACATTACCATATGATCCAATAATTCTACTACTGGGTATTTGCCCAAAGAATACAAAAACACTAATCTGAAAAGGTATTTATACCCCTATGTTTACTGCAGCATTATTTAAAATAGTCAAATTATGAAAGCAGCTCAGGTATCCACTGATAATGAATAAAGAAGTCATTGTATGTATATACACAATGAAATATTAGTCATCTGAAAGGATGAGATCCTGCCCTTTGCAACAACATGGATGGATCTAGAGGGTATCATGCTAAGTGAAATAAACCAATTAGAGAAAGGCAAATACCAAGATTTCACCCATATGTGGAATTTTAAGAAACAAAGGGGAGACAGCTGGGTAGTTCAGTCAGTCAAGCAGCCAACGCTTGCTTGGTTTTTGGCTCAGGTCCCGGTCTCAGGGCAGTGGTGGGATGGAGCCCTGCCTCAGGCTTCCTGCTCAGTGCAGAGTCTGCTTCAGATTCTCCCTCCCTCCCTTCTACCCCACCCTGCTCAGGCTTGCTGTCTCTCAAAAGGATTAAATCTTAAAAACAAACAAACAAGCAAAAATATAGACTCGTTAAGTGTAGACAACAAACTGATGGTTCCCAGAGGGAGGTGTGGGATGGCAGGAATGAGTACAACAGGTGAAGGGATTAAGAGTATACTCATTGTCCCGGTGCCCAGGTGGCTCAGTGGGTTAAAGCCTCTGGCTTCGGCTCAGGTCATGATCCCAGGGTCCTGGGGTGGAGCCCCGCATCAGGTTCTCCGCTCCGTGGAGATCCTGCTTCCTCCTCTCCCTCTGCCTGCCTCCCTGCCTACTTGTGATTTCTGTCTTTCAAATAAATAAATAAAATCGTTAAAAAAAAAAAATGGTTTGATAGGCCATGGTAGGAATATTGGACAAATTCAGCTATTTTTATTGATGGTCAGTTCTTGCTACTACAAATGAAAGTAAAAATCCTCGTTTGTCTATTCTTTATATACTGACAGCATTATAGCTAGGATAAATTACCAAGTGAGGATTGCTGGATCAGAGGGTTAATTCTTAAAAATTGTTTTTGTTACGGAATACATTTTACATACAGAAAAATGTATATAAAACACATGCAAACATCTTAGAGACTAGTAAGTTCAGACTGGTCAGTTCACAAAATAGAGAATAAATCACATACTACACAAGGAAAGCTTTTCCCAAGGTATACGCTACTACTGGGGCTTCTTAATAGCAATGTTCATACAAATCACCCAGACTTTTTAAAATGCAGAATCTGTTTCCATAAATCTGGGGTGGGGCCTGAAGTCGTTTCTAAGAAGCTCCTAAGTGAAGTTTAATAGGTCCAGAAACTGAACTTTGATTAGGAAGATGGTAAGCACCTGGAGTGCACTAGGCCCTGTATTAGGCACTTTTGCAAATATTGTATCATTTAATCTTTATTACAACCTTCTGAAGCAGGTTTAATCATCTTCATCTATTAAGAAAAAAAAATCCTCTCCATCTATAGATGACTAAGCAGAAGTTCACAGGGCCACAGAACTAATGACAGAGGGAAATAATGCCCCTTGGTTATTTTATTAATGAAACTCCCCCACCCTTGGAGGCTCTTTCTGTGCTGAGCACAATTATTTCCAGCTCTTAAGATACCTTCTTCAGCAGAAAAACATCAATATCATAATCAGTTCTGAGTTTGTATCTCAAGGCAAAATGGAATCACAAAGCCCATAACAAAAGAGAGCACAAGGTAGGTTCCTCGGCCAAGAGCGTGAGCAACACCTGGAAACTTGTTTAAAAAAGTGCCAATTTTCATGCCTCATCCCAAACTTACCTGAATCAAAAACTCTGGGGGTGGGAGTGATTCTCATGCCTACTAAATTGTAAGAGCCACAGATCATCAATAAAGGATTACTGGTGGGGGCACCTGGGTGGCTCAGTGTTAAGCCTCTGCCTTCTGCTCAGGTCAGGATCTCACAGTCCTGGGATTGGGCCAGGCATCAGGCTTTACCTCAGCAGGAGCCTGCTTCCCACCCCACCCTCCCACACCTCTGCCTGCCTCTCTCTGCCTACTTGTGATCTGTCAATAAGTAATAAAAAAAATCTTTAAAAAAAAAAGGATTACGGGGGGGGGCAAAACAAAGAAGAGGTTAATATGAAATTAATTTGGGAAATGAGGAATTAAAATGAGTTACTCTGGATTTCTTTACTACAAAACCTTAATACGTTACAAACTTGCCTGTCTACAAACTCTCCCTTCCAGGAGAAACTTAGGAGAGCAGTGTTCAATAGGATTAAACTGCCCATGATGTCCAAAGTTGGTTTTGCTTCCCGGGGCCAGAGGGTTAATGGCATATACTCAGAGTCAGACGAACTTGAGTGTGAATCTGAGCTCTGGAATTATGAGTAATGGCAGCACAGGAATTGTAATTGTAGCCATGATGATGGTATCACTACCAGTTCCTTTCTGTTTACAGAAATTACGTGTTATAACTGTACATACACAAGAAAACAGAAAGCAGTATTCCTATTTGCCAGAGATAGCCAACTTTTAGTAAATGGATGAATACCTCCTGGTCTTTTTTCTTCATTACACATTTATACACTCATTTGATAACAAAATCACTGAAACTAATCCCTGTCACTTTTATAATCATTTGGTTCCAAGCTATCTCTCCCACTAGACTCTGTGCTTCTTGGGACAAAACTGTTTTTGAACTTTGCATTCCCAGTACCAGAAAGTCTACGTAGCCCACTGCACAGGCATTAAATATTTACTGACCAAGTAAAACAACAAAGAAAAAAATCCGACTATATATGATGATAAGAAAACAAGTTTCCACCAAACTCAATTTTAATGTCCGTTGAAACACAAAAGAATGTCTAGGCTTTGTTGTGCAGTCTTTGCTTATAAAGTCCACTATCACATTTTCATATATAGTATAAGAAATATTCTTCTCTAGTCCCTGCTATATATATAAAACACTTTTTTAAATGTTTTAAGACATTAAGTATGTGCATAGAAAGCAAAAGCAAGATGGGATGGTAGTTAATTTGGTACCCAACAGATCTCAACTTTTTGTGGAGAATGTTTGTCAAATTTCCCAAATTCCTCTATAGCTCCTGACTCTCGAAGGAAAATGGCTTTCAGAACACCAAGGAAATGATGCTGAGAGCTCAAGTTCACCACCACCTCTGAAAAAAGTGGAAAGACTTTCTTCTCTGAACAAGCAACAGCAGGCACCTTTCTGCAAGTACCATTATGACTCCCTTTAGTGGATTATCCTACAAAAGGACACTCTCTCTAGGCAGCTGACCTAATCATTTGTTCTTATACAGTCATTTTAATTACCTTTTTGGAATCTGTAATAATGGAATTTGCCTGTCCTAGTATATTCAAATCAAAAACATAGACATGTTTTTTAAATTTAAAATCCTTATTATTCTATAGTTTATCTTGGAAACTGAAGTCCATGAAACATAAAGCTACTTTTATTCACTTCTAAGTAGAATTTGTTCTACTACCCATGAGTCTTCCAAAATATTTAATGTATCAAAAGCAAATGCAGCTGTATCCCAGACTGCTTTTAGCAATTTTTACTAGCTTTTTAAAACCACTCTTCCTCAAGGTGGCACATACACATACATATGTATATGTGTACACACACACACACACACACACACACACACGGACTATTACTCAGCCATATAAAAGGAGAGTTTGCCATTTGCAACATGGACAGACTTGGGTATAATGCTAAGTCAGGTGGAAAAGGCAAACACCATATGGTTCCTTTTATACGTGGAATCTAAAAACACAAATGAACCAGACTTTCAAATGCAGAGAGTTGGTGGCTGCCAAAGGGAAGGTGGATAGGGGGATGGGTGAATAGATAAGGGGATTAAAAGGTACCAACTTCCAGTTATAAAGTCGTGGTGAGGCGCCTGGTTGGCTCTGTCTGGAGAACGTGTGACTCGTGATGTCAGGGTCATAAATTTGAGTCCCACAAAGGGGGCAGAATTTACTTTAAAATAAAAAATAAAGTCATGGGGATGAAAAGTACAACACAGGGTATATAGTCAACAATACTGTAATGGTGTTGTAGAGTAACAGATGATGACTATATTCATCACGGTGAGCACTGAATAATGTACAGAACTGTTGAATCATTATGGGATACACCTGAAACTAATACAACACCGGATGTTAATTATACTTAAATAAATAAATGAGCCAAACTCCTAGAAACAGAAAGGACTCCCAGGACTGTGTGGTAAAGGAATGAGATGCTAGTCAAGGTATGTTTTAGGGAATTTAATGTACAGCTTGGTGGCCACTGTTAATAGTCCTGTATCACAGACTTGAAATTTGTGAAGACAGTACATCCAAAATGTTCTCTTGAAACATCTGGGTGGCTCAGGAGTTTAAGTGTCTGCTCAGATCATGATACCGGGGTCCTGGGATCCAGTCCCACACTGGGCTCCCTCTGCCTGTCACTCCCCCTGCTTGTGCTCACTCTCCCTCCCTCTCTCTCTCTCTGAGACAAATAAAATCTTTTTAAAAAAAGTTCTCGGGGTGCCTGGGTGGCTCAGTGGGTTAAAGCCTCTGCTTTCAGCTCAGGTCATGATCTCAGCGTCTTGGGATTGAGCCCCACATCAGGCTGCCTGCTCAGCAGGGAGTCTTGCTTCCCCCTCCTCTCTGCCTGCCTCTCTGCCTACTTGTGATCTCTGTCAAATAAACAAACAAAATCTTAGTGGGGGAAAAAAGTTCTCTCCACCAAAAAAAAAAAGGTGTGTGTGATGAAAATGTCAACTTTATTTTGATAATCAATTTGTAATACATGTGTATCAAATTATCACACTGTACACATCAAATTTACACAATGTTGTATTTTTAAAATATATATATATATACTCCTTCTTATAATTACTAAAGGACTCCCAGCTGAGGTTTTGCCATTCTTGTCACCTTTCTCAATCCATGCAGCTCAATACAAAGGGCTAGAACAGAGGAACAGACCCTTATCCTCACCTGTCTCAGCTTTGGTTAATCTTGGTTTCAGAAACTTGGTATAAGACTATCTCTCACTGTCTCACTGTCATAAGAGCCATTCCTTTTCTAATTCCTCTTGCATAAAGGCTAGAATTTCTTTCAGGCCCAGCTGTTATTTTGGAGTACAGGTAAATTGTACACAGAACTTAGTATGATTCCTGACTCATTTACTTCTTAGACTTTCATGAAAACAAAAACATGTTACAGGCAAAAAGAAAGTTATGACTGGCCATTTGCCTACTTAATTTTTAAAAATATTCAGACTCAACCAAAAACATAATGAAGTACCAACTCTTGAGTTTTTGTTGAACCACTTATCTATCTTCCATGGACATGTAAAATTTCCCTCATACTTGGAAATATTGATCCTAAAAATAAAGTTCTTTAAATTTTGTCCTTCTCCTGATAATTGGCAAATTGCAAATAAATCAACCACTATATCCCACTTTGCTATAGTGAATACTACCTAAAACATTAAGTATCATCTAAAAACTTTCCTAGATAATTTAAAATTAAAGAACAGACAAAGTAGGAATAACTTTTAGCATTAGCTTTTAAATTAAGTTTATCTTGTATCTAAGATATTCACACAATCACACCTTCTACCATGTATCTATCATTAACACTGTATCTTCATTTCAGTGTGCATATTATAGTGTTGTACAGTAATCCCAGACAGAGTGGCATGAAGGGACAGAGCAGAGAAATGGGAGCAGCAAGAAAAAATTTCATTAATCCTTCCAGTGTCTCTCATTTCTAACTTACTTTACAATTACCCCAAACATGAAAGGGTACATGTTGTAGGACTCCATTTATATGAGGTTCAAGAAAGGGCAAAACTAATGATAATATAAACAGGTAATACTAAACAGCCTTTTGGAAGTAGGGTGGGAATGATTGTAAAGGAGCATAAGAGAACATCTGGGGTGAAGAAAATGTTCTCTATTTTGACAGTTATATTACACAGTGTATTGTCAAATGTAATT
Source organism: Mustela erminea (assembly GCF_009829155.1). Taxonomy (NCBI): domain Eukaryota; kingdom Metazoa; phylum Chordata; class Mammalia; order Carnivora; family Mustelidae; genus Mustela; species Mustela erminea. Next base: position 45,836,443 of record NC_045624.1, read on the forward strand.
GTCAAAAGTCCTTAAACTGTACACTTAGGATCTGTGCATTCCAATGTATGCAAATTAATCCTAAATTTTTATTTTTATTTTTATTTTTTTAAGATTTTATTTATTTATTTGACAGAGAGAAATCACAAGTAGATGAAGAGGCAGGCAGAGAGAGAGAGAGAGGGAAGCAGGCTCCCTGCTGAGCAGAGAGCCCGATGTGGGACTCGATCCCAGGACCCGGAGATCATGACCCGAGCCCAAGGCAGCGGCTTAACCCACTGAGCCACCCAGGTGCCCCGATCCTAAAATTTTAAAAAAGGGAATAAAGTAAAGTAGTTCCTTTCCACAAAGCGGTCAGTTCTCGATGATAAGAAAATCAGAGAAGGCTCAGGAAAAAAAATTAAAATTAAAAAAATTAGAAAAGAATGTGATGGGTTACCCTGCTTGATGAAAACAGGTTCCGTGTCTGTTACATTCACTACTGAACAGCACCTAGCATGTGGCAGAAGCTTAATACTTTGTTTTACAAGTTAAATCTCAAATACAAGAACTACACAAAAATATCAAAGAACTTTAGCAAAAAAAAAAAAAATTTAACTAGACATGAAAAAAAATTTGTAGACCAATGGTTGTTAATTTAATTCTTGAGAATCTGATAAAAACCATGAATTATTCCTCCAAAACATTTTACATTAACCACAAAATTTTGTATCTCATTTCAAAAGCTTTATAGACTACCTGAAGTTTATCCTATGAACTCAATGACCAAGACTGTAAGTAAAGAACATCCTTCCATAACTAGACTTTAATATTTAATATGTATAAAAATGACAACTCTGCTTTGAATTAAATTTAAGAGACTATATAATGTTATCACTGCATTTTTTTCCTTTTATTTTTCCAATTCTACCAGTTCATTCATTTATATTGTTTCACAGATTTGTGAAGCATTCATTTAACTGTATTTTAAAAAAAGAATTTTTTTTTAAGTAAACTCTACCCCCCCCCCCATGTGGGGCTTGAACTCATGGCTCTGATATCAAGAGTCCCATGCTATACAGACTGAGCCAACCAGAGACCCCAGAAAAAGAACTCCTAACTTTCTTTCAGATACAACAGCCAATACAGAACATTTCCTCTATTTTTTTCCAGTTTCGTATCATTTTTTTCCTCTCATAATGATAACTCATTATGAAAGCAAAAATACTTCCTTTTCCTTAAACAATGAGGATACTGAAGAGTTTTCATGGTGTGGTGGGCAGAATAATGAATGGCCCTCAACATGTCTACAGCCTATCCCCTGGAAGCACGTTAGGTTACATAGCAAAGTCGAATTAAGGTTGCTAGTCACTGATCTTAAAATAGAGAGATTATCCTAGATTACCTGAGTAGGCCCAACTCAATCATAAGGGTCCTTAAAATGTGGAAGTGAGGCAGAAAAGTTAAAACCAAAGAGAGGTCAGTGTGAGAAAACTTGGGCCAATGTTGCCCCTCCCTGTGAACACAGATAAGGGGTACAGTTGGTCTCTGGATGCTAGAAATAGACAAGGAAACGGGTTTTCCCTCAGAACCTCCAGACGCAGCCTAAACACCTTGGTATCAGCCCCTTGAGACCCATCTTTGTACCTCTGACCTCCTAACTATACTACATTTGCCCTGTACTCTGTTACAACATCCATAGGACTAAAACACACGGAGAAATGGGGGCGGGGGGGGAGGGGGGAGGACACTGATGTGATTCAGATTCATAATGATTTATATAGCTAAAAGCCAAATTCTTTAACATATCAGAGGCTTAGTTTTCTCATTTATAAAATGAAGATTAGGTTCTCTGTGTATTGCAAAGTGTTACCTGATAATACAGAGTATCTAACTATGCTTTTATAAACTATAAAATATCTACAGATATGAACTAGTAATATTATCACACAAGTTAACATTCATGCTGGGATATTAAGATAGAATAAATAAATATACGTATATAACTAAGAGTTCTATAAACAAGGCTTCATTGATATTTACTGAAACTATGTATTTCTTAGAGTTTTAGGCCAAAAAAATTAATATCTAAGTTTTTAAGAAATCACTTCAATGATTTTAAATAATCTCTATTTAAATTTTAAATAAGCTCTGTAAGAATAAGAAATTTTAAATAAGCCCTATGCCCAATGTGGGGTCTGAACTCACAACCCTAAGATCAAGAGTCACACTCTAGGGCGCCTGGGTGGCTCAGTCGGTTACTCGTCTGCTTTCGGCCCAGGTCATAATCCCAGGGTCCTGGGATAGAGGCCCACATCGGTCTCCCTGCTCCGAGGGGAGTCTGCTTCTCCTTCTGCACCCCTCCACTCACACACTCTGTCAAATTAAAAAAAAAAAAAAAAAAACCTTTAAAAAAAAAAAGAGTCACACTCTACATACTGAGCCAGCCAGGAGGCCCTTCAGTGGTAAATTTTAAATGTAAGAATTAAATCTTCTATTACATACTTCTATATTCCATGAAGAACACATCATATAGGGGCTCCTGGGTGGCTCAGTGGGTTAAGCCTCTGCCTTCAGCTCAAGTCATGATCTCAGGGTCCTGGAATCAAGTCCCACATCTGGCTCTCTGCTAGGCAGGGAGCCTGCTTCCCTCCTCTCTCTCTCTCTCTCTCTCTCTGCCTGCCTCTCTGCCTACTTGCGATCTCTGTCAAAAAAATAAAATCTTTAAAAAAAAAAAAAAACACATCATATAGCAATTTATAAAGCTACTAAACATATAATAAATCATTATAACAGAGAATTTAATATTTATAAAATTATGTCACTTGGGAGTTATGGTCAATTTTAAATCATCTTTAATAAAACGGAAGAGAAATGATCTGGATAAATACCATTCACAGAATTTTTTTAAATTAGTTATTACCTTTGGACTTCTCACACCATACTTCCACAACAAATACTCTCTTCTTTTTCCGATTCTTCATTACTCTGAAAGAGTTCAAATGTTCCCCCCAAAATGGGACAGACACAAATGGGGGCTTACATAATTTAAATCCCTCTGAAACTAGATCCAATATATCTGAAACAGCTAAAAATCACCTTAAAAAATCTTGCCATTAATAAAGGTCTTTTTTTTTTTTTAAGATTTTACTTATTCATTTGACAGAGAGAGACCGCAAGCAAGGGCAGTGGCAGGCAGAGGAAGAGGGAGAAACAGGCTCCCCTCTAAGCAGGGAGAGCCAGATGTGGGGCTCGATCCCATAACCCTGGGATCATGTGAGCCATAGGCAGACACTTGACTGAGCTACCCAGGTGCCCCAAAGGCCCTTCTTCATTTATAGGAAACAAAATACTTTTACATAGCATTTTAATAATTTAACTTCATAACTCTATACCATTGGAACTGACACAATAAATCTAATTCATAAAAATTTAATCTTTTAAGTCAATAACCTGGGGGAAAATATTTAAAACCTATAAACCAAAGACTAATCTGCAGAATATATAATGAACTACAAATCAATATAAAATAGGTAACATAACCAAAAAAATGGACAAAGTCAAGGAGTAGGCAATTCAAAAAAGAAATACATACAGCTAATAATAATCACCTGAAAAGATGCTTATTTTCACCAGCAATCAAGAAATGCATATAAAATTTTTTTTTGAAGATTTTTATTTATTTGACAGAGAGAGAGAAATAGAGGAAGCACAAGCAAGCAGAACAGCAGGCAGAGAGGGAGGGAGAAGTAGGCTCCCTACCAAGCTGGAAACCCAATGTAGGGCTTGATCCCAGGACTCCACAATCATGACCTGAGCTGAAGGAAGCTGCTTAACCAACTGAGCCACCCAGACACCCTGCAAATCAAAATTTTTCAACAAGTGAAATGTAGGAAAAGGTAACATCTAATAGCAGCTAAGTCATGGAAAACTTAGTATTGTCATATAATGGTGCAAAATAATTAGTAGTGCCTCTGAGGGGGGATATCTATTAAAATCAGTCATCTATTCAATTTCCATTAAAAATTAAAGTGTGTATACCATTCAACTAGAAAATTCTACTTCTAGGTATCTGTTGTATAATAAAGAATCTGTCTGGTCTTTGTTCCAGGGTTCCTGGCACAGAGCTTCTAAAACCCTGGAATTTCCTGAGTGATAAGAATGTCTTCACTATTCATGAGCCCCCTGGGATCCCATGTGACTTTATGCTGCTAAGACAATTCAGAATAGAGGCTAGTCACCAGAAAGACCAACCCTCAGAGTAAAGGCTTGAAGGGTGATGAGCCAGGCCAACAACCTCTAGGGAGTAGAGGGAGTGAATGACTGAGTCCAACCATATAGCCAGTTTTTAACCAACCATATCAACATAATAAAACCCAAATAAAAAGTCTGGACACCTAGGCTTTGGGAATCTTTCTAATTCGTGGTGAACACACTGTTGCGTCAGGAGGGTGACACAGCCCGATTCCATGAGAAGGCAGGAAAGCACAGTGTTCAGGATCCTCTCAGATTGCAAACTATGTCTCTTCATTTGACTGATCCTCATTTATATCCTTTATTATAAAACTATAATCCCAAGTATACCATTATCTTGAGTCCTATGAGTTATTCTAGTGAATTATCAAACCTGAGAAGTCATGGGACCTCCCCTCCCACCCCCATTACTCCAAATTTGTAGTCCTTTGATTAGTACAAGAGGCCTGGGAACCCCAAAATGTAGCTGAAGCTGAAATGAGGGCAGTCTTCTCAGGACACTGCCATTAAATTTGTGGAGTCTGACACTAATTCCAGATGTTTGGTGTCATAATAGTACCTCCCTGAGAACAATCTGTACATATGCACATATTGATAAAGTTGTTTTTTACAATACTGGAGAAGTGTAAACAACCCAAGTGCTTACCAACATAAGAATGGTTAAATATATTACAGCACATGCGTATTATGGAATAGTAAGTATGCAGCAGTTGAAGATTTAAACTTATATGTCCTCCCACATTAAAAAAAAACTCCTACACCCATTAACAAGAAAAAAAAGCAGGTTTTAGAAGAATATAGTAGGACCATGTTCTTGTCAACAATAAGTCTCTATCACAAAATCTCATACAAATGAAACTTTTTCTCTGTAAGTATGTAAATCAATTTATCAAAAAGTTACGAAGTACACATACCAAAAAAATGGTAATAGTGACATCTGGGAGTGAATGGGATCACCAGAAAAGGAGTGAAAGTGACTTTCTTTTTATCTGAGTTGTTGAAATTTCACAGAAATGGATTCGTATTTCTTAGGCAATTAGGAAAAACAAGAGGACTTCCAGCTGAAGACAATTGCCTGAATACATTTATCAGCCTCCCCTCAGTTCAAACATCTTACTAAAATAGTCAAAAATGTGTTTATTTAAAAGGAATTCAGCCTTTAAAAGGACAGAGGGGGAAAAAGGGATCTCCTTAGACTACGGAAAGAAAATGAGTGGGAACTTTCACTGCAGAATCAGAAAAGCAGAAAAGCAAGCTCATTTACACAGACAAAAGAAGTGGCAGGCACAAGGAGAGTAAAAGAGAAAGATTTACTGCAAGTCTCTTTCCAGTTTTCATCCCTGATTTCCAGCAACTAGGCAGCTGTTCCTCTCCCAGGCGGGAATTATACTGGAGTTTTGTTATTTGGAGAAAGAAAATGTCTGGACTTGGGGATAACAGGAATAAAGACAGAGGTACCTACTGATAATGTATATGGAAATTAAAGTACAGCACTGAATGTTACCATTCCTGACTTTCTTCTCACTCTGCTCCTACAACTAAGTTATAAAATAGTACATCCTCGGGGCGCCTGGGTGGCTCAGTGGGTTAAGCCTCTACCTTCGGCTCAGGTCATGATCCCAGGGTCCTGGGATGGATCCCCACATTAGGTTCTCTGCTCAGCAGGGAGCCTGCTTCTCCTTCTCTCTCTGCCTACTTCTGCCTATTTGTGATTTCTCTGTCAAAGAAATAAATAGTCTTTAAAAAAAAAAAAAAAAAAGGTACATCCTCCAGGCAAAAAAAGAGAGAGAGAGAGAGAGAGAGAAGCCACTCTAAAAAATATGACCATTCCAAAGAAAAAGACAATTTAATTCCGAGGAATTTCTTAATTCCTAAGAAAAGGGGCCCAGACAGATAACACTGCATACACGGACAGCTTCCAATGAAAATGAGCTGAGTGATCAGCCAACAATCACCAACATTTGAAGAGAGAACCTAATGAAAGACTGAAGCCAAACAAAGAGAAAAAGCAACTGGGAGGGAACTGAGTGAGTAACTGGAAGGAAGAATGAAGCATATGCATACACAACAGGTTATCATTAATATTCTTAGAAAAAGATACTGTACCCTCAATATAGAACAAATGAAAAAAATCAGACAAAAAAGCTCTCAGAAACTAAAAAGATTACAGAAATAAACAAAAGTCAAGTAAAGAGTTAGAAGGTAAAAGTTGGGGGGAACCCCCCCATAAAAGGAACAAGAAACAAAGATATAAAAAAGAAAAAAAAAAAGATAAAGCAAAGGATCACTCTAAGCAGCCAACATTGAAATAAAGAGAAAAGAAAAAAGCAGAAGAAATAATCACAGAAATAATTCCAAAAAAATCCTATCCAAAATGATAGGTTAAGAGTTAGCAGAAAGGGCCTATCAAATACGATGTGCAGAGTTGGATGAACACAGACCCATCCCAAGATCTATAATATTGTTCTTCCACTTAATACCATCTGCATTGTACTTCTATCATTTGCAACTGAAAAGAAAATCTTAAGACTCTTTGACAATGCAGTACCTCTAGGTTATGGTAAAAATAACAAGAGGGTAGCAAGAACAATAAACAATAAATTTACCAAAGATGTTAAAGCCACTTTCGTGTAACTCCTAGGTTACAGAAGAAAAAAATCTAAGTTTAGTTAACAAAAACACTCCTCAAGAGAGTTCACTTACTTAATAGTAATGAAAATACTAAGTATCAAAAGCTATGGGAAATGACTACATGTACCAAGGAATAATCATCGCCTTAATGCATTTATCATTAAAAAAGAACAAATGAAAAATAAAATTAACTAAGAAGCTAAGAAACAGGCCCCTCTTGCTGGCTCAGTCAATACAGCATGCAACTCAATTTCAAGGCCGTGAGTTCAAGGCCCGCATTAGGTGTAGTGCTTACTTAAAAAAAAGAAAGAAAGAAAAGAAAACTAGAAGGGCACAATTAACTTTACAAAATGAGAAAGAAAGAAAAGAGGTAAGGGCAGTACTAATAAAAAAAATCCGTAATAAAAGTGGTAAAATTTATCATTCAAACCAAAAGGTGGCTCTCTGAATTACATGTAATAACTCACCATGTATATTATATGATTTCTTTGTTCTATTTTTCTCAGCTCATATGTATACAAATAGTAGAAATTTATAAATTATCACAGGCTAATCACAATTTCAACAAAAATAAGGCATACAGATGGCCAGAATTTATTAAATTCAAATGATGGAATATACTTATTTTTTGAGACATTAAATTTACTGTAAAAAAAAAAAAGAGAGAGAGAGAGAGAGCACTGAATAGAATAATGACTGATGGGTGTAACTCAAAATGAATCTACCAACCTGCCCTTTAAGTATTAAAAACCTCACTAGAGTTTTCACAGAAGAAAAAAAATGAGATACTTCTGAAATTATACTCTGCTAGAAGTTGCCCTTTCCAAAGGGCAATTCAGCAATAGAGATCCAAAGTCTTGAACAATCACAGCTCTTGGTTCTAACAATCCCACACCTCTGATAAATTTTTAAGAACAGGAGAAACATAAACACATGCATGCCAGGATTTTGACGACACTTAGTTTGTAACAGCACCCAACTGCAAATAAACCGTGTAAACTCCGCCTCCCCGTTCACTCTCACTCACTCCTTCAACAGCTCATCCAGCCGTCTCCATCTTCTAAGAATAGGACATCCAGAGTCTGGCCACTCCTCACGACCTCCAGTGCCACCACCCTGGCTAAGTCACTGTTACCTTTTGCCCTTATTTTTAACTCCTTTCTTGGCTCTTGACCTCTAGTGCCCACTCTTGAACTGTGGCCAGAGTATCCTTTAAAAGCCCAGTGCAGTTATGTTCATCTTCTGCTCAAAAGCTCTCAAGCGTTGGGATGCCTAGCTGGCTCAGTCTGTAAAGCCTCTGCCTTCGGCTCAGGTCTTGATCCCAGTGTCCTGGGATCCAGAGCCACACTGGCTCCCTGCTCAGCGGCCAGCCTGTTTCTGCCTCTGCCTGAGGCTCCTCCCGCTTGTGCTCTCACTCACACTCTGAGAAAGAAATAAAATCTTTTTTGTTTTTTTAATATTTTTATTTATTTATTTGACAGAGAGAGTTCACAAGTAGGCAGAGAGGTAGGCAGAGAGAGAGGAAACAGGCTTCTTGCTGAGCAGAGAGCCCCATACAGGGCTCAATGCTAGGATCCTGGGATCATGACCTGAGCTGAAGGTAGAGGCTTCTGAGCCACCCAGGCACACCAAAGAAATAAAATCTTAAGGAAAAAACAAACAAACACTCTCAAATGCCTCTCCATCTCTCTCTAAAACAAAAGTCAGAACCAGGGGCGCCTGGGTGGCTCAGCAGGTTAAATCCTCTGCCTTTGGCTCAGGTCATGATTACAGGGTCCTCAATCGAGCCACACCAGGCTCTCTGCTCAGCGGGGAGCCTGCTTCCCCTCCCCTCTCTCTCCCTGCCTCTCTGCCTACTTGTGATCCTCTCTCTGTCCAATAAATAAATAAAATCTTTAAAAAAAAAAAAAAAAGTCAGAACCAGTCAGTGGTTACAATGAATTTTCTGATTCTGCCCCATCCCACTCTTCTCTGCTCTCATCTACCACCCTCTGCACTCTAACACCGCTGGTATCACAACTGTTCAGGTTTCACAACTTCGCACCCCAATGTGGCAGGTGCATTCATTCCTCTGGGCCTTTCTAGTTACTGTTCCTTCTGCTTGGGTATGCTTTTCCTTTAGAGATCCTCACATCTTGTTCGCTTCTTTCTGCTTGAATGTCAACCTTGTCAATGAGGTTATCTCTGAAAAACTAACAGAAGGACAAAGTCTCCACCCCATGATGTCTACCCACCTTTCCACTCCATTTTTCCCATCACATTCAACACCCTTTGACACAGTTTTTACTCATTTACTGTCTCCCTCAAGTAGAACAGAAGGTCCATGAAAGCAAGGATAGGTGTTTTACTTCTTCATTTCTGTATCCTTAGGATGGTGCACAGCAAAGTGGGTCCTCATTAAATATTTATTTAGTGAATTTTGGAACACTGAGCAGCCATCAAAAATGTTATAAAAAATTCAATGTCACAGAAGAAACTAACGAAGTGAAAAGAGCAAAAAATATCTAACCAATGATCAAAGAAGAACTCAAGAGAATTTAGACAATATTTTTAACTGCATGTTAACAAAATCACTTCATAATTTGTGGGATTCAGCTAAAGCAGTTCTCAGAGGGAAATCTCTAGCTTTAAAATTTTACATTAGAACATCAATCACAAAAGTTTAAAATGAAAAGAAGATACATAGGATAAGTGTTCCAAATTTTCTATCTAAGACATATATATGAAAAAGTAGACATCAACATTTGATTCTGGTTATTTCTGGCAGTTAAGTGCAAGTCATTTGCAATTTCTTGTGTTTTTCAGTATTTTCTGCATTTTAATTTTCTCTCATGAACATGTATTATTTTTATAATTAAACACTTCCGGGGCACCTGGGTGGCTCAGTGGGTTAAAGCCTCTGCCTTCGGCTCAGGTCATGATCCCAGGGTGCTGGGATCGAGCCCCGCATCGGGCTCTCTGCTCAGCGGAGAGCCTGCTTCCTCCTCTCTCTCTGCCTGCCTCTCTGCCTACTTGTGATCTCTCTGTCCAATAAATAAATAAAATCTTTTAAAAAAACAAACAAAAAAACAAAACAAAACACTTCCATCACTTCTTTTCCTTGGGTTTGATTCTAATCGCTGTCTCCTACTCTGCTTGTCTCTTAAAATTCTTGCTTGCCATATTCCATGCTTGTTCCCCAGTTCCATTTATATTCATCCCTTAGTAATCTTATCCATTTTTTGTCTTCACTTAGAATTTGCTAACTATTTCTCAAGTTTTGTAATGCCCTAAATTACTGATGTATATTTCTAACTGCTTAAAGGATGCTTCTACATGGAAACCCTGAAGTCACTCAAAATTTAAGAGGCCTGCAAGAACTCATTTCCTAAAATTTTTTTCTTTCTTTTTTAGATTGGTTAATGACATCAATATGCACCCAGGTTCTCAATCCCATCAGTTTTACCTAAGAAATCTCACTGAAATCTAACTTTTCCTCTCCTCCACCAAAGCTTTAATTTCAATTTAGGCATCTTCCACCAATTATAGTCTAAGAGAGTTCTTATCTTCCTGCTCTCTCTCCCCTCCTAAGAAGCAGGATTGTTTGTTTGTTAAGATTTTACTTATTTGACAGACAGAAATCACAAGTAGGCAAGGAGGCAGGCAGAGAGAGAGGAGGAAGCAGGATCTCCACGGAGCAGAGAACCTGATGCGGGGCTCGACCCCAGGACCCTGGGATCATGACCTGAGCTGAAGGCAGAGGCTTTAACCCACTGAGCCACCCAGGCGCCCCCTAAGAAGCAGTTTAATCATGAGTAGCAGTACACTAACAGTGTCCAGGCCAAGCAATGCACTCACTGCTCAGGAAGGCTGCCATCCGTATCAACTATGACCATAGTGGTGCCTACTTTAAAACCTGGTTAAGTAAAACAAAGATACAGCACTATAAAATCTTTCAACAAATGGTCCAAACAGACTTTTCTAGTTTCACGTTCTCATCCTCCTCCTTACACCCTATAATCCAGAACCGTTAACTTTTCAATATGCCCTATCAAAAGCCAAGGCTTCTATGGCTTCTTCCTTCATCTGGAATGTTCCCTGCCTCCCACCCCAAACACACACATGACTGCTAAATCCTTACAGTTCAAATGTTACCTGCCTCTGTGAAGTATTCCTTACCTAAGAAAAGGATACCTTACAAAGCATTTTGTAACAACAGTCCTATTATAGCACTTGTTACAATGTATAATAATCTCAAATTCAACTGAGATCTGAGCAAGCACAGGAGAAACCTTGTTAGTACTCCTGAAAACTACAATGCCGGCCCCTTAAAAAAATAAATTCCTGTTCACTGAAGCAACATTTACCATACATTATTACAACTTTTCTGAAATAAATAAAAAATAAATTTAAAAATAATTAGAACAGTTGTTATGTTTGACTCGTCAACATAAGTCTACAATCAACACAGTGGATGGACTTTCGGATGGCCACACATGATCCCCACCTTCTGACATTTACATCTGTCATTCCCTCCTCTTGAGTCTAGCAGGACCTGTGAGTTGCTTCCAACCAGGGAAAGCAGCAAAGCAGTGGTCTTTATGTGATCACATGTCCGTATCTATGTAAGAGTGAACGTAGCACCAGCTTACCTCGCTGGGTTGTCTCCTTCGCTGCCTTTGAAGCGGCAAGATGTCATGGGCTTAGCAAATACGAGGAAATAAATTCTGCCAACTTGAGGCAGCTTCAAAATAGACCCTTCCCCAGCTGACTCTCTAAGGAACAACCCAGTACTGGCATACCTTTATTGCAGTCTTGCAGACCCACGCTAGACGGAACCCAGTCTCACTTATAGAAACTGAGATAATAGGTATGTGTTGTTTTGGACAGTAAAATGTATAGGAATTTGTTAATAAGGAGAATAGAAAACTTATCATCAAAACTTAAGGTTTTCTGAACCCTTCGCTGTTTATACAAAAGACATGTTTTCCCCAATTTCTAAACACTTAAACAAGAGTAGAACAAACCTAATTCATTAGTTAATACCAGTCAAGTAAATGCACAATTAAGACATATGGGCACGTGGGTGGCTCAGTTGTTAAGCATCTGCTTCGGCTCAGGTCAAGATCCCCGGGGGCCCAGGATCGAGCCCCTCACTGGGCTCCCTGCTCAGCGGGAAGCCTGCTTCTCCCTCTCCCATTCCCCCTGCTTGTGTTCTCTCTCTGTGTCAAATAAATAAATAAAATCTTATGAAAATATTTTTAAGTACTTTGCTATATAAAACTGTCTCTATACTTTTTTAAAACCCATTTGCTAGCATACTCAATCATGCACATATCCAGTATATGTAGTTAAGTATAACATTAAGGCAATTCTCCCTATAAACACAGAATAATCAGTATTTTAAAAGCTTGTACCCAATTAACTTTATTGGTAACCAAAAAAACAAGAACAAACCAGTAAGTAACCAGTAAGTAGTTACTGGTTACCAGGCAAAGCAATCAAACTGGAGGGGTCTGGGGACAGGCTGGAGGCACTATCCTTAGTAGTACAAGGACTGGCTTTGCAACTAGCACAGCATCGAAAGTACTCAGGTCAGTCACCTTTCCTATCAGATGATGCCCGGTACAACACAAACCACTCCTCCCTCCAGCCCACCTTCTACCCTGCAGACAAGAGAACTTTCAGGAGAAAAAAATAATAAAAGAAAGCTGGAGGTGAAAAAGCAGAAAAAAAGAGAATTTTCAAAATAGTCCCAAAGCAAACTTCCAGGACAGAGCCCACACTTCAGCATAACAAAGCATACAACACCAGGTATCTCCTACAGTGTTTAAAGATATGTGGGATTACAACTGAGAAACATGAACCACCAGAGTTGTTCTTTCGGGCAGTGACCAGGTTGGTAATTAGAAGTGTAATTTTTCTTAGGAAGAAGGAGGTATTTCTCTTCTGCCACACTACATAAAGGTTTTCAAATGAATAAAAGAAAATTCAGAAATAGGAAGTAGATTAATCACAGCATCCCGGATTCAAATATTTTGGCATCAGATACTGATAAGAAGTGAATGATGGAGAATGATTCATTAACAATTAATGGAGATAATTCACTACCTTAAAAACCTGCATCTTTCTGGAAGATTAAGAGAAATCTATCTAGAAATACAGATTTCATTGAACATATGCCATTTTTTATGAGCTAACCCACACTCCTTCAACATAAGGAAGATGTTTCCTAAGTAACTGAAGGCGCATGAATTAGAGTCAGACTACTGAAACATTCAAGGTGACAACAGACCCTAACAGACTCAAGCCAATTAGGAGAAGGCAGAAACAACTGATTACCACCAGTTAACTGTCTAGATTAATTCATTTTACACTTTCACTTCTAGACTCATGTATGGTTATGAAGCCCACCTGCTACCTCTAGAAATAATCTCCATTCACTTGAATGTTTTTATAGTCCAATTTACCTTCCCTACCCTTGCTGGATCATTAAAGACTATCCTACCACCCATAACAACTGATTTTATGAACATTTAACAACTTGAGAGTGGAAAAAATGTAGACCTAAAATAAAGCCAAAAAAATCCTAAAATACCACCAAGGCTTTTAAATATTAGCCTATATGTCACTAAAGGCCTGTTTTAAAACAAAGGTGATAGACAAGAGAAGGCTTTTGTTCACTTTAGTATTTCTAGACTTAGCAGTCCGAAAGAAATAGCAAAATAAGAAAAACTGTTCAGTTCTAGGAAATGCTACGAAATTTCTGTACACTGAATTTCTGTACACTAAAATTTCTGTAAACTAAAGTATCAGAGAAAACTGAGTAAGATTGTATGCAGCTAAAATACATACTCAAAACATAAAACCGACACAGAAAATCTCACTCAATTTGGTCATTCATTATGATGAAACTACTAACAATTCAATTTGCTGGACTACTGTTTTAAAAACGAAGACGAGTAGTATACTGTTTAGGTTTTCTATAAGTTACACGACAGCCCAAAAGAGAAAAACAATTTTGCATCTTATTAGTACCATATTTTCTTATTACAAAATAACAAATACCAATTAAGTTTTAAGAAATTACAGCAAAACTTCCCACTAATTTGGAAATAATTTTTCTCAATTTTCAGAGGGAATTACTTTACATATGCCCAAACATTTATACAATTTATAACTGAATAAACACATTAATACAATAAGACATACTAAAATTAAGTCAATGTTAAGTATAAAGTGTAATTTTTTACAATAAGACTCATTATCTGAAAATAAATATAAAATAAGACTATCATCTGGCTTCCTAAATCTCAGGATGAGGAAAAATATGCTTCTTTTAAGTTTCTCTGATAAACCTACCCATTGAAATAGAAGTAAAAAAACAGAAGTAAAGCAAATGCCAATAAAAAGGTGTTTTTACGTAACGTATTCCATACCCCTGTATCAACTAGGACTTAAGGTACTGACGTATGATTTGAGTTCCTATCATGGAATGGGAACAAGTAATTTCTCTGATCCTCTTCCACACTCTCGCAACTGGAGTTCCTCAGCTGAAATACCAAACACAGATTATCTGACTATTTTCTCATATTTCAGAAAGATGATATAAAACTAGAATCATTCTAAGAGCACGGGAGAAAAAAGCTAATTAGCTGCCATACAAGAGATGACTTAGGACATTAGGGCTCTATTCTCTGCAGAGACCTGGCTAATAAGAAAGGCTGCCACAAGTTCCACAGTATCACTGTGCTATTAGGCCCCAATCATCCTAACCCTGCAAAGTACAAAAAGAACTAAGCACTCAAAACTAGGAACTTAAATAAGGAAAAAGATAAATTTGCTCTACTTCTACTTTTACAAACCAGGTCTTTGTCCTTTGCTAATTTACTATGAATTAAAATCCTAAGTGTCAAATATTTGCCCCCTGCTCTGAATGGAAGGTATTTATTTTCAGAAAATAAACCCGTACAGATAAACTAACTCTTTGTTAAAGGAAATTATCAGCCCTTTAAGCAAGCAGTATATTATAGTAAGATACTAATTTGACAAACTTTTTCTCATTCTTTTAGCAAGCTTTTATAAACATCTTTTGATCATAACCGCTAAATGCAAATTTTCACTTTAAAAGATATTTTAAAAACCAGCTTATCCTTTATAAATGCACTAAGCTCCCATTCTCAAGAAACTGTCTTTTGTTATTCCTCAGTTTAGTGACTACGGCTGTGTTAAGATCAAAATAATCTTCAACTATGTTAATTATGATTAAATCACAGTAAGGACAGCACTAGTTCTTTTCTCAAAAATAGAAGTTTTTTTTTTTAATGGCCCAACTTTAGAAAATATCAGTATTTTTCTTTACACAGCAAAATTTTAACAATTGGAATAAAGTAGTTTATAGTTGTTCTATACTGAATGTGCAAAGCAATATTAAGAACATGAAAAAAATGACATTCCCATTTTCAATATGCTAACATAAATACTGATACTACAGAGAACATCAGAACAGATAATTAACATTACTGAACATTCCATTCACCAACTCAATTTCTCACATATATAAACATATGAAAAAAAGGGCCACAAAAATGGAGGGAACCATTTCCTCACTGTTCCAGCTGTGCTCACTTGTGAATTTATGTAGTACAATAAAGCAATGATACGGAGATGTTTTTCTTCTATAATCAGCCTATCTAACCAGATAAAACTTCCAATTTCTTCTGAACTGGGAAGGGAGGAGTGTCTTGATTCGTTTAGGGTATTAGCCGTTTGAAGTAAAGTGAATCAGTCCTGGACATAACTGAAGAGGCCAAATTCGGTTTCCTCAGATCAAGTGCACCCTTCCTGTTTCTACATCAAAGCACATCATTTTGCTATTAAAAATTTCCATTTATCGCAAGTGACCTTTCCTGAACTCGTAGTCAACACTGCTTTTCCAAAAGCACCTATGCTTTTGGCAGTTTCCCTAATTAGCGTCTCTTTAAAACACTGCTTTCAATTTTTAAAATGCCCTGTCCAAATTAAGCGGGGCTCATATTAACCCTTATCTAAAGTAGCAGTTCACTGGGGTCAAAAATACATTTTCCATCACACATTCAACCAATTAAACGCTACGCAGTAGGTGGGGCTATGTACACAGACTTAAGGATTAGAGCTTTACTGTAACAGTCCAAACGAGGTAACTCCCTCCTTTTTCAAGTAACTCCTATGTTCTTTGAGACCCTCTGACCTCCTGGCCTTTAAAAACGCTGCCCGCTTCGGTCCCCAGTTAGAACTACGTTTGGCAACCAGTCTCCTCCTGACTTCCTGATACTGAAAGCTACCACCACGAGGACTGTTGCATCGGTTTGTTTCAAAACAATCTTTGCTCCGTCCACCCCAAGGAGAAAAGCAAGGGCTTCTTCCACTGGGCAGCCACGGTGAGGCGGGGGAAGGGGGGGCGGGGGCTTACACCCGGTGTCTAAGGAAAGCAAAGCCCGGGGAGCGGCGGGAGCGGCTCCGCCGGGGTCAAGCGGCGATTTTCCTCCCACAGGGGTGAGCCGGACGCACCGCGCGGCAAAGCCGCGGCGCTCAGGCTGAAGGAGAAAAGGAGAACGGTAAACCCCCGCGAGGCCGCGGCCCACGTGCCGCCCGCGAGAGGCAGGGAACCCGGGAGCCGGGGAGGGGAGGGAGCCGTACCTCCAAACATGTGCGGCGAGAGATGAGCTGGTAAGGAGCCGATCACCAGACGCGGCCCGCCGGGGCCCCCGCCCGCCGGCCGGTCTCTGCCTCCGCCGCCGCCGCCGCCGTCCTCGGGGCTGCTGTGTACCGAGTCCTGCGAGCCGTACGGGCCGCTGCTGCTGTTGGGGATGCTGAAGGAGGACTGTGCCGCGCGGGCCGCCGACGCCACGCTCCCCACGGCCCCGCCGAGGGAGCGACTGCGCGCGGCCGCTGAGGCCGCCGCGGCGCCGCCCGAACCGCTGGGCTGGTGCGCGCCGGGCACCTGAGCCGGAAACCTCCCGGCGGCCGCGGCCCGCGCCCCGCTGCTGCCGCCGCCGCCGCCGCCGCCCGCGGTCCCATTGGTGCCTCCACTGCTGCTGGAAGGTAGATCCGAGCCCGAGTAGGCGCGGGTGCGGCCGTTAGCAGCGGCCGGGCCGCTCTGCTTGGCGCCCATGGCCGCCCTGCCCCGGGCCGGGCCCGCGCGCGGCGCCCCGAATGCCGGGAGGGCGGGAGCGAGCGCAGGAGCGAGCCGGCAGGGCCGAGGCGCCGCGGCCGGCGCAAGGAGAAGCTCGTACGTCCAGTGCCGCCGCCCCGCGCCCCGAAGGGCGGTCGGCGCCCGGGGCGCTCTTGTGTTCGGGAGCGGCGGTCGAGACCGGCGGTCTGCGGGAGGTCGCGGGAAACGAGGAGAGGCGGAGAGGAAGGAGGTCGGGCTGCGGCGGACGCAGCTCGCTAGCTCTGGCAGGAGGGGCGGCTCAGGTGGCTGTGCGGCTGCCGCTGGTTTCGGTTCTGGTGCGCCGCGACGGGTCGCTGCCGCTCTCTGCTGCCGTCGCCGCTCTCTGCGCCCCGGGCCTCGGTACCGCCTCCTCCCGGGCTGCCGCAGCTACCGCCGCCATCCTCCGGCTCACACGGCAGCTCGCGGGTGAGTGGGAGGCGCCCGCCCAGACTCCGCCGGGGCCACCTACCCTCCTCCCCCAGCCACCCAGCTGTTATTAACGGAGAAAGAGGAAAAACGGGTGGCGCGTGAGGGGAGGATGGAAGAGGAGAGGGAGGGGCGGCGCGCGCTTCCCGGCAACCGTCGCCGCACTCCCCCCTGCGAAGGAGGGGCGGAAGGGGGGAGGTTCTGGGCCACAAAGGTGGGGGTGCCCAGTGGGGGAGGAGGTTCCCCGGCCCTCGCACCGGAAGGCCGAGGAGCAGCGCGACTCCAAAGTGCACCCGGACTCGGGTGTTTGGGTCGCAGGCAGTGGCCCCACCCCCGCCCCCTCGCACCGCCCCGCGGATTGGCTTCCGCCGGCTGGGCCCCGCCTCTCCCGGCCGTGGCCTTCCCGCCCCGGCCCCGCCTCGCCAAGGTACAGCGGTGTGGTAGGTGCCGCCACCCGTGGACCCGGTGATGGACAGGTCCTCTGCCCCGCCCCCTCCTCCAGGGCGCGCCCCCTCCTCCACGGCGGGGCCTAAGCCGATTGGAGGGACGGAGCCCCTCGGGGCGCCAACCAAAAGGCGGCCCCTCCTCTCGCACGTGGCCTCGGGACCCTGGATTAGATCGCGTCTCCCAACTTCTCGTTTCCCCAGCTGGGGCTGAGAATGGCTGTGTCCTGGGTCCTGACCCTCCAGTTTGGGTGGGTGTTAACTTGCTGGTTGGTGTTACTCGGAGTGTGTTTTTTAAATAAAACAGAAGCTCAGCAATGTTGATGATAAAAGACGTTAAGAAACGCGGAAACATAAGTAACAAAGAAGGCAGAAGTCAACTCGATCTTAATTAGACTTACCCATAAGTTGGAAGAACTAAAGATAATGCAGCCTGACCTTCAGTTGTAGGGCAAAAAGCGTGGGGGCAGAGAAATCTGCATCTGATTTAGGAGATCTGGGGTCTCGGTCTGGGATGGATCAGAACTAAATTACGGTGCGATGAGCAAACTTTACCTTTCTGGACTTTAGTTTCCTGACCTAGGGCACCGACAGCTTTCAAATCCTGTAATTTCTCTAGGGGCACCTGGCTGGCTCAGTCAGTTGAGCCTGAGACTCGATCTCTGGGTTGGTGAGTTCAAGCCCCACTTTGGGTGCAGAGATTACTTAAATAAATAATAAAAATAATAATAAAATCCTGTAATTTCTCTAAAGTGGAAGGTAGCAAAATTCTCCTCGGTTCGTTTCTAAGTGTGATAGAGTATCTTGGTATCAGAGCATGGTCTGGATATACATTGTGAAAGTTCTTGTGAAAGTTCCTGAAGTGTCCACTATGTGAAAATAATAGCAGCTGGTATTTTTGTACGAACTCCAAAAATAAATACCATCTTTTTTCCACGTTTGTAATGTCATTTATGTAATGATTTTCATCATTCAAGTATGAGAATTAAATTTTCAATAAAAAGTAAAGAATATATGTGTAGATATAGATGTATTCTGTGTATATATAAAACATCTCAGAATGTATATGTATGTATATGTTTATCAGTGGATTAGTGTGTGCATATATATATATATATATATATAAATGGAAAAACAAATCTACTCAATGCAAATCTAAAAATTCTTTCATCCTGTTTATGGGCTTACTGAAACCATTGGTCACTTGGTAAGCAGAGAAAAATTTGAAAGGTTGAAGTGGTAACCAGAATGACAAGTTCTCATTCAAGAAGGTATTTAGTGATTTGATCTGATTTAACTTTTATTGAATGGCCTTCGGTGTAAAACTCTGGTTCAGCAGGAATATAGAAAAGTAACACACTTATTTTTAAAAAAGGAATAAAGGACTTTTGCAAGTCTCTGAGGAGCTAACAATTGGTAAGTTAAAGGATTTCACAGTCCTCATTAGATACGAATTTTTTTTTCTCATTAGATATGAATTTTTAAAGTTTAGGTTACTATAATATGGAGCAAATGCCTTTCAGTAGTTAAAGCTATTAAATGAAAAGATTAATGATAAAAACTGTATGGCTCTTAGTCATCTTCAGATTTAATTACATTTTGCTTCATCACATCCAAACTTAGTTTTATTTTTAAATCATTTTTACTCGGATGGTAATTACACCTTAAAGCACTCAACATTTATTCCTAACTAGGAAAAAAGAAATCCCCTGATAGCACCAGGCTTCTAACATTCACATCATCGACAACAGCTGGAATTTTACTTACATCTGAACAATTGTTTGATTTATGTCCCTTCCTCACCAGACTAAATTCCTTGAGAGCATGGAAGGCGTATGTCTTGTTTTAGTTTTAGTTTTAGTTTTTGTTTTTTGCTTACCATTGGCAGTGCTTGGCACACAGTAGCCTCTAGGTAAGTATTTGTTGAATAACAAATACTTGAGTGGCCAGAAAGTCATTTATAGGCTGAATGTTGGACATAGGAGAATAGAAATTGAAGCTGATTATGAAGCTCATAAAATATGTGTTTTGTGTTAGTTGGTGCCAGGCGAAGCATTCGTCAAGACAAGCTAAGCTACACAGTGGAATCCAACTGCTAAACTTGAGGGCCATGATGCTGGGAAACCCCTTTGTGAGCTCACCTGGTCTGCTCTCTCATCTCCCTTCATACGGTTCCCCATCTGGGTGGCAATCTTGGGTTTCTCTTCAAGTGGTGGCTCAGGGACCCAGGCTCTTATGCAGTGGCTAAGCAGGCTCCCAGAATGCTCAGAGAGCCCTTCTCTAAATCCAGTGTACCTGACTGGCCAAAGCAAAAGGGCAGACATTGAGAGAAGTTTCAGCCAAATGTGGAAAGGTTTGCATCCCTTCTCCCCAGTATCCATGCTGGCAGACATCAGTCACATGTTCTGACTCAACTGGAAAGGGGTCAGGAAATGTGGTCTTATGTGTGTACCCAGGGGGAAAAAAGGAAATACTTGTCAAGCACATAGCAAGCATATCTTTGCCACACACAAGAACAGTTGCCTGTCAGATATCTAAGCTAGATATTAAATCTTAATGAAACACTATACAATAAAAGTTAAGTTAGATGAAAAATTTCTAGTGACAGTTACTATTATCAAGCCATCAAAATGTGGTAAAGAAAAACAATTTTTTTGTGTGCATGCAGATCAGCTAAATTCTATCTACTTTAAATTGTGTTTCTAGAAATACCATCTAACAGAACTCTTAATTTAGCCATGTAGATCAGTGATCCTCAAAGAACAGGCTCCAGATTAACAGTATCTGCATTGCCTGGGATCTTGTCAGAAAGACAGATTATGGGGTGCCTGGGTGGCCCAGTGGGTTAAGCCTCTGCCTTTAGCTTGGGTCCTGATCTCAGGGTCTTGGGATGGAGCCCCGCACTGGGCTCTCTGCTCAGCAGGGAGCGTGCTTCCCCCCTCTCTCTGCCTGCCTCTCTGCCTACTTGTGATCCCTGTCTCTGTCAAATAAAATCTTTAAAAAAAAAAAAAAAAGGAAAGAAAGATTATCAGACCCCCACCCCAGACCTACTGAATCAAAAAGTGCTTGAATAAGCCCTCTACAGGGTTCTGATGCCCACTAATGTTTGAAAAACACTGATCTAGATAATCACTGGTTAGTTTAAAAAAAGAATACCATATTAAGATGTGATCATCATTTTCGATTAAATGTCCTCTCCATATGGATGTCCCCTGTGACCCCACTCCGATCACACCACCACAGACTAACTTCAGCATTCCCACTAAGTGTTATATTAATGCTTCCTTCTCAGCATTGATCATCCTGTTGATCTTGCTTGTTTGTCACTAAACAGTGCAGTCCAAGAGAGGCTTCACATCCATCCTATACCCCGGCCTAACACAGTGCCTGACACCTCTGATGGACAAGAAATGATCTGTGAATGAATAAATGAATGAATGAATGAATATTCCTACATGATTGTTTCTTGAAGGTCACACATGACCTTATACTTACCCTCCTTGACATCTCCTATGTGGCATATGCCCTCTCCCCCTTTTCTCTCTGGGTAGGCCTTTTTGATTCTTTCCCCATGAGGACTCTAGAGTTAGAAAACCTTGGCTTGTAATGCTCTTTCCTTGGCCCTCTTCCTTCCCTCCTCACTCTCTCCAAACAGGAATCCACATTAAGCTGTCAATGTGTTTTATCATCAACCAAACAGATCTGGCTTCACATAAAATTTGTCTCTTCTTATTATACCCTACCAGTTCTTCAAAAATTCAAAGTGCTGTTTCATTTAAATCAGTACACATGGGTGTACATCCAAATCTAGAACTGAAACAAGTTTTTTTTTTAATTTTATTTATTTATTTGACAGAGAGAGATTACAAGTAGGTAGAGAGGCAGGCAGAGAGAGAGAGGAGGAAGCAGGCTCCCTGCTGAGCAGAGAGCCCGATGCGGGACTCGATCCCAGGACCCTGAGATCATGACCTGAGCTGAAGGCAGCGGCTTAACCCACTGAGCCACCCAGGTGGCCCATTGAAACAAGTTTTATGAGCTCATAACCCATGCAACATGGGATGTACTCCACTTCCCCTTGTATTCCATTTCACTTTTGTGAAATGCTGGTCACTGCCTACTGAATTGATTTTACAACCAACTAATGGGTTGTAATCTGCAGTTTGACTACCGATGGTCTGAATCAGTGCTTTGACGCTTCAGTGCACCAAAGAATCATCTGCAGATCTTGTTTTTTTAATTAATTATTTTTATTAACATATAATGTATTATTAGCCCCAGGGGTACAAGTCTGTGAATCATAGGTTTACATACTTCACAGCACCCACCATAGCACATACTCTCCCCAATGTCCATCACCCAACCACCATGTCCCTACCCCTCCCACCGCCCAGCAACCCTCAGTTTTGCGAGATTAAGACTCTCTTATGATCTGTTGGAGATCTTGTTAAAGCAAACAGCCAGGCCCGACCCTTCATGATTCTCACTCCGTAGATCAGGATCTGACCTTGAAAATTTGCATTATAAGCTGCCCAGCGACCCTGGTGCCACAAGACCGCAGATGGTATTTGGAGAAGCACTGTTCTAAATGACATTTTCCCCTACACAATCAGAACTGTTCTTTTTCATGTCCTCGTGACTCTTAAGTAACAGAGCCCCAGCTCTTTAAAATTTCTATCTATGAAGCTTTTTCAGATGCTCTATTTTTCTTCTTCCTCACATGATTACGTGGTGATAGTATGAGCCATGACTTCTGGGGTTCGAAGTTAGTTTGAGTTGTTAGAGCACTGCACAGTGACAACATGGGTAGCTGGAAACCTACACTGGAGCAGGTAAGTTAGCTGTGGGCTTGTCAGTAAGAATACCTGTCTGATGGGGCACCTAGCTGGCTTAGCTGGTAGAGCCTGTGCTATAGAGATTACTTAGAAAAATAAAAATCTTAAAAAAAAAAAACAACAACAACAACAAAAAAATTTGACTGATGGGTTTGCTGTTACCCAGTTTGGATTTCAGTTGAGTCTCTTCCCTTTGGCACTTACTCTTTTGCGTGCTTCTCTTCCCTCTCTTGCCCGTTCCTTTTATTTATTATTTGTTTATTTTTAAAATTTTATTTATTTGACAGAGAGTAAGCACAAGTAGGCAGAGTGGCAGGCAGAGAGAGAGGGAGAAGCTGGCTCCCCGCTGAGCAGAGAGCCGGATGCGGGACTCGATCCCAGGATCCTGGGATCATGACCTGAGCCAAAGGCAGCCGCTTAACTGACTGAGCCACCCATGCGCCCCCTACTCTTTTTATTTTATTTTATTTTAATTAAGTAAAACCTTAACATTTTAATTCCCATACAGTTAACATACAGTGTTGTATTAGTTTCAAGTACAACACAGTGATTCAACAATTCCATATATTACTCAGTGCTCATCAGGACCAGTGCCTTCCTTAATCCCCATCACCTGTTTCGCTCATGCCTTACCCACCTCTCCTCTGGTGACCATCAGCTTGTTCTCTATAGTTAAGAGTCTGTTTCTTGGCTTCTCTCTCTTTCTCTCTCTCTCTATCTGGTTGTCTCTCTCTTTCCTTTGCTCATTTGTTTCTTCAATTCCTACATATGAGTGAAATATGGTATTTGTCTTTCTCTGACTGACTAATTTCATTTAGCGTTATACTCTCTAGCTCCATCCAGGTTGCAGCAAATGTCTTGCCCGCTCTTCTTATTTAAAAAAAAAAATTTTTTTTAAAGATTTTATTTATCTAGCAGAGTGAGAGGGGGAGAGAGCGAGCACAGGCAGACAGAATGGCAGGCAGAGGCAGAGGGAGAAGCAGGCTCCCTGCCGAGCAAGGAGCCCAATGTGGGACTCGATCCCAGGACGCTGGGATCATGACCTGAGCCGAAGGCAGCTGCTTAACCAACTGAGCCACCCAGGCGTCCCCCCCAAAATTTTTTAATAAGTAAATTCTACACCTGACATGGGGCTTGAACTCACAACCCCAAAATCTACAGTCACATGCTCTACCAACTGAGCCAGCCAGGTGCCCCTGACTTGCCCACTCTTTTAAAGCTGGCAGGGAAGAAGACCTAACACCCCATTTGTCCTCTCAGTAGGCCCCACAGCCTCCCAATAGGGTTCACAGTGTGGTCGGCACCAGACCTACACTTTATGCAAAAGTCTCTGCCATCCCATGTTTCTTCTCATTATAGGATGTAAAAGATGACCATGGTTTTACACCCCCCCCCCTTTTTGAGAGTTATACATTACCCAGTCTCTTTACCAAACTATAGGACTATTTGTATAATTACCTATTTTTAAATAGGCCTTTTTCCTATTATTATATTTCCTTTCTTTAAAGAAATAAATGGACCATCTTAAATTTACCTTTTTAAAAAAAATTTTTTTTAAGATTTTATTTATTTATTTGAGAGAGAAAGGACAAACAGAAGGGACAGAGGGAGAGCAAGAAGCAGACTCCCCACTGAATGGGGAGCCCGAGGCAGAGCTCAATCCCAGGACCCTGAGATCAAACGCTTACCAAACAGAGCCACTCAGGTGACCCTAAAATTTATCTTAATATATCCTACAGAAAACCGTGTTTAGGATTTTAGTGGAGATTAGAAACTTATATCTTACATTCTTTTTTTTTTTTTAAGATTTTATTTATTTATTTGGCAGACAGAGATCACAGGTAGACAGAGAGGCGGGCAGAGAGAGAGGAGGAAGCAGGCTCCCCGCTGAGCAAAGAGCCTGACCTGGGGCTCGATCCCAGGACCTGACCTGAGCCGAAGGCAGAGGCCCCAACCCACTGAGCCACCCAGGCGCCCTGTATCTTACATTCTAATACCAAAGTTAGTTTAGAAAAATATTTAGGGATCACATTCTTGGGTAATTTTTCAGGGAATATCCATAATTTGTATAATGCCTTTAACACACTCTTACTTTTCTATCATGAGTAAGCCAAATTCTCTCTTCCCTCTACTCTCATTGACCTTTTAATCAATCATGCCTATTTTCCAAAGGATGGAGCCAACCGCTACCAGATTATAAACACACACCATGAAGTGGGTAAGCTACAGCCAGGGTTAGGCCCTGGCTCTATCTAGTACTGGCTGTGGGATTTAGGGCAGACGGCTTAACCTGACTAAACTTGTTTCCTCTGTAAAATGCAGAGGATCATAAGAGCAGCCTCGCAGAAGAGTTGTGAGTCTCAGATGACTGAGTCTATTTGAAAATGTTTGGAATGTGTTAATAGATACGTGAATTTTTATCTCACCGTCATTAGCTCTAGCAGGTTGTACTAATTTGCATACAATCTCTAGCACATTGAGATATTGTAAGTATACTAATATTCACTGAATTTATTTTACTTTGTGTAATTTTAATGCATTATTGACACTTAAGGCTTTATGGGTAATAACTGTTTAGTAGTAATTTACTAATAAGTACGTACATGACTAATCTTGACACTAAGACTTGTCATGTTAACAAACCTACATCTTTCCACCATGTGACGAATGGTTGTACATGCATATATATCTCTATGAAATTTAAAAAGAAATTATCATTGAGAGACCAGGGATTAACTATTTGAAATCTCTAACATTTAAATCTTTTTTTTTTTTTTTAATATTTTTTGATTCTAGAGGGCAGTTAAATTACACGTTCACTAAGGAGACTTCAGGGTTCTGAATAGGACTGAATGTCTTATAAAAGCATTTCATGTTAATCAGTTGGTGACCAGATCCCTAAGCTATGTTAAACATAGATTCTGAATCATTTTCCTCTCTAAATACAGCTTGAGACACAATGTCAGCCCCTATTTTTATTATCTAAAAATAACTTAATTCTTCCTTATCAAAATGGCATAGAGTAGTAATCAGAGATTAAATATTTATATGATGCTCTACTCTCCATCCACTTTGGCTTGCAAATGATATTTTTTTAAAAATCCTTAGATGCCCTTATTTTAAAACCCTTCATACAAAACAACCACAACTCATGCCGCTTTTCCTCCATTATGAAGAAATTGCTTGGGCTCCACACATAGTGTTTAAAAAGGAATCCCTGATCTTTATTAGGGACTTACTGTTGGAAAAAAAAAAAATCTATATATATATATAGATATCTATCTATCTATCTATCTATCTATCTATCTATATATAAAACATTGAGCGGAAAGGTGTGACCTGGGGTCAGCACCAAGGGAATCTTGTTGGCCTACTGAAGTGAAGAAGAGCTTGGAGAAAAAATAGCTCTCTGCTACATAATGCATGGGACTCCGCCTCCAATGCATACGCCCTCTCATCCCTACTTCCTACCACTGCTTTAAATCACTATGGCTATACATGAATGATTAAAAAGTCTTATAAGACATCTTCCCTTACCCCCTCCTCCCACCACAGGTGGCCAAGAGCCCCAGTAAAGGCAAGTTCCTTATTTTGGGCCTAAATTGCATAAGGCCCCCGAGTGTGGAAATTCTGCTTCTATTTTATTTTTAATTCTCTACAGTGGCTGCTTGTAGAGCTCCCAGACAATCTGTGCACTGAAGACATTCAGTAGCTGCTGGGGATCATGAGGGACAGCAGTGATAAGGCAGGTTCTGAATTACTACTGACTTAACAGGCTGTCGTGGCCACAGTTAAGCATGTGTGAATCACATTTGCTTTGGCCACAGGAGTCCATCCCCTAGGTGGCCTCTTCCCTTGGAGTTGCTACCAACTGATCTATGCTCCCAGGGTAGGCCAGGTTGGAAAGGGTAAGCTCATAATTGCAGGTCTAACTTTTCTGGGCTGCACGTGGAACACAAGAGCAACAAGACCCACCATTGAGCCTGCCCCACCCTCCGTTTCCCAGAAGCCAGATGGGCTCTCTGGGATACAGGTCTAAACAGGGCAGGTATTAGTACCTAGCCCTAGAACTGGGTCATCCCTGGTGCCTGGAGACATCAAGATACCTTGGGACCCATACTGGAGATCTCTTCATTCCTTAAACCAAAAGTCACTGGAAATCAGTCACAGTCTGGATCTCGTGGTTAACATGAGGCAGGCCAAGTTCAACCAAACAGGGTCCCTGCCTCCAGAAACCTTACAGCTTATAGTCAGGGGACACAGATACAAATGATGAGACGGTTCGAGGACAGTGCGGTAAATGCATGCTGGAGTGGAGTGCAGGGATGGGGGCTGGGTGAAGGACAAGAATGAGTTTCCAGAAGTGGTACCTAGCGGAGTCTTGAGAGAGAGAGAGAGAGAGTTGACTTACGCAGCCACAGGTGTTCCTGGCTGAGGGGTCCAGGGAGAGCTTTGAGCTTCAAAAGCACCGCATGGAGTTCCTTCCAGCTGAAATGAAGAGTAGGAGGCTGGGAGGTGAGCTAATAACCCAGAAAAGTAGGTTGAGGCAGAGTCTAATAGGCTTGGTGTGCTGGGCTAAGAGGTTGGAATCATTCCAGAAGGCAAAAGGAACCTCACAAACAGGGAAGCAGCATGGTTGTATTTACAGTTTAGAAAGATAACTCAGGAAGTATTTTGGAGGATTTATTGATAGGAGGGACGAAAACAAAGAACAGTAGAAGACTGATGAGCCTGCTGATGTAGGGCAGATTCAAAAGCTATTAAGAGAGGAGCCTCCACAGCTCATGCAGACCAACTGGAGGTTGTACAACACTGAGAAAGAACAGTCAGGGATGACAGGGAAGCTTTCTGGTTCCTGCTAGCACTAGGTGGGAAATGTGGGGGAAAGATCAAGTTTGAGAAGGAGGGAGACCAAGTCAGCTTTGCAAGTTAGAACGAACCAGCCTTGAGGTCGTGGCAAGGCATGGGGCTCAGCTCTGTTGCCTTCAGATGCCCAATCCCATGTGGAATGTGCATGGGGGTATAAATGGGTTATTTCAGTCAGGTTCCTCAGAATCCTGGATTTCATCCTACACAACGCTCGTTAGTGCTGGAGCCCTGTCTCCTGCCCTCTCTGTGTGTTCTCCCTGTGCTAACTGGGTGCCATTCCCAGGAGAGACATCCTGAAAATGAGGGGGAAGGAGGGGTCACAAGGGGCAGAAGAACTTGGGCTGTGCAGTCAGATTGGAGGGTGACCAAATATTAACGCTGGGTGTGGCAAATTTATTTTTCTACACTGTTAACATTCCATGAGCAAAGGAAATTTGGGGCTTGTTATTTTCCAACATAGTCTACGGTACAAACAGTGGTTTCCTATTACACTAAATAGGCTGTTAAAAATTTCGTTATCTCAAACACTGCATCATATATTCTTTTTAAAATGACTATGTTAGGCAGAAAAATGCCCCTCCTAAAGATGTCCATGCCCTCATCCCTGGAGCCGGTGAGTACCTTACCTTACATGGCAAGAGGGACTTTGCAGGTGTAAAAAAATGAAGAAGCTTGAGATAGGGAGATTGTCCTGGATTATCTGAGTGGGCCTGATGTAATTACATACAATGAAAGAGGAGGGAGGAGAGGCAGAGGCAGAGAAGGTGGAGGGTGGTAGGAAGAGGACCTGACTGGCCAGTGTTCGCTTTGAAGACAGAAAGGGGCTGCAAGCCAAGGAATGCGAGTGGCTTCTAGAAACAGGAAAAGGCAAGGAAATGGATCTTCTCCAAGAGCTTTGAAGGCGGGGCACAGACCTGCTGACATAATGATTTAAACCCAGTTAGACCCATTTTTGGATTTCCAACCTCTATCTAGAACTCTAAGATAATAGGTTTGTGCAGTTTTAAGCAACAAAGCTTGAGGTAACTAGTGATAGCAGCACAAGGAAAGGGATACAATGGCTGTTCTTTTAGACTCCAGAAGCCCCCTGACTACAAGCTGCCTCAAAACCAGGAAAAAATCGAATAAACGTGACCCTGAAATCCTTAAATGCTTATGTGGCTAATCATACATATTTTTTTCTTGGCTCCCTGCCCACTCTTAGCCATGGTAGCATAGGCTGTTGTGTCCTGGGGCCGGGCAATACAGGTACTCGTAGCAGCATGCTGCTTCTACTTATTTTATTGTCTTTTTAAGATTTTATTTTTATTTAAGAAGGGCGCAGGTCGGGGGCCAGAGCAGAAGGAGAAGGACAAGCAGACTCTGGGCTGAACTGGGAGCCTGATGCGGTGCTTGCTCTCCCGACCCTGAAATCACGATCCTGAGATCATGACCTGAGTTGAAATCAAGAGTCTGCCACTTAACTGACTGAGCCACCCAGGCGCTCCCCCCATGCTGCTTTTAAAGGACCCTACGTGGAACACAGCCCCAACTTCCCGTTACCTATCTCAACACAGCCTTGCAGACCCGCACCTAAATGCAAGCACTGAGATTAGATGGTCACGGTATTAAAAAGAGCAGCCCCGGATTCAGGGTTTTGTGTTTTAAAATACACAAGGAGAACTCAAGGAAGGTCCCTGCGTGAAGTCTGGTCCATCTCCCGCAGAGGAGAGAAGGTGGCCGCTGGGAAAGTCCACACTGACATCTAGTGATACAAAGCTGCACTGCCAAAGGCTGGAAACCCGAAGCCGTTTCCATCAGTGGGCTCCTCATTTCCGAGATGTGTCACCCCCCAGAGGTTTCAAGTCCCATTGCGGACCAGGGGATTCCAGCCGTCCTGAAGCCGGGTTAGGGGAGGGGGCAAGGCAGGTCAGGCATCTTTACACTTCCATGCAGGGGAGCAAAGTTTAGCCACTTGACACTTTTAGCTCTTAATTTTTGGGAAATGATTATTTCCATACATTGTAAAGCTAAAGATTTTACCTCAAAAAGCCTATCTGTGCTTCCAGTGATTAGACACTTGAATCCCAAATGCGTTTCTAAGAGCACTTAAGTTTTCTAGGTTCACTGAACAGTTCTTTTGGCAGCGATGTCCTGAGCAAGAAATAACCTGCTTCAGGGATGGAACAAGAAGAGCAGGGGTGCTCTTCTTTGCCCTGAGAACTTTATCTGCATTCGGTTTTTATCAACTCTAAAGCCAAAAGCATGGAAGAAATGGCAAAGGATGCCTCTTCCATTTTCCCATTTTCCTTTGATGCGCATGGTAAAAATAAGTCAACAGATAAGATTTCTATTTCTTTCCTTAATGGGGGCAAAATTAGAAGCAAGGCTGGATTTTGAAGGCTGGTGCGCTAACCCAGGTGAAAGATGATGAGCGAGTTGTCCAACAATATGAATGTACTTAATGAGCTCTATAGTTAAAAATATTCAAAATGATAAATTTTATGTACATTTTACCAGAATTAAAAAAAAATAATGAGAGGTTGATTGAGTAACTGATTCAGTATCAGTAACGGTGGGAATGGAAGAAGATTCAACAGGTCTAATCAAATGATTAGATGCAGATACATTTTCATATCATTCTTATGGACAAAACATGCATATTAACTTCTAGCGCACTAGTGTCTGAAATACTGTTAAAACCTTCTCGTTGAAACAAACAGACCTGAACATTATGAAATAATCAGATTTTACAATGATGTGTGTTTTTTCATGCATGTAGAGTATTCTCTTTTGTGACATGTTAATATCAAGCTTCAAGCAAATCATGCAGATGGGAAAATCAAACGTGCTGCTCTAAAAACACACAGATTTAGCGAGAAAAAGGCAAAAGAGAAGAAAAGTACAGAGGTATCTTCTGATTCAGTTTTGACTGTCAAAAAGATGAGATGTAAAAGCATTACCAGAATTCAGTTGCTTCCTTGAGGTGAGGGAAAAAGGAAAAGATAAACAGGAAGGAACTTCACATATGACTTGTGCAAACAACAGATTCATAGATTTGGAAAAGATGATTTGTTACTTTTCAGAATTTGCAATATACTGGAATTGTGATTCACTGAAATTCTAGGGAGGAGTTAGAAAAGATCTTTAATTCCTTCAGTAAAACATAACATTTCAACTAAATGTTCAGATGTACATATATCTGGTTTCTCCAGCACATCTTTTTAACAGATGGCATACTACTAATAGATGTTATTTCTTCATCCCTACTCCCCACCAATGAGTGGGTTAAGAAGTGAAAAATACTGCCCAAACCAGTAATTAATGAGGGGAATGAAAGCTATGATTAGGATTTTATTTTAAAACTGTAGGTTTTTTTCTACTAAATTAAAATTAATTGATAATAACTGATGGGTTTCAGTAGGAAAAGAATTTACTCTGTAGCTTACAAAGAATTTAAAATGTACCACTCCCCCCAAAATTTACTTAAAGCCCCACCATACAGAAAATTTACTTTGTTTGATACACACAGACTTCAGAGAAACAAGAGTTTTGGAAAGCCAGGCCATTTCCTCTAAGATTTTGTTAACTTATTATCGGGGCGGGGAAGAGCAAGTGTCAGTAACCTTCAATGACCAGTATTAGAATGAATGTGATTTACAGTCAATTTTGAAATGGTGATGGCTTGATAAATTGAATAATTGAAACTGTCCTGTTTTTCACATTTAGTGTAATCAGGTTAATGGCTTTTATATAATTTTCCAAACTACTTAATGGATATATTTTTAAAAGATTTTATTTATTTATTTGAGGGGAGGGAGAGGGAGTGAGAGCACGAGAGAGAGAATGAGTGGGGGAGGGCAGAAGGAGAGGGAGAGGGACAAGTGGACTTCCCCTGCCCACAGCAGAGCTCAATCTCAGGACCCCAAGGTCATGACCTGAGCCAAAGTCAGACACTCAACTCACCGAGCCACCCAGGGCGCCTCTTAATGGATGCTTTATTATTTAAAATAATTATCTTTCTAGTCAGACAAAATATAAAGATTCCAGATTTTCTGGATTCTTGTAATGATTTGTATCTGTTAGAGCAGGAAGAAGTTTCTATCTGTTGGAGCTGTAATTCTAGGCATTGATCAGACCAATGCCTGTCTGTGATGATATATTCATAGAGATATAAGAAAAATTAGGACAGGACACCTGGGTGGCTCAGTCGTTAAGCGTCTGCCTTCGTCTCAGGTCATGATCCCAGGGTCCTGGAATCAAGCCCTGCATCTGGCTCTCTGCTTGGCCCAGAGCCTGCTTCTCCCTCTCACACTCCTCCTGCTTATGTACCCTCTCTCGCTGTGTCTCTCTGTCAAATAAATAAATAAAATCTTAAAAAAAAAAAAAAAGAAACAAGAAAAATTAGGACAGGACACCTGGGTGGCTCAGTCGTTAAGCGTCTGCCTTCGTCTCAGGTCATGATCCCAGGGTCCTGGAATCAAGCCCTGCATCTGGCTCTCTGCTTGGCCCGGAGCCTGCTTCTCCCTCTCACACTCCTCCTGCTTATGTACCCTCTCTCGCTGTGTCTCTCTGTCAAATAAATAAATAAAATCTTTAAAAAAAAAAAAAAAAGAAACAAGAAAAATTAGGACAATGCAATAGTCGTTTTAAAAGAAAATCTATATGAAGCTAAATGTCTTCAAACAGTATGGTGATCCCTAAAAAATTTGAACATACAATTACTATATGACCCACCAAGTCCCACCTCTGGGTATATAGCCAAAAGAATAAAAAATACAGATACTGTATACCCATGTTCATAGCACCATTTTTCACAATAGTCAAAAGATAGAAGCAACCTGTGTCCATCCTTGGATGATATATTAACATTGTATATACATACACTGGAATATTATTCAGACTTCAAAAGGAAAGAAATTCTGATACAGGCTACAACAGGAATGAAACTTGAGGATATTATAGGAAGGGAAATAAGCCAGTCACAAATAGACAAATACTGTATGATTCCACTTGTATAAGGTTAACTAAAGTAGTAGCCAAATTCATAGAGACAGACCATAGAATGATGGGGCTGTGAGGAGGGGAGATGGTGAGTTGCTAATGGATAAAGAATTTCAGTTTTGTAAGAGGAAGAGTTTGGGAGATTGATTATAAAAAGCTTGACTGCTGTTACCACTACGAACTCTACCTCAAATAAATAATGGCTAGGTAATACATTCTATGTTATGTATATTTACCATAATTAAAGATTTCTTTAAAGTCTCTTAGAGCTAAATGTATTCAATTTACAAGACTTGCCTTTAAAGATTATGTCCTTTCTATCCTTATGATGATTGTAGATGTCAGTAGTTCGGGGGATTTGTTTTTTGTTTTGTTTTGTTTTTGTTTACTTCCTTACTTGATACAATAAACATTTGCATCCAAATGTTGATTCCTAAACTCAGTTTGAATTTTTACTGGCCTGTGAAACCTAAAAGATGGGGAACCGTTGCTCAAGAGATCCATGGTTCTTACCTTTGTTTTTTCCTGCCTGCCCCAATGCACTGGTGTGGATGATACACTTACATCAACCAGAGCCTCCATAGGGCTTATTGTCTGGGGGAATTTGGGCCCCAAAGGGGCAGTAGGCATATCAGAATGGCTGGCAGTCACATATACTAGGCAAAGGCCCCATGAAGTTCTAATAGGGCTCTCTCCCCCTTCTAGGTTGCGTTGACTCCTCCCCGAACCTAGCTAAACTGAGAATTCTTGCTCAGTAATATTCACACATCTAGAATATTTAGTGGGGCTAGAGAGTACTTGGGCTCTTCATTTGCCTTCTCTACAGGGCTGCTTTAACCTCCCAGAAAATGGGTAGGACTTCCAGGGAAGGCAAATCCTTCTGAAATCTCCAACCAATACTATATATATAGATAGAAGACTTTATTTATTTCTAACACTAGTCCTTCACATGAATTTGAATACATTTTTCCTTACTCTCCCAGGCTAAGTTGTTTAGATATTCTGGCTCATTGTATCCTCAAGGAAAAATTGAAGTGATTAAGTCAGGTCTTTCAAACTGCAGGTTATAACCCATTAATGGGGCAGGAGACAAATTCAGTTAAGCATGACCAGTATTTTTTTCTCTCTCTCTAATGAAAGAGAAGTATATTGAAAGACTAGACAATATCACAGTGCATCACACAGAGTGAAGATAAATACTATTTCATGAAAATTTATATATATATTCTGGACTGAGACATAAAATGTTTCTCCTAAATCGAGCCATAGTCAAAAAGGTTAGAAAACCGCTGGATTCATTAAATAATCTCTATAATCTATGATAGCTTAAAATTCTATCAACTCTCACTTTCATAGTGAACACTGAATTCTTCCTTCACCTCCACACCAGCTCCACCCCCCTCAACAAATCCCAGAGTTCCTATTTATCCTGGAGACGCATGTGGTGTCCTGTGAGCAATTTGCCTTGATTCCTTCATGCAGACTTAGATGTTGGGCCCTCCGCTGGGTCTCTCCTGGCTCTGGGATAATGATTGTCATAATGCTTATTCTATTCTATTGTAACTGTTTGCACACCTCCCCAGCAAACTGTGCCTGCATTTAGTGAGGTCTGTTGCACGTAAGAGAAATGAGCGAAGGAAGGAACCCACAGCTGTATTTGCTTCAAAGAGTGATTCTCAGACCCATGATCCCATCAGAATCCCTGGGGAAGCTTTTTAAAAGCCCAGTACTCATACCACACCCAGACAATTAAACAGAATCACTGTCAGTGGAGCCTGAGCATCCCGGCTCTTCAAAGCTCCCCAGGGAGTCCGGCATGCAGGCAAGGCTGAGACCCACTGGACCTGGGGAATCTCATTACAATGCAGATTCTGATTCCCTCCATCTGGAGTGGGATCAAGACTCTTTCTCTCTACTTCCTTCCTTTCTTTCTCCTAACTTTCTAGCCCTGTCTTCTTCCACTCTGTGCACCTGCCATCCCCCAAACATACAGACCGTCCCAAGTTTCCCACCTTGTCCTCACTGTCCATGTTATTCGCCCTTCCTGAACGTCTTTTCCATTTGCCACTTATCAGCTCCTCCTTAACCTTCACTGCCCAGCCAAAATGGCACCTCTTCCGGGAAACGTCATATGCTGTTACCCTCAGCTCCACCTGTCTGAGCCTGCCTCTCCCCATCCCCCAGACTCCAGCCTGGAATCCTGCCGTGATTTGTTCCAACTATGAACTATGGGTTCTACTTTGAATTTGGTGCAACACCTGGCCCACTGCAGGTCTTCCAAGTGTTCTGAAAGAAAGGATTTAAAGAAGCATGATGCCAGGAGCATTTTCTCTGGCTCTGATTAGAATGAAGAGCTTTTATCCTCCATAGGGGACTTGCTAGAGAAAATCCAACATGTCAGATCCAAGCCTATTTCTTCATCTATAAAGTAATATAGAGAATAATTGCTGCTGCCCAAACCTACCCATGTGAATCCAGTAGGGTGATAAAAACAAGTCCTGCTGTTGAAGTGTAACATGTTGAAATAAAGAGGGAGATGAGCCTTCCATCTCCCTTCATCTGGCTCTCAGCCTAGGGCCTGTGGAGGGTGGGGGCAGGAGAAAATTCTGAGATCTGGCAGATGGCTAAATAGAGAATGTGCCTATGGGAGGTCAGAATGATTCATCCTGACTCGAATGAAACTAATCTGGAGAATAACCATTTATTGATCATGTACACAGGTCAATTACTGTGCTACAAATTTTCCATGCCATTTATTTATGTAAAGCCTCTCTTATAAGATAGATATTATGATTTCCCATTTTACATTTGAGGAATCTGAAGCTCAGCGAGGTTAAGTTACTTGCCAAGGGCACAAAGCTAGTAAGTGAAGCCGGTACACATAATCTTAATATTAGCAATGCACATGTATGTGCCTGGGTCTTTATGGAGCATGCTGCTTGGACCTTACAACCGCCTTCTGAGTTAACATACTCCATTATCAGATGGGAAAACCTTTAAGCAAATAGCCCAAGGTCACATGGCTGGTAAGAAATGGTGCCAGACAATTTGCTCCAGAAACCGCATGCCTGGCCACTACCTTCGCTGTCTGTCAGGTCTGTTTGGTTTTATTATATCGACTTCTATGCTGTCTGCTTCTCCCTCTCCTTCTATGGCTCCCCCTACATGTGCTCTCTCTGTCAAATAAATAAATAAAAAAAATATTAAAAAATAAATTTATTAAAAATTGAGATACAGTTCACAACCATAAAATTTGCCCTTTTAAAGTATTAAGAAAAGTCTTTTGGGGCACCTGGGTGGCTCAGTCAGTTAAAGACTCTGCCTTCGGTTCAGGTCATGATCCCAGGGTCCTGGGATGGAGCCCCGCATTGGGCTCTCTGCTCTGCAGGGAGCCTGCTTCCCCCTCTCTCTCTGCCTGACTCTCTGCCTACTTGTGATCTCTGTCTGTCAAATAAAGAAATTTAAAAAAACTTAAAAAAAGAAAAAAAAAAAAAGAAAACCCCCTTTTTCCCTGCTCCTGGCTTGCTTCTGGAAAACACTCAGCCACTTTCTGTCTCTGTGGATTTGCCTGTTCTGGACACTTTTATATAAACAGGCATCACAGAATATGTGACTTCTTGAATCTGGCTTCTTTCACTGAGCTTGATGTCTTCAAGTTTCATCCATTTTGTAGCATTTAATACCACTTCAGTCCTTTTTATGGTTGAATAAGATTCCATTGTATGGATATATATATCTATATCTACATATATATGTAGATCCAAGATACAGATATATATTAAACACATTTTGTTAATCAGTTGATGACATCTGGGTTGTTTTCACCTTTTGGGTATTATAAATAATGCGGCTACGAGCTACACCCTTTTGTGTGACATGTTTTCAATTCTCTTAGGTATGTATCTAGAAATAGAATTTCTGGGTCTCACAATTACTCTCTAATTTTTTTGTTTGTTTAGTTCTTATTTCATAATCATGAACTTAACTCTGCAATCCAGCTAGATGTGACGGGAGGAAGGAAAATATGAAACCCGTAGAACAGCAGCAAGAGCACAAAGATTATAGGATATTTGGAGCAGGTAGGGGTGAGGGGGTGCTCTCCTGAGCTGCAAAAGGAATGGTCTGGTGGTTAAGATAAAATGGAAGTCAGGTTTATTGGATTTGACCACAGTTAGCAATGGTGATTTTTTTTTTTTAAAGATTTTATTTATTTGACAGAGAGAGACACAGCAAGAGAAGGAACACAAGCAGGGGGAGTGGTAGAGGAGGAAGCCTGTTTTCCCACAGAGCAGGAAACCCGATGTGGGGCTTGATCCCAGGATCCTGGGATCATGACCTGAGCTGAAAGCAGACATTTAACAACTGAGCCACCCAGGTGCCCTGAAAATATCATAAAATTTACAAACCTTTAGTTGGACTGACAAGAAGAAGAAGTTTACAAAAATCAGGACATTACTATCAATCTCACAGGGAGTGCTTATGAACAATGGTAGACCACAATATAGATCAATTGGATCTTATCAAAACTAAAAATGTGCTTCAAAGGAGATGATTACAGTGGAAAGACAACCATGGAATGGGAGAAAATATTTGGAGATCCTGTGTCCTGGGAGACCTGCTCTCCAGGATACAAAAAATCCTTTTACAACTCGATGATAAGGCAAATAACCCAATTGCCCTCAGGGCCCAAGATTCATTCATCTTTGGTCTTATACACAGATCATGAATATTCGTTAAGTACACTTCTTTTAATAGACTTTTTCACTGTTTATAACAGCTAAGCTGTGGAGGCTTACAACACTGATATGCGGAAGTATTAGACATTGTGATGTCCTAACCGGGCCACAACCAAGTTACATCCAGGTACAAGCCAAGACATCAAGATTTGGGGCTGGAAAACACACTCTCGGCACAATCACTTAAAGCCGCCATCACTCTGGACAAGGAAAAGCACTTCAAGCTCTGCTCCCGTGATTGTGAAAGTGAGACCCAGGGGACCTGGGGAAAATTCAGCTTCTTTATCTCTTGTTTGCTAACCACGTGTTCACACCAGGCTAGAAGTAAACAGCATGAAGAAAGTGAAAGCAGGGAGACTGCCTCCGCACTGAGCTGCTGTAGCCCCTTCTCCTCCCAGTCATGGTTGGCCCCGGGGGGGAAAGCACAGTCTAGAGACTCAGACCCTGGCAGCCCGGCTTCCACCTCACCACTCCAGAAAGTTCCAAAATGACAGATGCTCTCCTGTCCAGAATGATGTCAGTCTTCATTGTGCTCTACCTGTTTGAGGGTCTTGAGGGCGCGGACTGGTCCTCATTACCCAAAACTGCTCCTTCTCTCAGCTCCTGGGGCACTCTCTCTCCTGGTTTTCCTTCAACTGTGCTGACTCCATCTTACTTCTCTGGGCTCCCTTCTCCCACCAGCCCCTTGCAAGTGTACCCTAGGTTTCATATTTAATATTTTCTCCCTTCCTATCTGCTCTCCCTTGATGATTTTCAGCAACTTCTTCCTAGTATCATTCTTCTATAATAACCCAATTTCTGCTTATAATCTCCACCTGTGAGCTCCACACCTGGAGCCCTAACTGCTCGCAGGGCACTGACATTGACAGCAAGACCTAGCAAGTATATCCAACTCAATGTGTCTCCCCAAACCTGCTCCTCCTCTTGTCTTCCTTAGTCCTCATATCACCTCGCCTGGAAATGCCAAGTCATTAAATATTCTCTCTCTCTCTCTCTGTCCCCATACTTTCAGTCCACTGTATCTCTCTCTCTCTTTTTTAAAGATTTTACTTATTTATTTGTCAGAGTGAGCATAAGCAGAGAGAGCAGCAGGAAGATGGAGACACAGGCTCCCCACTGAGCAAGGAGCCCTGTGTGGGGCTCCATCACAGGACACTGGAATCATGACCTGAGCCAAAAGCAGACGCTTAACCATCTAAGTCACCCAGGTGCCCCATTATCTCAATTAAAAAAAAAAGAAAGAAAGACTTCATTAATACCATTAGGCTCTTGACCTCACCATTTTCTCCCAATTTATCTTATCAGTTTACTGCCTTCCCCATACAGATTGGTTGTCTCTACCTTTAGCTCTAGTATTCCCTCTGTCTAGACTGATGTCCTTTTCCCCACCTTGTTTGCTAGAGTAACTCCTATTCATCCTGCAAAACCACAGGCACTGCTTTCCTGCAGAAAGCCTTCCTGAACCCTCCAGAGTTCATTACTTCTTCCTTTGTATCCTCTCTGTCCCTCGTACACTCTTCTAGTATTTATCACACAGCTCTCATTTTTGTTTAGGAAATGAGCTCTTTGAGAGCAGGAATTGTATCTTAAAGATCATTTCCTCTAGGAGCCTAGAACAAATCGTTGCAATTAAGTAAAGGTTTATTGAATTGTAGTTCAAGTCCAAACTCCATTTCATGCTAAATATGGCATAGGTAACAGTTTTTGTTTTGTTTCAAAAAGCAAGGAAGAGATGGGTTCTTCATCAGACAGTCTTTGGATTTATTGCTACAAAATGATTCCAACTAATTTTTCCCCAAGGATTTCAAAAGGGCTAAGATAACCTCAGCACTGAATCTCAACATTACAGGCATGCAAAGCACCATCTTACCAAGGGACTCTTTCTGGAAGGGCTGTCTCTATGCTGGGCCAGCAGGCATAGGCTCACAGGTGAAACTTCTTCATAAAGGCAGCGACCAAAGAAAAATTAATTTCTGCTTTCACATTGTGCTTGTGGGATCTAGATGATTCTATGGAGCTGCTGCTAATATTTCAGTTCTTGTCAACTGACCTGGGAGAAACACACTGAAATTGATCCACACCAGCCCTCAGACCCATTTGTATAGGTCGCAGCAAAGATGAATTCTTGCCAAAATAAATGAGTGAAGAGCGCGTGCTCACTGAGCTGCATCCAAGATATAGTAATATTGTTTGTCTGAGATGTCCTCACTGTTCCTGGATAAAACAGGGCAAATGTTAAAGCCCTGGCTCACTAGTAAGTAGCCGGACCCTTCCTAAGGTTGCATGTGGAATAAGCAACATCACAGATACACTCCCCCGCCCCCCATGTCAGCTTGACCCTCAGCCCCTTTTCCCCCTAGCCATTTTGACCATGAAAATACCTGGATGTTTGGGACTTCTCAGCAAATGCAAAGCTTACAAAGCTAACAGAGGCTTGGAAACACAGCCTGTCTGCAGGCAGTGAGAGAGGAGGTGGGTACTGGGGATAAAGGATAAAACAGGTTTCGGTTTTGAATGAGAGGAAACCACATTGTACCAAGACACGACAAAGACTCTGGGGAAGGCTAGTAAAAGATCCCCTGGGGAACAGATCTGCATGAGATGGCAGGAGAGGTTGTGTGTGTGTGTGTGTGTGTGTGTGTGCGCGCGCACCTGTGTGCTTCCACAAGTAAGGGGTGAAAGGGGGTAGGAGTGTGTGAAGTGGGGTGAGCAAGATAGGGAAAAGAGAAGTGGGGGTAGGAGGATAGGGGATGAGAGAGAAGGCTCCTGTCATCTCAGGGAGCCAAGCTGACTTCCCGCCATGTCGAGGGGCCATGCTTGCTGCTAACAGTACTTTATGTCTCCTTCTCCCTGTATGTGACCTTGTGAAAGGGAGTGAGTAAGTGGAGACAGTCCCAGGGGATCTCTAAAATGGAGACTGTTGGGCCTGAACTTGCCTCTCACTACCTTTGAACCAGCTGGCCATCATGGGAAAGCAGATATAACAAAATGGGTGCATTCCAATGGATTTGAGTTGAAATGGAGTCGTCAGTCTATGAGGATCTTACTGTGCTGCGATGCCATGGTTCTCCATGATGAGCAGCAGGGCACTGGGGAGCCTGGCAGGCCTGACTGGCCAACTAGGTGCAGTGGTTCTCTAGCGGGCAGCCTTAATAGTCTGCCTTTTCTGAGGGACTGCTTGCCTAAGGCTGGTTAAGAGTGAGAGATGCAGACTGGATGAGAGGCCTCTTACAAGTTCCTTGAACTCCCAGTTTCAGGCTTATTACTGCACATGATAATATCTAAAAAACCTCCTCTGGCAGATAACGGGCCCTAAGCTGGGATTATTAAAAATGAGGTTTAGGAAGGAACCAGGTACAGTTAGGGCCGTTATGAGGACTAGGTTTAAAAAATTGGACATAACTTGATAGAAGACCCGTTTATAAGACAAATCTCCCTACCATGAAAAACCTGATTTTTAAAAGAATTTTATTTATTTGAGAGAGAGTACAGAAGTGGAGGAGAGGGAGAGAGGGAGAGGGAGAAGCAGACTCTCCACTGAATGAGGAGTCGGATATGGGGTTTGATCCCAGGACCCTGGGATCATGACCCGAAGGAAGATGCTTAACCGGCTGAGCCACCCTGACATCCCCAATACTCTGACTTCTCGGGCCAGGTCATAAGAATGTCATGTGCTTAAAAAAAAAAGAAGAAAGAAAGTCACGCTTTCCAACCTCATCCTTTTGAACCCCACTCACCATGCTGTCTGGAGGTCCATGCAGAGGACCACATGGAGAAGAACAGAGGCCCACCGCTCACAGCGAGTAGTCAGCCCAAGTGTGGCCACTGGGAGTGAGACATATTGAAACTGGATCCTCTAGCCCCAGCTGAACTTCCTTTGCTGACTCTTCTCACGAAACTGAAACTAATTGTCCCCCTTCAGCCCTGACAAAATTATAGCTTTGTGAGCAAGGTAAATTTTTACTGTTGTTTTAAGACAACAAAGTTTGGGGGTGGTGCATTAGACAGCCATTGATAACGGATACATGGCTTCATCACTACCACAAGGGAGACTCAATGCCTTTTTAACTTCTCTCTGGCATCCAACTGCTTTTCTCTCTCTGGGCTCAGCTTTAGGGTCTGCCAAGAAAGTTCTGCAAGATTCAGTTAATCACTATCTTCCCTGCTGGCCCTTCTGTAGATAAACCGGCTTTCCCTCTGCAGCTCTCTGCCCCTGACCCAGCTGCAGTCAGCCAGAAAGGTCACCGGGTAAGAGACCCATAGAAGAGAACCATAGGAATGGCTGGCACTTGAAGGCCTATCCTAGGCAGTATAGGTCTCACTTAATATACATGTTTAGATACTGATCTTTTTTTTTCTCCTTTAACTTTATAAGTCTTTGCAATGTTAACAGACACTTAACACAGCTTATAAAAATGATAGATTACTTCTCATTGATACATTATAATCTACTGAATCATTACCTTGGTGAACATTTAAGCTGTTTTTTAGCAATTCTCTTTCTTTCTTTCTTTTATTCTTCTAAGTAATGATGCAGTGAACATCTTTTCATATAAAGCTTTGTCTCCCTAAGAAAAATATTTCTCCATGAATGAAAATGTAACATCAAAAGGATGAGTTTTTCAAGCCTCTTAAAATGTATTGCCAAATGATGTCTAGAAAGTTCAAATCCATTTATCTGCCTGCTAATGGTGTATAAATTAAACTATACCACATCCTGGCCAGCAGTGAGAATTAACATTGTTTAAAAAATTATTATTTCAATGGTTTGAAAATGGCATTGAGTCTTAATTCCGATCTGCACTTCTTTCATTAATGAAGTTGAACATTTTTTTCAAATGTGTATGTACCTCTTAAATTTCTTTTTCAGTGCGTTGTCAATATATATACATGAAGGTTCCTTCTCTGGGGCCTAGGAATGTTAATATAATTTAAACATATTTGCCCCAAGATTTTATCTCTTCTCCTCTCTCTATGGTGCCCCTCATTCTTCTTTTCCTTAATGTTTCATTGTGGTGTTTTAAACTATGATCTTTCTTGTTTTTTAATTTTTCTGTAGCCCATCTTTAGGGATTCTAAGAAGAAACATTTTGTTCAACCCGGTTGGAATTTAGAGATCTCAGTTTAAAACTTTAACCATCCGCGAAGTGAAATCTCAGGGTTCAGCTGTGCCTATCTCCCCTTGGACTGCATCATCAAATCCAGCACTGTGTCCTGTTGGATTATTTCAGGTTACATGTACATAAGAATCCAAAATTTTACTTTATTATTTTTTCTTTCCTTATTTATTATTCAGGGTTGTCTACAGAAACAGAACCTATAAGAACTATCTTTCTTTCCTTCTTTCCTTCCCTCCTCTCTCTCATCTACCTACCCGCCCACCTACCTACCGAGAGATTTATTGTAAGGAACTGGCTCACATGATTATGGAAACTGATAAGTCTCAAGATCTCCATTTGGCAAGCTGGAGACTTGGGGCTGCTGATGGCAGTTCTAGTCCAAGTCTGAAGGCCTGAGAACCAGAAGAGCTAATGGCGTAGTTCCAGCCTGAATGCCAGTAGGCTTGACCAGCAGGAAAAGCCAGTGTTTCCGTTTGAATCCAAAGACAGCAAAAGACCAATGACCCAGCTTAAAGTCAATTAGGCAAGAGGAATTTCTTCTTCCTTGGGGGAGGATCAGCCTTTTTGTTCCAGCCAGTCCTTCAACTGATTGGATGAGGCCCACCCACATTAGGGAGGGCCATCTGCTTCACTCAGTCTACTGATTTAAACCTTAATGCATCCAGAAACAACCTCAAAGGCATGTGGAGAGTAACATTTGACCAAATACTTGAGCACACACTGAGGCCTAGTCAAGTTACACATAAAGTTAGCTATCATGCCTTCGAAAAAGTAAAGAAAAAAACCCATTAAAATAGCTATTATCAAAAAAGGAAGGAGGAGCAAAAGGAGGAGGAGGAGAAAGAAAATAGTAATCTGTCTTTGAAGAGATTAGAGCTGTGGCCTATCCCTGGTCTGGAATGCAAAGTGGCAGCTGCTTTGGGCTCAACAGTATTGTGGTTCCTCAAAAAGTTCCCAGAATTACTATAGGATCCAGCAGTCCCACTTCTAGGTGTATACCCCAAAAGAATCGAATGCAGGGACTCAGATACTTGCGTGCCCACATTTATAGCAGCACTATCCTCAATAGCAAGTGAAAACAAACCAAGTGTCCATCAATAGATGAATGAATTTTATTTTATTTTATTTTTTATGTAATCTCTACACCCAACGTGGCACTTGAACTCACCACCCAGAGATAAAGAGTTGCATGCTCTACTGACTGAGCAAGCTAGGCACCCCAAGAGATGGACAAACTTTTGAAAAGTCCTAGAAAGGAATGAGATTCTGATACACACTAGGCCATGGATGAATCCTAGAAATATGCTAAATGAGATAAGCCAGACACAAAAGGATAAATACTTAATCTCTCTGTGACCCAGTTTCCTCAGTGATAGGTTAAGGATGATAATAGCACTAGTACCTTCCTCATAGGGCAGTTATTGTAGTTGAATGCATGTTAGGGGCCTGTGATATGTGTTTGCCACTATTGTTGCTGTTATTGATTATTCATTTAAGTAAGTAATTGAGGAAAGGGCTCCTACTTTCTAGTGCTTATAGTAAATGATATTGATAATGGCTAACACTTAAATGAACACTTACTATGTTCCAGACACTGTGCTAGGTTACGTGGCATACATTGCCATTGGCTCTTCTCATTGAATGCCATGAAGTACGAACTATTATTACCCCCATTTCACAGCTGACAAAACAGGCTTAGAGAGATTCCAAAACTAGCCCAAGGTCACATTGCCAATATGTGGTGGGTTAGGATTTGGGGTCAGATGGGTTAGGATTTGAGGTCTATGTTACACTGATAACTCGACAAGCAGAAGTGTCTCTTAACATCACTTAACAGAACATAGGTTAAACAGCCCCAACTATCTTCCCCCATCCTAATGCTGTTTCCTCCCTGTATTTTTGCACCCAGTTAGTTCCTCAATGGCA
Organism: Mustela erminea; assembly: GCF_009829155.1. Taxonomy (NCBI): domain Eukaryota; kingdom Metazoa; phylum Chordata; class Mammalia; order Carnivora; family Mustelidae; genus Mustela; species Mustela erminea. Next base: position 45,880,792 of record NC_045624.1, read on the forward strand.
TTTTTCTACGATTAGCATTAGCAGTCAAACCACTCACTGTTTTTTTTTTTTCAAACTGCAAAATACTGATTTTTAAGATCACAACGATTTTTAAGATCTTTGCTCTCAACCCTTATCATGGTTAATTTTACGTGTCAACTTGACTGAATTAAGGGATGCCCAGATAGCTGGTACAACATTATTTCTCCATGTGTCTGTGAGGGTGTTTCTGGAAGAGATTAGTATTTGTATCAGTAGACCAAGAAGATTGCCTTCACCATGCCAGTGGGCATCCTTCTATCCACTGAGGAACAGAAATGGACAAAAAGTCGAGGGAGGGAGGATTTGCTATCTCTGCTTGAGCTGGGAAATCCATTTTCCTCTGCCCTAGCCTAATAGTGCTCCTGGTTCTGCAGTTTTCACACCTGGACTGAGTTATACCACTGTCTTTCCTCATTCTCCAGCTTGCAGACACAGATTATGGGACTTCTCAGCCTTCAGATTCTCTACTTCTTAGAATATTCCCTCATATATATCCTATTGATTCTGTTTCTCTGGTGAATCCTGACTCAACCACCCCAGTACCACAAGCACACCAAACCAACCAACCAACCAACCAACCAACAAAACCCCCAAAAAGCCAAAGCACAAAACTTTGAGATCAAACTGTTAGGCAAACCTTTGGTGTTAGAAACTTTGGTCATTGGCAGTGAGTTGAGCGTCTAACTCTTGATTTCGGCTTAGGTCATGATCTCATGGTGGTGAGATAGAGCCTCATGTCAGGCTCTGTGCTCAGCAGGGAGCCTGCTTGAGGTTCTTTCTTCCTCTCCTGCTGCCTCCTTCTTCCCCCAAATAAATAAATAAATCTTAAAAGAAAAAAAAAGAAACTTTGGTTATTTACACTACCAAAGACTGGTGTATTCCAATGAAAACACACCTTCTAGAAATCTTGTAACAAGATTATTTAATATTTAAGGATGTTTGATTTTTATTTAAAAAAAAAAAAGGCCAAAAGCCAGGCTGTGGGCTGTGATAAGGAAGTGAGAGGAGTGCCTTACCAGTATCATTTCCTTTCCATTCAGCTGGACATAACTGGGGACATCACCACCAGGAAGGGATGCAGATGTTTCCAGAGAGCTCAGTTGTGGCGGAAGGTGCTGGTGGACTCCTGGCCATAATTCATTCATAATTCATATTCATCTACCATGTCTTCAGTGTAAAGCCCTATGGCAGATGTCATAAATCCTGCCACAGTCATGATGTACTCCAGGGGATCTGAGGGGGACAGTTGGTTCCAGGGCACGAGACAATCTGATGCACTCTGGACATCTGTGGCAAGCAGCATCAGTGACTACACAGGGAAAGCGATCTTACGGGGATTTCCCTGTTCAGAGTTTTTAGAGACATATGCTGAGTGGCATTTACTGCTCATTAGCCCAGATACCTCTGAGAGAGTCTGTGGAAACTACTATAAATCTCTTCTTCGAGCAGCATGCTGATAGCTATGTATATTCATGAGGACAAAGAAAAATCTCATACGTGTTTCTGAAGGGAGACATCAGCAAAAAGCCGGAGAGTTCAAAACATAGCTGCCTGTCAGCTAGAGCCCAGCTAACGAGCACGCGACACACACACAACCCTTCTTGAGCCCTTGGCAGACATCAGTCATCAGTCATCAGTCACAGGAGAAGATCACTACTGAGATCATGATCTCTGAATCAGGTTCAGCTTCTGGCTCCAGGAGCCACTCCCTCTGCTTCAGCCCCAATTCTCCTAAAGAGAGTGCCAACCCAGTTAGCTGGGGACAGTGGGCGAAGTATTTTTACTTTGTGTTCCCTGCTCCTCCTCGTCCTCCTCCCGCCACCTTGCCTCAGGTTCTAGCTCTCCTTTTTCAAGGCACCCTTTATGCCCTTCACTCTTGGTGACCCTCCATGGTCACAACTTGTCCAAGAGGCCCTAGCACAGTTTCAGAGACATTTAGTATATTTAACAACGGGTGTGGCTCAGGTGCTGATCAACCAAAATGACCCCCTGCCCATGAACAACCATGAGGCTAGCCCTACACATGGTACATGTCACCTTGGAGAAGCATGGCAGCCAGCCAGAACGCTGGCATTTTCAGGCAGCTTTTGAAAGATATCTTGACTTGTGTACTCAATAAAAACAGAACTGTCTAGAAATTCCAAAGGACTTCTGAATTAGTGTGACTGCTTAGTCCAGATTTATGGCCTTGTTGATTGGGTGCAGCACATTTCTTGTCCTTAGGACGAGAATGCGTGAGGCCGTCCTCTTCTTGGACCTTTAGCATTCCTTGGTTATCACCCCTCCCCCACCTCAGCCCTCTGTAATTCTCCACAGCCAAGGAGTCTGCTCTTTGACCCATTTTTTATGTTGAAACATGCCCAGAAAATGCTGGGTGCTTTGTGGAGGTTCTTGTAGTCCCCTCTCAGCATTTAGGAAAAAGAGGTGCTGTCCTTTATCTCTGTCAGTTGAGAAGAAAAATAATAAAGAAGAAAACCTCCATCTAGTAAGTGAATAATTATAACCCCCTTGGATGAACTGTACCTTAGAAATGTTTCTCAGTGTATGCTCCTTGACTCTTCAGCCTGTACTTAGTACCCTGGTTTGTTTGTTAAAATGTTGATTCTAGGACCCCACTTCAGACCAGCTGAAGGAGAAACCTTCATGCAGGAGGGCCAGGACTCTACATTTTTAACTAAGGTCTGCAAACCCAAGGCTTCGAGATTTTTGGTCGCTCGGTCCAAAGACTTGCCTTTTTCTTGAACCCGTATCTTCACAATGAAGTTGATAAAATTTGGAACATTTTCTTTTGTTGTCTTCATAGTAGAATTTAACCATGGATAAAACAAGGAATCAGATATGGAGATCAACACTGGCCTGCGTGTCACTGAATACAAAGCCAATTGCTGGTTGCTGCCATGGAGGGCAAATGAATCATTTGTTTTTAATGTCATGAAATCCAACCAACATGGGTAATTTTTATTGACAGAGGGGGAATCAAGGATGGTTAAATCAGAGAGAATCAAGATGGTCCAAAAGAAAAGATAACCCAGAATCCACTTAGTGCTGGAGTACACTCAAAGACACCCTGTGACTTGGGCACTTGGTCTCACTTGGTGCCTGGCTTTGGGACACCTTCAGATTCTGTCACTCACTCTACAGACAAGAAATAGTCTTCAATTGATATCTAAAGTATATCCACCCAAAAAAGACTCTTAACTATAAACAACAAACTGAGAGCACTGGGGAGGTGGGTGGGGAGATAAGTGAAATAGGTAAGGGGATTAAGAACACAACTTATCTTTTTTTTTGTTGTTTTTAAAAGATTTTATTTATTTGAGAGAGAGTAAGCACAAGTGGGTGTGGGGAGAGGAGAAGGGCAGACCAGGAGGGAGAAGGAGACTCCCTGCTGAGCAAGTAGCTGGACTTGACCCCACCCCAGGACCCTGGGATCAGGACCTGAGCCAAAGGCAGACACTTAACCAATGAGTAACCCAGGCGCTCCAAGAGTGCACTCATCTTGATGAACACTATACTCTGATGAGTACAGAATTGCTGGATCACTGTATTATATACCTGAAACTAACATAACACTGTATATTAATTATACTGCAATTAAGAACAAGCATATTCTAGATTAATATATGTATCTTGTGGTTTTATTGTGGAAATGAGGCTAGTGAGGTAAAAAGACAATGGACTTTGGACTCAGACAAACTAAGTTCAAATTCAGATGCTTCTGGTTAACAGCTTGGGACCCTGATTAAGTGACTCATCTTCTCTGAGCTTCAGATGTCACCTATTTTAAATGGGCACAATACCTCCTCATAGAGTTACTAAGAAGATGTAATGCAATAATGGAAATGGAAGCACCATACGCAGTTCCTGACACACAGTTTACACTCAGTGAATGTTACCACCCTTCCACTGAAGAAGCTAGGTAAATTTCCAAAGCTTAGCATTATCTCTGCTGGCCAAAGTAAGTTAATCATTGATGGACAAAACCGGGTCACAGAAGATCCAAGAAACAATAACAGGATTGTCTTTCAGCTCCATTTTTCTAAGCAGACTTTAAATCTATGGATGAGTACATTTTATGGATATATTAAAAACACCAATTTAATGCAAAAAATAAGAAGGAAATATCCTCAGAGGAACAGCTGGCAATAATATGCCCTTTCACACTTGCACACAGACACCCAATATGTTCTTCTGTATTTCTCTCATGACTACAGATCGGACTCAATGGGACTTGGTTCTTGGGGGAGCCACCATTCTAGAAGTAACACCAAATCTGTCTTCTCGTGACACAGTACTCCGTGAGTTAGCACCTTACTCTAGAAATCTTCTGTGGCACCCAGTAACAAAAGTGCCACAAATCCCTGACAAGACTGCATTGTTGCGCTGCCCTGAGGTCACACCTCTCCATGGAATCGGCATGACCACAGTCACTATTTCCAACAGCCTTTGCCAAATCCCTTGGGATATAAGTAGAGGCAGGTACCTTTTCCATTTCACACGTGAAAAAGTTAAGACATAAAGGGGTTTATGAGTTTTCTAATTCACATTTAGCCCTGAGAACAGGACGTGAAACCTATTTTAAAGCTGGAACAAATGTCCAGAGATCCAAGGGCAATCCCTCAGTCTTACGCACTCTGCAGGCGGGACAAATGGAACAAGTGGGACAGTTGTAAATCTGTCAGCATCAATCTGGGCAGCAAAAATGGCAGTAATGCCTTTTTGTATTCCCCAAAATAAGTGTACTCCATAAGCCAATTGTTGAAAGAAAAGTTAACATGTGAGAGAACATGAATATTTATTTAGCGAATATAACAAAATTTTAGGAGCTGTCAAAATCACAAACATCACAAAATCTTAAAAAATATTCTTTGTGTATTATATAATACTGACATACTTCTATACTCCCCCCTTATTATTATTATTATTTTACAAGGGAGGGATTTGGGCAATATTGACGTCAGAAGAGTTGCGTTTTGTTGTGCTTGAGTTTTCACGTCTGAGAGACCACCAAGGAGCCAAGCACTGATGCAATCACACGAGGGTTTATTTGACAAGCTTAAGCTTGGGCCCAAGTACAACTGACACAGCGGAGTAGGGACTTGGACCCCAAGCTTAGTTAAGGCAGGGGTATTTATGGGTTCTTGTTACTAAAGCAGGGTGGGGATTCCTGGAACCAAAGCAGGGTGGGGGGCTCTGAACTACAGCAGGGTGGGGCTTACTAAAGCAAAGTAGAGGGAAGTTCAGCCCTTGGGCACAGGGGTCTGAGATGGCTGCCGGAGCTAAGATGGCTGTACTTACGCTAAAGCTAAACCTGAGGTGGGATGGCCTTAATTTTCTCGGCCTCCACACATTTAAATCAAGTTGTTCCTGTGTTCATTGAAGAGTGATATGGAACAGGGGGAGGAAATTTGTTGATAGAGGAAGAAAACCAAGGTCAAAGAGGCCGAGTGATGGGAGGTGGGGGGGATGGGGGCGATGGGGGTCTGCTAACGGGTTTACCAAGAGACAGGAGCAAATCTCAATCTGATGTTCCTACCATCGTGCTTCATGCTCTAAGGGCTAGAGTACCAATCTGTTTGCCCAAATGAAAAGTAAAATGCTTTGGATTTATATAAACAAAGTTTCACGGTGAGTCAAAGGCTTCCTGTTGACAAATAGTTGCCACCAAGCTGGTACATTTGAGGGTAGATATTTGCTGCTGGTGGTGTCTCTCCAGCAAGAGCCAGGGAAGCACAGCAGATAGAGGTGAGAGGCAGGTCTTAGCTGTTCAAAACCGTCTCTCCCCCATCAGCCTGTGCCCAGACGTTTCCACCAGTTGTCTCGTCTTTGGGTTAAGACAGAGCTTTCATTCATTTGCTCGTCCATGCACTGAAGCCCTGTGTGGGATGTGTGGTGGTACAGAGCCCTCATGGAGTTCGTCATAGACTGGGAGAGATGGACAGGGAAGGGTTACAAACTGGTTGTCCTCCGTGGGGGTGATCTAAGAAGGAAAAGAGAAGAGCAAGGCCTCGGTTGGGAAGAGGGACTCTGAAGCGAGCCTGAAGGGTGGGAAGGAGTTAACTGAGGGCTGAGTGCGGGGGGAACTCTTCTGGGCCTTGGCAGCAGCACTGGCCATAGGCCAACGCCCAGGGCAGTTGAGAGCTTAGTGAGTTCCAGGAATTGTCCTTGAGGCTAAAGCAAATCATGTGAGAGGCCAAGTGGTAGAACTGAAATGGAGACTATAGTTGGGTCTGGGATCTTGATAATTAAAGACTGTTGCCTTACATGTCACAAAAGAAGCCACTGGATAAGTTGGGAACCAATGAACGTTATCAGGTTGGCTAGCTCAGTGAGAAAGTGACAAAGGACAGTCAGATCTGATGAGAGCAAGAGAAGGTCTGCTCTGGGAGGGACCCTCAGGAAGGAGCTCCATCCCACCATGTAGGTCAAGGCATTGGGTAGAGGTGGGTACAACAGGGGGCAGGAAAACTGACGGGGTGTCAGACCTCACCCAATGGCACCCCTGAGTCACTCCCTGGCCTGTGGGCCTTGCTAAACTTGCTTAATCAATCATACACCTGCACCAGGTCTGGCTCTGAGGTTGAATGAGAGCCACAGCATCTTGGAGCTAAAAGGACCAGGGTGATTGTGTGGTTCGGGTCATTCATTTTACAGCTTACAATTCTACAGCCCAATTCAGTTGAAGTGAAAGCCCAGAGAGGAGAGTGCAATCTGAGGGCGCTTCCCGAGTCCCACACCCTGTGCTGCCCCACCAGCCTGAGCCTTGTTCCTGAGCTTCTCCATACAGTCTGGATCAGCTCTCAGTGAAAATGGGTCATACCCAATCCGAGGGTAAGGGTCCAAGTCATACTTGTTGGAATAAACGACTTCTGTGCATCCGAGCTTCCTGTAGTTTCTTTTCTAGGTGACATCGATTGAAAACTAGAGCAGACAACTTCAGTCCCACACTCCCATGAACTGGCGACTCATCCAGAGTCTTCTGAAGAATTGCTGTTTTGCCAGGGAAAAATGTTTTGGGTAGAGAATATTTACGAGAATGAAGTACACAAAATGCATCATTTGCCCATCAGAGAAGCTGAGTATGATCTGAAATGGGTTTCTATTGATAGAATTTATTATTGATAAATTAAATACCTTGAGATCTACAGCATGTTCATTTAAGGAGTAGAAGAACAGACGAAGGTAGATAAAGGGGCAAATAATAGATTATTCCACTTCCTGACATTACATTGAAGAAAAACCCAATATTAAAAAAAATTTTTAAAAGATTTTATTTATTTATTTGACAGAGATCACAAGTAGGCAGAGAGGCAGGCAGAGAGAGAGAGAGGAGGAATCAAGCTCCCCGCTGAGCAGAGAGTCCGATGAGGGGCTCCATTCCAGGACCCCAGGGTCATGACCTGAGCCGAAGGCAGAGGCTTTAACTGACTGAGCCACCCAGGCTCCCCTAATGTTAGAATTTTTAACATTGGGAAGCCTGGGTGGCTCAGTTGGTTAAGTGTCTGCCTTTGGCTCAGGTCATGATCCTGGGGTCCTGGGGTTGGGCCCCACATCAGGCTCCTTGCTCATCAGGGAGGCTGCTTCTCCCTCTTCCTCTGCCTGCTGCTCTCCTTGCTTGTGCTCTCTCTCTCTCTCTCTCTCTCTGACAAATAAATAAATAAATAAAATCTTAAACAAAATTTTTTTTAATGTCAGGGTCCAACTCTCAGTTTTGGCTCAGGTCATAATCTCAGAATTGTGGGATTGAGCCCCGCGTCCAGCTCTGGGAGTCTCCTTGAGATTCTCTTCCTTCCTCTTCCCCTCCCCCCCAGATAAATAAATCTTTTTAAAAAAGAATTTTTTAATGTCAAAACAAAGGACATGATCAATAACAACAGGATGGCAAGAATTAGTAAAATTAAAATTTTTGGCTCTGACTGTGTCTTCTACAATTCTAAAGAACACCAGAAGGAGAAGGCATAAAAAGCATTTCCCTGAGAATATATGAATATACAGTGGGTGCGTGTGTGTTTGTGTGTGTGTGTGTGTGTCTGTGTGTGTGTGTGGGCATGCTGCCAATACATGAGCACAGGGCCATTTCCATGGCAACAGGGGAAAAAAAGTATGCCTTGCCATGAAGCAATCTTCTTAGATTCAGACACACTTAGAAAGATCCACGTACTGAAAGCTGTGGAAGAGATATTTTGAAACCAAAAGAAATACTATGCTAATATTCTTTGAGATGACCCCCAGGAGGTCAGGCTGGCATCCCTGCCTCCCCAGCCGTTCTCATGTGCTGGACCTGTCAGCCACCTCCAAGCAGAATCTGGGATATATTTTTAAACACATGGCACTCCATTTCCCCAAATCCAGCTTAGCTACAACACCCATCATGGTACCATCTACTGTAGCCCTTTTGAGTTCTCAAACCTGGCTGTGGAATAGAACAAAGGTCTTATAGTCATTGTTGCTGAGAGCAAACTCACAGGTTCCTGTCTTATTAACGGTTTGTCACTAATTCCTCTGTTTGTGTGTGTGTGTGTAGTAATAGGGAGAGGGATACAAAGAATCATTACGAGGGTTTTTTTTTTTTTAAATCTGACTCTCCTGTTTTTTAAGATTATTTATTTGAGAGAAAGAGAGAGAGAGAGAGCGCCAGCATGAGTGGGATAAGGGGGAGAGAGAGAAGCAGGTTCCCTGCCAAGCAGGGAGCCCTACTCGAGGCTCAATCCTGGGACTCCAGGATTATGACCCGAGCCAAAGGCAGATGTTCAACCAACTGAACCACCCAGGCTCCCCAGTCATCGGGTTTTTAAAAATGTGAGAAATTTGGCTGTATATCCAAAGTTCTTATAGCCATAGTCCTTGGTCTAGAATGTCTGACTTCCTTTCAAGATGATTAAAAAGTAAGGGAACCTTAGTTTTCAGCCCTCCATTTTTATTCTTGGACATAGGGTTCACAAACCCTGATCTCACCTTTGAGTGTAAACAAAATTCAACATAAGAAAAAAATTGTCCGTTTGCCTTAAGTGAGCAAGCTAATGTCTGAGGCTCTGCCCAGCCAGGGGTGAGCTCTTAGCTTTCCCTCACAGATTTCTGGCAGCGCCTCCTTACTGAGCCCCCTTTTTTTTTTCCCTGATTAATTCTCACAAAGAATAATCGTGTTGTTTACTTACTTCATTTTCTTGTCTGTTGGTGGCTAGACCTTCCAAAAATAGTGGTCCTCATTAATAAGAATGCTCTGAATATTTAAACATATTTGGAAGAGAATATGCTTCGACATTTATCCATAGTAGTTTTCTGATGGGAAACTTGAGTCATGCTTTCTTAACCTACAGTCTGATATTGGCTGTACAGTTTTCCCCCCACCCCCGGTAAAGCAGGAGAATATGGATCTTCTAGGCTAGTTCCTGATGCTCAGAATTGAACCCAGCATCAGAACCCACTTTCTGGAGTGAGCTCTACTAAGAGTAATATTTTCTTAATAGGAGACCATTAAAGCATTTAATTGAGCAGAAAGCAAGATCTTCATTCAACTGTGACTATTAAAGATGGTAGGGACCTCACTAAAGAACAACATCAGGCTGAATTAGAAGACCGATCGCTGGGTACACAACGGTGAATGAGACAGCAGCCTGCCGACATGGAGGGGTCAACCAGGAAATATTGCTGGGGCTCATCCCCTACCCACACTCACTTGTGACATGAGATGGAGGGATGATCCCACAGCAGAACACTTCCTCTGCCTCATTCCCAGGGGATAAAAACACCAAGTCGAGGATGACTGCCTTCCTCACTATGTACAACTCACCTTCCTCTCCTGAGATAGGGATGTTCAGTACATCTGGCCACTTTTGTTTTCCAAGTTAGTATCTTAGAGATGAAACCTATAAGAAAAGCGAGGCCCAATCTCCTCTGAATTCTCAAAATCACAAGATGTTATAGTCCTAGGAATCAGGAACAGTTCACTAATATGTGCATTCTTTTGCTTCCTATTCTCCTTTTATTTGAATTTCCCAGTGGATTAAAATAGTTAAGAGTTCAGCTTGGGAAACAAAGGAGAAACGGTTCCTAAAACAGCGTCACTCTCTCTGCGGACTGCACTCATGGTACCATCACGAGGAGAAAGTCATAAATGACGTGGCTTTGCCAGCCAGACTGGCTAATTTGCATGAATACATTGACTTCAATGATATAAGGAACAAAAACAAAGACTTTATTAGGTTCTCTAGGTTTACCATTTGGTACTTTCTGTTGGGTCATTAGGAGTGTAGCTCATTCCTAGCTGGCACTGTGGCTCAGTGCTTTTAAGTTGCCACTCAGGATCCCTGTGCTCTAGTCCTCTTTTATGAAAACAACTCTCTTTCACCAGGTTTCAGATGGTCTAACGACTTGGTAGCCCTGCAGTGGGGCTCTGTGTCCAAAGCATGTGCAGAATCAGACCTCTGCTCACCACTGCCGGCCGAATTCGCACACACTCCCTCTTACCTGATCACTGCAGTAGCCTCCCAGCCCGTCTCTCTGCCTCCACCCTTGCCCCCTTAGAATCCATTCTCAAACAGCAACCAGGGTGGTCCAGAAGTCGGAACAGGCTGTTCTTCTGCTCAGAGCTTGGCAGGCTTTCCACCTCACTCAAAGCGAAAGTCAGGCTGTACCATTGCTTAGGAGGCCCACCATGACTTGGTTCCGCATCATACTGGGACACATCTCCTTTTGCTTTCCACCGTGCTCACTGCTGTGACCACACGGCCTTCTTGCTGTTTGTTGAACACACCACACGTTTCCTGTTCCCTCTGCCTGAACTGCTCTTCCCCGTGCAAGGGCACGATTACTTCTCTCCCTTTCGTGTTTATACTTAATGTCACCTTCTCAAGCACACCTCCCCCACCACCTTATTCACAAGTATATCCCGCTTCTTCACCCACCTCCAGCACTCCTGGTCCCCTTGCCTGTGCCCTGAAGTTTCTTTTTCCCATAGAGCTGATCCCTTTTAATATATCACATGGTCTCCTTAAGCGTATCTTGTTTACTGGCTGCCTGCCCCACGAGGATGTAAGCTCCAGGAAGGGAGACAGCTTTGTTCACCACGAAGCACAAAGAAGGAAAGGCCTGGCACACAGTGGGAACTCAGGAAATTTCTGCTGAATAGCCTCTAGAGCTATTTTTGACACACAGTGGGCCCTGCATAGTCACTTCTCATCTGCAAATTAGAGATGCTAACAGTCCCTCCCTGATGAGGTGCTTGTGGAAATTAAATGCGAAAATTCACAGTGTAATTCCCACAATGCTCAATACACCCGAGTCAGCGGTATTACGAAGTCGTCTTCTTTTACTCCTCTTCCCCAGGACTGCAACTTCCAAGTCCCTTCGGATTCCTGGGAAGCAGAAACATACAGCTCCTCAGGTGAAAACACTTCGTAAGCCAGACGCCCGTCTGCCGATGTTAGGGATTCTGATGCCCAGAAGAATGGGCACCTAGCTGGATAGGCAAACAGTGGTCAGCGACTGCCACCAACTCTCAGAAGTTTGTCGGCAATTAGAGAAAGGTCTTAAGTCTTGGGGAAAAAATTACCCTGGCTCCTGTCAGTAGCTAGGATCCTTTCTGTGGCAGAGCCCCTTCCTTGGGGCAGCACAGAACAGAGGATTCCCCAGGACTGTATCTCAAAGCCCTCCTCTTTCCCATCCCTCCTCCTCCCCCAGGCTGCCAGAACCTTCCCTTGCAGGGAAAGCACATCTGTATTGCAAGGAGTGAAATTTGCAGTCTGCCCTATTGGGTGGTTTCTGCCCCTGGGCTGTTACTATTCTCAAAGCATTAAACTGTCTGCAAGTCGGTTATTTACAGAGCCTCTCTCTTCCCAGAGCTGCTGATACGTGGCACACTTTCTTTCATCTGTCCCACCGAGACCCTTTGTTTGCTGACAGCCGCTGGCTCTCCTGGGCTCTTACCTCACCTGGCACAGTCCTCTCCAAGCCCTAGAAGAAACAGCCCTCACCCGACACACCAGGGATAAAAGACGATTTCTGCTCGGAGCTAGCAACCTTTCTCTGAGGTGGCATCACACCGAGACAGAAAAATAAAGGCGCTGTTTCTTTCTCTAACTGGCTTTGTCTGAGGAGAAGTCGGTCTTTCAGACAGACTCCGGACCACATTGCCACAGAGTTTTCCTCCCAGAGAAAGCGCCTCCAAATTGGACAAAAGAGAGAAAGGAGCCAGCTGCTGTTTTCATGATTATTTAAATACCTATCCGCAGTCCAAAATGTCTCTTTGTTTCATTACCGTTGAAATGTGATTGCCATTACATTTTCTACTGGCCTCCTCTCCACGTAAACTTGGCGGGGGGTGGAGGGGGTGGCAGGGAGAAAGAAATTCGTAAGGCACCCGTTCGGTTTCTCGATGTATTGTTTGCATCTAGACCTCAGCAGCCTGGAAATAGCCCAGCCTGGAATGTCAAACTGACAACGCTGTCTGTTTTCCTCCCCCCAAAATATCATTTTTAACACATCCATAAAGGCAAGCCAGATTGTGTGGGACCCAGGTTTCAGTAAAAAAAGACGGGAGGCTTGCTGGTTCAGTGGTGGGCAGCGGACATTAAGGAAAACTGCTTCTGGGAGGGTTCAGTTTAGAAAAGATTAAAAGAATTCATGAACGTGAAAAAAATTTTGTTCCAACCCTCTCTGCTGACAGTTGATGCTTGTGCCGGGGGCTGAGTATTATACACAATGATGTGTGCAGCATTTCACAGCTTTCAAACATTTCTCCCCCTACCCCGTATATGGTGGGACACTCCCAAGGACCCTGTGAGGGAGGTGAGGGCCGGTGTCTTATCCTCGTCCTATGGAGGAGGAAACTGGGTCTCCTAATGAGGGAAACTCACAAATGGTCACAGAACAGCAAAACCCCCCAGCACTGCCCCCCCCCCCCCACCCAGGGCCTATTTCTACCTTGTGTTGGAGGCAGATTTCTTCTTATCCCTTGAAGCCTGAATGAAACATCTCCCCTTCTCTGCAGCTTTTCCTGCTCCCTTCTGCTTGCCCCCACCCCCCCAAAACTGCGAATTGATGTAACCAGTATCAGTGAGCAACCATCCTGCATGTCCCAGGCAGAGATGCGCTCTGTCCACCCAGCTACGGGTCCTGTGGCAAGGAGCTTGCAGTCCATCTAGTAATTATGTGATATCTAACTCCTGGGGTCCCTGAGGGCTGTGAGAAATAGTATCCCCCTCTACTGGCCAAATTCCACACTCCCTGAGAAATAAATCAAAGAGTAACAGCAGATGATGCCCAACATGTATCATCTTTTCTTACGGACAAAAATGAAGTAGGAGAATGTGGCTCCGTGGGAGGGCTCTTGGGGGGTCCGTCACCTGAAACTCCAAACTGGCTGGCTCTCCCTCTACCGATTTGGTTGCAGAGCTGGCCTGGGAGGGTCTCCCCCCAGGGCCTCAGGATGGGCAGGAGCCTGCCCTGGAGCTCGGCTTCTTGCAAGGGGGGGCTCTCAAGGGGCAACAGGAGCTAAGCAGAGGATCCCACACCCAGTTGCTCTCCCGGATTTACCACTCCAGAGCAGATTGGGAAGCGAGAGGGCAGGTAAAGAGCATAACTCAGGGCAAAATCTCTGCTCAAGGGAGGCAGAGAAGGGGACGGGGTCCCTGTCTTAACTTTAATCTAACTTGTGCTCTCTCTGTGGGCTTGAACTCAGAACCAGAAGGTGGAGAGGCTCCTGTTCTCCCAGCAGAGCTGGCTGTGGCTCCCTTGCATGGGGTCGCGACCTCTGGGATGGCCCTTGCTGTGTGCTCCCCATGTATCTGTCTCCTCCATATCCTGAGAGATTCCACTGAGAGACCTTTTCTCTGGGCTGCACCCAGTGCAAGGCCTGGCATTAAAGACAAGGCCCCATTAAAGCTTACTGAATGCACATCAACACGGTGACTCATCCCAGGCCACCGAGAAGAAGGCCAGAGCCACACCCCTGACTCGTGGCCTGGTTCCCTTTTCGCCCTATGCTATTTCAACGGTAGCTACACGGTGACACATAACCTCTCTTCCCCAGCCCAGACGGTAGGTGTCCATTCACAGCTCTCTCAGAAGCCTCCCCCGTGTAATCTGAAATCGGCCCCCACACATGGAGGGCAGAGAGGGATCAAAGAAGAGGCAGGCCACTCTGGGTTGCAGGTGGCAGTTTTAACAAGCAAAGGGAACTCACATAGGAGGCTTGTCATGGGTGGCGGCAAGGTGAATGACTCTCCACACCTCCCCCGCCAGATCTTGAAAGTTTATATGGAAGCTTTAATTAGGTGCAGTCACGTGGACCGGGCAGATGTTCTCAATACCACATCGTGGTCTCTGTGCTCCCGGAGCCGCCTCTGGGAGTGGGAAAGGCAAGCGGAAGTCGTGTTCCCAGGACCGGGGAGGAGGCCAGGAGCCTCTGGGTCCGGCTTAGGGGCCGGTGGGCAATCATATCTTTGTGATGACATTTCCCATCAGTGGGGGAGGGAGTAATAACACTAATAACAGCCAGTGCTTATGAGGGCCCCGCTGTGCCGCAGGCCCCCTGGCATTTGCACACACATACCTTGAGCTGGGTGCTAATGTACTCTCATCCTATGGGTGAGAAAACTCAAGCTCAGAGAGGTTGAGACACCAGCCCAGGGCCACACAGCTAGTAGTAACTCTCATTCAGTGATGCGCTCCCAGCCCTCACAGAATACGTTCAAGAACGTAATGAAAACAAAGCAACCCCAAGACTAAAAATTTGCCTACAGAAGTATCAGGGATGTTCTCCATCGTCCATCTCCGCACAGTGGTGGTACAGAGCTCCTCAAGGCTGGTCTGAAAAGCAGGGCCAGCTATGACAGTCAAGAGCAGAATGGAGAGTAAACTTTGAAACCTTGACGGGTTTGGCAGCTTGACGGGGCTGCTTGTCCATGGGATCTTCACCGGCCTCACGGAGCAGGCTTCTTTCACGGAGCAGGGTGAGGCCATTTGGATACGAACTCCCACAATGAGTCACAAGTGGCCTGAACTGTCTACTCATATTTGACTGTAAATTTTTTAAAAAGTTGCTTCTTTATCACCGTTTGCAAAGCCCCAACATCGTAGTGCTACTTTGGTTAGCTTGGGAGTGGAGGAGAGAAAGAAAGTAGTGAGACAATAGCCAGGAGACTTCTGTCCAGTTCTCTTGGCTGATCATCAGGGTGACCCCTGGACAGCTTCCCCTTGGGCAGCTGTGAAGTGAGGGGCTTGGGTTAGAGCCTCTAGGAGGCCCCTCCTGTGCAGTGTCCTATTAAGCATGTTTGCTACCAGAGCAGATCCTTCTTTTTTTTTTTTTTAGAATTTTAAAATTTTGTATTTATTGAGAGAGCATTCTTTTACATTTATATTCTATTATGCATGGGCATTTACACAGCAAAAGTAGGAAGAAGGAAAGAAGGAAGGAAAGAAAGAGAGAAAGAGAGAGGAAGGGAAGGAAGGAAGAAAGAAAAAAAAATTGGTTCAAGTATTTCTAAAATTTCCTATGCTGAGCCACCCCTAGTTCAGTATCCATCCCTTCCATCTGCCCGGTATTACTGTTCTTCCTTCCGTCAAGGCTGTCATCTCTGCAGCATGGCTTAAAGACTGTGTCACCGTTGTACCCAGGATTTTCTTCCATGCTGCTGCTGGTATAGCCGCACAGGCTCTGCAGTGACAATACATCACGACTACCACCCAGCCAGTGACGACGGGGACACACAATCTGACTTCAGCTAGATTGAGATATGAATAAAAATGTATCAATATAGTTTGCTCACTTTCCTTTGCCTTCTCCCATCTTTGCTGATAGCAGCACCAGGGCGGCAAAACCTGATCTAATCAGAGCAATTTTTTTTTTTTTTTTTTTTTTTTTTTTTGGAGAGAGTGCCTGAGCTCTTGTGAGGGAGGTGGGGAGATGGAGACTCTAAAGCAGCCTCCATGCCCAGCACAGAGTCAGACATGGGGCTCAATCCCAGGACCCTGAGATCATGACTGGAACTGAAATCAAGAGTCTGACACTTAACCAACTGAGCCACCCAGTCACCCATGAGAGCAAATCATTTTTTTAAAAAAATATTTTATTTATTTATTTGACACAGAGAAAGAGAGACCACAAGCAGGAGGAGAGGCAGAGGGAGAAGCAGGCTTCCTGCTGAGCAAGGAGCCCGATGTGGGGCTCAATCCTGGGATCACAACTTGAGCCAAAGGCAGACTCTTAAAGCATAAGCCACCCAGGTACCCCTAGAGAGAGCAAATCATTTTTAATATCCTCCTCTATATAACAAAATGATTTTTAGCAATAATCCTATAGTTATCAGAAATTAGCACTCTCTCCTTGATTTGCTTTTAAATTTTAAAAACAAATACAAATTTAAAAGAACAATTTGACTTTAAAAGTTCCCTCCGCTGTGGTGAGACATATCATGTATGAATGAAAATTTGCATCTGCCAAACAAAAATATCACACCTCTCAGTTCACAGTCTGTTAGCTGTTTTAATTTTCAATCCAAATAGAATTCCCAGAAATTGCACGGAATTGAAGTAACTCCAGCTCCCTTTCTTTGTCTCCAGAGGCCCTGAGATCTCACTGTTGACTCAGCCCATGGTTTACACGAAAGGCAGGGAAGGACTGGGGGCGGGCTGGTGGTTTGCAGACAATTTGAAGGGGGCTCTCGGGATCCCAAACAGCTAGGGCCGGAGTTGCGGGTGGGCGTCAGAGCTGGGAATTCACCAGCGCAACACCATATTTATTCAAGGATCAGTAATAAAAACGCACTCATGTGGAACTTGCCTATCTAATAGTAAAACTCCGCAGTAACTGTGGCCGTCCTCTAGAACTTGGGCAACATGTTGGGGTCTGGGGAACCTGCTGGATCACTGGCATTGTCTAGAAATGTTGGCCCCTGGTGATAATAAAGAGAAATTAAATTTTTTATTTTACTTGGGTTTTTTAAAATAAATATTTTTTAAAAAATTCTCTATAGACAATGTACCCTCTTATTGCTTGAATCCAGGGCAGACCACCCTGTCCCACTCTGACACCTTACTTTTTTTTTTTTTTTTTTGAAGGTTTTATTTATTTATTTGACAGAGATCACAAGTAGGCAGAGAGGCAGGCAGAGAGAGAGGGGGAAGCAGGATCCCTGCGGAGCAGAGAGCCCGATGCAGGGCTCGATCCCAGGACATGGAGATCATGACCTGAGGGAAGGCAGAGGCTTTAACCCACCACTTTAACCCACCCAGGCGCTCCCCGGCGACTTACTCTTGATATGCTGCTCCTTCTGGCTTATTTTAGGGGATTGAAGACTACGTGGTTGGAAAGAGCTTTGACCACAAGGCCCTGACACTTCCAGTTCAATAGGTTTTAGTTCTGGGCCAAGAGAGAAAAAAGTGCAATTAATTAATAATAGTCAACACTTACTGCCTGTCTGCTTTGTGCCAGGTCCTATCTTTGGTTTCCTTCCAAGTACAGTTTATGAGATATGTTCTATTATTTCTACTTTCAAAGAGGGGAACAAAGCTTAGAGAGACCGCCCAAGTTCCCCAAGGTCACACAGCAAGTAAGTGGTAGAGAATGAGTCTGGGCCCAACAGCCTGACCTAGGGCCCAGACTCGTGCTCTTGACCTTTAAACTCTACTGCCTCCTACCATGCACCCATCAAGCAAAAGACAACACACCACAGTGGAACACTAATCATTTTGGGGTATCTCTTTGGGGCCAACAACTAGAAACACACTATCTTATTTGATCATCACAACAGCCCTGCAAGGAAGTATCCTGTGCGCCTTTGTACCCAGCATGACAATGACATTCAGCACGTTAATTGCTTTTGATTACAGAGTAAATGATGGAGCTGGTATTCAAGCCCTTCTGTGCTTTCTTTGTTTAGCTCACACTTGCTTCCTAAGGCACCCAGTGCTCTCTGGTACATTGAACCAGAAATATACAGGCACACACACAATATGAGAATATCCCCATGCATAAGGACAAGGTGCTGGCAATCTAGTTGGAGCCCGAGGCACTTGACTTCCCAGCCTGCCTTGCAGCTAGGGTGGCACAGTCCAGGCCAGTGAGAGGTTAAGGGGAAGTCTGCTGGTGAGGGTGGGTGGGCTCTAGGAAGGCTTTTGCCCTCCTCATAAAAGGGACAAACTCAGCAGTTGGGGACGTCCTTTCATTCTTTCTTCCCTGAACACAGATCTGCAGCAGCCATTTTGGAACCATGAGGTACAAGCCAAAGGAAGCTCAAAGACGGCTGCCCTCATAGCACAGAGCGCCTGAACCAATACCACTGACCACCTGTCTCTACTTCTTGTGGGAGAAAAGCCCATAGTTATTTCAGCTTCTTCTTCTTCTTCTTTTTTTTTTTTTTAAAGATTTTATTTATTTATTTGACAGACAGAGATCACAAGTAGGCAGAGAGGCAGACAGAGAGAGAGGGGAGGAAGCAGGCTCCCCGCTGAGCAGAGAGCCCGAGGCGGGGCTTGATCCCAGGACCCTGGTATCATGACCTGAGCCAAAGGCAGAGGCTTTAACCCACTGAGCCACCCAGGCGCCCCTATTTCAGCTTCTTTTAACCCAGTATTCTGTCACTTGCAGCCCGATATAACCCTAGCTGTTTTGGAAAGAAGTGAGTGGCCTCCCTTTCCTTATACCTGAGAGGTAAGCCTTTGATTTCTGTGCCTCTTTGAACTGATTTTTCACCCTCGCCTTAAGAAAGACGGTATCCTGAATGTAATTTGAGATACCTTAAGAGTGCCTAACTGGCTCAGTTGGTAGAGCATGCGACTGTCTGTCTTGAGGTCATGGGTTCAATCCCCACATTGCGGGTAGTAGTAGTTACTTAAAAAAAAAAAAAACAAAACACATATCTTAGGGGCATCTGGGTGGCTCATGTCATGATCCCAGGGCCCTGGGATCAAACCCCGAATGGGGCTCCCTGCTCAGCGGGGAGCCTTCTTCTCCCTCTCCCTCTGCTTCACCCCTCCCTCCCACTCATGCTCTCTCTCTCTCTCTCTCTCAAATAAATAAATCATAGACATAAAAAAGAAAAATCATAAACATAAAAAAATGTCTTTTGAAAAAAAAGACATCTTAGGGATGCCTGGGTGGCTCAGTTGGTTAAATGTCTGTCTTTGGCGCAGGTCATGATCCCAGGGTCCTAGGATTGAGCCCCGCATCGGGCTCCCTGCTCAGTGGGGATCCTGCTTCTCCCTCTACCTGCTCCCTCCCCTGCTTGGGCTCTCTCTCTCTCTCACTCTCTCTCTGTGACAAATAAATAAATAAAATCTTTAAAAAATAAATAAATAAAATAGGAAAGAAATCTTGGTGCTGTGGGTATGACACTCTAAGTATCTCCTATGCCTGCTGCCCCTTCCGAGAGCAAGAATCGGTGGTTCTTCATGAATGAGTCCCATGATTTGGACCAAGTGACCCTGATTCTCTAGCCAAAGCTGAGTTGACCCTGACTCTTGGAACTTCCCCACAAGCACCCACCTGCAGGTCAGCGAGTGGCCCATGGGGGGCGTGGTATGTGAGCCCTCCAGCGAAGGTACTGTGTAGCTGCTGACGGACGCACCTATGAAACAGACGTTGTGTCATGCGAGGCAGAAGCCATTAAGCAAGATGATCACAGACAACCAGCTACTACGAAGCAATGTGAATCAGGAACACATAGGAACCAAGAGATAGTGAGAAGGAAAGTCAAAAAGTTATAGGGTAACAAGAGGAGAACCCTAACTATGGCACAGCCTTCAAGGTGGGAAGCCACCAATGGCTGCTAGTAAGGGAGTGGGAAGATGCAGGGTCTTTCCCCTGCTGACCTTCTAAAGCTCCGTGCATCATGGGAGCTGTTAGAATTGCTGACAGATCACTGACCATACTCCGTGGCTGGTGAGGCTATGTCCTGTAGCTGACCTCCCCTATTTTGACAGAGCTAAAATAACCCTCCAGGAAGTCTGAAAGAGCTTAACCGATGTGTTGGCAACTCAGAGACACCATTCTCATCACCAGACCTCGGAGCGTGTTACACATACACCCGTGGTGCCCGGGGATTATAGGAAGGACGCCTGTGGGCCACATGTGGGCTGAGGGCCTGTGTTCCTTAGTCTCCAGTTACCTTAAGATGTGTGTGCTCAGGTCTTTAGACGGTGTGTGTGCGTGCTTAGGATCGGTCAGCCCCTACCCCGCTCTGATCCTGAGAGCTGCCCTACTTCACACACTTACGTCACCTGCTTGACTCCCCTGGAGGCTCGTGAGTGGCAACTTCTGGCTGACGAGGCAGAGGGGTCACTCACACTGCCCAGAGGCTCTATGCGGCCCCCTTCCCCCCGCATCCGGAGACCTGTGTTCTCTAGGCAGGACAGGAAGCCGCTGCTTTCCCAGAATCTTCCTGGCTTCTAAGGAGAGAACGAGAGACCACGTGACTGGACGTGGGCCTGTTGCCACCCCCGCAGACCACAGAGCTGGCATCTTCTGTCACTTCATCAGCCACTCGCTTCTCTACCACAGTTCGTAACTCCTGTCGCCACTTATAATCACATCCAGCACCACTTATCACGGCGGCTCTCATCTCTTCTGGCCTTCTGGGACTTTCATCATGGCTGTCTTACAGGGTGTCCATGGGGTTGACCTTCGTGGTCTGAACCAATTAGTGGGTGCTTTTCCTTCAGCCCAGCGGGCCACAAATCCTGGCCCCGTGTGGTCCCATGGATGGTGGCTCCGCTTTGGGTGCTGGTGAGCTGGCCCTAGGGGGCTGTGCTTTACCATGCATCAGAGCTGTGACTGTTGTCTCAATGGCTTCTTGAGTCTAGAGGGATTCCAGGAGCCTGAGGGATCCAGAAAATGGGGGTAGTGCAGAGGCAGGACTCGTCTCTGGAAATAACAGCCTGGGGAAGTGTTGGAAGGAGAGAGTACGGGAGACTGGTATCTGAGGTGGTCAACATGTTTTCCTCTCGGTGTGGGTTACTGCAGACAATGCAAGCGTCACAAAGAACACCCCAGACTGCTGATGAGGCAGCCCAGGAGGAAGGTAGGGGATGGTGCACGGCCTGGCATCTGCACACAGGAGTGTGTTTGTGTGTCCATGTGCGGCTGTGCACGCTTACGCGTGCATGTGTCTGTGTCTGTGTATGGGGACTAGTGCTGGGGAGCTGTGGAAAATCAAGTGAGGCAGGAAACAATCATGCAGGGTCTTGAAAGGTAGAGAAATCCATTGAGGATCACTGTAGTGGGTCGTTTTGAGCCACTGAAGGGGAGAGGGAATCAGGCCCAGATACCCACCTATGTGGTGACCCAGAGGCAAAGCAAGGAAATCATCCCAGGAGATTCAGAAGGAGATTCTGAGAAGCCTGGATCGTTGGCTCAATTTGAAGGAGCAAGTGGAGGAAGCCGTCAATGTTGATGCCAAAGTTTTGAGCTCAGGGGCATATTGGCACCGACCACAGAATGGAAAGTTTGAGAGAGTTGAAGAGAGAGAACAAATTCTGTTTTAGAAGTGACATTTCATCCTTTGGAAAGAGACCTTCCTTCCTCCTTTATTTACTTGGATGACTGAGTGGTTGCCGGAACAGCTTTCCGTCTAGAGGGTGATGGAGAAACCTGGGGAACAAGGACAGGCCTCTGTCTTACCCTTGTCTCCAGGTTTCTCAGCCAATAAGACAGCAGGACCAGAAGTTTCCACGAGACATCCAGTGGCTGGTGGTCTCCCTGTGACAGCTCTGGCCAGAATGAGATAGACATCAACCAGTTAGTCCAAGAGAGGAGCTCAGAAGCTCATTACTTGATGTGACTTCAGAGGAACACCCACATTCTTTTGCTGACAAGCAGGCAGGAGCTGGATTTGGCCTCATCAGCACACTGGCAGGGAGCCAGGCTGTTAAATGGAAACTGACCCATCACAGGAACAAAAGTGAAGGGCAAGTGATCATTCCACTCCACATTCCTTGCCATACACCCCATCCCTGCCCTCTGTATTCAGAACACTTTAAAACTTAACGTAGTGAGACCCCTTCATTGTTGGGAGGCTGTTTAAATTTCAGCTGGGAGTTTAGGAAACTTTCTGGATCCCAGGGTCCTAAATGGGGGCTCCCGTGGTGGGCGGTCATGCCCTTGAGTTTCAAACTGGCTGTGCATTTTAGGGCACAGATCCACAGCTGTCTACTGGGCCTGTATAATCCCCAATGTTAGCAGGTAAACCTTACTGTAACAAGACCACTGAGTTCATTCAGGAACAGTTAGCTTTTCTCTGCTGCCAGGCATTCTGGAAGTCCTAGATGGTCCCCATGGCATCCAGCTCAGTGAGCAGCTGTTTCATGCACTGTTTCGTGCACACAGAGCTAACCTGGAACACCGGCTTTGCTTCTACCAGCAGCTCTAACCTGGGAAAACAAACTCACCTTTTTGAGTCTTGGTCTCCTTATCAGTAAAATGGGTGTTCTAATGCCTAGTTCAGAGTGTTGCTGTGATAAATACATTATATATAAAGGATGTGTTAGTTATCCACTGCTGCATAACAAATTACCCCAAAAGGTAGTGGCTTCAAGCAACAATAAGCATTCCTTGTCTCCTAGTTTCTGTGGGTCAGGAATTTAGGAGTGGTTCTGGAGCTGGGTGGTTCTGGATGGAATTTTCTCAGACAGTTCAGCTGGATGGCAACTAGAACTGTAGTCATATGATGGCTAGAGCGGAGCTAGAGGAACTGCTTCGATTGCATTAGGCGGATAAGCTGGCACTTGGCAGGAGGTCTTGGCTCCTCTCCCCGAGGGCCTCTCTATAGGACGGCTTCTGTGTCCTTGGTGCATGGTGCTAGCTTCCCCCAGAGCAATCCAGCCAAGAGACCAAAGCAGAGGTTGTTGCAATGACCTTTTATGACTTAGCCCCGGGAGTCGCATTTTGCCACCTCCCCTGTAGGCTATGGGTCACACGGGTCAGCCCTGATTCAGTATGGGAAGGAACTCTACCAGCACATGCCTCCCAGGAAGCAAGGATCGCAGAGGGCTGCCTTAAAAGCTGGCGACCACAAGAGCTTACACAGCTCCTAGCTAAATTGCAGCTCCTAAGAGGATTATGATCCTCTGCTTGATATCCATTGCTCAAGAAAGAATGCTTCCTTTTCTTTGGCTCAGAAGAGCTGAGCATTGCGTTTCTACTCTCACATCTAGTGGCCCTCCAGTGCCATCCTTGGTGAAATCAGAAAGGGCAGCACCCCATGGCCCCCCCAAGAGGGACCCTTAAAGATAAAACTCAGAAACATTGGCCTCTTCTTTTTCCTTCCCCATTTATATAATCAGAGTCCCTCACAGCACAGTCTTGATTTCTCTGATGATTTGAAAGCTGCAGCCAGTCGTGATCTGCGGGACGTAAGCAACTGCTGCAGCAGGAAAGATGCTGACTTGCACTTCCTGCTCCAGCTCCGCTAGGCAGAAAGCAGTGACCCATGTCACCCCTGAGACAAGAGCAGGGGCTGTGCTAGAAACGGAAGTGTGCTGTTAAGGGGCAACTAAAGGAGTGTTTATCAGCAGCAGCCCCACCTACCTGATAACCCTAAGCCACATATCACGGGGATTTTCCCTACATCCTTACAGCTGGCTTTACACATCCGGGGAGGCTCTGGTTGGCTGGTGATAGAATGGATGAGGACACCTCGGTGACAGAAGCTACCAGCTGTTTCCCAATGTCAGTTCTTCTTTGCTTCCACAGTTAGAGAAGCAATCTAAAGAGAACCCCCAATCATGAGCTGGGAGCAAAATATGCCAGAATGAAAATTATGTAGATTAGGCTCCCTTGACAAAGTTCTGTCTGATGGGATGTAAATGGAGGTCATATATGCAACTTCTGAAGAGGGAGCATGTATGTCTTCTCTTAATCTTTCCTTCTTGCTGGAATTTTGATGAAACTACTGGAGCCCCAGGACCTATTTTGGACCATGAGGTGACCTTGGGAACAGAAGTCACTTGTGGCAGAGCAAAAACATAGAAGAAACTTGGGTCCTTCATACCATACCAAACTGGGCTGCCCGTCCAGAATATTAGAAAGAAACTTTTCATTAAAAAAAAAAAATATATATATATATATATAAAACCTTTTTTTGTTGTTGTTACTTTATAACAAACCTAACCTCAACCAGCACAGCTTCCTATAGCAATGGCCATTAGTACAGTCCTTGTACATGATCTGCCCCCAGACATGCATTTCCCTGCTGCAGAAAGTCTGCAGAAATCCAAGTAGGAACAGGATAAACCATCATTCATAGTTTCATGTGACATTTATTGAGCTCCATCTGTTAGAGGCATGGGACCATGAGGGCTTCAAATGAATGGGTCTCAATCCATGGAGCTCAACTACCAAAGTACATGGAGGAGGCCAAGCAGTTGTATACTCAATTTGTTGTGAGTTTCTCCTCTATCCTGGGCCCTATTACCACCACTTTGTTTTTTCATGCGTTTGTCCTTCAATTCTGTCTTTCATTCATTCAACATTTACTCTAGTAAGAACTTGCACACGTCCAGCATGGGGACAAGTGCTGGAATCACACTGACGCACTGAAGCAGAAGCGGTAGGTGTCCCTGTGAAGTTAGGAGTGGAGGGTGACACAGAGACAGGTGGGTATACTTTGGATTCCTTTGCCTCTAAAAAACTAAAATTGTGGGGCGCCTGGGTGGCTCAGTGGTTTAAAGCCTCTGCCTTCGGCTCCAGTCATGATCCCAGTGTCCTGGGATTGAGCCCTGCATCGGGTTCTCTGCTCAGCAGGGAGCTTGCTTCCTCCTCTCCCTGCCTGCCTCTCTGCCTACTTGTGATCTCTGTCTGTCAAATAAATAAATAAAATCTTAAAAAAAAAAAAACTAAAATTGTAATAACATTTCTTATTTCAAATATGAGATCTATTCAATAAATGAACCAAAGAAAATAATCACATATAGTATAGGAACAAATATTACCAACATTTTGCCATTTTTCAAAATATAAATATACTTATATACTTATATATCTTAATATAAATATATATATATATTTTTTACATTGGATTACTTTTTTTTCCTGATTTGTTTCACTTAATATTATATTGTGGCCATTTCAGCATGACAGTAAATATACTCCTACAGCAATATTTTGAGAGGTGACCATGCATCCCACTGGACAGAGCTATGTAATTTCTGTAGTCCCCTAATGCTAGACATATAGGCAGGCCTTAGTTTTCACTATTATAAAGAGCCGCTATAATGGGTATTCCTATAACTGAACCTTTTATATACCTACGATTATTTCCTTGAAATAACTTCTTAAAAGTAGAATTGCTAGACTAAAATGTACATATAATTCTAAGAGTTTGGGTACAAATCTAACTGAACTTTAAGTGGTTAGGCAAATCCAGTCTCCTCCTAGCAGGCCAAGAGTTCCCCTGATTTTTTTTTTTTTTTTTAAATATAAGGACTTTGAGAGGACTCCCGTAACTTGATGAATCACTTACATCTTCACATGAATCATTTTTCAGACTGTGTTCCTCCCCAGAGGAAAGAGCAGAGCCCCTGAAGAAGGCAGGAATCTGGCAAAGGGCACAGAGACATGGGCCAGGCCTGGAAACAGCAGCCTTAGCAGAAGTCCTGCTCCAAGATGGGGCCTGCCTGACACCTGCAGAATGTGCTTGGACCTGATAGAGATGCTCACTCCCAAGCAGAAGGCTCCAGTTCAATTTCCTGGTCCTGCCGGAGCAGTTCCCTCTGGTGAGGACGGCACCACTTTCCTCCCCTTCTCTGAGTTCATCTTCTCTCCCCTGTCCTGCTCACCCTCATTCTTCGCCATCTGATTATTATTTTCCAAAACAAAAAGAGCGTTACTGGATTTTCTATTTATAAAATGATATAAACCCTTTGAAGTGATTTTAAAGACCTCTAGAAAAGGAGAAAGAAAAAAATAAAAATCACCTCCAAATTTTGCTCTCCAGTGATACAACCACTGTTAATACATAGGTGAACATCCTTCCAGACGTCTCTCTGCATTATCTGATGCCTCCCGATTAGGGTTTTATCTTACCACAAATTTATGAGATGGGCAGCATTACCTTTCTTTTATAATTATGGGATCTGAAGTGTTAGACACGTCAAGCTACTTGCTCAAGTTTATAGAACTGGTATGTGGGGAACTGGGATTTGACCTGACTCCTACTTACCCCAAAGCCTGGAAGTCTCAACCATTGTACAATTTCTCCAACTCTCCTGTTTTCCTCTTGCTGTAATACTTATTTGTGTAAATGGAGTCCCCTTACTTTCTTTTTTCTTTCACTCCAAAAGTGCTATGGGCAAAGATGTTGAGGGCAGTGGGCTGTAAAGTTTAACCCTTAAGTGACTGCTTATTGAATCTGTGACTTGGGCCTCCTTAACCTCAGGCGATATTCCCCATCAGTAAAATGAGGATTCTCATACCTAACTTAAGGAGTGGTTATGAGCATGGAACCACACCACGTATATAAAACACCTGCCATGCTGTCAACTCATTAAATAGCAATTCCCATTACCTTTGGGGGGAGAAATACGGATCACCATTTGAATGGCAGTTCATGATGATATTGTGGGGATGTAGTAAGATGTACTGGACACACATTAAGTATGATCTTGTCTTGACAGGCATTATCTACCTTTGACCATTGTCTGGCTTGTCACTAACGGGCAGCCCAACACATTCATCTTTGCACACTTGTCCAGTTGTCTCCTATGGATAAATTCCTAAAAGAAGAATGGGATCAAAGTGGATGGATAAGACGAGTTGACCTTGTAGCTGCGTTGTGCCCACTTACTTCAAGAGGGGGGTTCTTTGTGTGGGGAAATGGTTGCAGAGCAGTCTCCCCTCTGGTTTCTTATTCTATCTTCTCTGCTGCCTGTGAGAGGCAGGGCACTTTCTGGAGACCTCTACCACCCAAATAACTCTGCTACAACTCTTCCTTCCTTCCTTCCTTTCAGATTAAAAAAAACCTGGTCTGTGTCATAGTCTGGACAAAGAGGTAAAATTAAAGGTGCCATCATCAGTTGAAAACAAAACAAAAATTGCTGGAACTCAGCTCTGCTGAATCCCCCTCCATTGAAAGCACTGTGGTGTGCATTGGACGTATATGGTATGTTTGCACACAGGCAAATACAGATTTGTATTCCTTATATAGAAGAGGGTGTGTGTCTAAGGGATTTACACACGCATGTCAATATATATGTGTAACATATGTGACCAAAAGTGTAAAGCAGAAAAATATAACCTCTTTTTTTTTTCCTAGAGAAAGAGAGAGAGTGGGGGGTATGGTGTCTGTGGGAGGGAGAGGGACAGAGAGAGAATCTCAAGCAGGCTCCCTGATGTGGTGCTCATCTCATGACCCTGAGATCATGACCTAAGCCAAAATTCAGAGTTGGACGCTTAAGCAACCGAGCCACTCAGGCACCCCTTCTTCTCAAGCCCCAGACTGACATTTCCTATGTAAGTATTAAATATGCCTTTGTTCTCTCATGTTTGCAAATACTATGGAAAACTAAATACTTTTCTTTTGATTTTCACAGGCATTGCTGATCTCCTTGTGATACTGTTTATAAACATTTATTTTAGCGAGAGGAAGAGAGTGAGTGTACCGGAGGTGGGGGCTGGGGGGTGGGGAGTGGGGGGTGGTGGCCCGCAGAGGGCAGCCTCCCCAGCGAGCCCAGAGCCCAAGGCGGGGCTGGATCTTCTGACCCTCAGATCAAGAGTTGGTCTCTCAATCAGACTGCATCACCCTGGTGCCCAGGACGTGTGACATTTTTAAAGAAGCCTGCACCTCAAAACCAGACTGGGTGAGTGCAATGGTCAGAAGTGGTGGGGAGTACCCAGGGCATTTGAGATGATTGGAAGTTGGATACTTGTGGATTTCCCTGTCTGTCCACAGCCCCACCCTCTGCTTCCCTGAAAAAACTTTCGGGCCACAGAAACTCAG
The DNA here is from genome assembly GCF_009829155.1 of Mustela erminea. Taxonomy (NCBI): domain Eukaryota; kingdom Metazoa; phylum Chordata; class Mammalia; order Carnivora; family Mustelidae; genus Mustela; species Mustela erminea. Next base: position 45,908,742 of record NC_045624.1, read on the forward strand.
CTCCTCCCATCTTAGATTTCGTCTACAGCGGAGAGATATAAAGAGGTTCCAGTTTTGTTTTTTTTTTAAATTCAGTTTTACTCTAAATTTCTCAAGGAAAGGAGCCAGGCAGGACTCCAGTTGGGGTGAAGCCGTAATCAGATCACCTGGGTTCTCTGCCTCCAGAGAGACTGGGCTTTTCCAACAGTACGGTCCCCAGAGTTTCCGGTTTGGAGTTAAGCCCCTGGGACAATGCGTCACAGCGAAGCCGACCACACAGTTAGGCAGAGGACAGCCCTCTCTCTCTCTCTCTTTTTCAGTGTAGTTGCATCTGCGGTTTGTGTCAATTACAATAAGGCTCAAGCCATCCCACCTCGCAGCCAAACATTAACAAGAAGACAAGGAGGTAAGGTGGCAAGTCCACATTATTTTCATTTTTACACGTTGAAAAACTTTCAGAAATGCCATGTAAGCTGTGACAGAAATCCCCACCATCCCTAACATTTCACCAGATTCAGAGTTTGCAAACTTCAATGGAAAAGAGCAATGCATCGGGAACCCTGTGCTCGTCCCAGCGCTGGACACTGGGCTGGGACAGTTCACTGGGCTCTGTTGTCCCCTCCATCCCGATGGCCACACTACAAGCATTCTGCAACTAACTCGTGGAGTTCCCGCTGTAAGAACTGAAGTCCCAGGAATTCATCAGGGCGGGCCTGGTTTATCTGAATTGCCTGAGAAGATCTAAAAGGGAGGGGAAAGACTGATTTCCTTCAGCTCGCTGCTCCCATCATCCTCCTGAGCAGACACCATGCTAATTCTTTTCTGTCCACGCAAACCAATCAGCATTTAAGTCCCGCCGGGCTCTTGCTCCAGCTCCGAAGTACCTCAAGGGAAGAAGATTCTATCCCACCCAGGTAATTCACTCCCCAGGTCAGAAATCCTCATTATCTGGGAGTTGTTTTCAAAGTCTACCCAGAGCCCCCTGCACTGCCAAGTGAATTAATTGCCTCTTATTTTGATCTCAGAGGAGATAAGGATTATCTCCTTCACCCTGGCCTGACCTTGAAGGCTGTTTAGATGCTTCCCCTACTGCTGTGTTTTCTTTTTTCTCTCCCCGGTGAAGGAAAAGCAAGAATTTACTGTAGATGCTGTTAAGAGGAATGTCAAGACTTTATCTTCTGTGCAGTTTAAAGATGATCCGGCAAGAACAGAAGTCTCAGAATGAGGCTGAGGATGGGCTCCTAGATGAGGGGAGTATTTGCCTGTTGCTGAAAAAGCGATAGACCACAAGGGCTCTTCCTGACGTTGATCACTGAATTGCCATCTAGTGCCCAGGAAAGAACCCGCGGAAGGCAGACAAGGGAAAACAGCGTTTCACAGAGACAGTCACAGAGGCATCAGATCAGAGCTCTGAAAGGTTTCTTGCCACTATCCGAGCAGGGTTAGGGACTGAGCAATGCTCTGTGTTCCAGAATCTTCCTTTGAGAATGCTCTAATGGTCCTCAGCAAACAAGACTCAGGGATATATAGTACCACCCTCTGTATTTACAGAAAGAAAAATGCAAACATGCTCTTCTTCCTTTTTGCATCTACATGAATGAACTCTTTATCAAAGCTCAGGGTTGTTTTTTCCCGGTGGGGCTATATTATTGAAATAAGTTCTAGCACTGTGATTTCTACAGTGAGACATCTATTTTTTGCTTTCCAGAACAGAAGGACTGCTTTCCATAAGGTGGGCCATTTTGAGTTTGAGGAGAAAATGGTGGGTTGGGAGACAGGCATGGGAAATTGCCACCTTCAAAGTCTAAGTTGGCATACACCAAGGACTTCCACAGCTCAGAATCCCACTGGCCTCTAATCACTGCCGTAGAAATGCTTTCATTGTGGCTGTTGTATATGAGGGCGAGTCCCCAAGCCCAGAGTCCCTGGCAAAGTCTTGGAATGCAGCCCACCTTCAGCTATGCCAGCCCTTCAGCACGTGGTCTTGGGCACTGGATCTGGGCACTAGGCCTGCTCTTGACATTAGTGGGGCCCAGAGCAACAGCACGACTGGAAGCCCCCAACACTCAGCCTGCCCTACCCCTTTTCCCACCCCTGGTTCCATCTTGCACTGACGCTCCAACCATGCCCTCACAAAAGGCTGCCTTCAGCCACAACCCAGGTCAATCAAAGAGCAGCCCATTGTTAGGAGGATGGATCTAGGGAAGAGATCCACAGAAACCTTGCAAATTATGTTCTAACGCTGCAGGCCATTCTGAGAGTCTGGATAACCAGAGCATGTTCTAGAATAGGGTTGGGAGTATGAGCTCCAGGTGGCACATCCTCTTGGCCCCCCTGGTCTCTTTGCTCCACGGAGGAGGTACTGAGGCAGAGAGGGTCTGGATAGGGCCTTCTAAAACTCACTGTGCTTGCAAACTGTAGGCAAGTTGCTTACACCATCTCTGACTCAAAGCCCCTATCTGTTAAATGGAAATAATAGTAACACTTATCTCACAGGCTGTTGTGAGCACTGGAACATTAGCAAATTCATACAAAGCACTTAGAACAGTGAGGGCTCTTAGGGAGCACTTGGTAAGTGACAGACTGTGTTCTAAGCAGGAAACCACACACCCCACAACGACATTCACATCCAGTCCCATTGAAATACTCTCACGGCGGCCTAGTTGCCACACACAGTGCTCTAGACCAACTCCGTTCAATAGAAATATGATGCAAGTCAATAAGGAATTTTGAATTTCCTAGTAGTTGCCTTAAAAAAACAAGAAGAAATGGGCAAAATTAATCTTACAATATATTAAATTTAACCTGCTCTAAGATATTATCATTTCAACATGGAACCACAATGAAAGTTACTACTGAGATATTTTATATTCTTTTTTTTCATAATAAAGCCTCAAAATTGTGTGTATCTTATACTCACAGCAGATGACAACTCGGACTGGCCATGTTTCACGTGCCCAGTAGCCACACGTGGCTCCCGGTCACCTTACTAGACCTCGAACTCTAGATCCTTGCTACTCCAAGCATGGCCTGCTAACCAGCTCCATTTGGGGGGCTCATTAGAAATGCAGAATCTTGGGGCCCTGAGTGGCTCAGTGGATTAAGCCTCTGCCTTCAGCCTAGGTCATGATCTTAGGGTCTTGGGACTGAGCCCCACATCGGGCTCTCTGTTCACCAGGGAGGCTGCTTCTCTCTCTCTCTCTCTCTGCCTACTTGTGATCTCTCTGTCAAATAAATAAATAAAATCTTAAAAAAAAAAAAAAAAAGAAATAGTAATGCAGAATCTCACACCCCAGCCAGGCCCACCGAATGCAGATCTGCGTTTCACCCAGACCCCCACGTGGTCTGCGTGCACAGTCAAGTTCGCATGGTGTTGCTGGTGAAAACAAACTGGGAGCTCGTGGAGAACAGAAAGGGATTCTCCCCTCTTACCTTTCCTTCTCCGTGCCTCTTTTTCCCTGTGGCTTTCCAGCCCTGGCTCCCTCTGTGAGACCCCTCCAGAGAGCTTTAAAAATACCATACCTGGACTCAGCTCCAGAGATCTTGATTTAATTGGTCCACGGAGGAGCCCGGGCAGCAGGCTGAGTTAAAGAAGTTCCACAGGTGATACTAATACACAGCCTGGGCAGAGAGTCAGTCACAGGCTAGCCCAACACCCAACACTGGCCTCATTCAGTCCTGCCATGTCATGGGGTAAATATGCCTGAGATTCTATCCTTGAGGGCTTCGCGGCAAGACGGGTCGAGTAATGCAGCTTGTATAAACAGCCACAGCTCTGTAAAATGGCACAGGTAGTCCTCATTGTCCCACAGACTCCCAGGGATCCATGCCATATGTGAGAATAGTATCCCTCTGAGAAGCGAAGGCATGAATTCGCCTGCTGCTGTCCATTCCTCGCTACACCTGCTAGCTTAGCTAATTCCCCCGGCGTGACTGAAACGGGGGAGGGGGGGCATACACAATTCGTACATTTATTAAATAACTAACTGTCCTAATAAAAGTGCCCGTGTTCAACATATGGATATTGTTTGGTCCCTTCCAGGAAACAGTTGTTTATTGATAAATAAACAGATAGTTACTGAATCCCTACTGTGCCCGATCTAATGGGGCTGCAAAAATGTTTCCACATGGCAGAGACTACCTTCGAGGACCTCGTCACCTTGTGGGGACTGACAAGGATCTGCTGTTGGGGACAATCAAGTCCCATCTGTCCTTCAACTTTCTCCATCTGTAAAACTGGAAATAAAAGCTATAATCTTTATTCCCAGTACTTAGGATTAGCATTTTTTTAACCTTGAGAATTACGCTAGCTTCCTCAAGCCACCCAGTTTCTTCTCGCCAAAAAAAAAAAGCTTTCTGATGAGGCATAAATAAATGTAATTTTAAATCACTGGGGCCCAACTTGATAACGTTTCCCCACTGTTTTGGCATCCTGTATATTTACCATAATAATGAAACGGCCACAGACAGGAAACATTTTTCAGCATGTAAATCATGAACATGGAAAAGGAAGGCTTCCTGGTACTCTATTTCCTTCCAGAATGTGGGGGAGGGGGGAGCGGATGTGCACCTGTTCCCATGCTTCCATTTTCTTGCCTGGTGGGGGCTCAGGGAAAGGCAGAAGAGGAGAGCAGAAGGGCAAAGGATCCCAGCTGCAACACAGCACAGCATCACCTGTTCCTTGATGTCCCCCGCCCAGATGGCACTCCGGCATTCTTACTGTCACAGTGTGACTGCAGCTTGCAAAATCTATTTCGTAAAGCAGAGTCAAAAGACAGTGAGAAAGGCTAAGGGTAAGGAGGGAAATAGGAGAGACGATGGCTCTGAAAGGCTGCTGAGGGTACATGCAAGGACCGGTGAGACCCAAAAGACAGCCGTTGGAAGCCAGGTGCCTCATAAGCTGCCGAGGACCTATATTTCCTCTGGGAGCCCCTCGGCTGCCCCCACTGGAAACTGATGGGCTTTCTGCCCAAAGCAAAAAGTCTCATTTAAAGGACAAACCGATTTGACAGCACACCGGCCATTCTGTCGTGTTGCACTGAGTTTTTGCACGGCCACCTTCAGGAACCTTTGAACAGACGCCAGGTGGACAGCTGACAACCAAAGAGCCTCCCCCACAGAACCCATGGCTGGAGCTGGATGCAATTGGGGCCCTCCTGCAGCCTCTTCACCAAGCCCTCTGGCTCCAGCATGCAGCCAGGTGACAGGGACCCGGCAGGTGCCTCTGGGGCTCTGGCTTGCAATCGTTTATCACAGATCTGCTGCCCACACTTCACTCTGGGAATGCAGACAGCAGCTTGGCCCCTGAGATTGTAAATGCTGGCCTGTCATCGGCCGTCTTTCTGTGCTTATCATCAGAAGGGGCAGAGCTGACTTGCTAAATGGAGGTGGGAAGCCACACCGGGCAGTCTGGGAGCTGGCCGCCTGGCCGTGGTGTAGGCACACAGAGCTTGCTGAGCTGGGGCGTTTTAGAAGAAGGTGGCAGAAAAGGGAAATGGGAAGAGAGGGACTAAGAAGGAAGTCATTATGAAATAGAATTTGTCTGGGTTTGGAAGCCTGCGTGACAGCTCCAGGTAGAGAGGGAGCGAGCCTGTTATTAGGGCTGACAAACACAAAGGTGCCACATCACTCCAGGCAGCGCCGCTGTCCCCCCTCTAAAGCCCAGGGCATCAGGAGTGTTCCTGCATCAGGAGTGGCCCACGCAACCACAGAGGGATGAGGACAGACGCAGGATCTGCACTGTCAAGAGCGTGAGCTGAAGAGGCCTGACACGTCAGAACTGAATGAATGCAAAATGAAAGGATCAGGACGTTCATTATAAAGAAAATACAGCAACATAGCAGGAAATGTCGACAAATAAAGGAGAGGAAAAAAAAAAAAAAAGAAAGAGAAAGAAAAGGAGAAAAGCCGCAGTATTCTACTTCGCTAATGAAGGCATGTTCATCTTGGCTACACATACACATTTTTAGGAAACTTTCAGCGTGCTCTGAATTTCATACTGCTTTTCCCATTCGTCCTTGTCCATAAACACTTCCCAGCGTTCCTTCCTATTCTTCTTCTCAGTGGTAATTGCTATAGAAGATTCCACCTAATGAATATGCCCTAATTTACCAAAATATTCCTCCATTCTGTAAGTAGATGGCTCTCTGTTTAAAAATAGCTTTATTGAGGTATAATGGGTATATGATAAATTGTATAAGATTAAAGGGTACAGTTTGATAAGTTGGATGCATGTATCACCTGTAAAACCATCACCACAATCAATACAGAAATACATGTCTCTGCCCCCGAAGTTTCCTCCTGCCCCTTGGCAATGTCTGCCTCCCCTCCGAGTCATTTCTGTGTGATAGACTGTTATTCCGGTAGTCCTCAGTGCCTCCTGTTTTCATATCCTGAGGTAGTCCCCTCTCCTAGAATCTGGATGATCCTGTGATCTGTTTTGAACAATAGAATGTGGTGAAACGGACACCATGCTATGCTCATATCTAAGCCTTAGAATATACCAGCAATTCATGTTCTTGCACACTTGAGATGTTTCTTCTCGGAACCTAGCCACCACACCATGGGGGAAGCTCAAGCAACCACGTAGAGCAGATATCTGGTCTACCAGTAACCAGGCCTTTGGGCCCTCTGGGCATACCGGTGCTCCAGTCCACACGACAGGAAGCATGGTAGCCCAGCTGTTGTAATAAATGATACATTATTGTAGTTTTGGCACCAAGTTTGGAGTGACTCAGTTTCACAATTGCCAGGAATTAAAACAGGCTGAGAACATTAGGGATTCTTGTTGGAATAGGCTCCCATTCTCTGAGAATGCCACGAGTACAAGAGAGGTGAGGCAGGATTGTTCTCCAGCTCCATGTCATTCTCCAGTGATTACCTAGTTATTGCCTTCTTTACAGCTAAACTTGGCAATGGGCTTACATTTACTGTCCATCCTTCCTCACTTGGAGTTCACACCTAGAACTGAATTTTCCATCATATCACCCCTTGAAAATGCTCTCCCTGGGGTCAGCAAGGACCTCATGGTTGCTTCACCAAGCCACTGCTTTTCAGCCCTCACCTAATCTGACTTAGCAGCTGCATTTCTCTGCTAATCTGTGATTTGTCTTTTCCCTATGTGCACTGGATAGGATAAATATCGATTCAGCCACATTTAAGAGACCTAAAGGAATAGTTGCTTAGAAACTGTAGGATTTGGGGGCACCTGGGTGGCTCAGTGGGTTAAAGCCTCTGCCTTCGGCTCAGGTCATGATCCCAGGGTCCTGGGATCGAGCCTGGCATCAGGCTCTCTGCTCGGCAGGGAACCTGCTTCCTCCTCTCTCTCTGTCTACCTCTCTGCCTACTTGTGATCTGTCTTTCAAATAAATAAATAAAATCTTTAAAAAAAAACTGTAGGATTTTATTTCACTTTCATGCAAACACTGGACTCAGCATTTTGGCTCTACTCTGAGACATTGTCAGAGGCCCAGGTTCTTTCCATCTTCTTGCTCCAAAATTCCTGGCTGTTTCACCTGTGTGCGTGGTCCAAGATGGCTCTTCACAACTGCTTCGTTCCACCACTAGAAAAGGGGAAAATACAGAGGGGAGAACATGCCCCTTCTCTTTGGGTGAATCACCTATAGTTGCAAACAGCAATTTTTTTTTTTTAAGATTTTCACTTATTTATTTAACAGAGAGAGAGACAGAGAGAGCAGCAGGCAGAGGGAGAGGGGAGCTCAGGACTCTGGGATCACGACCAGAGTCCCAGGCAGACGACCAACCAACTAAGCCACCCAGGCGCCCACAAACAGCACTTCTATTGGGATCCCATTAGCCTGAACATAGTCACATGGTCATACCTAGCTACAATGGAGGCTGCGAGACGTAGACTTTTTTTTTTTTAAGGATTTTATTTATTTATATGAGAGAAAGGGAGACAGAGTGAGAGAGAGCAAGAGAGAGCACGAGCGGGCTGAAGGGCAGAGGGAGAAGCAGACTCCCTGTCAAACAGGGAGCCAGATATAGGACTCGATCCCAGGACCCCGGAGTCATGAGCTGAGCAGAAGGCAGTTGCTTAACTGACTGAACCACTCAGGCACCTTTTTTTTTTCTTAAGATTTATTTATTCATTTTAGAGAGAGAGAGAGCACAAGGAGAAGGGACAGGGGGAGAGGGAGAGAGAAACTCAAGCAGACTCCACACTGAGCATGGAGCCTGATGTGGGGCTCAATCTCACAACCCTGAGATCATGACTTGAGCAGAAACCAAAAGTGGGATACCCAACCAACTGTGCAACTCAGTCATCCCTGGGAAATGTAGTCTTTTAGCTGGATGGCCATGAACCCTGTCAAAAATTCTACCACCATGGAAGAGAGAACAGATGTTGGGTCAACTAGCTTTCTGTCATACCCCTCTATGTGACTACTAAACCCAGTTTTCTTCTGTGTATTTAGAGACATACGATTTTTTTTTTAAAGATGGGATCATATCATATATGTGTTTTGGTAATCAGATCCCTCCCATTAGTGTATCATAAGAGTCTGTGTCAATAAATATACTCAAACAACATGACTTTTCATGTTGGATGGTGGATTCTCATAGGTATATGCCATAACACCCTTTATTAACCATTTAGGTCATCTCAGTTTGTCCTTTAGGAGTAATATTAGGATGAAAATTCTTGTGACTTCCTTAAAATCAATTCCCTGATTTGGAAATGCTGGACCAAAAATTATTTTTAATATATATTCTCCTCCAGACATGGCTTTTCTTTAGTCTAATGCTCAATTTTTCAACAAGCCGGATTCAAGTGAAAGCCTTTTATTAATTCAATTGATTAGATTTTTCTACCTTATTGAGGTATAATAACATATAATGAACTGCATCTTCTTAAAGTGTGCACTCCTATGCCTTTTAATAGGAATACACACCTGTGAAGTCATTACCACAATCAAGACATAGAACATTTCCATCACCACTGAAAGTCTCCCCATGTTCCCTGTGGTACTTTCCTCCTCCACCCCAGGTACAGCATGCTGATCTGTCTTTTGTCACCACACACATTACTTACGTTTTCCAGAATTTTATATAAATGGCATTGTATAATCTGTACCCTTTTGCTTCTGGCTTCTTTGACTCAGCGTAGTGATAGGTATCAGTAGTTTGTTCCTTTTTACTGTGAGCAGTGTTCCATTTCATAGATATGCCCTATTTTGTTTATCCATTCACCCACTGATGGACATTTACATCTTTGCCAGGTTTTAGTTCATATGAATAAAGCTGCTCTGAACATTTGTGTCCTCGTCTTTATGTGGGCATAGGTTTTTCCTTCTCTTGTGCGACTACCTAGAAATGGAATGACAAGGTCACACAGCAAGTGCCTATTGAATTTTTCGAATTTTTTAAATATTTATTGATTAAATAGACTTTTTTAGAGCAGTTTTAGCAAAATTGAACAGAAAGAACCGAGCATTCTCATAGAACTCTACAGCCACACACCCACAGCCTACCCCAAGATCAACATCCCTCCCTCGAGCGGTATATTTGTTGTAATTGATGAGCCTCCACTGATAGACCATTATCAACCAAAGTCTATCATTTACCCTATAGGTCATTCATAGTGGTGTACAGTCTATGAATTTTGACAAATGTATAATCCTATGTAGCCACTACTGTCCTATCATAAGAATCATTTCAGTGCCCTAAAAGTTCTCTGTGCTTTGCCTCTTTGCACCCCCCTCCCCACTCGCCTCTGACAATCACTGATCTTTTTACTGTCTCTACAGTTTTGCCTTTTCCAAAATCTCATATAGTTGGAGTTAGGCAGTATATACCTTATTCAGATTGGTTTCCTTCACTTAGTGATATGCCAGTAAGCTTCCTCCAGGTCTTTTCACAGCTTGATAACTCCTTCCTTTTCAGCACTGAATACTATTCCGTGGTCCGGATGTACCACTGTTCATATATCCCCTCGCCTACTGAAAGACTTTTGGCTGCTTCCAAGTTTTGGCTACTACTGATAAAGAGGCCACAAAGATCTGTGTGCAGTGTCTGTCGTTTGATTTACAACCAAGGAGCACAACTGCTGGATCATATGGTAAGAGTATGTTTACTTGTGTAGGAAACTGCCAAGTGACCTTTTTTTTTTTTTTTTTTAAGGATTTTATTTATTTCTTTGAGAGAGAGAGAGAGAAAGCACAAGCAGAGGGAGAGGTAGAGACAGAGAGAGAGACAAGCAATCTCTCTGGAGCAGAGAGTCCGACACAGGGCTCCATCCCAGGACCCTGGATCATGACCTAATCCAAAGGCAGATGCTTAACCTACTGAGCTCCCCAGGTGCCCTGCCAAGTGAGCTTCTAAGGTGGCTGTACCATTCTGCGTTCTCCGCAGCAGCAAACGAGAGTCCTCTTGCTCCACTCTTCACCAGCAGCTGGTGTGGTCAGGGTCCTGGATTTTGGCCATTCTCACAGGTGTGTAGTGGTACCTTGCTTTGATTTGCAATTCCTTAATGACAAAAGATGTGGAGTATCTCTTCCTATGTTTACTGGCCATCTGTATGTGTTCTTTGGGGCAGTGTCTTTTCAGGTTTTTCTGCTCAGTTTTTAATCAGGTTGTTTTCTTATTTTTTGAATTTTAAGAGTTCTTTGTATAAAAGTCCCTTTATCATCGGACATGTCTTTTGCAAATAGAACTGGGAGAAATTCCAGTTCTGGAGCTTGTCTTTTTAGTCTCTTAACAGTGTCTTTTGAAGAGTACAACTTTCTAATTTCCATAAGGTCCAGCTAACCAATGACTTCTTTCATGGATTGTGCCTTTGGTGTTGTATTTAAAAAGTCATTATCAGTACTATGGTGAGTGTTGTGAAGTGTGTAAACCTGGCGATTCACAGACCTGTACCCCTGGGGATAAAAATATATTATATGTTTATAAAAAATAAAAAATTAAAAAAAAAGTCATTATCAAAGTCAAGCCCAAGGTCATCTAGATTTCCTCCTATGTTATCTTCTAGGAGTTTCATAGGTTTCCATCCTGCATTCTGATCCATTTTGAATTAATTTTGGTGAAGGATATAATGTCTGTGTCTAGATTCATTTTTTTGCACGAGGATGTCCAGCTGTTCCAGGACCATTTGTTGAAAAGACTACCGTTTACACATATTGCTGTCTTCCTTTGTTGATTGTATTTATGTGAGTCTGCTTCTGGGCTCTCTGTTTAGTTCTACGGATCTATTTGTCTATTCTTTCAGCAATACCACAGTTACTGTGGCTTTATAGTAACTCTTAAAGGTAGGGAGTGTCAGTCCTCCAACTTTGTTCTTCTTTCTCCTTTAATATACTATTGGATATTCTGGGGTTTTCTTTGTCTTTTCATTTAAGCTTCAATTAAAAAAAAAATTATTTTTTTCCTAAGCAGTCTGCGTGCTCAACTTGGGGCTTGAACTCACAACCTTAAGACTGAGAGCTCCATGCTCAACCGACTGAGCCAGCCAGGCGCCCCTCCATATAAACATTAGAATCAGTTTGTCAATATCTGTAAAATTAACTTGCTAGTGAATGCATTTAGTATCACTGAACCGTACCTATGAAACCTGAGACCTGCCCATCTCCAGCCCTAAATCCGTGAATTCTCAGCTGAAGAGGAAGTGTTTTATTTCATTTCATTTACATATTAATGCAAGGCAAATACCAAGACGGTGGGATGTGAATCCAGGAGAAAATGCCACCAGCAGTAAACACTTGGTTGAGAAGTTGAGCACAGCATGTTAGTGTGGAGGGCGCACAGGTCCCAGTTGAAGAGACAGAGGGTCTGATAAAATACACTCAGCTCATTCCAAAGGCCCGAGGACAGACAGAAATGTTAGAACAGACAGACAGCAGCAGGCTAAGTAGGTGTAAGGAGCAGACAGGTCAGAGTCCATCAGAGATGCTGTCCGTGGCTGTGGCCGTGGCCATAGCTGTGGCTGGTCGTGATATGGGAGGTGGGAAGATGCTGGCCGGGAAAGATCCCGGGCATGGCACAGAAAGGTTTCACACCTGCCCTGGAAGAGTGTGCAGAAAATTAGAACATCTCCTTAAAGGCTATATTTATGCACACAGCTTTGTTGAAGATTGGAGTGCTATCTAGTTTTCTTTTCTTTTCTTTTTGAAGACTTTATTTATTTATTTGACACAGAGAGAGAGAAAGAGAGAGAGGAGATCACAGGTAGGCAGAGAGGCATGCAGAGAGAGAGGGGGAAGCAGGCTCCCCCCTAAGCAGAGAGCCCGATGCTGGGCCCGATCCCAGAACCCGGGGACCATGACCTGAGCTGAAGGCAGAGGCTTAACGCACTGAGCCACCAAGGCGTCCCTAGATTTCATTTTTTCCTTAAAAGTAAAAAGTTCCGTTTCATATTGGCTAAGCCAGAACAAAGACTTCGCTGTAGATAATAATGGCAGTGTCTTTAGACACTATCACGGTCTGCCTGGTTCAAATTTTGGACAGAACGTGTATCAGATCCTCTCTGCCTCTTGGCCCTGTGGGCCCTCCTCTTTCCCAGCAGCAATCTCCCACTCCTGAGCCGTACCCTCATCCTTCTCTCCCAGCCATGCACTTGCTCCGATGGCTCAGTCCACCCAGGGCTCACTACAAATGTGGAGACAGGAGACTGGAAAGCAAGGAGGTGCAAGGGAGTGGAAAGTATACCTTGAAGAAGCAGCAGACAGAAGATGGCAGGGGTCTGGTGTTGGCGGCGGCCTGGGGGAGAGCAGGCCATAGTCCCCCAGCACATCCACCAGGGGCAAGGGATGGGGGACCACCCACTGCATTTGGGATGGGTACTATTCCCTCTCCTTAGTTTCTTTCCTTTCAGTCACAGTCCCATCCAGTTCATTCTTTTCTGGGGTCTGATTCTAGGCAAGGTGACAGTATTAGTTCCCTAAGACTGTCCTAGCAAATTTCTCCAAACTTCGCGGCTTAAAACAACAGAAATTTATTCTCTCACGGTGCTGGAGGTTAGAAGTCTGACCTCCAGGTGTCGGCCGAGTTGGCTCCTGCGTAGGGCTCTGAGAGCGAATCGATGCTCAAACTGGGGTCCAGGGATGCTGGAAGATCTAAAGATATCCTCGGAAGATTCAAATGTTTTGTATTTTCACTTCAGTTATAATCTTCAAACTCATTTACATAAACACACTTGGCCGGGTCATCTGGATGACGCCTTAGAACTGGACACTGATCATCATTTCAGCAGAGCTTTTTTGTTCTTCTGTTTCTCACCTTTTACTGGTGTCTTGAAGTGCTGTTTAATTGTCACAGACGAGGGGGAGCAAGAACAGGTGCTTTTCTGTAAGTCCCACAGGAAGAGGTCACAGACGCAAATACCACCGTGGCTGGCAGCTAACACCAACGAGGACAGCCAGGGGAGCAGGGTTAAGGTCCACCTGGAAGCCCAGCTCTGGCAAGAGGGGACTACCATTCAGCTCCAGACCCTGCAGCCCCCTGGGGCTAGAGCTTCCAGATTTTTTTTTTTTTAAGATTTTATTTATTTATTTATTTGCCAGAGAGAGTGAGCACAGGCAGACAGAGTGGCAGGCAGAGGGAGAAGCAGGCTCCGCACTGAGCAAGGAGCCCGATGCGGGGCTCCATACCAGGATGCTGGGATCATGACCTGAGTCGAAGGCAGCCGCTTAATGACTGAGCCACCCAGGCGTCCCAGCTTCCAGATTTTAAAGAGAAGCTGGAAGGGCAGATTTTTATGGGTAATGTCTCAATTCTCTTTTAATACCAGCTAACTGAAAAAAATGAGTCCTGAGGGTCAGATGAGGCCTGTCAAGGGCCACGCACAGCCTGCAGCCTTCCAGTTCACAACGTCTAGACTAGAGAATGGTTGGACGCAAGTTGAACCATCACACGACATATGGTGGGTCAGGGAGGCCAAGCTCAAAAGAACCACATCCTAGAAACTAGTATTTCAAGAAGTGGAATTAATTTTGGCAAAATAACATCATTAATCACACTGATCCATTTTAATTTCGTTGGGTCTTTTTAATTTGTAACCTTGCCTTTGGTTTTATATTTGTAAAGAATATATTTGTCAATATTTAGAAAGTGTCCTAATTAAAGTAATTCAGATCAACGGTGGGAATCTATAAGGTATCATTATTCTCAAGTCTGAGAAATCATGGCCAATCTTATCTAATCTTCAAATAAATCCTTAGGACTATGTATTATTATTTCTATTTTATAGATGAGAAAACTGAGACTTGAAGAGTTTCAGTGAGCTGCCCAAACTCACACAACTAGAATTGGAATTTGAACCCAGGCAGGGCTGTCTCCAAAGCCCATGAATTCAATGCTGACTCCCTGAACAGCGTGTGTCTCTTCCACTTGAGTCCTCTTACCTTGATTTTGACCTTCCAATGCATTCTGCCCAACCAAATCTACACACCCTCAGAGTTTAGGGGTCCATGACCAGGAGAGGGGTCAAGACTTGAGCATCTGGGATTTGGGTCTTGGAGGGACCTAGAATTCCAAAGGCTTGGGAGGAATCTGGGATCAGAGCAGTTATCAACGACCTCTCAGTCTTCTTGGGTTTTATGGCCTTCGAATCTAATCACCATTTACAGTCCTGTTTTTATGGGTAAATATCATGAAAGTGCCGACAAACATTTGGAACCAACTGAATATAATCTAAACTGCTTATGTTCATATCAAGTCTGTTTGCTGAGAAGGTGATGTTTGTGTTCCTTATGAGTGGGTTAGTGTTCTCTCTGTCTGGAGTCCCACACTGTCTCCCGGCTCTGTCTGCCACTTCATGAAGGGCCTGGAATCAGAAAGGATTAGTGGAGGCTCATCAGCACACGTGGGCAGTGGGACCGGAAAGACATGCCTGGCTAAGACATGAAACACTGCACGAGAAGAACCAGGAAGGAAATGCCATGAAATGTTAGTAGTGGCTGTCTCGAGGCTGGTAGCATTATGGGAGATTTACACCTGCTTCTTTATACTTTTCTACAACATCAATCCATTGTACTGCTGTTGAGAAGAAGAAAAATTATTTGGGGATGAAAGAGAAAGGCACGATGACAGAACTCACTCCCGGCAGCAGGGAAGGAGCGCTCTTGCCGCACACAGCCATCTGTTACGTTTTCCTAAGTGTCCCCCAGTGTAAGAAGACAATAGGAGTCACAGATTGGATTTGGAGTAAAATTTGGACAATTGTGACGGCTGGAAGTGTTCCAAGGCATTTGTTAAAGATGTAGGCAGCGACATACTTCTTTGTTTCTTCTCCGTTGACTCCTCTCCATCTGAGCATTTATTCCTCCCTCCTCCCCCACCAAGCCTAGGCTCCCTCCCCACTGCTGCCCCTGGCATGGGCTCTATACCTTTGTGGGGCTCTTCTCTAAGCCATAGGTGGCCAGAGCGTGACAGGTCCTGCCTTGAAACCCTCTGCTGCAGTCAATGAAATAGCTCCTCCCCTGAGTGTTAACGTAACTTTCCATTAGGGGCCCACACCCCCCAGATCCCCAAGCTCTCAACCACCTGTTAGTACTCAGGCTGCAACCCCTCCCAGGCCTTCAAAGCCCCCATCTCACACTCCCAGGCTCCACCTGCTCCCTCCCACCCTTCTCAACTTTGGGTAACTCCCAGTCTTCCCTAGAAGGGTCCAGAATGATGAAATAGAGACCTGGGTGGGGTTGTCTTTTCCGCAACTTTTAAAACACAGAAAAGTCAATCATTCTCCATGGGACAGGTGGGCACAGAACTGAAGAACAGAAGCCTGGCTCTTTGCTGTGATGGAAAGGGAGGGAAGTGTTTTATTCTTTTCCTCAGGAGTCCAAAGCAGCAAAATAAATCCCTAAATGTGTGTTAAATGCGAACAAAATATGCAACTCAAGAAATTACTCCAACTGGGCACCTGGGTGGCTCAGTGGGTTAAGCCTGTGCCTTCGGCTCAGGTCATGATCTCAGGGTCCTGGGATCGAAGCCCGCATCGGGCTCTCTGCTCGGTGGGGAGCCTGCTTCCCCCTCTCTCTCTGCCTGCTTGTGATCTCTCTCTATATAAAATAAATAAATAAATAAATCTTAAAAAAAAAAAAAAAAGAAAAGAAATTACTCCAACTACCAGGTGTGGGAGGGTGGGGAACTGCGAAGGGACTGTCCCCTCCTCCCGATGTACTCTCCAATGCTGCGTCCCTTCCACCGTTTTAACTGTGGTGGAATGCACATAAAATCACATTTACTGGGATGCCTGGGTGGCTCAGTTGGTTAAGCGGCTGCCTTCAGCTCAGGTCATGATCCCAGGGTCCTGGGATCAAGTCCCACAACGGGCTCCTTGCTCAGCAGGGAGCCTGCTTCGCACTCTGCCTTTGCCTGCCTCTCTGTCTACCTGTGCTCACTCACTCTCTCTCCCTCTGTCTCTGACAAATAAATAAATAAAATCTTAAAAAACAAACAAACAAACAAACAAAAACCATCACATTTACTGTCTTTGTGTTAAAATGACAGTTCAGCAGCATGAAGCACATTCACATGGCCCAGCAACCGTTCCCAACTGTTCCTCACCAAAACTTTTTCATCTTCCCAACTGAATCTTTTGACCCATTAAACACTAACTCCCCATTTCTGCCTCCCCACAGCCTTTGGCCACCACCCTGCCACTGTTTGTCTCTATGACTTCAACTACCCTAAGTACTTCATAAAAGGGGAACTGTACAGTATTTGTCCTTTTGTGACTGGATATTTCATTTACAGGATGTTCTCAACATTCATCAGTGTTGCAGCATGGGTCAGAATGTCCTTCCTTTTTTAAGGCTGAATAGTATTCCACTGTACGTGTGTATGATATTTGGTTTGTCCATGTTTATCCATCGGCGGACATGGGATGCTTCCACCTTTTGGCTATTGTGAAAAATGCTGCTATGAATATTGAAATACAAATATCACTTCCAGTCTGTTTTCCGTTCTTTCTGCTTCAACAGCTTTTTCGAAGGTCCTAAATGGACACAGCAGTTGTTAAGTCTATGTTGAAGATCATAGGGTAAAATTAACAGCAAGACACGGAGAACCTGGCCCAAGTGGGACTTCTTTTGATGCTCACACCTCTGCTGACAGCAGCAGCCCAGTGAGCTTGCTCTGCCTCTGCCGTGAATTTCTCAGTGATTCTTCCAGGTAAATCACTGAAGGTAAACAAATAAGAACACCAAGGAAAGATAACAAGCATTGGGGGCTTTCAATCTGAAAGTGGACTCAGGTGCCTTTTCCCAAACTTAAGTAATCTTGATGGATTCCTTTCTGAAAGTCAAGTCTTGACTAGGTGAGTCTCCGGGTCCCAGGCTGCCTCTCTGGCTTGTCACCATCTGAGCAGTGTGACCTCCATGAGAACAGGAGGAAAACCCACTGAGGCAGGGAAAAAGACACTAGCTATCTTTATGCCTTGGCTACTCCACCTCGAAGAGGGACATGACTTCAGCAAATGTCTCCAGACTTTTTTACCCCCCTCCCCGGGGCTTTTTAAAAATTAGCTCAGTCTGAAAACAAAACCAAAAACAATGTAAGTTCTTTTTGGTCAAACCAAATCATTACAACATTTTGAATAGCCTCAGCATTAACAAAAAATGAGACCAAGTTTGCTTTCATTTTTGTTTTTAAAGAACCAAATCGGGCATCTGAAATCTGAAGGATTTAACTCACTGCAACCGTGCACAGGGGTTTCTGGACCGAACTTTGCTTGGCACCAAACAACCAGGGCAAAGGGAGGGGGAGGGGATCTTGGAGCCAGACCGTAACATAGTTGCCACTTGGGAGGTCAGGTTAAAAGTCAGTTAAACTGGAAAGTAAAAGATTACTTTCATATGAAGATAAACAGGAATATAGAAAGGAGGACAAACTTTACATTCAGAAGATGAAGAGGCAACTGAAACTTGAAGCGAACCAGCTGGGTCATGAGCCCCAGGACTTGGGGATATGCATGCACTCTCGTTTGCACTTCTGGAAACTTCACTGAAAAACATTTGAGAAGGTACTAGATAGCCTTGACCCCTCTCTCAATGTCATGACTTCTCAGCTTCATTCATTTCAGTGTTAGCCAGTATGATGGCCCATCACGAACAAGCTCCAAATCGCTGTGATTCAACACAAAAAGGTTTACATTCTTGCTCACATCACATTCCAGTGAAGTGTGGTGTGGTATGACAGACTCTGCTCCATGCTGTCACTCAGTGACCCAGGCTCCTTCCATCTTGTGGCTCTGTTGTCTCCTAGGGTTTTCGAGTCCTCTGCTGGGTTCTCTACATCCAGCCAGCAGATCAACGAAGAGAGAGGGTGTGGAGGATCTCACAGAAGCTTTTGGGAGCTCGGCCTGGAAGTGGTATCCATCGCTCTACCCACATTTCATTGGCCAAGGCTAGTCACATGGTCCCTGCATGCAAGGGGGCTGGGAGATGTCATCTGGCAGTGCCCACAGGAGGAGCAGAGCATACAGATAATTGGCAGGACCAGCAGCTTCTATCTCGAATGAACTGGCTCATAGCTAGAGCATATAATGGCCCATTCACAAATCTACATCAGGCTCCTGGGCACTCTGTGGTTGTTTATCACAGGCTCCTGTTCTCAGAGCTGCCAGGCCTCACAGGGGCCATTTTCTGCACTGGGGGGAAAGCAGCCCTTCCCCTGTTCTGTGACATACATTTCACTGGGGCAGTGGGGAGAGGACTTAGCAGCTTTGCTGGGACATCCTGCCCTCACCCTCCACCTTACAATCTCACATATTGCAGATCTCTTTAGAAGAACAACTTCTCTAGCTTTTGTTGCTAATCTCTTAGAAGGGCTTCTCTCTTAGAAGGGCTCCCAGACTGTCTGAGGAACCAAAGAAAGGCACAGTCACTTGCATCCTGTCCCCTCACAAGGAACTCTCCAACACCAGGCACCACTTCTCTCTTGCAGTCAAATGCAGAGATTCCAGGCCACTTAAATCAACCAAAGATTTGGGTCCATCTGCTTCAGCACGCCGCCTTACAAACCAGGACAGGTCTGCAGTGCCTTGTTGAGGCTTAATTAGTCACCGAATTAATTATCTGTTATTTCCTCCGGTACAGATGGAAAAAAAAATGAACGTCTGTGCGTGTGGCAAAATCAGAGAAGGTGGATTATAACTCTGAGACAGCATCCAGAGTAGCCTAAGCTTCAGGGCAACACCATGATGGCTGCAGCCATTAGGAGCTGAGAACAAGGCAGGCTTGGCTCAGAGGACCAACGGGAAAGTGTGATCTTAGGGACATTCTTTAGGAATAAGCAGCCAGCCTGCTGATAGACGCCATGTGTCAGAGTCCTTGGCAAGGGCAATGCTGTTGAATCTGAAGTTGTGTGGGCTTCTTTGAAAATACTGGTGTCAATCCAAGTCTTTTATTGCCACTGCATTTTGATTTCCTTTTCTCTCTTATGTTTATATTTCTTATTGCCCACCCTAGTCCTGAATGGTTTACCTGCCACTTCACATACCAGCGACACAGATATTTTTAACCATAGTGAGGTCACATCCTAACATTATTAATAGCCCTTTTGTTAATTTTGAGTGAGAGGAAAAATTCTCCAGTTCTTTGTTTAGATCTTGATTGGACTGGAGTAGAAAAGTCATTTTTTTTCTCCTTTAATACTTATTAACCATCATATCATGCTAACATTTCTCTGGGGGCTTCAAATGATTTTGACAGAATAGAGGATGGAGGGAACATCTACCCCTAGTTTTTCCCTCTTTCTCTCCTTGGCCTCTTATGGTCTTCCTTCCACACCACTTCTTCCAAAAGAAAGCTACCTCATGGGTTAGTCAAAGTTCACAATGGACCGTTTCTGAAACACTGCCTAGAGTCTGCCTTCTTGCTCCATGGCAAATCTGTCATCCAGCAGTTGGTCCCTTTTCCTCACCTGTATAATGAAGCGTATGATCTATTACAAACTTGGACGAAGGCCGAATTTCTGTTCATGAAACCCTGTCGTCTTTGGATGAACTGTACTGTTTAAGGGCCAAGATTACAAGGAAACTCTGGCCTAGCAGCTCACAATGGTGGGAATTAGGCAATGCAGAAGAACTTTCTTCGACAGTGAACAGAAACATTTAGAACACCTAGCTTCTGAGCTGTTGTAGAGATGGCCTCCTTTTGTTCACACTGCTAACATTTCCAAGCCTGGATCCTCATATATTTATTGAACGACTCGTCTTGAGATCAGTCCAATGCTCTTATTTCAGATCTGTCAAAATACTCCCTCTTCCAAGAAGTTCACTAAAATTAAGTGGAAGTGAAGTAATGATCTTCCTTCCTTCTTCTGCTGCCTTGGAACAGCCTCTCCTCTCACAGCACCAAAACTGGAACCAGCTATTTACTTCATCTCCAGATGGGTTCCTTTATCTATAAATGCATTACTGTAACATTTCCTAGAACACAAATGGCTGAAGACATCAGATAAAGCTGGCATAGGAGATATTTAAGAATAGAGACTTTGCCTTAGTCAACCTCACGTGTTCTATATAGCGCCCACTACCTGTAGGTGCTAAACAGTAGGTGGGTGAGTGAATTTAATAATAAATATGCCACTGGTTTTATTACCCCGAAAGACACCGAGATGCTTTGTATGCTCTCTACCATGTTTCTGGGTTATTGAAGGCTATGCTTGTGTCTCAAAAAGGAAAGTATAGGGTGCCTATGTGGCTCAGTCGGTTAAGCGTCTGACTCTTGATTTGGGCTCAGGTCATGATCTCAGGGTCATGTAATCGAGCCCCGCATTGGGCTCCCTCCGTGCTGGACGTGGAGCCTGCTTAAGATTTTCTCTCTTTCTTCCTCTGCCCCTCCCTCCAAAAAAAAAAAAAAAGGTATAAATAAGAGAAACAACTTGGACCTTGGAGACAGAGTCACAAAGCCAGACACATGAGCAGTGGCAATGATCCAGCCATTGATTTATCCATATTTGGACATTTATGGGAATGATGAAATGCTGCCTTGACAGGGACTCCAAATTGATAGTGATTCCAAAGTGACTTAGTCACTTAGCTTCTACAAGGTAATCTTGTCTTCTAACCCCAAACCACAACGGTCAGAGCCACAGAACAAAATACCATAACAAGAGAAGTGCTCACAGCCACAGCATTTCT
The DNA here is from genome assembly GCF_009829155.1 of Mustela erminea. Classification (NCBI taxonomy): domain Eukaryota; kingdom Metazoa; phylum Chordata; class Mammalia; order Carnivora; family Mustelidae; genus Mustela; species Mustela erminea. The sequence continues at coordinate 45,929,821 of NC_045624.1, forward strand.
GAAAGCGTGTCCCACCCAGCCACAGTCTCAGGAGCTATCTGTGCCAGAAAGTGTTGGGGGGGGGCAAGTGAATTGGCCAATATCACTATCCCCCCATCTCAGGCATTATAATGTACACTTGCATGTTAAAGACTCTGGGAAGTGGGTCTGCTAAATAGATTTGATCACAGAAACTTATTTTCATATAACATATGTCACTTTTGCACAGAACCCACTTTAAGAAAGACATTACCTCCTGAAGTTTCACTGATAGTGTTTTCATCCAGGTGGAGCATGGATCTGCAACTTGCAGTGTGTTTGTGCCAGAAATGGCATGCAAGGTCATTGGCTCCCAACACATTTTCCCTTATTTTACTGAAAGGTGACCCTGACCATCTGCCATAGGAGTTACCTGTAGCTATATGCCCTGCAAGTGAGGCTTGGCAGGTAGACCAGAAAGACCTGAAAGTGGGTAACTTGATTGCATAGCCTTGCAGAGGCTGGCACCATGGGGTAGAGCTACTAGCCCCCAGCTTGGGTCTCACTCCTAGAGATGCAGTAATGTTTTGTTGGTCAGGGATAGAGTCGTGGCTGGTCACAGGGATGGGTGGCTGCCCAGGAAACATATTTGACACTTAGGTCAGTGGCAGATCAGAGACTGGCATATTTCCTACGAATAATAGATTTGAGGGCATGTTCATGGAATGTGCTATTACTTTGAAATAGGTCTGCAGCCTAGCAGCCCAAGTGTGGAAATGTGCATAATTTTTCTCTGCAAAATTAAAATAGTCTCAGGGGTTATTCAGGCTCTCATGGCAAAAATATGTACCACATATTGGTACATGAGACAGGTTTCCTAATCTTGACTGCAGGAAGCTACAGCGCCCTATTCAGTCATGGCATTGTGGTTTTCCTGGAGCTCTAGGGCCAGACCAAAGGGTTCTCTGTTGTGTTTCTCCCCTCACCTCTGTCCCTCAATGGTGTGTCCCTTGCCCATTGGTCAGCCTAACACCCACCTTGCTTCAGAGATGGAGACACTGCAAAAAGCTGAGATACTTGAAGAAGTCAGTTCTGGGCCTTTGATTGTCGAAAGCCCAAGTCTCAGGAGTAACAAGAAAAACCCAGGGTGTGAAAAATAGATTTGGAAGAAAACCTGATGAGGGGACATGGTTTACTCTCCTGATCCCCACTCCCTCATCCAAACTGGAGTTTTCCCAGTGGGAGAAGGAGAACAGATTGGAAGGAGTGGGAGGCAACTGATGGGTCTTGGAGGCATGCTGTGCCCCGCTTTCTACTCCACACTGAGATTTAAAGAAGGCAAGGGAAGATGGAAGGATCTGGAAGGTGGGGGAGATTGGAGCGTGGAGATTTATGGAAGTGGCAAAATGGCAGAGAAGATGACTGCAAGCTTTACCAACTTCTCTGTGAGGGCCAGCAGTCCACCAGGTACCCAAGAGTGGCACTAAACTCACACAGAGAGCAGGGACGGGAGGGAACACGGGGTAAGTCAGTGGTGAATCAACAACCAGAACATCAGACACGTGGACACAGGCACAGCTGGGATCCCTTAGGACCATATCAGCACCCTAGGGGTGAGGAGAAGAGACTATGGAAGGAGTTTGAACCTCTGACAATGTCACTGGGCCAGGCTGCTATTCCAGCATAAACTGTCATGTGACAAAGAAATCAACTCTCTCATTTAAGAGACTGTGATTTAGCCTGGCCTGTACTTGGAGAGCAGACTGGAAGGAGTGCCGCTGATGGCAGACAGACACAAGGGCACTGAGGAGGAAGCTGGCTAAGTGTATGGAAATGGACTGGGAGGCCGAGGGAGATGCCCAGGGTTAGCCAAGGGCCCAAGAGAATGCGCTCATCCATGCCTCCCATCTTCTGTCTCTCACAATGGCATCCGGCACATTCTGGGGAAGGTTTTCTGCCTGTCTGCCCTATTAGCCAAAACTCCTGCTTGTCAATGAAGAAAACCCCACCTTCAATGAACTAAAACAAAAAAGGGAATGTGTCGGTGTGTGTAACTGCAAAGTAAGACAACCGTCCATCTCCGATGAGGTACTGCCGGGCCCAGGCGCTCAAGTCCTATAATCACACTCTTGCTCTGACTCTCTCTTGCCCGTGTTAAGAGTTTCTGTGAAATTCAATCTCCACTAACCCATCCCCCTGCTCCCTGACAGCGGATGGGGCTGAAACACCCCGCCCAACCCTCTAAACTCTGGGTCCTTCTGGTGATTGGCGCCATCTGAGCCTCCCTAGGGGCTACACCTGAAGTCACCTCGCTGGCATAAAGTCACGTGTGACGGAAAGGAGCTCGTTATGAAACACAAAAGGCAGCCCCGTGATGAAGTTCCAAGGGTTTTGGAAACTCAACACAAGGGACCAGAGACGAAGGCCAAATACATGTCTTACCACACCACAAGAAGACCACGTTCGCGGCTGTGTCCTATGCCTAGCACGGTGGCTGGCCCACTGCGCAAGTGGTCAGCATCTGCTTAGCGCAGGAGTGAGCTAACCAATGAATACATATTTCCTCTGACATGTAGGATAAGCTTCCCTAGGAGCTGGGGCGCCAGAGGTGAGCCACTTGGATAATTAATTGGAGCCCCTTGGATAATTAAAAATGGCTTGTTCCAGTCTTCTGGGAGAGCCCTGGGTGGATTTAGAAGTGTGTCTCTCCTCTCCACAAGAGAAGTAGGCTTTTGGGTGGCTCTCTGAATGACTAGTCTTAATGCACTCCATGGGAAGCAGCTCTCTATAGGACAAAAGGGACAAAGGCCACCTTGTTTCCAGTTTCCAGGCCAGGTCTTCCCTCCTCCTCCTCCTGGGCAAGGGAGCCTTGGAAGGGGCTTCAAAGAGCTTGGGCTGGAACAGCTGCAGGAACCTCTCAGAAGCAGACTCCTAGTAAATTAGCCACTGGAAAAAGACACCTGAACCCACCAGGAAAGCAGTCACATGACATTGCATAGTCCCAGTACTGAAGAGAACATTTATCCCCTGAAAAACAGATTCCCAGAATTATTAAAGTAGAAGGTAATCAATATAATTCCAGCTAGAGAATTCCTTTCAGGAGGTTGGGTGATGGGGGACAAATAACCCTATGAATGATTCTGTTCAGACAACTTCCCATCTGTTGTCTAAATTAAAAATAAAATAAAATAAAAAATAAAATATAGGCATGTTATTTCTGCTACTGCCATCCCAAAAGGCATGACGACCACCATAAATAAGAAACCTGAATCTTATTTCATTGACATTAATGTTCAAAGGATCATAAGTCAAAGCAGTATTCAAAGTATATATAATTTGAATATATTTCCATCAAATAATGCAAATGCAAATGAAGGTGAAAAACATGAAACACTTGAAAACATTCACGTTTTCAGAGATGTCTTCTAAACATTAGAAATTTATCTTTAAAATGAAAAGGCAAAATATAACATATACTATGTGAATGCCAAAAGTTTCAATCAAAATTATTTCAATAAAATCACTTCAGAAAAATAAAACTGTTCAGGATTCTAGTGTTCCACGTCCATCAAGCTGCTAATGTAAGCATCACATTTTACTCATGTTATATCAAGATCTATATAAACGAAAATCGTTTAAATGTAATATGGGCTAATGTGGCAAAATGTTCCCCAGTTGCCATGTGCATCTGCTGTAAATACTGTGCCAATCTGTGAACACCCCCAGACCCAGAACCAGGAATTGAAACTCAAAGAGAAGCAAGGATGCCCGGCTCCACCAGGAACTGGCCGTGGATTATGCAACAGCCTACTGCATCTATGCTCACTGAGAGGAAGGGCTTGATGCCTTGATCCCTTTGCCATTTCGGTTAGCTCAGTACTTATGCGCCTCTAATCCTCCCTGCTCTCCAAAGGCCTCTGTGCCCACCTGAGTCAGGAAGAGTAGAAGCCCTAAACCTTCCTGGCATCCAGATGTGGTCTTTTTTGTGGACACAGTGCAGATGTGGAAGTCTGGGGTCTGAGACAGGATGGGGGGCTGTTTGGAGGTATGGGTCGCACTCTGCCAGGTGCTGATCGGATCCCCAGGGAGAGAAGGCCCTAGTGCTCTTCAGTACATCTGTTTTTGTGTAGTTTGTGATACTGGGGCCCTCAAAAGCAGGGGTGGGCAAACCTTCTCTGTCTAGGACCAGAGAGTAAATATTTTTGGCTTGTGTCTTTACTGAGATTACTCAAGTCTGCCATCACAATACAAAAACAGCCAAAGAGAGTTCGTAAATGAATCAGTGCGACTGTGTTCTAATAAAACGTTTTTGACCCAAACAGCCTGGATTTGGTCCAGTTTGCAGTCCTTTCTAACTAACACACGGGATTCTGAGCAGTGCCTCTCTTGTCTGGATCTAAAGGCAGCCTGACTGTTCCAGTCCCACAGTCTCAAGAATTTAAGCAGTCCTAAAGCAGAGGATTCTTTTTTTTTTTTTTTTTAAATTATTTATTTATTTGACAGACACAAGTGGGCAGGCAGAGAGAGAGAGAGGGAAGCAAGCTCCCCGCCGAGCAGAGAACCTGATGTGGGGCTCGATCCTAGGACCCTGGGATCATGACCTGAGCCAAAGGCAGAGGTTTAACACACTGAGCCACCCAGGGCCCCAGCAGGGGATTCTTAAGAAATACGAAACCTTTGTGATCATCAGCTAAATCCACCTGGATTTTGATAGCCCCATGAAAGTGCTGGCCATGTTGCCATGTGACCTTGGGCAGGTCATTAAACCCCTCCCTCTCAGCTTCGTTCCTTCATCTGTAAAGTGATCAACTTGCACCATTCACCCTCTCAGAGCACCATGGAGGAGAAGGTCAAAACAAAAGGGATGAGTAACACTTGGCAAAGTGTGTTGCAGTTTTCAAACTTTTTTTGGACCCTTTTAAGACTCTTAGGAGGTCGTCAGTCCCAACCCCATTTTTACACGTGTGGAAACTATGGGGCAAAGAGTATGTAAGTAACTTGCTAACGGACCCTCCCATAGAACCAGCAGAAACCAGATCTCAAAATCAAACATCTTCATTCCCAAGGTAGGGCCACTTTTGCCCCAACTCTGTGGGATCTCCATGTATATATTCAGTGCTATGTGAAACCAGTGCTGTTGGAAATATATATTTTTTCATCTTAGACCATTGACTCTCTGGATTATAATTCTCCTAATATTTAAAACTTACTATCGACACTAGATGCTCTGTCACAATGTCCATGACACAGTGGAGTTATTACTGAATAAACACCATTTATACCTATATCTTGGGTTGTGCCAATAGGAACAGAAAACATGCCAATTTTATTTTCTCCCCATATGGGCTTTTTCACTGGGTTGCCAATGAGCGAGCTCATTGCCAATTCAGCGGTGATTATATAAGCCTTGCTTCCTCTATTAGCTTCCCCCCAAATGACTCTCACCTGCACAGGTGTCGTATGCCTGCGAGAAAAACATTCACGAAGCTCCTCCCCCGAATGGGGTTCTCCATTAGGCCTGATGCTGCCTCCTTTACTCACCGGGGCTGCTTCCTGAGTGGTACACCCTTTGGGATTCTTCATTCCAAGCTAAAGTCCAGTCTCTTTCATTGGAATTACTGTTTGTCACATAGCTTTTGAAACTGGGCTGTTTGACTTCCGATGTCTGCAGATGTTTCATAGTTTACCTGTTTTTGTGCTAAGGGGCCATAGTAAGATTTATGCCCATCCCTTATTAAACATTTGATTCTTTCTGACATTTTCAATCCCACGAGCTCTATACTCACATTTAACTGTTCCCTCACAATGGCTGCCCTTTCTCATACAGACTTGACAATTTTCATCTTATGGAGCTCCGCTCCACAGTAGCCACAGATCACATATGGTCATGAAAGTTTAAATTAGTTCGATTTGAAAATTTACTTTCTCTAGCCAAATTTCATTGTGCCAATGGCTATACTATCCTGGGCAGTACAGATATAGGCCTTTTTAATTATTGTAGAATGTTCTACTGCAGAATGTTCTACTGAATGTTCTAGCGCTGTATGATGGATTTAGAAACTAATTTGGACAAACTTCATAACTGGTACAGATCCATTTGAAAACTTCTCTTGACCCACCTACTTTCTTCTTTTAAACCGCCCAGACTAACACTAAGACCAAGACTCCTGGAATCTCAGGGACTGACTGCTGATGACATATCATGTACTGTGCGTTGAACAAAGCCCTCACTATATACTCTCTCATTGAATCTTTATAATATGTTCATGGTGTTATCAAGATTTATTAGGAAACTGAGGCCCAGGGCCACATAGTAAGAGGCAGATTGGAGAGCTGACCGATGTCTTTCTGGCTTTAGAGCTTGAGTTCTCAAAAGCTCAGTGATACCAACTCCTCACCCTCATCTTCCTCTGCCCTCTACCCTGATGTGGGCCTGGCTAGGCAATCTAGGGATGGGGCCAAGCCAAACGTCATGCTGGAGGGTGCCCCACCAAAATTGAGGGCAGAGCAGGACATCAGCAGGCAGCATGAGGGTATCTGGGCTGGGGAGATGAGCCCAGGCTAATTTTATGTCAAAACGGAGGTAATGTCTTTATGACACAAGTACCGAGGCTTTTTACAACCTGGCTACCTTTCCACTGGAGACACCCAAATAAAAAAAATCCCTAGTGAATCTTCTAGGATCAGTGAGTAAAATTAGACATTAACCAAAAGAACCAAATGTGTGGGGTGCTTCTTCTCATTACTCTTTTTCATTTTTTTTCTTTCTGAAAACACTTATTTCCTTGCACGGGCCCCAGGTGCCAGCTATCACCACAGTCTGTGTTTCACACATTTTCTCCCGGCCAGTGCTAGGAGACGACTGGCCACGGCCACCCGTTCCAAACAGTCCTTATGTCTGCCCTGAATGCTAACTTCCTACTTTGAAGCTTACATTTCATTTTGGTTTTAATGCAAACCAATATGCAGATGAGAGAGCCAGAAATTGTGTCTCTGGGAGGCAGCCTGGAGGTTTTCTTGAGCTCACTGTGAAAACCGTGTTTCACAACAGTCATGAATTTCTTATTAGCCTTTCTTTCCCAGCATTCCTTCTTCCCTTATACTTTTTCTTTCTTTCATATGATTCTTTGAAATTTGGCAGGCTAGCTATCAGGATTACTTATGCTATTACTTTTTTTTTTTAATAGGTCATAACTTTGCTGGAGTGAGCAAATCCAAATTGGGATAAGTTACAAAGAGTGTCCTCCCAAATAAGGCCCAGAATGCATAGCACATTTTCTTGCAATCAGTGTTACATGATCTCCAGGATCGGATGTGGCCTCCTCAAGTCTACTCTAGAAGGAAGGGTCCTGGATGACAGAATGAAGAACTGCAGAAACCTGCCTCCCAGAACCATGGTCTCTTGGACCTAAATATGGTGTTCCAGCTCCAGTAATGAGACCATTCATTAAGCATCCACCTGGCAAATCAGACACATTGGGTAATTAGCAGTAATGAGTAAGAACACAAGAGCAGACCAGTTTAAAAACCCTCTGCCTATTAGTCACATTTGCAAGTTACCAATTACCAAATGCTAGCCAAATTTTGTCCATACTCAAGAATTCAAAAAAGATCTATTGAGAAGGCAGACTTTTGAGATCATGATGTCAGAGCTGGGCTGAACTGCATAAGTGAGTCAGAATGGAAATTAGTCACTAGGTCAACAGACAGAGTGAATAATATAAGATAATAAGAGTTGGAAGAGTCAGAACCAATGGGCTGAGACATAAAAGAATCATATGGCCAAAGCTAAATTGCAAGATTTCAAGACTTCAAGACTTGGACAAAATAGTTACTAGACTTAATAATGCTGAGTGAGCTGTAGGTTCTGAGAGTCACAGACCATGCCTTTTTTTACTTCCTGCTGTATCCCCAGCACCAAGTAGGACCCAGCATATTCAGTAAATTTTTGTAAATGAATGAAGTAATTAATCAATCAAGTGAAATTTATCCTCTATCTTTTGTCACCGTATACCTCTCTTGGTCAAATATCTCCAGGGTATCCTGAGAAGTTGGTAGCATCCCAGGTGCCTCAGATAGGCAGACCTCAGTAAACTGTGGTCTATTCTTCAAGCATTCCTGTTTTTGGTTTCATTTTTCTGCTCGCCCTCAAACCTCAAAGTATGCTGGAACCCTCCCTCTCAGAACCAGTTCATTTCATTAACTCCTTTGTACTGGGTCAATGAGTGAAAATAAATATATGGCAATAAGTGTGCCCATCCTCTCCTTATAGAACATTTTAATTTTAATGTTATGGTGAAGAGTGAGGACTTTGGAATCACACCTGGACTGGAATCGTCCACTCAATAGCTTTAAGACCTTGAGCAAGTTATTTAGATTCTCTAAGCCTTTATTTCCTCATCTATAAATGGGGGTTATAAATAGCACAATCCCTACCTCACAGCCTACTTAGGAGCCGGAAGTAATACTATGCAAGTAAAGTGCCTAGCACAGTGCCGGTCCCATGGAAAGTGCACATGAAATCAGTGGGTTCTCCAAGCGTTGTCCCCAGACTCCAGCATCAGCATCCCTAGGAGCTGGTCACAACTGCAAATTCTCAGTCACAGCCCAAAACAACGGAGTCAGAAACTCTGGGTGTGGGGCTCAATAACGTCTGTTTTAACAAGATTTCCAGGTGATTCTGACACAAGCTGACGTTTGAGAACCACTGTGGTAAATGTCAGCAATAAATTATAATAATAATGTATTATATAACATTTAATATTTGTATTATAATGCACTGACATGACTAGTACTTTGACAGGGGCCATGTAAAATACTGCAGAGCAGTCATTTTCAAAGTCCCGGGAAGCTTAGGGAGATACGTGGGAGGCCGCCTCTGAGTCTCCAGGGACAGGTCACGGGCAAAGATCTAGGCTGTCCCCAGCCCTGCTCTGGCAAGGAACTTCACTTAATCAGCTTCATATACTTCGGTACCATCCCACATTAAGTTTGCTAGACAAAAGTGTTCTGTTCTGAAATAAATTTGGAAAATCACCACCTCACCCCAAGTACCAATGGAAATCTGGCCAGCTATGGAGGAGATTCAGGGGACTAGGAGACTTTCCCCAGGCCTGTCACCCCATGGGGCAGAGACATTAAGTAAACACGTCCAAGGTCACCTGGCTAGTGCGGCTGGGACTAGAAGCCAGATCACCTGATACTGAGATTTATTCTCAATCTCCAAGAATGGCTGCTGGTCACGCTTGAGCAGATAACCTCGCCATGCAGGGCAATCACCCATGGGGGTACCGGGTGACCTCTGCAGGGACATTCAGATGATATTCTTAGGCTCCCCAGTAGAAGGCAGCTCGCCTGTACTCCACCACATGCTCAGCACCAAGCCCAGGCCAACTGATCCGTTTCTTTCGAAATGAGTCACAGTCACAACAAATCAGAAAGTCCCCATTCAGAGGGGCTTTTCCCTTTTTGCTAAATCAGACAGGCAGGGAAGATGAAGTCAGCATACCCGGCATGCAGGGGTGGTGAGCTGAGAGTCTGAAGCTGAGTCCCAGTCTACTCCTTTAGACCTTGGTCAACTGCCTAAGTGGCCAAACTTGCTACTTATTCTCCAAGGCAGACTTTGAAACTGAACTGGATGATATTGAGAGATCTTCGTGCTCCCTGGAAGGGTAAATTAGATAAATATTTTGTCACTAACTGCAGTATTACTTATTCATTTATTACCCCATCCTACAATTGTTTAAGAAGCCCTTACTAGGTGGCAGATATCCTGCTAGGTATTGAGGCCACAGCTGTAAAGACAACATACCTGGTCCGCGCAATCACGGAGCCTGCAGTTGGGTGGGGACGGGAAGTTGCTGCTCATGGTACTGCACCGATCCCACAGAAGTACTGTTGTTAAGTATTTATGAGGTGCTCAGCACAGTATTAAGTGCTACACACCAATTATCTCACTGAGTTCTCCCAACAGTCCGATGAGGTAGGAAGAATGATCTCCACATTACCGAAGAGGAAACTGGGGCTCAGAAATTTAAGGAGCTTGCCAAAGTGGAGGCCATGGCCACTGAGTGGCAGGATCTGATTTATAAGCCGCACCCTTAGCCTCTATATCATAGATATGCGTGTATGTATGTCCATATACAAGGAATATCTTTTGTTCGAGTGCCTGGAAGAATATCCATATATAGTGAGTTCTTTTTCTTTCTTTCTTTCCTTTTTTTTTTTTTTTAAGTGATCTCTATGCCCAACATGTGCCTTAGACTCATGACTCCAAGATCAAGAGCTACATGCTCTCCCCACCAGGCCAGCCAGGAGTGAGTTCTTAAAAAAGAACTTAGAGCCTTATAGTAAGTTCTTAATAAAGTGATTAATTAAATATACCCATCTAGGTCAAACTAGAGACAGAGGTCCCAGATGAGGAGATGAATAGGGGTGGTGGAAACCAAGTGACCCATTCTAGGGGACGGCGGCAATGGCGAGAGAGTCCCACCCAGCAGCAGCTTTAGAAGTAGGTGTGGGAGCAGAGGGGTGTGTGACTGTCATATGGGCTGCCAAGGAGCCACTGTGCTGCACACTGTCCCTGTTGGAAGTTTTCAGGGAGCGATGGTATTGGTGGGGGAGCTGGGCAGAGAGGGCAGACACTAACCATCTCTCCCAGCTGTCACCACTGAGACTATGCTTGTCCTTCGGGGGCCGACTCATCACCCAGACTGAAACCTGTATGCACCAAGTGGCTTGGAAGAAGACGGCTCACAGAGAAGGCTGAGGATACAGGGCATACAGAGATTGTTTATCAGTGGTCTGCGGGTTCAGGACTGATTTGGAAGGGACCAACAATTGGATCAGCCGTCTTTATAAGAGGGCACCACGTGCTCCTCTCTGCACGCCTTAAGCTACGCAGCTTTAAATTACACTTGGTTTCCGATAAGTATATTGATTTGAAACTCCCATTTCTCGCTTATTAAAATCAGGTTACGCGGGTATCACTGGCTGAGAGTTTCTAGTTGATGGAGTCACACGCACAAAGGGATGTTAGCATGACCTTTTTGTTCAGACCATAGCAGGGAACAACCGTGAGGACCCAAGCGTGCAGAGGAAGAAGAACCCAAACATCAGGGGTTCACAGATCTGAGCCGCAACCTCAGGTGCTACTTCCTGCGGCGGCCTGACTCCCATGTTCCCCAGAGATCCCCTTCCTGCCATGCTCCCTCCCCTTGGGTGTGGGCTGGCCTAGCAACTTTCTTCTTGGCAAGAGGAGAGAGCAAAGGCGATGGGATGCCACTTCTGAGGTTAGAAGAGATGACAGGCTCTGTCCTGCTAGCAGATTCATCGTGCCTGATGAAGGAAGCAGTCACATCGTACAGGCTCCCACGACAAGGGGCAGAGACTAGCCTCCAGCCCACAGCCAGCAAGGAGGCCCTCAGACCAACAGCTTTAGGCAACTGCATTCTGTCAACAACCACTGAGGATCTTGGAAGCAGATACTTGCCCGCTTGAGCTTTTGGGTGGAACCCCAGCCCTGGCTGATACTGACTGTAGCACAGGAGACCCCCTGAAGCAGAGGACCCCATGAGGATGCACCCGGGTTCTGGAAGCACGGGAACCGTGAAATAGTCCACATATGCTGTTTAAGTGGCTAAGTCTGTGGCCATTTGTCACACAGCAATAGAATGTTAAGACACTTCTCTGGGGGGATTTGGACAGGTTATTTCCCCTCTTTAAACTTCAAATTTTTTTTTTCTCATCTGTCAAGATGGCTGGGTTAATAATAATAAAATAATGATGATGATGATGATGATGATGATGATGATGATATGACTGCCTTTGGGGAATTAAAGGAGAAACTGCAAAAAAAATGTGCAAATCAGTGTTGACATCTGAGAGGGAAAAGCATCTGGGCTCTGCCTCAGCTGCATCTGGAGGACAGAGGTAAGAGCTGTGCAGGGAGTTTCTCAGTGGGAAGAGTGGGTGGGAAGGGCTGCCCTGCAGCTATGAAGCTTGGAGCTTGGGGAGCTAAAGCAGGATGTCAAGTGAAGGCAAAGTTGGGGACTCCAGAGACCAGCAAAAGAGTTCAACCAGACAGAGCCAGAGGTTTGAAGGAAAAGCAGGAAGCAGTGCTAACATGAAGACAGAGGGAGCCTTTCATAAGATGCCTGTGATGCCAGTGAGTGGGAAGAAGTAGTTAAGACACGGCAAGTGTTTAAATGCATAGCTGAAGTCAACTTGTGCGAAGGACACTGGAATCCAGGGCTTGGGTGCCCATTACCGTTGGGTCTGAGTGCCATCCCCTTATTGATGGAACTCCTCTCCACACCGCCCATAAATGCCAGGGGACTCCTCCTCGAATGTGATTCCCAAGCCCCACACACATCAGACTCCTCTAGCTGACTGCCCGCTCAGCGTCTCCCCTGGGATAATGGAGGGCATCTGAGATTTCACATGCCCAGATCTGAATTCCTGATTTCCAACTCTTCCTCAGAGCCCTGCTACACTGCTGCACGCTCATTTCAGTCCTGCTCTCTCCACTTTCTAGTGAACAGCGATGACCTCACATTGCATATTATAAAAGAGGCAAAAATCTAGATTTAACTTAAAAAAGTGAAAATTGGACATCTTCCTCCCTCTGTCCTGCTGTCCTCGCTCCTCTCCCATCACATACATTCAAACTGTTTCTGCATCAGAATCTACAGGGCTACCTGCGGTCACCTGCCTGTGGCTTACTACCTTTCTGCACCTGCCCAGCTAGACCCTTTCCTTCCCTTTTTAAAAAGAGAATATTACAAGCGATACCATAATGAACACCCATATCCATATGCACAAGTATTTCTTCAGGACAGATTCCTTGAAGTGGGACTGCAAAGTCAAAGGGTTTACACAGAAAACATGTGGTGGAGACTGACAAACGATCCTTTAATGTGGTTGACACTCCCACCACTGGTGAGTGACAGGGACTCTGTGTCCAGTGCTGGACGTTATCAATCTTTCGAAGACTTTCCAAGAAGGAACTCTTGTCTTAACTTACAGTTTCCTGATAACCAGAGCCTGAATACATTTTCAGGTGTTTATTGGCCATTTGTATTCGTTCTTCGGGGCATGGCCTCTCTACCATCCTGGGCTTGTTTTTTTATGGATTATTTATCCCAAATTACTAATGAAAGATCTGAGGACTGGAGAAAGTAAGTAGGTTGGCTTTAAGTCTCACAACTAGTAAGTGGCTGGGCTGGACTTGAGCTTGGCTTTGTCTCTCAAAAGGGCACATTCTCAACCACCAGGTCGCTTAGTCTGCTTCTTGGCTATGGTCAAGTTTAACAGATGATTGAAAGCCTGAAGGCTTCATGAGGACAAGAGTGTCACTCACTTGCAGACGGGTGGTCCTTCCTACTTCTGCCCGAAACTGGCTTGCTGTATGTGGCAGTTCCCAGGAGGTCCCCCGGGGAGGCTGTGGGGCTGCCTGGGTGACCACTGTGCCTGCCAGCCCAATATGGCCCTAGCTGCCCACTCTGCCACATTTAGCAATTACATTGCCCCTAAAGACACAGGCGGCCAGAAATAACAACCGCTGGCTTACTGCCATTTCCTCACTTAAGCCAACTGGAGCTAGACCATCCTTGGCTTTGGGTGAAATTCATTCTCCAAAACCTAAATCCAAGACGACTCTGGACCTGGCAGGGGCTCAGCTGCAAACGCGGAGAGTGAATGCATCAGCAGCTGCTGTCAAGGCTGCTGACACCATGCCAGGGCCACCAGGCCATTGTTTGTGGCAGAACAACGCCTTCTTTTGGCGGAGGAGGTTTGAAGCCCTGCCTTCCGGTATCTCAGCCGACTTCTCAGCGAGCCGGGAGCACCTCGGTGCCAGAGGAATGCCTTCCCTAGAAACAGAAGTCCTCTGCAGGGTTGCTACAGGCTGACACCCTTAACAGGGTCCACACCACGTTTATCCATCCTGCACAGGACCAGCTGCAGGCATGGTGGGAAAGATAAGCTCAGCAGAGGGTGGGCAGAGGACCCCAGAGCCTGTGGCTGTCACCTACCAGCACCCGGGCGACCCCTCCTAAAGTGGGCTGCTATTACTGTCACGGGAAAACCAGGCAGCTTAGGAGTTTTTTTGACTGGCCAGTCCATGAACCGGATTTTTCAATCACTCTAGACTCATTGAGCCTCTTAAACCAGGATTCCAGGTGTGTCTTTGCGAACACATCACAGCGACTTTGGTGTTCCTTGAAGTCAACACAGATACTGCTGGATGAGAACAATGGGCGGAACCTGGTCCCAATGAGAACTCTGTTCTGCCACCCAGTGGCCCGACTTTGAGAAGGTGTCAGAGCTCGAATGCAGCCCTCTCAAGGCAAAACCCCCGTCCCCATCTTTGAAAAGAGCAGGGAAACGACACTCAGTCTTTTGTGGGGTCTGAAGCAGAAGGCTCAGGTCTGTAGCCCGCTTGAAGGGCCCATGAGAGAGCAAGGCAGGCCTGTCGTGGGAAGAATGTCAGAGCAGTCATGAGAAGGGAGATGGGAGGAGTAGGAAAGGCACCGGATGGAATTAAATGATGGGAAAAGAAAAATGGAAGCGAGAAACAAATAAGGTACAGCAAGGACACTGAATCTCAAAGGCTGTTTGTGCCAATGGCTTTCCTAGAATTAGTGGCCCGGCCCTGGTCGACAGGTCCTGTGAGGCCTTCACGGACCCACCCCATCTCCTTGGAGATTATGAAATCGTGGGGTCTAAGGGACGGTGGTGAGTACTTCTGGAAGATTTTTTTTTTTTTTTTTAAAAGACAGTGTTGGAAAAAGAAACCCTAGAGTTCCAGGGTTCCTGTGACTCTGAAAACGGGCATTGGGGGGGTGGTTTCCACGTGTGTTATTCTAGATGCAGAAACGTAGGTGACTTTATTCTAGAAACTGAGTGGGCTCCCTTGAGACTCGTATGGGGAGACTTCATCTCCAACGTGATGGTATTTGGAGGTGAGGTCTTTGGAACAGATTAGGTCGTGAGAGCAGAGCCCTCCTGAATGGGATTGGTGTGCTTACAGAAGACTCCAGAGAGCTCCCTCAACGCTTCTGCCATGTGAGGATATAAGAACCCAGAATCAGATCCTCACTAGACACTGAAGCTGCTGGTGCCTTGATCTTGGATCTCCAGAACTGTGAGAAAGAAATCTCCATTTTTTATAAGGTGCTCGGTCTATGGTATTCTGTCACAGAAGCCCAAATTCATTAAGACATTATGTTCTTTCCAGATTTTTTCTTCTGATTCATTTCTAGTTTCATACCATTGTGGCTGGAAAAGATACATGGTATGATTTCAATCTTCTCGAATATGATGATTAAGACTCTTTGGTGTGCCTGGGTGGCTCAGTGCCTTCGGCTCAGGTCATGATCTCAGGATCCTGGGATGGAGTCCCGCACCGGGCTCTCTGCTCAGCAGGGAGCCTGCCTCCTCCTCTCTCTCTCTCTCTCTCTCTGCCTGCCTCTCTGCCTACTTGTGATCTCTCTGCCAAATAAATAAATAAAATATTAAAAAAAAAAAGAAAGTCTCTTTGACAGAGCAATGTCATACTGATTTCTCACCACTGCCTAGGAGGTCCATAGGGCATTTTTCTACTCCCAGGTTATCCTGCCGGAATGGGACAGTTTCTGAGTCTTCTTGGAGATGGTGTATAGGCATGCAGCCTTGGAAAGCACCAGAAAGTGGGTATCTTGCATCTTGAGCAGCCTCTATCCTTGGTTAGAAATCGTGCAGAAAGCTTATGTTCTTGCTTTCCCACCAGGATGTGTCTATGGTTGCATCTGCTTTCTGACTTTCCTGTCTACTGATGACACTTCCTTGAAGGTTATTCAGGGATCATGGGGTTAGGGGCTCAGAGACCTGTGACATCTACCTACTTCTGTTTCCATTCTCCAGGAAAATGCAGAGGTTTTGGAGATTTACCAACAACATTACCAACTCTTGAACACAAATTGTTTCCCTGAGATCTAGGGACAAAGGCAGGTCCCCAAGACTCCTGTCTTGGGTTGTGTACCTCCATGCTTGCCACTCAATATATGAACAACTAAGAGCAGGTCAATCTCAGGGCAAAGCAGTCTCCCTATGTTCCTGAAAGGGTAGCATTTCTTTCTTGCCCCCATACCTAATTCATTCATTCATTCATTCATTCCACAAAGGTTTCATGAGAGCTTTCTACATGCCAGGACTGTGCTGAGCACAGGGAATGTAATGGAGAGGAGGACAGACAACAGCTTTGCCGTCACGTAGCTTATCGCCCAATGGGGCTGATAGGCAATAAATAAGTAAACTAAGAAATGAGAAGATAATGGCATACTTAGACAATGAAGTCTCCTGCCTTCTGTCCTCTCCTGAGAAGGATTACCTTCAGTTGACCAGCCTTATGGTACATTTATATCATGGAAAGTGTAGTTGAACTTCAAGGCGGGGGGCGGGGCTCTGATTCTTAACCATACTTGTCTCTTTACAATACTCCCATTTCTTTGCTGTGGGGCTGACAGCTGTGCAGAGGGCAGTGTAATCGTTTTTATCTGTAATAAAGCACTGTTGCCAAATACAACTTGGCCTCTGCCCATTATTGTTCCCCAAATGCCACAGAAGCAGCATGACGCCTTGTGACAAGAGACGAAGGCTTTGCAATCAGACTGAACTGGCTTCTATTCCTGGCTCCGCCACCACGTGAGCTTAGAGGAGTGGCTTTTTCCTCCAAGTCATGAGATTTTAATGGAGACAAAACTGTGGCATCTCTGTTCGGATTTTCTCTTTGTGGAATAAGATGTATTAGGACCACGAAAGGATTTTGCCCAGCACCTGGCAGCCAGGAACCGCCTGGTGGATCCTGGCTCCGTCTTAATTCAGTGAATGACTCCTAGCCTGGAGGCCAGCTCAACCTCAGGGTTTCTCAAAGTGCAGTCCATGGACTCCCTGAGACAGCACCACCTGGAGTATTTGTCAACACACTCGTGTGTGTGTCCATCAGAACCTGCGCATTTCACAGACTTGCCACTTAAGAGCCTGAAGTCGGAGACTGGCTCATCTACAGCTCTGACTGGTAGCCTAGGCTTTTGTTACTTTGAGGGTCAAGAAATCACTTTTTAATGGTCAACTCCAAGCATAATAGCTTTCACAATGTGGAGGCACCTGACGCACATGTCTTCAGTGAGGTACTTTCTGGATGGGAAAGGAGACTTCAGATCCCCCAGAACTTTGAGCCTTCCTGTTCTGGCCAAATCACCCCCACTCAGCGCCATGCGGATCACCCCAGGGAGCCACCCACCACATTTCAGGAAGATGGCAAGTTCTAGCCTTTGCCATTTCTGGACAGATGGGTATGACAGGTAGACCCTCCTGAAGCCTGTTCCAGAAGGGGCTGACAAGCCTCTCTGGGCTGAACACACGGGAAACATGTCAGGCTCACAAACAGGGTTGGAGGGTGACCTTGGGGAAGACTGGATGAAAGGTTATTCTGAGCCTGTCACACACAGGAACATCTAACTTTTTGGACTCGAGCTCCTCAGGAGAGTGGCTGGATTAAAAGATACATAAAAACTGAAGGCCAGCTGTCACCAGGGCAGCACCCCCACACCCTGGCCTCAGCACCTCGTACCAGGAGCCTCAGGGCCAACGGTGGCAGACAGGGGCACAAAAATGGCCACCTTCATGGACACCAACTGGGCCTGTCCCCAGGGAGTGGCAACCCAGCGTGTACTTTGAAGCTCTGCAGGCTTAGCAGGAATGGCTGGGAGTTACAGCCAGATAGGAGAACAGTGGGCGCCACTGAAGACAGGCTCTGGAAACATACAGGAGGCATTCCAAGGAACAGCCCAGAATAAGTGGGAGGAACCTCAGAAGGGCTGGGAATCCCTGAAGTCGGCATCAGCGCCTGAGAAAAGAAAAGTTGTCTGTAGTCGTGATTCTCTGCTCAGCCCAGGCTGGTGCGGTTTGGGGAAAATGGGTGACATCAGTACAAGTGCAGAGGTTGGGAAACAAGATTAGTCACCCTGCCCAAGAGGATGAATTCCCTCATTTCTGCCTCCTTGTGACATCACTGTTCCAGAGGGCAGCACACTGTGGTGCCAGATGAAAAGTTCGATTTCGAGCTTGTTCACAAAAGTGCCATTGTCTTAAGACAGACCCAGAGATGGTGGTCATTGTGTTTCCCAGCAGCTGCTTGGCCCCGCTCCACATCTGGAACCCTCTCTCTCAGCCACAGGCAGGACCCTCCGCCCTGGGGCGAGGTGGGGAGACGGACTCCCGGAAGCCCCAGCATACCTGATACAGTGTCTGTTTTGTCAAAATCCTACCCGACTCACCCACGCTAGCTTCCAAATGTGATTTTCACGAGCACGTGGCCCATTTTGTGTGTGTTCCTCCAGAGCTGAGGAGGACGGGGTCAGAGCAGGGTTTGAAGGACAGCTCGCGCAGTAGGCTTTCACGCATCCTGCAGAGGGCCCGCCCAGGCTCTGAAGACAGCAGACTCCGTGGATGGATTTGACGAGTTCTTTAGCACTGAGTTAGAGCATGCTGTTGGCTTGCGTTTGGATGGGATGATTTTTCAAAAGCTTGAAGGCTACTTAGAAGATGCTTCCCACCCACCCTGAGGAGAGCCCTGGTGTTTGTTTCCAGCATGACGAGGGCTTTACCCCAAACCAGTCCTGTCGTCACCGTTAACCCTTCTTCTACCCAGTTACGAGAGTGTGTTAGGAGCTGCCCGGAGTCAGAAAGAGTCTTCAAAAGAAGGGGAAATCAAGAGATCAGGACAGTTTAGCTCCATCACGAATTACAGCCCCGCTTGTCAGCCAAGGCACTTGTTTGAACAACACCGTACAAGCGAGCAGATGAATGGCACAGGCTAGGCAGCGGTCGTGTTTCATACACAGGTTGTCCTCTGAGTATGACTTGAAAGCTAAGGCCACTTGCAAGTACAAAGGACGTGCTTCTGAAGACAGTGTTGCCTAGTAAGAACATGATCATACCCCCATGTTAAATGTAGATGGACTGCAAATTACCAAGAGCTCAATGTCAGGCGAGGTGGGGGAGACGTGAATGGAGGGGGGGTGGGTGGGGGCAGAGGCATTGGTTGCACCCAATGAAGGGTGCATTCCACTTGAAATCCTATCGCAGTGTGAGATTTGGGGTGCAGCTGCCGCTCACATCCTCTCTAGTTATTAGATTTACGTTTCTGATAATAGGGAACACTGGAGTCAGAAACTGGGTCAACTCTGACAGTTCCCAGACTCGTTTTAAAGTTGATTCTCCACAACAGTTTGTATTTTTATCGCCCCTCACAATCCAAGGCCCAAAGTGGCCCCTAAAAATTCTGAGCAGAAGAAAGTACAGATTTAAAAGACCAAGGCCATATGGGAAGGAAGAGCCAGATCCAGAAAACCAGCTTGTCTTCGTTACCCTGTGACACAGTGCCCTTCTCTTTCCAAACCCATGCAGCCTCGTGTGCCTTGGCGAATTGATATGTTTTAAGGATTTTTTAAAAATTAACTTATTTATTTGAGTGAGGGGGGACAGCAAGTACAAACAAGGCGGGGGCAGAGGGAGAGAAAGAGAGAATCCCCAGCAGACTCGACACTGAGCACAGAGCCGGACGCAGGTCTAGATCCCCTGATCCTGAGATCATGACCTGAGCCAAAACCGAGAGCTGGACACTTAACGACTGAGCCATCCAGATGTCCCTAAAGAGACCCACCTTTTCTGCTTTCCTTCCTTTCATCTGTGCATCATTTGGAAAATGCAGAAGCACTCCTCCTGGGGTATAGCATGCTCTCCCTGCAGCCACTCACCCACGAGGCCACACTGGCATGCCAAGACCACAGGTCCCCATCACAAGGGATCTATGTGATGACACCTGGGATCTCAGAACCAGGGGAAACAGGCTGAGCACCCGCGTCTCTTATGGGTTCTGACCTGGCCGGCTCTTCTCCTCCTGCGTCAGTGGAGGAAACTATGGCAGAGGTCATCTCAACAAGCCAACGAGCTTCAAAGCAAATTGATTTTGCCTTTGAAACGTGTTCTTTGATTGCCAGGCATTCCTTCTGTGCAAAACTGTGCTAAGACAAGCAGCAGTAGCAGGGGTGGAAGGGGCATATGCTGCGGGCTTGGCATGGAGACTAGGGCTGGAGGGTGGGCTGGAAGCGTGCTGGGATGGCTTCAGGAGATACACAGAAGTTCGTGTCTCCAGTACGTGGTGGTGACTCGACTGACCAGTGTCAGATAGGAGGGAATGAGAACTTTCTCCCTGCTCTCAGGTCCTGGCCTGACTACAGAGTGAATTGCACTCCTGGCTATTTCAGGGTAAGCTTGGGTGGAAGACCCTTCATGACCAGGAGTCTGTCATAGCCTGTTTTCTTAGTAGAGAAGTCTGTAATGGCCTCATAAAGGGCTGTTCGGGGGCAAGACCTAGGAAGAAGGGCACAGAAAGAGGGGAGGGCACACTGATTGTTTCCACAGCCTCACCCCTGCCTGGAGACTCTCTCATTTTACCAATCACTAAATGATTCCAACAAACCTGTTGCTCCAGTTCTTCCGATCACCGATCACCTTCAGATCTTTGCAAGGACACGGATACTGGAAAAAAACGTATCAGTTATCATCCGAATCTGCTCGGCATGCCCAACCAGATCCTGGGCAAGGCAGAGACCTGCTGAACTGTTTTCTTGAAATCTGTCCCGCGCACAGTAACCAGGCAGACGAATCGCCTTCATTGCACAGAGTTCAAGGGCAGGCCCCTGCTGTGCTGAACAAAAAGAGCCAGAGGCTTCACTGAAAGAAAGACCAACTCCGAGGATCCTATTCCCAGCAGAGTTGTTTACAAGGGCTCTGAAGCCAAAGCACTCGGTTCGAATCCCAGCTCCCACAAGGACTAGCGGTGTGATCTCCTGAATGTTGCTTAGCTTTTGTGTGCCTCAGTTTCCTCATCTGGAAAGGGGGCTATCAATTGTAACATCCACCTCACGTTGGAAGATGTGAGGAGTTAAAAGGAACTTAGTATCATGCCGGGCACTTAGAAGGGGCTTTATGAAAATTTGTTAAAATAGAGTTTGTAGGTAATGGCATACACCCCAGGACATATTCAGCACAGTGGGCTTCACGACGAGATGAAGAGTCATCAGGCTGTTCCACACTTGCACAGAATATCACCAATCCTGGGGAGCAGGGTACCTTGGGCCTGGCCCACACCTATCAGTATCAAAAAGTGCCATTTTGAAACCTAACGATAGGCAGTGAGAAAGCTGTTAAGTTGGTAAGTGTTCAGATGTTCTTCGGGGGAGTCTGGTCTCCATTGTGCTTGTGACATGTGGCTTGCCCTTTCCACCAATGTCCCTTTTCAGCAAGTGGGTCCCAGCTCTGTCAAGTCACCCAGCAAAGTACGGTTGTCAACACTGTCTGTCAGGTGGATTAGGCTGAACTCAATAGACAGGAATGATAAAACCCCTGAGCAGGAGAGACAGAGGGGAGGAAAGGCTTTCCTGTTCCTTGCTAGGCTAAAGAGAAACCCAGGGGCATCTCAGGGAGCCCCTGGCCTGCAGCAGTCCGTGCAGCCTGAGCCGCTGCCGTGTACTCCCACCGCTTCTCACGCACTGGGGCACCCCAGCCCCGGGAGGGTCCCAGTTTTTAGGGACTCCCAACAACCTCAGTTATGGCTGGATCTCCTACATACACTCAAACCCTTCCTTACCCAGCCCTGATCTGGGAGCCTCAGGACATCCGATGTGGGTGCCAAGCAGAAACCCGGGATCCTGGCACCACCCACAGCATCCTGAAGTTTGATTGGAAGCTGCAGGGCTTGGCAGAGCCTGCTGGCTGGTAATAAGAAAGGCCCAGGCTGCCTGGGAACAGAGGGGCCTCTCCCCTTGCTCGAAGCAAAATGCAACGTGCGGTCCATCTCCTCTCTGGCATCTCCCCAGCCTTTCTCCAGGGAAGCTAAATGCTAGGCTTCATCGATCGGTCAATAAGTCGTGTTTATTGAGCTGACAGTGTGTGCATACTAGGGTGTGGGAGCGGTAGAGAAAGATGGATGAGAAGGGGGGAAAAAACCCAGAAACCCAAGACAAATGTTAGGATTTTCTATAAAGGTTAAGGACCCTACGCCTTCTCTCTCATGCACAGCCGGGCAGCTCACCCTCCTTCCTTCCCCTTGCTGGTGGCCTGCTGGCCCTCCTCTCCCAAAGGTTGCACCAAGAAACGGGCACTGGGATGACCCAGAACTAGAAAGCCCTTCTTTATGCAGTGCTGACCTCTAGAGGCTTCCAATTAAAAAGCATCCCAAAGGACCAACTTATTTTTACTGCTGGTTTCTCCATCTGTGCAGTTACCACATTTTCCTAGAAAACAAGAAGAAAATGTCTCTGGCTCCCTTAAATGTTACCTAACAGGAAATGCCTACCTCATTCTTAGGCTGCCTAACTACATCTCCCAGATTTTTTTTTATAAATGTCAATGTTTTCTGCTCCCAGAGGGGAAAAAAGGTGGGTCAGAGATAAGCAAAGTATTTCAAAGTTACTTTCCTACTGTGGTTCTAAGAGGAAAAGTACCCTGCCAGCTACTTCGGGAGGCATTTCTTAAGTTTCCAAAGTAACGGGTGGCCAGGCCCACTGCAGGGAAAGGAATGTTCGCTCACCCCAATTCGGCAGGGCATCAGGCAAACTATGTGCCAGTCCCCCAAGACCCTGCATACAGGCACAAACCCGCTCACCCTAACCCCGGCACAGGGTCCCAGCACTGGGTAGCGGCTTTAGTTTCGTTTACTCTGTCTGACTTCAACCCCTTCGTGCCCACGATGAACACTAGAAACAATGAAGCATCCCACCTGACCTGACTCTCCTATGGAAACAAAATTCATTTCTAAAGGAGATGAGATTGGTTGTAATATTTCTAAGCAAAACACCCCAGAGCTTCCTATTTTGTTATAGCTCTTTATTCCGTAACACTGATCACAAAGAGAAGTATAGGAAGTACAAAGAGATGTATGGTAGAAAATACTCTGGGATGTCCGCATTTGGCTTAATATCCACCCACTATTTTGTCTGGGGCTTTTATTTCTAAAAGGGATCCTAGGGAAGATGGGATCAAAATCAGAAATAGTTTTGCCAATGTCAGCTGCCCAGCTCTGGTTTCGTGAGACAGCATTTTCCTTATAAACTTTGTTTTCCATCCTCTCTAACTCCACTAGCCAAGACAAGATACATTCCCACAATGCTAGTGCCTGGAGGGGACTTGGAAATGAGAGTGTACTCTGATTTTTACAGATGAGCGAACAAAGGTCGGGGGTGGGGAGAGCTGACATGCCAACGGCCACACAGTGGTCAGGGAGGACACTGGGCTAGAATCATTTTCCCCAGCCAACAGATTCCAGAGTGATTCACTGCAAACGGGAAAATGTGTCAGCACTTAGATAAAGGAGGCACACTACATTTTATGAAGGTTATCTGTGCAAGGGATCAAATAAGAGTAACAAAGAAATTCCCCCAGAAGAATGGCTTTGTCTGTGGAAGACCATGTCCCCACCCCACTGAAGCCAGAATCTTTGATGAGGGGGGCTCAGAAGGCTTGCACACAGCCCACCACTCAGGTCCAATCTCTGACGAGAGCCTTGTCCCGAACCAAGAACCCCACCAATGAAGTTAGTGAGAGTGTGCCGCGCGCGCGCGCACACACACACACACACACCCCTCTCCCTGCATCTGCTAAGGCAAACTCAAATCTCATCTCACAATCTCTGGAGACCTATTCATTTGGGGAAAGAAGCTAGTTCTTAATCAAATAATGGGATTTACCACCAACTCCTGATTTAGCCTTCAGATGCCACTGTTCACTGAAGAATAATCACCATGAGGACAGTCATAGGGAAACAGTGTCCTGTTGTCACAGAGCAACCACAGCTTTCTAACTGGTGCCACAAAGTGCCTGTGGTGTCTCACCATGAGAGAAAAATCAGGGTCCTCGTATATGCCCCTCAAGTACTGGCTTGAAGGAACGCTGGAAAATCACTCACTACCAGCCACATCAACAGATACATGCATGTCTTAAATTACTCACCCCTGAACCATGCCAGTGGTTTCCGTAATGACCTCCTCTCTCGCTCCCACCCCAGCTGCCCCCCGGCTGCCCCCGGCAACCCCAGCCCCAACATCGCCAACCACAGACCTGGCTGGTGATCCTCATTCTCTGTCCCTCCTTTCCCATGAGGTGTCCTCTGGACCAAACACCGTGGAGGGAGTAAAAAAGAGGCAAACATCACCAGATTTGGAAGGCTCTTTAATAGCAAGCGTATGGTAATTACATTGGTAGATGAGACCCTCACTCCCCGGGGAGGGAGGACGGAGCAGATGTGGACAGGGTTCACTTTCGGGCTTACACTGCTCGAGGCTTCTAAAACAAAGGGTAACAAGTCTTTTTGGCAACCCATTTCACAGTTTTGTCATTTACAAGAGATTTCTTGGAAAGGAAATATAAAGGCGAAGAAAACATACACACCCTGCATGAAACATTTTTGCCTAAGGAAAAAAGAACCCCCAAACTGTTCCTTGATTTTGCTTCTCATGTAGATGGCTAAACTCTACTCTCCTAGCCAAACGAAGACTGGCTCACAGATCGTTCCCGATCTTTCCCGAGAATGGACAATTTGCTTTCTCCTCTAAAAAGGGGACAGGACTGCTGTATCTTTACCCGCCTTGCTATCAGAAGGTACTCAGAGTGAAAAAACGACGCTTAAGAAACAAAAGCGAAACAGAAGAACGAACCAGGGAAAGGCAGCTGTACAAAGAACAGACTATCTGCTTTCTCGGTGGGACTGAGTAACTTGAATACAGTTCTCAGTAAATGAAGTGTTTATTTTTACGTGGCCTGGCACACACTTTCGACAGCTTGGGTCTATTCAGCCACACGGTGCTGTAAAGAAGGTTTCTAACGTGTGATGCTCACAGTCCTCTATTTTTGTAATACAAATTTAAATAAAAATATCGACGACACCATCTTATGTAACAGTTTACCCAGGGGAACGTGAGCTATAGACATTTACCACGGACCCCACGTTGCCATGGACACCAGAGGCTACGGGCAGCCTGGCAAGTTTTATATATTCTGAATAACATCTAAAAGGCTTCAGCCTTTCAGGTCATACCTGGTGTCACAAAACCAAGATAACTTGTTGGGTCTTTGTGGAAGAGGATTCATGTTTCATACCAAAAAAAAAAAAAAAAAAAAATTGGGCTTCTCTGGTAATCTGAAGACTAAGTAATAGGCAGTGGCCCCTCTGTGGGGTTGACAGTCCTTCTAGGGAAGAAGGATCTGTGATGCACTTGAGTTTTAATTGTGTTCTTTCCTCAACCCTGAAAAGTGGAGTAGGCGGGCTCTGCCCTCCAGCCCCTGGGGGCATTCCTGACCCATGGCCTCCTCCACACTGAGAGCAAGATCAAGTCCGGTTCACCTGCTGCCTGCCAGGTGATTGGAGTGTGCACACGTGGTTGCACTCTGGAAAGACAGGGTTCTCTGGCTAACAGCTGGTTTACTGAGGAAAACTCCACCATCTTTGTGGGACACCTGCTGTCTCCTTGGCTGCCGGGCATTTGTAAAGCTGCAAATCCATTCCCAACACAGGTCTTGCCTCTCAACACGCAGGCGGTTCCTTCGAGAATAGCTAGCTCCTAGTGGGATAGCCCTAAAAACAGTTTTCCTGTACCATGCACAATACCTGTCTTCCAGCTTTTTCTTTATTATTATTATTTTTTTAAAGAATTAGACACTAACTCTCCCGTCCTTTCTCATCTCCTCCCACTGCAGATTAAGTCCTGCCTATTCCTCTCTGCCTCTTGAACCATGGAAAATCAGGTTTGTTCATACCCGTTTCCCAACTTGTGAATTTTAATATGCAAGGGAGATTTCTAAAATATAAATTCCAATGATGCTGGGAAGCGCAGCTCCCCGAGGTCCATACACTTTGTGCTCTTATGAGACAGACACAATCTTTAGAGATGTCATTGTGCCGAAGGAAAGGTTTCTATTTGTATGTGAAAAATGACAGTAGCTATGAGAGGAGAGAAATTTTTCACTTAAGGACCCTGGAAACCTAAATCTGGCACCAAGACAGGAGGATTCCTAAATAAGAGACTCTCTCATGTTCTAGTCATATAAAAAAAAATCCAAAACACACAAAAAACCCCAAAGTCCTATATGCTGCTATGAGCCTGTGAGGCATGAGTGTAACTGAGCCAGAGTGTGGCAGGCGTTGTGTGGGGGGGTCCTACCTCCCTGCCTGGCTCCCTAACTCATTCTCTGGTTTCCCAAAGTGTGCTCAGTGTGACTGTCAGGCAGAGCCAGTGACTAGGTGGCCAGAAGAAAAATGTCTCTGTGATTCACTCAAGCCCAGCATCAAGGTTTGGTAAGGTTATCACAGGCAGGATTTCACAGCTGGCCCACAGTGATCAATAAGCCATCAATCATCCTCTCCCCACAAAGTTCACACACACTCACATGCTCACGTGCTCACACACACACACAGTCTCTCTCTTCTTTCTCTCTCCTGGACAACATGGCAAAAAGTCAAAGTATTCCTCTTTCACCCTCTCCCTGCTCTTCTTCATGCAAAATTTCCTCTCTCAGTTAAGTTAAACTCATTCCACTTCCAAAGCCGCAGTCTGTCGGGGCACAAGGGAAAGCCACACCTTCAGCCGACAGAGCCTACACATTTGGGACAAGTACGTTTCTGTATCTCTGGGCCTGTGTCCTCCGTCTAAGGGACCGGAAGTCATCAGCCCCTCAGACACTCATAGAACATCAGAAACCTATACCAAGGTAGTCCTTGGCCAGCATTCTCAGGACAGCATCTCCGCAAGATCCAAAATGTATTTCTTTCTCCTTTCCCTAAAAGTGTCCTTGCCCATTGCTCTTAGCACACATACATACCATAAGGCAGTTAGGGAATGACAGTGGTGAAAGCAGAAGGGCAAAAAGCCCTTGTTTCAGGCGAGTCAGGGGACTTGCCCAAGGTCACGCGGTCCCTGTTAGAGCCAGGGCTAGAATCCAGGTCTCTCTCCTAACTCCCGGGTCCATGCTCTTCCCACCGCACCAAACTAACTCTTCTTAAGTGTTTATCTGTTTGTGAAAGTCAGGAATTCATCTAACCACAGAACCTCTTCCTTATCAAAGACGGCCGCCTGCCTTGCTGGCTGTCAGGGGGCGCTCTGCACCACGCGAGCTCTGACGCCACACGCACACCCCGGACTGTGAACCCGCAGCCGTGGGAGCCAGCACAGGCACATGCAGCAGCAAGGGCAGCTGGGGAGGGACACAGTCAGAAAAAGGGAAGTTTTGGAGGAAACGGTTCCATCTGCTAATGCCTTCTGGGGTTTTGCCATGAAAATAAGTGACACACAGTACTGTTATTCTCAATTCCTGGGGCAGAACAAAGAGGAGATTTCTCCTCAGCCCACTGAATGGCTGAGTTGATCTCAGTTCAGTGTTTATAAATAGAACATTAACATAATAATACCAAAATGCATTTGGTCAAAGCCTAAACGCTTTTTCATAAAATACATTTTATATTAATGTCCATTCCATTCGCAAACATATGTAAATTGAGCTGCTAAGCCTTTATGTGTAAAATTCCAGTTTACCTTCCAATGGAGGAAGCTAGTCAAGATTCTTCACCTCAGTCAGTGGCAGAAGTCATTCTTTCAGCCTATTGTGTTAAAACAGAGGGTTACCAAACCCCAGCACTATCTACAGAATGCAGCTCACAACTGCCTGCGCCCAGGTACTTAGTCAATGGGAAGACAGGCAAGGACAGAGCACAGAACATGTTCACCCGCTGGAGGAAACATCAAGGTTTGTGGTGGGAATAGGCTACTCAGAAGGAAATTCATTTCACGTGAAATTAACCTTCCATACGCTTTTCCAAGAACAGAAAAAATGTGGGTACTGAAGCATGGAGGGAAACTGCTGTACGGTTTTCCCCATGACTTAAAACTGCAGTACCCTGTTCTACCACTAGCAGCCACACTCTTCATGGCGGTCAATCAGTCAATCAAACAGAAAATGGTGATAGAATCAGGTTAATACTGACAGGCCTGAGGCTATAGAAGACTCCCGGAAGCTCTGTGCTCGCTGCTGCTGCTTTTTTGTTGTTGTTGTTGTTTTTTTAAGTTCCAAACTATGACAACCTAACAGCCATGTGTATGCATGTTAATAACATTTCCACCCCAGATGCTATGTTTGGTCAAGGGTTGTGAAAGAGGCATTCTGCTTTGAGAGATCCAGAAGGGTCCAAGAAAATGAATACTTTAAATAATTCCACGTAAGCATTACAAAGGATTTCCCCTGTAAGTATTTGTTGGCTAAGTGACAGCAGTGTTTCCAATTATTAAGTAGCTGTTTCTGGGAGTTGTCTTAGTATTTTGATCATTGAAACTTCCCATCTGAACCAAGCTAACCCACGACTGAAAGAGTCCCAATTTGATATCACTTTAAAAATTCACTTCTGTTAGGTCCGTCCAAGGACTTGATTATAGTTTTTTAAATAAATTATACAGTGGGATCCTTTTCTTGACCTTTTCTTTTTTAAGGAATAAAAGACAAATTAAGAAAGTAAAGAAAGATTCCATTATAAGTTTAAAAAAACTGTTTATCCTGGTTTATTTCCCCCATTAAATTTATCTATGGCTTCAAAGTTTAAGTGGCACTTGGATTCTGAATGTTTTCATGATTTAACAAGTTGCCATCTGGTTATAAAGAGAGAATGTGAATGTTTCATTTCATATGTGGGACGGTTTATAGATATTTTAAAGAAATCAATCATTTATGTCACCCCATTGATATTTTCGACTATTAGATTTTAAAAGTGGCTTTGGAATTAGCATGTTTTAAAATAACTGAACATGCAAGTAATGCTTATACCAACCATGAACCCGCTGCTATCTATCCAGGTAACTTAGTAATGGCAGAACACTTCAACAAAGGCTTCTCTGCCTCTCTTCCCTTCTTCGTCCAAAGCTAAGTGATTATCCTTTTCTGCTCTTGTATTTGCATTTGTGCAGTTTAATGACTAGATATTAAAATTCATGCTTTGTAAGCAAATTCCTTCACTTATGGACACACTTAAAAAGTACATAAAAAGTGCAGACTGCATTTCTTCTCTGTCATGCTTTCCCTCAATAATGTCACCTGTGAGGACTCAAAACATATCCTTAATACATTCAGAGTTCTCCACATTCAAGTCAGCGAATGGTAGTTCTTCAACACAAACTCAAGAGAGAACAGTCAGCCACAAAATGGACTCTAAATTCAAAATGGCAAAGGCTACCAAGACAACCCCATAAAAACCCACTGAAACGGGAGTAAAATTCAGGTCACTTCTGAGCAAAGCTCATCCCAGATATTTTGCGGTCAATAAAAAGGTACTTAGTTTGAATTTGGATGCTGGGAGTCAGACGTCCTGTTTCGAAGTGCTAATGCAAAAAATGCTAACCCAGGAGCACGCGACCCCACCTCAGGTACCAGGGGGTCCACTCTCCTCAGGTGGGAGCCCTCGGAAGGTTACTGCTGACTGACTCCCATTTGGGGGTGGTCCGCCTCTGGCTCCTCCTCTTCCACGTCTGCACTATACTCTTCAAACGCATCATCGTCAGCATCCGGAAGCCCCAGTAACTAGAGGAGAGAGGAGAGTACAGTGTGAGCGCCAAATGGCCCAGGGGCAGGAAGAGAACCAAAGACATCCGATCCAAATTCATCAACATTTAACAGGACTCAGCACAGCAGCTACAGATTTCCCACTGGAGTCAACCATCCCTACAGCCATGTTTATGAACATACTGGAAGGAAATGTCAGTCCTTCAATGGACTAAAGCCCAAAGGTCTAGGTTTTATTGGGGATCCTGGAGACTTTCTACTTCTAAGTATCAAAACATGGCACCACACACAACCAATGGAGAATAATATCGTATACACACACACACACACACACACACACACACCCCTGGGATGTCAGCCATAATACAATGAACATGCTGACTATTCCATCAAGACATAAAAATTCTACCCCCTCTATATTTTCTTCCCCCAAACCAAGTGCTGCTAGTATTTATAATGCACCTGTAAAAATGTGAAAGCCACTGAAAAATTTAATTTTTTTTGGTTAAATTATGGTGCATCTGTAAGATGGGATCTTATATACCTACTTAAAATAGTATTTTGAGTGACTTGATACAGAAACATGTACTAAGTGTAAAAAGAGCACGATGAAAATTGCATTTTCATTATGATACAGATTTTATTAAAGTTTATCCACAACTCCATGGCAAAAAAGACTTTGAATGAAATACATCCAAATTTTAAGAGTATTGTTTCAGGCAGTGTGGTTATGGGTAAGTTTTTTCCTTTTTATCTTTTTGCATTTTCCAAAGGCTCTATCATTATCTTTGGGGATATTCACAATAAATACCCAGGAAACATCTTTTCAAAGTACTGAATGGTCTTTGCTTGGAAACTAAGTGTCGTTTGCTGGGCCTGATCAGTGTGAAAGAAAAGCCTTGGTGCTGGCAGGGAGCCGAGGCCTTGGCCACCCCTGGGCCCTGCCTGTGATCATCGTGCTTCTGTCCCACAGCTCCTCCCTCAGATTTAGTCTCCCGTGGCCATGACGTTCTCACATGGTGGCCCTGACGTTCTCACATGTTGGCCCTCTCGACTGGTCACTTTCAGGCAACTTCGCTGAATGGTGCCGGGATCCCAGCTAACTGGATGAAGCCACTACAGTTAAGATGGACCAATCGGTTTGCTTTGCATCGCCTCCCTAATGCCCTGCGACCCTTCCCCTTCTTCCCATCCCCCCCGCCCAAATGCTGACAGGAGGAAACAGTAAGTCCCAGTCGAAAAATTGCTTTTCCAGTGAAGTTCTCCGACCCCAACTCCTGAGGGTCTCACAGAGCCCTGTGAACACACTCCGGACAAGATCATCTGCCAGGCCCTTGGTCATATTCTATGTGGGGCCTGGCAAGCCGGGCGTGACCAGCTGTAGACACACAAGCTTTCCCCTTTGAGCCCAGAGCACTGCAGCTGTCTCAACGGGCCACCACTGACTTGGAGGGGTGGGGCGAGAGAAGCACGTCTCCGCTATCCTGGAGCGGAGCCATCTGTGGAGCGATCTCGTGTATGCTTGGGGGAAGAGAGAAGCCCGTTTCTCCTCCTGCTGTCACCCTCTCACATAGCGGAACAAGCCCAAGATAACATTCGCCTCTAAAGACAGAGAAAAGATGGCTACAGCGAACACAGATGGCAAGTATTTTGATGTCCCATTTTTTAGTTGAAGAGCTGCTTGGTGACACAGCGAGGTGAAAGTGTCAAATGAATGATGATATTTCAATTGCTGATAAAACAGAAATATCACGGGGTGCCTGGGTGGCTCAGTGGGTTAAAGCCTCTGCCTTCAGCTCAGGTCATGATCCTGGGGTGCTGCGATCGAGCCCCACATAGGACTCTCTCAGCGAGGAGCCTGCTTCCTCCTCTCTCTGCCTGCCTCTCTGCCTACTTGTGATCTCTGTCAGTCAAATAAATAAGAATCTTTAAAAAAAAAAAAAAAAAAAAAACCAAAACAGAAATATCATTGCCCCTACCAAGAACCTTAGAATTACCTAGATGCCAACAAAGGACGCATTAATTCAACAATAAATGTGACTCCTCACTGCACTAAGGGCTATCCCTTAAAAGAGGAACAGCCAGTGGGTTCTCTCTCATTTAACAGATCTGACTGGTAGCCACTGCCTGGATCCCTGGGTTGAGGATTCCAAGGCACAGTGGGAAAGACTGTGGTCAATTCGCCATGTGTCCATGGGTAAAGAAGGCACAGTCGAGGCACACATCTACACGTTTGCCATCTTGTCCTAAAGACACACACCACTGGTTATTCTTTTTCATAATACACTTGAGTAATTCACACAGGCCCCAACCATAGGTACCCCTCAACACCCTTCCTCTCCTTGGCTTAGGGTGGTCTGTAGAAGAGGTTCCGGTGAGCCATGTAGAAAGAGGTTCCCCTTTCTCCTCTACCTAGCTCCCTGCCTTCCCTTTGACGAGAATCCAAAGCACATAGTTTTAGGTCTAGAGCATCTGCACAAGTGAGGCCCTTCCCTGGGATGCGACTTGTAGAATTGCTCACTCCCGACCCTTCCAGGAGGAAGAAAGAACATTAGCAGTTCTGACAGGCCTTCCCGACTTTCCAGGCACCCTTAATGCCGGGTCTACAGAGTCACAGAGGCTGTGCAGAAAAGGCACTGGACCCGGCATCCAGAAGCCAGGGCTCTAGTTGGGGACCTTGGCCAAGGCACTCCCTTTGCTGAGCCTCAGCATCCCTCTCTGTAAACTGGGGACCACGACACCTGCTCTATGTCCAGAGAAACTATGGAGATGAAATGAGAAATTGGGGCGTCCGGGTGGCTCAGTCGTTAGGCAGCTGCCTTTGGCTCAGGTCATGATCCCAGGGTCCTGTGATCGTGCCCCACATCGGGCTCCCTGCTCAGCAGGAAGCTTGCTTCTCCCTCTCCCACTCCCCCTGCTTGTGTTCCCTCTCTCTCTGTGTCTCTCCCTGTCAAAGAAATAAATAAAATCTTAAAAAAACAAAAACAAAAACAAAAAAACAACGAGAAAGTGAATGTTCCACGGGCGGCAAGTTGCAGAGCCTTATGTGAATTCGTGAGGTTAGATCCTGTTACCTTGGCTTCTCATTTTAAAACCCAGCAGTTCAGTTATTCAAGGGGACATGGTCTCCAGACCCTGCTTCTCCCTCTCCCTTCAGCTGTGCTTGATGTGGGACCAGCTCACTGTTAATCAGTACGACAAGAAGCAGGAAGAGAAGGAACTTAATTCCATTAGCCTCCTCACTTCATTCTCACACTCACAGCATGCCATTCCACAAAGCAATCTGGTCCTACTTCAGATTTAATAATGACAGTTAATATTGGTTACGTGACTATGTGCGAGGCACAGGGTTGGGCAGCCTTACATATATGAATTCTGTTAGTCCTCATTATAGCTGTCTGGGGTAGGTAATATCCTCCTATTACAGATAAGACCTAGAGAGGCTGAGTAAGTTGCATGGAGTCAACTAGTAAGTGTCAGAGCCAGAATTCAAACCCAGGCCATCAGATCACAGACTACAACATAAACTCCAGGCACCCAGGAGACTCCCTTCCAGCTGTCAGTGCTGCTCCTACAACTGGAAGCTTCAATATCTTCTACTGAGTAATACACCTTTTAAAAAATTCAACATGCAATGTTAATGTCTACATTTATGAGTATATACAATTGGAAAAAGCACAGAGGAGAACAGGAAAAGCACTAGAACTATAATTTGCTTGGGATTGCAAAGAATACCATACAGAAAAGTAATAGTCCAGCATTCCCACCTCTGTCTCTAGTCCCATCTATGGCATGTTAAATCAACATTTAACTTCCAGATCTGTTTTTTGTTTGTCTTTGTTAAGTAGGCTCCACACCCAGTGTGGAGCCCAACATGGGGCTTGAACTCACAACCCTGAGATCAAAACCTGAGCTGAGATCAAGAGTCTGATGCTTGGGATGCCTGGGTGGCTCAGTAGGTTAAAGCTTCTGCCTTCAGCTCAGATCATGGTCCCAGGGTCCTGGGATCGAGCCCCACGTCGGGCTTTCTGCTCAGGGGGAGCCTGCTTCCCCGCCCCCTGCCTGCCTCTCTTCCTACTTGTGAACTCTGTCTGTCAAATAAATAAATAAAAATCTTAAAAAAAAAAAAAAAAAGAGTCAGATACTTAACCAACTGAGCCACCCAGGTTCCCCTGGATCCAAATTTTTAACAGTCAAGAAGACATGCCAAACACAGGAATACAAACAGACTGGTAAGGACCCTGGGGTTCTTGCTTTTACGGGTGTGTATACGTTCTTTTTTTTTTTTTTTAAGATTTTATTTATTTATTTGACAGATCACAAGTAGGCAGAGAGGCAGGCAGAGGGGAGCAGGTTCCCTGCTGAGCAGAGAGCCCGATGCGGGGCTCAATCCCAGGACCCCAAGATCATGACCTGAGCCAAAGGCAGAGGCTTAACCCTCTGAGCCACTCAGGCGCCCTGTGTATACGTTCTTATAAAGAAAGGGATACAGACCAAGAAATCTTATCTTGATACATTTAAATTAAATTGCTTTAACAGTCATAATCATTAATTCTGCTTGGTAAAATTTTTTCATTTGACCGGAAAAAAAAATCTTTATGCTAACCCTGAACAATAGTGTTGGCGTTTCCAGGGGTTTGCTGTGCAAGAAGCTGCCTCTGGGCAACCCACAGTTTCACATATGAACTTCTGGGACCCACCCACCTAAACAGGGTTGTACTTGAAGGGTAGAAATGCCAACACTTAAGCATTAAAGTTTCTTAGACCCAGGAGAGTATCAGTGATCTTCAGACTCAATCCAGGTCCTTTAGAAAGTGGGGTAAACTAGCTGAGGACACATTTGGTTGGGATTTCCCATCTGCTGTCTCCAAAGGTGGCTCTCGTTCAGCATAGGGGGCTAGACTGTGTCTGTGGAAGAAAGGGAGAGGACATCTCTGCCTTGGAGGACACAGTCAATTAGCTAGAGGGCTTTTAGCAGGTGTCTTGTGGCTTCAGAGGTCCCTGGAAGCTCCTTCCAAAGGACTCCTTGGAGCACTTTACTGTAGGTGTGAGTCACCCAGAGATCTACTTACAATGTGGATTCTGATTCAGCTGGTCTCGGGTGGGACCAGAGATTCTGCATTTCTAAAAAGCTCCCCGGTGATGGAGATACTACTGGTCCAAAAACCATACTCTGAGTATTAAGTATTACCCTAAAGCTTTGGGGAACTTGCCACTGTTTACCTTAATGATCAATGACGCTGGGGGTACCAACAAACCTATAAGATTCTGGCCAGTCTGAAAAAAAGGAGAAAAAAGGGGTAGGTGGCAAGACAGAGATAAGACCCAAATGGGCAAGAGGCATAGGTACTCTCCTACCTTTGGGGGTCATCATATTTCCTAAAAAATACACACATTTGAAATTTCATACATGAGCAGAAAACAAAAGCTATGATAAGCTTGTCAACATTCAATGTCTTTTATTAAAACCCACAGGAGGACATAATCTTTTCTTATCAGACTTTCTGACCCACAGGTGGATTCTTTCTCCTCTCCCAGGGCCTTAACCAGACGATAAGAGTAGAAGCCAAGAACTAGACTTCTTCTGGGTCACAAAGGCCTTTTCTGTGGGGTTTAATCCCTGGCTCCTCACCCATTAGCGGTAAACTGAAAATACGAATTTTGCTCAGGCCTGCAAGCTAGAGCTAGGGGAATTTCGCTGGTAGAAGCATCTCTGCTTTTTGAAATAAAAAACACGGAGTTGGAACGGCAACCTCAGGGAGGGGACCAGGGGTCAAAGAGAGCGAGAAAACCTGGGGAACCATGGGCTCTAACTCCAGGAAGGGCCATCAAAGCAACATCAACCCAACAGCACACAATGATGTCATAACAACAGATGCCTCGCGACCCTAAGGTACACAGCGCTGGTAAGAGGAGGAGGAGTAATAGCCCAGGATAAAATAAAATAAAATAAAATAAAATAAAATAAAATAAAATAAAGTAAAATAAAGCTTTGAGAGAAGCTGAAAGGGCAACGATAAGGTTTGACTTCACAGCTAAATTGGAAACGGTGAGATCTTTTCTTGTGAACTGTTGTTGTTGTTGTTGTTGTTGTTGTTTTTTAACCAGAGGAAGCCTATCAGCTGTCAGTAAATAAGATATGAAAACACGGAGGAAAAAAACAAATGGCACAATCACCATTATTTAGATCCATCACCACTATTTTATTAGCTACCTCAATCATCTGATGACCAGCAACTGTCAACCAAGGGCCACTGAAACAAGAAAAATAGAAGACTCCAGCATTTCTCCAATTAGCATTTATCAAGGCCCTTGATGGGTGTCTCTGAGGCCATTACTGGTTGCCGGACAGGGAGAAACCTGCCCGCTCACGGATGCCCATGCCAGCCTGCTTGGCGCTGTCATTTGCATATGGGTACTGTTTGGATAGGACATTCCAGCAGGAAAGTGGCCCAAGCCGGGAGGCCCCTGGAGGAGGAGCCGAAGGTGTGTCCCTCTGGGAAGGACGCTCCCCGCTGCATCCAGAGTCATGAATTCACCCAAGGAGCCAGAAATGGAGACGAACCTCAGCAGTGGGAACAGGCTTTGACGGTCCTTGATGTTCTTAGTCTGCTTCTGAAGCTCCACGTGAACCCTCCAGAGAGCAGAACAGGCATGACCTCCATTTTAAAGATGGGGACACTGAGGTCAAGCGACCTGCTAGAGGCCACAAAGGCAGGGGAGCCCAACAGCCCAGGGTAGAGCTGAGCCACCTCCCCCATCCCAGGGGGCATCTCTGAAGACTCGGAGCCACGGGGCCATGAGGAGCCCTTCTGGACTTCCTTCTTGGCCAGCTCTCCACCCCTCCTCGCCCGTCTGGATCCTGCCATGTCTCCAGGTTTCACCTTCTCAGGAAGCCACTGCCTGGCACTTTGTTCCTCAGTGAGCCCACTCTCATCTGAAATCCCCAGCCCTTCTTACACACTGCGTGGACAATATAGGTTTGAAGAAAAAAATACAACACAGTTTCTGATGATGTCTTCTGTGACAACATTGAAAATCGAGGGACTACAGAAAAGAAAAAAAGTAAGAGCCATAACCCTATCGCCCAGAGGCTCTTTGCTCATAGGCCCCTCTAGGGGATGGGGGGGTGTTCTGTCCTCCCTGCGGAACCAGCCTCTACCCAGTGAGGTGCATGGTTACTGAAAGGATGTTTAGTATTTTGCCAAAACCAATGCTGATGAACTTATGCCTAGAATACCCCAATAAGACTTCCTCAAAAATCCCTTATCTTAGCTAGATGCTTCTGTTGAAATCATGTTCTGAAATCACATGTTGATAGCATGTGTTGAAATCACTTAGCAATTGTTTTCTCTCTCCAACAGAAATCTGAGAGTCCTGCAAAGGTTTCACTGAATCTTGCTTACTTCTCAATGGTGTTTTGCCTCGTGTCCTCACCCCATCCATATCCCTGCCAGCATTTATTTACTCAGTGCCCGTCCTGTGTAACATGTTGTACTAAGTACCCCACAAGAACCATATCACTTGATCCTCATAGATCCCTGAGGTAATATCATTAAGAAACAGAGAAGTAACTTGGCTAAGGTCACACAGCAAGCACGTGCCTCAGTGGCCTACCCACAAAGCATGGGTTTCTCAACATGTAGTATCCTGAACCTACATAACCGGGTAGAGTCCATAAACAACACTCCGCAGTACGTGGTCACTAACATCCTCTTAGGAAATATTTCCCCAAAGTGGAGTAAGCACAGCAGGGAATGGAACTCCTTTGCTTGTTCTGCCCAGTATCTAGGAGACTGTCTGGATCGAAATAAGTGCTC
Source organism: Mustela erminea (assembly GCF_009829155.1). NCBI lineage: Eukaryota > Metazoa > Chordata > Mammalia > Carnivora > Mustelidae > Mustela > Mustela erminea. Next base: position 45,967,239 of record NC_045624.1, read on the forward strand.
TACCTTGTGGCACATATGTTTTCATGACTATCTCTCCTACCAGCAAGTCAGCTCCTCGAGGGCGAAAGCTGGACACTGTATCCTGCCCCTCACTCTCCAAAGTTGTGTTTGGCAAACAGCAAATGATCAATATATTTTGTTGAAAATGTGACGAAGAAATAGAGAGAAAACAGGAGGAGTGAGATGGAGAAAAAGAAAAAAAATTTTTGCTTTTCAGATCCAGGAACAGATTTCTTGATGTGTTGGGGGAGGACTCTATGATACTGCTGGTTTTGGTGGAGGGGGACACACATGAGAGAAGGGGACAAGCACTGTGTGCAAAGTTGGGCTAGTCCTTGGACTGGGTCTTCTTCTTTAAAAAAAAAAAAAAATTTATTTGAGAAAGAGAAAGAGAGCACAAGCAGGGGGAGTGGGAGAGGGAGAAGCAGGCTTCCCGTTGAGCAGGGAGCTGGATGCGGTACTCGGTCCCAGGACCTGAGCCAAAGGCAGCCACTTCATAAACTGAGCCACCCAGAGGCCTTGCTGTGTCTTACTTCTAAACGCAAAGCTCCTTTACAGGAAACTGATAAATAGCAACCGTGGGAAGGACCACATCTGTGAGTGGAGGGGAGAAGAGAAAGTTTCCTGTGGACATCCAGTAGCCCCTCGGTATAGTACATCACGCTCCTCGAATCACCCAACCTGGGACATGTCCTGGCTGATAGAAACCCAAAGCCCTGCATGTACTTCCTTTCCCTGACCCTGAGAAGGTACCTCCCACCTGCCTCTCCTCAAGGGGCAAAAAAGCCCAGGCACACATCAACTTTCCCACCAAAGGGGCGCTGTACCAGGGCTTCCTCTCCTTGGGAGCACAGCCCTGCCTAGGATGTCAGGCTCTGCTTTAAAAGGGGACCCTGGAAGTCCGACATCAGATCAGGTCTGTGTGTCTCTGGAACATGCAGCAGCAAAATCAAAGAAAATGTTCAAATGACCCACTTGCATTCAGCTGCGCACCTGGATTTTCTTGGACCGCATTTGTTTCTTTCCCTTTACAAGTGGCTGCCTGGTTGCCAAGATGCGGCCAGGTCTTCCTGGTAAAGAAAAACAGTAAAACGAGTTCTGGCGGGAGCTCGCCTTCTCCGGTGAGGCCAATTCTGCAGGAATTGTGTTTGTCATCCAGGAGAAGGGGCGCAGGAAGAAAACCAGGCGGCAGGCCACGAATGTAAGCCCTGTGAGAACACCAGCTGCATAGTGAATTTCACTGGCGAACAGATTTGTGTTTTTTTTTAGCTAATACTTGAGGGGGTCAAAAATTTTTTTTAATATTTTATTTATTTGAGAGAGAGAGTGAGCAAGAGGGAGAAGGAGAGAGAATCTGAAGCCGAAACCCCTCTGAGCGCAGAGCCTGACCCCGCGAGGCTCCACCTCAAGGACAACAAGATCATGACCTGAGCCAAAGTCAAGTGGGATGCTTTATCGACTGAGCCACCGAGGCACCCCTGGAGGGGGATTAATTTTTTAAAAAATTTGCCTACTTTCGTATCTCTGCTTGGATGTCTAATAGGCATTTCTGACACTGGCATGCCAAACCAAGCTCCTGGTAGTATTGGTCATCTGCCCAATACAGCCTCCCCCTCCTCAGTAAAGGACAGCGCCATTCCCTTCACTGCATGGGCAACGAACTCTGGTTGCCCTTGCCTTCTTTTTCTCCCTCCCCACTTGTGGTCCGCCAGCAAGCCCAGAAGCGGACCCCTTCATTCCACCATCGCTGTGACCCTCATCCTCTCACCTGTGTGACCCAACGGCCTCTGCCCTGGTCCTCCTGATCCCAGGAGGAGGAGGTCTTAACTGGTCAGGGAGGAGCTTTTCAAAATGTGAAGTTAGATACATCTGTGTTTTGGGGGTTTTTTGTTTGTTTGTTTTTAGATTTTATTTCTTTATTTGAGAGGAAAGGGAGCAGAGGAAAGGGCAGAGGGAAAAAGAGAAGCAGGCTCCCTGCTTGATCAAGGAGGCTGACGCAGGGCTTGATCCCAGGACCCTGAGATCATGACCTGAGGCAAAGGCAGAGGCTTAACCCACTGAGCCACCCAGGATCCCCAAGTCGGATCCTTCTGCACTCAAACTCCTCCGACGGCTCCCCATCACACCGGAGGAAAACCCAAACCCTTCTGTGCCCCACAAACTCCTGAAATTCCTTAGGTTCCTCTGTCGCTCCTCCCCACCACCCCTCCACTTGTGCCACATCTGCCCCTCCTTGCTCCCTGACACTGATATTCTCCTCCCCACCCCCTCCCACCCCCTTCCTGGCCTTTGTATTTGCTGTTGTCTCTACCTGGAAAGCTCTTCCCTGGATCTCCTCCTGATTCACACCTCAAGTTGTACTCAAATGTGAACTTAGTGAAGCTTCCTCTGGTTTCCTAATAAAAAATTCCGGTACCTCTGACACTTTTTACTTCCTTACCCTGACTTATCTATTTTTTTTCTCCTTGGCACTTATCACTAATACTTGATGTGCCGGACTTATCTACCTTGTCCCCACCCCGTCCACCACCACTAGAATATAAAGATAAGATTTCCATCTGTTTGAATTAAGTGTTAGGAAAAGCGTAGTCGGGTACTCGTAATATAAACAGAATGAATGAGGGATAGATTAGTACTTTGCAGTCATGAGTCTGTTCTGAATGAGCCAAGCAGGCTTAGAAAATTAAGTAGGAAAAAACGAATTGGCTGGACAAATGACACAGATCAGAGAGAGTGAGAAAAGCTACTGAACTTCTATTCCTTGCAGTGGTGGACTGAGTGACTGGGACCAACTCTTCCTCAGAGAACTGAAAGTGCTGGATTAAATGTGAAAAATGCCTTCTTAAATATACTGAAGATGAAGAATCTTGAGAGGTAAACATAAAAAGCTGCTTTTGTCCTGAGGGCATCTGTTGACCTAGAAAGAAACAGCTAGAAACTTTATTGTGTTCCTGGCCTACTCGAAGAGCTCAGGGGACCAAAGTCAAACCCAACGTCTTCCAAAGGAGCAAGACCGTGATAAGCGATCCCCACTTGAAACTGAGATCCCAAAGACCTCTTACTGTCTGAGTGTTTGTATCCCTCCAAAATTCACGTGTTAAAATCCTAACCCTTGAGGAGACAGTATTAGGAGGTGGGGTCTTTGGGAGGTGATTAGGTCATGAATGTGGAGCCCACATGAATGGGATTGGTGCTCTTATGAAACAAGCCCCAGAGACCTCTCCTCCTTCTACCGTGTGAGGTTACAGCGATAAAACAGCTGTCCATGAAGTGGGCCCTTCCTAGACACCTAATCGACTGTCACCTTGATCTTGGACTGCCTAGCCTCCACACCTGTGAGAAATCAATGTCTGTTGTTTAGAAGCTATTCAGTCTATGGGCGCCTGGGTGGCTCAGTGGGTTAAGCTGCTGCCTTCGGCTCAGGTCATGATCTCAGGGTCCTGGGATCAAGGCCCGCATCAGGCTCTCTGCTCAGCAGGGAGCCTGCTTCCCTCTCTCTCTCTGCCTGCCTCTCCATCTACTTGTGATTTCTCTCTGTCAAATAAATAAATAAAATATTAAAAAAAAAAAAAAAAGAAGCTATTCAGTCTTTGATATTTTGTTACAGCAGCCTGAATGGACTAAGACAGCTCTCAGGCCAAGGGTGAACGAGACGAAAGCAGATGTGCAGGCTGGCTTTTCATGATCTGGAGAATTCTAAGAACCATCAGTCTTAAATTGTTTGCAGGTGGTCTCAGGCTGATAGGCCCTCTGGAGCCCCAGCAGAAACAAATCAAAATCCTCTCTGGAAGAAGTTACCATCATCTCAGGCCTCGATTCACTCCTAAATACCCATTTTCAAATACTGTAACCAGCACACAGAGATAATCCAATACACAAAGAAACCAGATACCAAGAATGAGAGCCGGTTGAAACAAAAGATGACAAAACAAGACTTACACACCTTAAAATATGGGAACGTCAGACATAGTCTCTTACACAACCATGCAATTGTGCCCACTTTGCTCAGAGCCCTGAAGGGCGAGCTTGAAAACAACAACAGAGAAGTAGATACTCTTTTAAAAGATCTTAAAAAAAAATTCAAGAGCAAACATCATTGAAGGTGTAGAGAATTTATGGTGGGCAGGGAACAGAACTCGGTGTGGGGGGAGTGTCCTGACACCGGCCGTGTGACTTCACCTTCCAGTAAAGATAAAGGGAAACAGGGAATCTTCAAAATAGGGGTGAGAAATTACTTTACCTGTTTTTCAGCTAGAATGAAGACGAACTGCCAGCTCGCCCCGGATAGACAGATTCCTAAATCCTACATTGGGGCGTCAGAGGCGGTGGGGTGGGGAGTGGTGGGCAGAAAGCAAGCTCTCTAACAGAGAGTTTTTAAAAGAGAAAAGAATACAACCAGGATCCAATTTCATCCCTCTCCGTACCCACAGACACGGACGCATGTCCCGCGTCTAGCCTTCCAACAGCTCCCCAGATATAGGCCTCACTACGGTAAGAGAACCCCCACCGTGCTCCCAAGCATTCTGGCCTTAAGTCTACCGGACAAAAGCAGGAATACTCAGAGGTCTCGTCAAGGCTCTGTCTGTTCCCCACCCTGTCAGAGATTCTCAACCCAAGTGATGCTAGAAATAACCATCATTCCTCCAGCAAACAGCTGTGTCACATCCCGTCTCCCCCCTCCTTCCCCGCCTCTCCCTCCTTCCACTAGCTGCTATCTTTAAGCCACAAAGCAGACCGAGAAAAACAATTAGTCATCCCAGGTTTTGCCCACTTTCCCCAGCATCCCTGTCATCCCCAGCACAATCACAGCAGAAAACAAGGTGGCTTTGCAAGCCAGGCAGGCACCTACAGGTCTGAAAGACTTGAAGACTTTTTCCAAGACTTCGTGAAGCGTCTTCTTGCCGCAGGAGGAGATGTAATCCTGGGCTAGCTGCAAGAAAGGCAGGCAGTCCTCGCTCTCGCTCCACACGTGCTGCGTGCCCACAGCCGGGGCGGGGGGGGGGGGGGGGGGCGGAAGGAGAAAACAAAGACACACAGTCATTACCCTCGGTGTGAAATTCAAAAAGCCCAAAAGATTTTTTTTTTTTTAATGACATAAATTTGAAGGCCTCTGTTTCCCAGTAAAATTCCGACATTCATTCTCGATTTGCTTGTGTTGAAGGGGATGAGAAAATGCCTACCCCATAGAAAATCCCTGGGCTTTCCATCCATAATCTCACCTGCTTGGTGCGCCAGTGGATCTGTTCAGCCATAGCAAAAAAAAAAAAAAAAAAAAAAAAAGGCAGTGGAATTGGAAAAAAAAAAAGGCAGTGGAATCGCTAGTCCCCCACCCACGATTTCCACAGTCCTCCTTCTCAAGAGCTGGGTAAGGAGGGTTTTAAAGCAGCAGGGAGGAAAACCCGAGAGCCTGCCTGATCTTTAGATTTGCCTCCAGCTGTAGCTGAAGGATTAATTAAGCATAGTTTATAACCACTAACTCGCAACAAGATATTCTTTACCCAGATGAGCCTGTGAGCAGGGGTGATGGTATATTTACTTCAAGACGAAATGAATTAAAACAGAATCAAACAAAAATGAAATGAATTTAGACGAAGACCCAGAAGAGCCATCGCCAGGTCACTGGGAATCAAAGGCTTTCTGAAAGCTACAAATGCCCCAAGAGGACATTGCTTCCCAATGGTGACATGCACCGAGAGGAGGCCGGTTTCAGGGTTTACTTTTTTCTCAAGGCTAGACAAGGTTTGGTGGGGTTTTTGTTTTGTTTTGTTTTCCTGTGTGAGGGTATCTGTTTTAGCACCTCTTGAAGACTAGAGGAGACTCTCCCATATATATTCAAGGATCTGGAATAAGCCCAAGAAACAGGCTTGAGGGAATCCAAGTGCAGAAGCCCCCTGCTCTGTGTACCTGAGCTCAGGAGAGGACTGGGCTACCAGGATAACATCAGGGTACCTGACCAAGAGTCCCTGTTTAGAGGGGACACATCCATGGCAGTACCCCATTGGTGGAAAAGCAAAGGGATGTGGGAGAGAGGAAGACATCTGGCCAATTAAAGCAAGAAGCAGCAACCAGGCAGCAGGAGAGATGTTTTTGGAGAAATACTCCACATCAAGAACTTTGCTTCTTGGAAGCAAAAGCTTTGCTTCCTTCCATTAATACAATAATTAGGGCATCACCCCAGAAACTTCTATGTCAATCACTCGAGAAACATATTTCACCTCCTTCCTTCTCATAGCAGCATTTCTAAGAATGGGACCTAAACAGACTTTACATACCGCTCAGATCCAAGAGACTTAACTAGGTGCTAATGGGCCCTCTTTCCACCCCAATTATCTGTATTTAGTTGATGTAAAGGTCCATTTCTGACACCCACCGCTCTAATTCCAGAAGACTTCTGGAAGAACTTCTGCCCCAGTGTAACGAAGATAACTTCTAAATTCTCTAAATTTAGACAACAGCTCAAACACAATTCCTATTAATTAGAGACCCTTATAGTTGTCGAGCCACTGAAATGCCATTTAAGGAATAGTCTCTTACATTGTACAGAAATGTAATAGTACAAAGTGCTTTAAGATCTGTTATCACACTTGATTCTCAAGCAGCAGGGATTCAGCAAGAACAATAAAGCCCCGCTTTAACATAAGTCTGCTCAGCACCAGTTTTCAGGCTCACATTTTTAAAAGTTCCAGCATGTTTCAAATTCTTACCCAGCTGAAAGATGGGATTAATATCTAGCACTGCACAAGAGAAAACTTCAATCCTGCCTTTCTTAGACTTGTAGACATTAGAGAAAAAGTAAAAAGTTTCTTAAGTGTCCAGCACAGTGCTGGGCTTTCCACCTACCCTGCTGAAGGGCAGGCACTCAGCAAATGAGACCCCCATGGTGACTTCACGGAGCACAGTACCCAAGGCAACCTGAGTTCTAGTTCATTCAGAAGTACAAGAACCTTGGGTATCTACTTTTGAAAGCACATTTGGGCATTAAATTACAAAGTAAACTAAGGAAAGTTTATCACTCAGGCAACAGATGTGCATCGTATCCTCTACTGCGGAAATGAGACAGGTTCTCCACGTGTTTCTAGGGCATTCCTAACCTCGTGAGGAGAGTGTTCAGGCCACAATTTTCATTACTCCACTTCTGGAGTTGTTGATTTATGAATAGATTTTAGAGCAGGAAGACTTACCACCTGCTAAAGGACCTTCTGTTCAGTCTGAGTCTCCTTCATTTGGTTGTCTAACTCTCGGTCACGTTGGTTTTGTGGTTTTGTGGTTTTGTGGGGCAGGAATGCCTGCCCCGATGATAACATGAGGGTGCGTGGGGTTTGGAATCAGACCCACTCGGGTGCCTGTGGCCACTTAAAGGACCTCCCTGATTTAATGCTAATTGTTTCGTACCCACCGTAGCTCATCACGGAATGTATTCCGGTTTATTTCTTGAAATTGTTTCCTTCCAAAACAAATCAAGGCAGTCATTAAAGATCCATAAAAGACAAGGCAAGGGTCCGTAGTTGAGAAAATAAGGACAGAGGGAAAACAACGGAAGGAAAAGAATATAAAACCAAGTGCGATGAGGACCAACGGTGCCAGGTAAACAGGCTTGGCCACTTGCTGAGGATGGGGACACAGACAGCCTCTCCAGCCTTCCACAGGCCTGTGCAGAGAAGGAAGTTCCATCAGCAGCCCGAGGCAGTGTCCCAGGATAAAACAGATGAGTTCTGCAGAACCAACAGGCAACAGGCTGAGGGTACAACGGTAATCTCTTAGGAAAAATACAGGGGCCCGTTCCAAAACCAGGAGAGGGCCGACAGAATGTCTAGTGGCCAGGCTGATGCTCTTGAAAGCAGATTCTGGGGTCTAGTCTTAAAACAATGATAAATGGGTGATTGAAGAGCCACAGTCCTGCACCACCAGGTGTGTCCATAACGACTCCGGCTTGGAAATTCAACCAAACAGCCGCTTTGGCCACGAAGAAATGGTAGCAGGGGCCATAGAACCTGTGGCTTTGAACAATGTAAAATAAATAAAAATAAAAATAAAAATCCTGCAAATAAAAATCCTGGTACAGAACGTACTGACATTCCCACCATGCAGTGAGGGCTAAGGCACCTTATAATAGGAGGAATGCCAAGGGAAGGATTCTGAAGGAGAGGACAGCAGTGGTCCTCAAAAGCTTCCACAAGCACCACAATACCTCCCCTTCTCATCCCCCAACTTATACACATACAAATGCTGGGGGTAGGGCTGAAAATCTACATTTCCAAAAGGCTTCCAGGTGATACTCATGCTTCTGGCTTTGGGCCCACACTTTGAGAACCACAACCAGAACTGAACTTTGACGAATCATATTTAGGGGCGGGGGATGAAAATTCCTGGCAAGAGCTTTATTTATTTATTTATTTATTTTTTGAGAGTTTTGATTTTAAAAAGGGCAGCTGCAGCTCTTCTTTCTGTCATTAAGTTGGACCACAGCTTATCATCAAAGTTTGTCCAGCCAAAGATATTGAGAACCATAGCATCTGCACACAGGAAAATGAGCACCTTTCTGTTTCCTATAGTAAAGATGAGAACATCCAGCTCATCCCAAAATGGTCTTAGACCAGTATGGTAATTCAATCCTACAAATATCTTTTTGACCACAGTCTGGGTGCTCTGATCGTTCTAATGCTTGTGGGCAAGGCGCTTGGCTTCCTGGTGCTTAGGCGGGGGAGGGGGGGTGCTGGGGAGCAAAGAACACAGCTGCTTCTCCTCCCTGGACTCAGTTACTTGAGTCAAAGGTCATTGCCAGGGTCCTCCCTCCCACTATAGTACTGCCATGTGGGGTTTCTGCCATCATCAGTACCGGGAAGTCTATTGTGAGTTAGTGTGGCTTACCCCCAAACCGACTGCTGTCCCTTGAAGAGATGCTACAGGAGAAAAGCTACATGCCATCTCACAGCACCCAACACACTTCTGCACAGGGAAGAAGAGTGGGGCTGGCCATACCTATGACCTGCTCTTTGTGTCAACCACGGATACATATTAGCAAGGAGGAAACTGAGGTTCAGAGAGGTTGAGCAACTTATCTGTGGTCAAACAGAGCAGGGGCAAAGCCAAGATATCCATGGAGGTGACCACATCTTCGACCTGAGCCTCAGCTCCTTCATGAGTCATAGAAAATAATAATATAGTATGGTTATCTACTAAGATTATAGGGGATCACCTGTAGACAGCCTCTCATTTAGCAGGAGCCCAGAGTGCTTCTTCCATCTGTTGAAATTCCTATTAGCATAACTTCACTCTCCTCAGGGTGACCACTTCACAAATATGCTAAGGACATACCCTTTCCCCTAAAGAATCTCTGTATGAACAATGCACAGCCATTGTGGAAAAGCCTTACAGTTACCATGACCCCTCATTTAACCCCCACAATAATAATATAGGTACGATTATCTCCACTTGACATAGGAGGAAATGGAGGGTGGAGTTTAAACTGGACAAGAAGGTGCTTTTTCTCCATTGTCCCATCACACGAGGTGATGCAATCTCATTTAGACAAGCTCTATTAGGTTGTTACTTGGTCACGTGGTTAAGAACAGAGACACGCCTAGAACAAAAATGGGAAAAATATATAGAGCTATATGTATACACACATGTATAAAATTAAATCACATGGTCCTTCTATAAATAGAGCCTTTTTTTCTTTAATAGTGTGACAACTGCTATCTTTGTGTTCATATTGAGGAGGGAATAAACTGTACAAAATCTTAGATCCAAACATGTTTTTGATGGGTTGGCAGGGAAAAAAATAGGACAATAAGGCAGCCCTCCCTTTCTCCAATCATGAGCACCCAGGCGCCAGGGAGCCGTGAGCCAGTACTCTTGGTTTAGAGCTGCTTTCTCCTGGCCTAGGACAAGGAGGGGAAGCAGCTGAGGTTGCCATGCCCAGGAGAGCACGCACACGAGCCCCTCTGTCTGGCTGGTCCCTTAGTGGATGCCAGCACCCCTCTCCTCCAGCTTGATGAAGCCCTCAGGACCTTCTGTGTTGGCAGAAGGGAGCGTGCCACCTGTCTGCGAGCTCTCGGTCCCTCCCTGTCAGACCTGTAGAGCCAGGCAGGGTTGGCTCTGTCCCTGATCACCCAATAAAGAGGGCGAAGGCAGCTTCATTTTCTCTCAGGAGCTGACCTTGTGCACTGTCCACAGAGACAGGCCTGAATCAGGGCAGCAGTGTGGAAGGGGATGGTATGAACAGGATGGCCTGTGAGATGAGAAGGGGAAACAGGAGCTGCCAAAGTGGAAGGAAAGTAAAGGGAAGCCCTGTTCCCCAGACCCTCTGGAGCTCTTGGCTTGACACTCTTTGTGGTGCAAATGACAGGCCTCTGGGCTTGAGCTCAAGTCCTGGCTATCATTTCTCAGTGGCATAATCCTGGACAAAATTCCTTCAACGGAGACTCAGTTTCCTCACCTAAAAAACGGGTATCATACCTAACTCATAGACTTTTTGCAATAAGAAGCCACCCTTGAACCTGCAGTCTGAATTGGATCTCTGGCTGTCACTCCTGGGATGCTATGTTTCCAGTATAGGGCTAGGGTTCAAGTGGCTCTACTATTTATTAGCTGTGGAAAAGTCAGTACACCTTGCTGTGTGTCAGTTTCTTCCTCTGTAAAATGGAGAAAATCACAGAGATCACCTTGCAGTATTACTAAGATTAAATAAGCACATATACACAAAGTACCTACTGCATACATAAAAGTAGAACGGTGTCTGACACATAGTAATTGCACATAAGTGGTAATTACTGTTCTTTGAAGCCATCATTCTTAAAATTTAACATCTGCCTTCTTCACTATCATTCATTCTTACACACATTCATTCCGAGCACCTATCATGGGTCTGACACTACACCAAGTTCTGGGATACAGTGACAAATAAGACAGACAAGGCCATTACTCTTAAGAACCTTAGAGCCTCATGGGGCCGGCAGAAAATAAATAAGAGAGTATCAAGTACTAATGAGTGCTATGACTTGAATAAAAGAGGATGAGATGAAAGAATATGTGGTCAGGAAGGCTTTTCCCAGGCCTGAATGGCATAAAGGAGCTAGCCATGCAAAGATGTGGAGGAACAGTGTTCCGGGCAGAGTGGACAGCAAATGCAAAGGTCCTGAGGCAGGAATGAATGTAGCATGTCTGAGACCCAGAAAAGTCAGTGTGGCACAAACACAGTAAGCAAGGAAGAAGAATGGTCTAATAGTTGATCAGAAAGTTGGCAGAAGACAGATTGTGTGGGGGTTTGAAGCCATGGCAAGGGCTCAGGTTCTATGGTCAAAGTTATAGGAAGTCAGTTTAGGTGAGATGGAGAGTCATAGGTCATGACCTGGATTATATTTTAAAAAGACCCAGACTGATTTCTATGTCGAGACGGCCAGAGAGTCACTGATAGCGCCACCCCTATTTGGGGCACTGTTCTAAACAAGCCTGCTGGGAACTAATGTCATCATTCCCCTGTTTAAGGATGTGGAAATCATGGCATGAAGGGATTAAAGAACTCACCCCAATACACACAGTTAGACATGGGAGCTGGGGGGGGTTGACCCAGAAGCCTGGGCACCCCGACCAATGTGCCACACTGCCTCTTAGATGGGGAGAATGGCCCCAAGAAAGTGAGGGCAGAGATACTATTTACCTTCTAGGTAGCCCTGGCCTGATTCAAAGTAAGCCTCAATAAATGTTTGATGAGGGGCGCCTGGGTGGCTCAGTGGATTAAAGCCTCTGGCCTTTGACTCAGGTCATGATCCCAGGGTCCTGGGATCGAGCTTCCTCCTCTCTCTCTGCCTCCTTGTGATCTCTGTCAAATAAATAAATAAAATCTTAAAAAAAAAATGTTTGATGATGGGGCACCTGGGTGGCTCAGTGGGTTAAAGCCTCTGCCTTCGGCTCAGGTCATGATCCCAGGGTCCTGGGATCGAGCCCCTCGTCGGGCTCTCTGCTGTGCAGGGAGCCTGCTTCTTCCTCTCTCTCTCTCTCTGCCTGCCTCTCTGCCTACTTGTGATCTCTGTCTGTCAAATAAATAAATTAAAAAAAAAATCTTTAAAAAAAAATGTTTGATGAATAAATGAATGAGCGAATGAGTCACGTGAAAACACTTTGTAAATTGAGAAATGCTATGTAAATATTTTGTTAATAAATCCTTTGGGTTACGGGAGTTCCATTCATCTCAAATTTCTTCTAATGCTTAAAAGGATTTTCCTGGGGAACGGAAAAGGACGGAGGTAGGACACTCACTTCATGCCTGAGTCCCTTTAACAAGAGGCAAAGGGCAGCTTGACAAACCTGGCCTGCGAAAGATCTGAGGAGAGATCTGGGCCAAGGAAACTCTGGTGGTTGGCATGTTGTCCATCATGGCCTCCAGAAACTTAAAGAATGTTCCAGTTTACCCAAGAAATTACTTTTTCCTTCCATCCACTTTCTTCCTTACCTATTTGATTTAATTGTTAGAGAGTGAACATGTTTAAGCATTTTACTCACACAGGTGGGAAAACATTTAATATTATGATAGCCTTGAAAAATTGTGATATACATAATGTTTCTCAACGATGGTTCTCCATGGAGTAATTCCTTTGGGAATCTCCTGCAGTTCTAGCAAGAAGGCTGTGTGGAGCTCTCCCCCATAAAATCCAGAACCTTGAGTGATCTTGCTCTCTCACACAGTAAGGAGCTGGAAAGGCCACTGGCAGACTAGGGTTAGAAGGGATTCCCAAACTCTTAACGAGGCAGCCAGTTGGACATTGGTGCCCTTTCCAGTAGAACCCTGGGGTTTTCTCACATGTTTGCAATGGAGTAAATCCCTTTTGAATGATCTCCCATTTTCCCCAACAACAAATAACAATATTTTAACTGCAGTTAGCCCTGTTCTTACCTATATTTAGAGTTTACTTGCTCTTCCCAAGTCCCCACGATGGAGGTGTTCTGATTAACCTCATTTTACAGGCGAGAAAATTGAGACTCTTAAAAAAGAAAGACAAGCTCTAAACTCGGGGGATGCCCAGGTCTCTGAAGGGCCTTTGCTGTTGCAAAGAGATGATCAGGTGTTTGATCTGTGGATCCCCTGGGTGCTGGTATCATGCCCATTTTTTTGATGTGTAAACTGAGCTCCCAGAAGGCATCTGACCAGAGTCACACAGGCAGAACTAAAATCTGGCTGTCACCCAAGGCCATCTCTCTTCTAGTATCGCACTTTGGGGCCCAGGTGTGTTCTTCTCCGAGGGGATACGGGGTGGGGGAGGGGGGCGGGGAGGGGCAGGGGCACGCCTTCCCGGCAAGCTGCACACAAGCCTTCACCACTCAGGTGCCAAAGAAGGGGATCGGGCTGTCTCTCTAACTCCACCACGAACTTGCCACGGGGTGCAGGGGCACCTTTGTCTCGCCCCACCTGAGGAGCCAGCGCCAGGCCGCGCCTCGGCGCCGCCCCACCTCGGTCCGCAGGGGTGGCGGCAGCGCCAGCTCCAGGCTCCAGCCGGCGACCACACGGTAACCCGAGCCCACAGCCGCCTCCATCTTACATTTGGGGACCATTATTTTTTCCCCCGCCCTTAAAAACACTTCATGGAGCGCCATCCTCGCCCATCCTCCGCACTTCCCACCCCAACTCCCCTGTCCGCCACATCTCCTTCTTAAACTGCCAGCCCCAAGATCCCAAGTGGGCGCAGGATACAAAGTGGAAGATGTGGACACCGCAGTTCCAGGTCCCGGTCCCTTCCAGCTCGGGGCGGGAGTGGGCTGGGATAGGGGGGGATTTCCCCTCATCTGGAAAAGCCTGGGGGATGGGGGTGCTTCCCCAGGGCCTCGGCCGCCGCCTCCGCCGGACGGAACGCGCTCGGCCCCGCACACCTTGCTGGAAGCTCACACAGGAGCAATGGAAGCACAGGAGGAGTGTTGGGAGGGATAGGCGTGCCCGCGCGCGCGCGTGAGAGTGTGTGTGTGTGTGTGTGTGTGTGTGTGCTCGCGCGCGCGCACGCGCGTGTGCATTTTTAAGATCCGGGGTGTAATTCCGCAAAGAAGGTCCAGAAGATGGGGCATCGCTAGCGTGGACAGAGGCTTTGTGTCCAAACCGGCAGCGCAGGGGATCACACGGGGGCTGGGGCTCTCCCGGGCCCGCGCGGTGACTCGAGGAGTTGTGTCTGCGCATCGGGAGGAGAACGGGATTCCTCACCCCGACGGGACGCCCGGGTGGAGGAAGCTCGAGACTCCGGGCCCTGTGGGACAGTCCGTGCGCCCCGGCCCGGGCTGGTGAGCGGCGGGGACGCTCGGCAGAAGCTCCCAGCCGAGCATCAAGCACGGGCCGCAGGGTCGCGTCCCCGAAACAGCCCGCCCCAGTCCGGCTCCCCGGTCCTAAGGGCGCCCCTGCCCGCCGCCCTCCGCCCCTCCCGCCCCTGCAGCGCTGACACCGCCGCGCTGGGCCGGTTACGCCCCCACCCCGCGCCCACAGCCTCCCCGGCGTGCGGCAGCTCGGGCGCAGGGAGGCGGCCGCGCGTCCACTCCCGCGCGCTGCAGCCGTCCCTCCCCCCCGGCACTCACAAAATTGTCCCCGCAGCCGTTGTCCGGACACAGCACGTAAAAGGAGACGCCAGGGTCGGCGTAGAAATCCATCCTGCGCTCGGTCTCCTCTGTGGCGATGAGCTCGAAGGGCGTGTTGGAGCACCATTTCTCCGCAACGTCAGCCAGCTGCTGGAAATCCATCCTGGCCCGCCGCGCCCGCCGCTCGCTCAGCCTCCTCGCGCGCTGCCCGCCTCCCGCTCCCTCCGCCGCCCGCCCGCCCTCCTCTCTCCTCGGGCGCCCTCCTCCCGGGCGGCCAGCGCGCGGCTCCGCGGGCTCTCGGGCAGGCGGCGGGGCCGGGCGGCGCGGCTCCCTCCGGTCCCGGGGCTCCTCCCGGCGGGGACTGTTTACATGCTGTGTGTACGGGGTGGGCGGCGGCCTGGACCGCGCGGCGCCGCGCCCGGCTCCTCCCCGACCCGCCTCCCGGCCCGCCCCTCTCGGGCGGCGCGGTTTGCTGCGGGCGGACGGGCGGGGCGGGGCGGACTCCTCGGTTTGCCCCCACCACCTTTTTTTTTCTTTCTTTCTTTCTTTCTTTCTTTTCTTTTCTCTTTTTTTTTTTTTATAAGCGAACCCAAAGCCTCGGAACATCCCGGAGTCCTCCGGAGCCCGGGACCACCCCGTCCCGTGACGTCACGCGCCCCAGCCAATCACCGGAGGCTGAGACCCGCGCCGGGGTCCACCAGCCGGGTGACGTCACAGCGCGGACCCGAAATCCGCGACTTTCCAGTTTACAGTGAAGCGGGCAAAGCTCGTAGTCCTGTCTAGCGTTTAGTTAGAAGGCCTCGTTGGGAAAAGTGTTTTTTCGAATGCCATTTAAGTGCAGGGGACGCCCACAGAATTGCAAATAACTTGTACCTTGTCTGAGGCTAGCGATGGAGGAGTTGAGAAAATCTAAGGGAAACGGAGCTTTTCTTTTTCGGAAATCAAAGCTCCCTCCTCCGATCGATGTAAAAAAATATTATCCTAAATACATTTACTAGCCACTGATATGAGTATCCATTTTTTAAAAAAAGATTTTATTTATTTATTTGACGGACAGAGATCACAAATAGGCAGAGAGGCAGGCAGAATGAGTATCCATTTTTTTAAAAAAGATTTTATTTATTTATTTGACGGACAGAGATCACAAATAGGCAGAGAGGCAGGCAGAGAGAGAGGAGGAAGCAGGCTCCCTGCTTGAGCAGAGAGCCCGATGCAGGGTTCGATCCCAGGACCCTGGGATCATGACCTGAGCGCAAGGCAGAGGTTTTAACCCACTGAGCCATCCAGGCGCCCCATGAGTATCCATTTGAAAGGAAGATGAAAGGTTTGGGGCGGGGGGGGGGTGTTCTTTTTTCTTTCCTTTTTTTTTTTTTTTGTGCATGTCCATAAAGCTGAATATTTCTTAGAAATAAGTCTCATAATTATTCACATTCAGATCATATTGTATAACTTAAAATGACCAACTAGTTTGGAAAGGAGAAAGTACATTTTAAAACAAGTGTACACAACCCCATGATTGCACCTGTTGAATGCTCACTGGTTGCCAGGAATGGGATAGGCATTGCCGGATTGCAAAAAATGCATTGGAAGAGCCCTCGCCCATAAGAACTGAATGCCTACTAGCAGAGACACGTTAAATAGCATTCATTCTACAAACATTCGATCAGCTTTTGTCTTTAAAGTTGATCTTTTGAACTGGGCACTGTGCTAGCCCTAGGGATATAAATATGAACAAAGTGTAGTTCCACCCTGAAAGGGATGACAGGCTAGCCAAGGGAAGCTCAGGACACCATCAAGCCTCTGAACACACCCTTTACTCAATAGAATGGGTGTGATTCTAGAAAATTGGTCTATTGCACATTTCAGGGATATGGATTCTTTCCCCCTTGATTTCCCTTACTAAATCACAGCTGCACAATGTCCACACCAGCCAACTATGGAAAGAGCCCAGATGTCCATCAACAGATAACAGATGAATGAATAAAGATGTGTTGTGCATATATATATATATATATATATATGAATATTATGCGGCCATGAAAAAATGAAACCTTGCCATTTGCACAAATGTGGATGGAACTAAAGGGTGTTATGTTAAGTGAAGTAAGTCGTTCAGAGAAACACAGTTACCATATGATCTCACTGATATGTGGAATTTGAGAAACAAGACAGAGGAGCATAGGGGAAGAAAGGAAAAAATGAAACAAAACCAGAAAGGGAGACAAACCATAAGAGACTCTTAATCTCAGGAAATAAAACGAGGGTTGCTGAAATGGAGTGGGTGGGAGAAAGAGATGGGCTGACTGGGCGATGGACATTGGGAAGGGTATGTACTATGGTGAGGGCTGTGAATTGTGTAAGACTGATGATTCACAGACCTGTACCCCTGAAACAAGTAATACATTATATAAAATAAATAAATAAATAAAAATTTTAAAAATGAAAATAAATAAATCACAGCTACATTCCCACACTGAAAGTAGAAACTCCCCTTAATCTTTTCGTAGAGGCAGAGGGCAGGATGGTGATCAGCGCAAAGGCATTCTCAGCACTACCTATTATCTTTTCCCTGTGGGGAGCTCGTCTTCACCTGTAAGTTAATGCTCCCATGTAACCATTTCCTGACTTCAGAATTTCCCAATTCCTTTAAAACAATTTAGTTTAATGAACATTTATGGATCATCTATTGGGTACCACATATACGAGGCCCAATTTTTGCCACCAAGGAACCTACAGACTATAAACTAGGCAGGGTTCTAAGTTGATCTCCAAGCTCCATGCCTGCTTAATATACACATACCTTCTCCCAATTATTCAAACACTAATCTAGGTATTGCTGTGAGGGATTTTACAGAGGTAAATAAGATTTCAAATCAATTGACCTTAAGATAGGGAGATTGTCCTTAGTGGGCCTGGCCTAATCAGGGGAGACATTAAAAGGGACTGGGCTTTTCCTGAAGAGAGATTCGAAGCATAAGGTAGATTCATCATCAGGGAGATTCTCCACTAATGACGCTGGAGAAGGAAGGGGCCATCTGGCAAGGACAGGCAGCCAAATCCAGGAGCTGAGAGCAAACCCTGACCAACAGACAACAAGGAAATGAGACTTCACTCTTACGACTTCAAGGAACTGAATTCTGCCAATAACCTCAATGAGTTTGAAAGCTGGGTTCCTGCAGTCTCCAGAGGAGAAGTCAGCCTGACTGATACCATGATGTAAGCCTTGAGAGACCCTGAGCAGAGAATTCAGTTAGGTAGTGGCTTTGCCCGAAGTCCTGACTTAACAGACTTGTAAGCTAATAAATGGCAGCTTCTTAAGTTGTTTAATTTGCTATGTAGCATTAGAAAACGAATACACAAGACAATGGAGGAGGCACCTGAATAAAAAAAAATTCAATATGCTCTTGTAAATGTTACAGAGTGTTGCTTGTTTTCCTTCATGTTTCTTAGTACGGGCACCTCAGGATAAAGCAAGCTTCTGGTTCTGCCATTGAAAGCATTATATGCATTAGTCTGAAAGTTCCCCAAATGAAAAGATTCCTTAAATTTGAGTCTAAAATATATAGACTACAGGGCGCCTGGATGGCTCAGTCCGTTAAGCCTCTGCCTTCAGATCAGGTCATGATCCCAGGGTCCAGGGATTGAGCCTGGTGTGGTTCTCCCTGCTCAGCTGGGTATCTGCTTCCCCCTCTGCTACTCTCCCTGCTCATGCTCTCATGCGGTCTCTCTCTCTCTCTCTCTCTCACGCACACACAAAAATAAATAGATAAAATCTTTAAAAAAGATCTTTAAAAAAGATTTTATTTATTTATTTGACAGAGAGAGAGAGAGAGACAGCGAGAACAGGAACACAAGCAGGGGGAGTAGGAGAAGGAAAGCAGGCTTCCGGCTGAGCAGGGAGCCCGATGCAGGGCTCGATCCCAGGACCCCAGGATCATGACCGGAGCCAAAGGCAGACACTTAATGACTGAGCCACCCAGGCACCCCTAAATAAATAAAATCTTAAAAAACATATATATAAAGTACATAGCTTTTCATGGAAAGGAGGGAATTTAAAAAATGTGTTTTTAAATCTATCTATAAAGTTTGTTCTAAGTGATGGATGACCATAATTACAAAGTCATATTTATGTAACAAATATTTTTTGTCAGAAGATGAAAAATTCTCACGATGGAAAAATAGCATTCTCAGTGTAAAACAATTGCTTAATGAATTGAACACTGTTGGTTTCCTTAGAAAGTCATTGAGTGAGGGCACCTGGCTGGTTCAATCAGTGGAGCATGTGACTTGATCTTGCGGTTGTGAGTTCAAGCTCCACAGTGTGCATAGAGCTTATTTTAAAAAGAAAGAAAGAGAGAGAGAGAGAGAGAAAGAAAGCAAGAGAAAGGCACTGAGTTAAAGAGCAGAAACTTTGGAATTCTGGATTGATTCCCCCTGAGATTTTAAGTTTTATGGACATTTGCAACCTACTTAACTGCCTGGAGCCTCAATTTTCTCTTCTGAAAAATGGGGAATAGTGACAAAAGTATGTAAACCCCTTGTTCCAGAACGTGGCACACAGGAAGAACTCAGTAAATGCCATTATTACTTTAACTCTGCTTCTGGAAGAGGATTTGTAGGAAGATTGGTTGATGAATTTTTAAAAAGATTTTATTTATTTATCTGAGAGAGATAGAGCATGACCATGGCGGAGGGGTAGAAGGAGAAGAAACAGCAGACTCCCCGCGGAATAGGGAGCCTGACACAGGACTTGAACTCACAACCCTGAGATTGTACTGAGCCAAAATCAAGAGTCTGATGTTTAACCAAGCCACCCAGGTGGCCCTGGCTGATGAATTTTCAAAGTAAAATTCAGGAGTGACATGAGAGTGAGAAGCTAGTGAATACTGGTCATAGATGAAGGAAAACCTTATTCTTTCCAAGCACTTAGAACAGAATTTCTCAATAGCATCACTATGGGTATTTGGAGCTGGATAATTCTTTCTCATGGACAGTGGCCTTCTGTGTCATACAATATTCAGCAGCATCCCTGGCCTCTATCCGGAGATGCCAGCAACTTCTCCCCCCCAGACCACCCCACCCCCAGCCTATGATAACTGAAAATGCCTCCAGATATCACCAAATGTTTCTTGGAGGGCACAACTGCCCCTTTTTGAGAACTACTGATTTAGAGAGGAACGTTTTGCACAAGGCTGAAGCAAGCATTATTATTAACTAACAGAAGGGGTGTGCATATAAAGCAGTGGAAATCAGTTCTGGAAGGTGCATCTACACAAGTCGCTTAAACCTCAGTTTCCCTCAACCAACTTGGAAAGTCAGTTGCTTGGACAGGAAGATGATAAATCACTCTGCTCCGTCCCGTCCCGACAGAGTCCTGGGAGGCCTCCCGTGTGGAGGTGTATTCACGCTCCAGGTACAGGACCGTGGTCTTTCCGGAACTCCAGCCAGATCTTTCATTAGGGCCTCGTGAAGCCCCCTCATTGTTCTCCCTCTAGAAACAGAAGGAAGGTGAAGAAAGCATATCCCCATTGGTGGGTGGAGAGTTGTGTAGCACTCACTGCATGCAGATAAATGTTTCTCTTCTTTACGTGGAGCTCAGAGTTCAGCTTCAATCTCTGAACCCCTGTTTGTCTTTGGGAGGTGTGTGCTGGTAAGAGGAGAAGGCTTATGCAAACCCCATGCTGGCTGGAGGTCTCAGGAGCCCAATCTGGAGTTGCCAAGCACACCCTAGATTCTCCTGCTCAAGCAGACTCTTCCACCTACCCCTGTTCTAAATCTTCTGTGGCTTTTACTCTAGTGTGAGTAAGGCTGACTTTGCCATATAATTCTACCTTCTCTTTCCTCCCGCAGTGTAAGTCCATTTAAGGAGCCCTCCCCGCTAGCAAATATGCTTCATCCACTCAGCCTTTGGTTCTATGCTATGAGGAATCAGGCAGAGAGGGGAATGGGGCTGGTTGCCCATGCACGCTGGGAGCCCACGGTAGTCTCAGGATATCCAGAGGAACAGTCGACCCCAAGGGCCAGAGGTGGTGGTCAGTAGACAAATGTGTGTGTGTCACTGCTGTAATGTGGGGGAGGTAAAGGAGCCCAGGTTCTGGAAAAGCAACATCTGAGAGGGGGACACAGGAAGGATGAACTTATCCCCAATCTCTCCCAAGACACTCAGGAAAAGGGACACCTGGGCAGCAGGGTAGGGAGGAAGGAGGGTAGACATATGTGGGCCAAAGTCTGTTTCATTGCAACTAGAGTTTGAAAAAAAAAAAAATTTTAAATTGGAAGATCACCCAAAATTAAAAATCTACATAAATGAGTCATTGTGACCCAAATATCCTGTCAGGCTCAGGAGAAAGATTTATTCCAGCATTCCTGCCCTCTGGCCAGAAAAATTCATTCCAAATTTTTTTCTGAATCTGTCAGTCTTAAATGTTTACCAAATCACGTTTTGTTGTTGTTGTTGTTGTTCCTCTAAAAAGTGTACATCTAAAATTTGAGGAAGCTCTGGGTCACACAATTTGGCTACATTTGCCTTCAGAACAAGTCTATCTGATCAAACTCACCTGGTAGATATTTTCCTTTATAGATGTCAAAGAAACAAATAGTTTGAGGTTATTTTTAAAGTTTTTTTCCCCAAAGCTTTCTATTTCAATACAAAACAAAAGAATTCAATATTCTATGTCATTCAATCATTCCCCGCCTTGCCCTTACCTTTAACTAAAATGTTTTCTCATACCCCCTATTTCTAAGCATTTGTGTTTTTCTTTAGTAAAACACACAAAACTTCCTTTTCGGCAATATCTCACTGGTGCTGCTGAGGGAGAAACACAGACTTTAAGGTGGCAAGACAGTTATTTTAACATTTTTCTCTTCTCCCTCTCTGATAAAGATTGTAGTTCTACTTCTATTTTGTCTGTTGAAGCTTGTTAGGACCCGTTAGATTAGATTATCTTCTACAGAGGGGTCCCAAGACCATTACTCCAGGGGTCCTATGAGGGTGTGGATTTCCTCTGGGAAAAGGCATGTATCTAGGTAATTTGCTAAGCCAGAAGCTGTTATCATCTTATCAGCAGACAGACCTCTTAGGAGATACAATGATCGGATGATGATAGCACGGTAGCGCTGTGGCCCAGCCTGGCCTGGGAGGATGTGTGTGTCCTCAGCTACGATGCAGGGAAAGTAGCTGTTAAACAGAACGCCGCTGAGATTCATGATGCAGTGGAAAGTTCTGGGTGATCTCACTTCATCACACATTACTATTTCATCTAGAAAATACATGGTTTGCGTTAGATGATTCCAGGTCTGAGAGTCTATAACTGCGTTTCATTAATTCAGAAAGAGTCAAGGTCTATTCTTTTGTTTTGGGACTCAGAACAAGATAGAGAAGTAGGTTCTAGCAAGCAGTCTTAGTCAATGGTCTTCTGTTCATCAATAACAGAAACTCATTCATACTAGTTTAGGCAACAGAATAAAATGTCAAGAGAACTTTGATAAAAATCCAGAGAATCCCACAGAACCCAAGGGCAGGAGTGTATCTCATGACAGCCCAGAACCAGGAACTGGAAAGCTACCAGGAACTATTAATTTCTCTCTTCCTCCCCAACCCACCGCCTTCCTCCCTGCACAAGCAGGGGAGCAGGGGAGCAGCAAGGCAGAGGGAGAAGAAGGCCCCCCACTGAGCAAGGAGTCTGGTGTGGGATTTGATTTCAGCACCCTGAACTCACGACCTGAGCTGAAGGCAGACACTTAACCGACTGAGCCACCCAGGAATCCTGATCCCTTCTTCTCTTTATTTATTTTTTTTTAAAAGATTTTATTTATTTATTGGACAGAGAGAGAGATCACAAGTAGGCAGAGAGGCAGGCAGAGAGAGAGGAGGAAGCAGGCTCCCTGCTGAGCAGAGAGCCCGATGCGGGGCTCGATCCCAGGACCCTGAGATCATGACCCGAGCCGAAGGCAGCGGCTTAACCCACTGAGCCACCCAGGCGCCCCCCCTTCTTCTCTTTAAATGTTCACTTCTCCACTTCTGACATGTGGATGAGAATGGCTTTCCATGATTACTGCTTAGCACTTTCCATAACCCGCATTCACATGAAAGGCAATCATTCATCTCCGAATGCCCACTGCAGTCTGCTTGCTTCACCTGGGGTCGGGTGTCCATTCATGGCCAGCAAAGTGAGGTTATCAATCACAGACAGGGTTGTCTCACGGAGACAGAGATACTCTCAATGAAAGGGGGTTATTGAGCTGGGAAGACACTCCCCCAAAGTATCTATTTCAACAGTCAGGGTAATTTTTTTTTATACAGACAAGTGCAGGAAACAATCACTAAGAAAGAAGAACTTGACAAGAAATAACAAGTGTTGGTGCGGATGTGGAGAGAAGGGATGTGCGCATGCGTTGGTAGGAATGTAAATTGGTGCGGCCACCATGGAAAACAGTATGGAGGTTCCTTCAAAATTAAAAAGAGAACTGCCCTATGTACCTGGGTGGCTCAGTTGGTTAAGCGTCTGCCTTCAGCTGAGGTTGTGATCCCAGAACCCTGGCACTGAGCGCCATGTGGGAGTCCCTGCTTAGGAGAGAGTCTGATTCTCCCTCCCCTTCTGCTGCTCCCCCTGCTTGTGCTCTCTTGCTTTCTCTGTCAAATAAATAAGTAAATAAAAACTTTAAAAAAAAAAGAGAGAGAGAGAGAGAACATCCCTATGATCCAGCAATTCCACTTTTGAGTATTTATCGGAAAAGAAAAAAGCCCACCAAACACTAACTTGAAAAGCTACCTGCACCTCCATGTTCATTGCAGCGTTATCTATAATAGCCAGGAAGGCATGGAAGGAAACTGTGTCCCTTGATGGATGAATAGATAAAGAAGATGTGGTATATTATTCAGCCATAAAAAAAAAAAAGAAGAAAATCTTGTCATTTGTGACAACATGGATAGTCCTTGCAGGCATTATGCTAAGTGAAATAAGTCATACAGAAAACGACAAATTCCATATGATCTCACTTATATGTGGAATCAATACCCCCTCCCCAAAACTGAACTCGTAGAGAACAGATCGGTGTTAGCCTGAGGCAGGGGCGGGGAAGTGGGTGAAATGGGTGAAGGTGATCAGAAGTGCAAACTTCCAGGGGCCCTGGAAGGGCTCAGTCCGCTGGGTGTCTGGGTCTGGATTTCCGCTCAGGTCATGATCTTAGGTGGTGGGATCAAGCCCCGTGTCAGGGTTTGTGTTCAGCATGGAGTCTGCTTGTCTCTCTCTCTCTGCTCCTCCTCCCAGTCTCTCTCTAACTCTAAAATAAATAAGTGAATAAACAAATAAATAAATAAAATCTTAAAAAAAAAGGCAGTACAAACTTGCAGTTATGAAATAATTAGGTGCTGGGGATACAATGTACAACATGGTGACTACAGTTAATAATACTGTATATTGTACACTTGAAAGTTGCTAAAACAATAGATCTTAAAGTTCTCATCACAAAAAAATTTGTAACTATGTGTGGTGATAGATGTTAACTAGACATACTGTGATGATCATTTTGCAATACATCCAAATATCAAATCATTATGTTATGTACTTGAAATTGATATAAGGTAATCTATCACTTATACCTTAATAATAAAAAAGAAGAAAAAAAAAGAACTTCCTAACTATAAAGCTTATAGGTAGATGAACATGATTAAACAATCTTCTTGGAGGGGGTGGGTTCACAGAGTATAAGAAACTGAACATGAGTCATAATTATAGCATTTAAAAAAACACAGTGGGAAGTGCAACCCAAAGTATTAACACATAAATAGTTTTAGGGTCTTGTAAGATTTATGTATATTTTTGGCAATGACATTACTGATATATCAACATATGGATCTGGTGGTATTTCTTTTCTGAACTCAATTAGAATAAGCAGGTGCACCAATTTCCAACAGCAGCTCCAGGCTCACATTTTCTGATTCTACCTCCTAGAAGAAAGACCATCTGATAGAATCCCCAGGGAGAACCACAAGGCGTTTGACATTGACTTTCTCATCCCTGGTCATAGCTTTTACATTTCTCAATACAAAAATATAAATGTATATATTATGTATATAAAGAAATAAATCTGGACATTTCATGGAAATAGAATCAGAGAACATGTGGTCTTTTGTAGATACTTTTCTCAATTAGCACAGCATTTTTGTCCATGTTGTATCATGTATCCATACTACATGATTTTTTATGGCTGAATAATATTCCATAGTATACATAAATAAAACCATGTTTTGTTTATTGATTCCTCAGCCGATGGACATTTGGGATGTTTCCAGTTGTTATCTATTGTGAATAGTGGTGCTCTGGATATCTGTATGTGAGGGCACCTGGGTGGCTCAGTTAGTTAGGCATCTGCCTTCGGCTTGGGTCATAATCCTGGGGTTCAGGGATTGAGTCCCACATCCCAGGCTCCCTGCTCAGCGGAAAGCCTGCTTCTCTCTCACTCTGCCTGCTGTCCCCCCTGCCTGTGCTCTCCGCCCCCCTCTCTCTCGTCAAATAAATGAATAAAAATCTTTTTAAAAAATATCCGTATGTGAGCTCTTATTTGAACCCCTGTTTTCAGTTCTTTTGGGTGTGTACCTGGGTTGGGAGTGGAATTGCTGGGTCACATGGTAATCCTATGTTTAACTTATTAAGGAACTGCCAGACAATTTTCCACAGCGGCTGTACCGTTTTACACTCTCACCAGCAACGTATGAGGGTTCCAATTTCTCTACATCCTTGCCAATACTTATTACCCCCCCCCTTTTTTTTTTGAGTATAGTCATTCTAGTGAGTAAGAAGAGGTATCCATTGTGGTTTTGATTTGCGTTTCCCTATTACTTAGGTTCTTAGGGTTTTTTTGTTTTGTTTTGTTTTGTTTTGTTTTTAATTGCACAGAGAAAAATGTTTGTTCTCAGAGGCATGGACTATTATCTTAGAGGTTTAAGAGTCTCAGAGTTGAGAATACAGTAGGTGATTACTCATTGCCTGTTACAAACCTTTCGTTCGGCAAACATTCACAAAGAGAGCCTGAGCTCTGTGTATCTGCTCAGCACCCATCAAAAAGAGTTATATTTAGCTTCAGGAGGTCAGCAGCTCAGAGCACATTCTAAAGGCTGTGAAAACAGGCCGGGAAGCTGGGCAATTCACACCTCACTGAGGAGCTGCAACGGAAGCTTTAGAACCTCTCTGATCCGTTGCACCAAATGGCTGCTGAACATCGGTTACAGTTAAAACAGGTATCTGCTGCTGTTTTCATCCCTCTTTTCATTTTTAATCAAATGGGTCTTGGCAGAAGCCTCTTAAGGCAGATGGGTGCCCACTTCCCAGAAGTGTTTGGTAGATAAATGCAAGCGGAACACTCCATGATGATAAGACTTCTGCTGTAACTGAAAGGTTGGGTACTCTCGTTAATGAGACTTTTAGTCCTGAGCAGTTACGACGTGCAAGACACTGTCCCATGCAGTTTATTAATAGCTGGGAATGTAATGCACAGCTCCCAGATGTCTTCTCAATCTTACTGACAGCCTTTCCCCCATTGTTGCCCTGGCGGTGTCTCGGTTCGCAGCTGAACTCTGCAACTGACCAGCGAGCAGATTTAACCTCAGTGAGCATCAGTTCCCTTATCTACAAACAGAAATAAAATGCCCATCTCCCAGGGCTGTTTTCAGGAGCGGCTAGGATAACTGGTTAACGTACTGCAGTGGCCAGTACATGAAGAGAACACGTTGGTTCCCTTTGCCTTCTCTAGAAGTAGGGATGTTACGGATATTCTTCCTCTTATTTTATAGATGGGGAATGTGAGACATGAGCCTCACAGTGAATGAGAAGTCATCATCTTTTGGGGTGCCTTTCCAGCTCCCAACCATCTCTGGCTCCCCGGGGACTGAGGTCTGAATCAGGGTGATGGATCCCGTCAGTCATCCCTGTACTACTGGCCACTGCCCCTTGGGTCACTGTTGATTGAATTGAGGGAGACAGACATGGGGCTAAAGTGGGCCATTCAGGTTCTTGTGCAAGAATTTGGAATTGAGACCAAGAGACAGACACAAAGTTAGAGTCTCTGTGTGACTAGAACCGCCACATAATTTAAGATCAAGAGGCCACTGTATTCTGGCATATAGACGAGAGTATTGGAGACTGCTGATGCTCAAAGAGACAAGAAGGAAGTAGATATGCAGAGAGAGGCAGAATGGGAGCTGAGAAAGGACCTTGATGACTTGCCAGTTCCCATTTCTAGCCCTTTCTGAGTCCAGGTCACACTTGCCCCTTGAATTCCATG
This sequence comes from Mustela erminea, assembly GCF_009829155.1. Taxonomy (NCBI): domain Eukaryota; kingdom Metazoa; phylum Chordata; class Mammalia; order Carnivora; family Mustelidae; genus Mustela; species Mustela erminea. The sequence continues at coordinate 45,994,071 of NC_045624.1, forward strand.
AGACGCCCACATGCATGCTTATCATCAATTCCCTCAATGTTTGGGGGACAAGACTTTCATAGCTCACAAACTCAATGCACAAGCGATTGAACTTTATTTTCCTGTCACACAATTCCGTTTGAGCCCTCATTCCACCTGCTGGCAGAAAAGCAATCAGGAAGCTCCAGGTAGGCTCGGGCATTTGGGCATTTTCCAGGCCTTTTCGCTTTCACTCAATTCAGGATCTTGTCACATATTTCCGGCTCTCCGTATTGTCACACCTCGGCTTCAGGGGAAGCATTTAGTCTGTGCCCATCCGGCTGGAGAGAGGTGTGGCTGAGACATGATGAAGTCCAGTCTGCCCCGCTCCCCCGCTCTCCATGTCCTGGCAGGCAGCCCTCTACCCACCTTCTTCTGTATGACCCCCCTCCACAGCTCTTCGGCCACTGACAGACGTTTTTGTGCCTCTTTTAGGAACTCACCAGCATTGGAGTCTTTTGCATATATATATATATATTTTAATAAAAAGGTATTTTTTACTTAAGTCTGGGCAATCTTTAATCTGCAATTATTATTCTAAGTTCTTTCTAATATCTTGTTTACCACAAAGACTTTGTACACTGGTCTTTTTAGGGGACAGCATTTTGAAACCAGAAATGCTTTTTTTCCCCCCTCATAAATCCTGGCTGTTGGAAATCAAACGTGTTGGGTTTTAAAACTACCATTTCTACTGTAAATACTACAAATCTAACTTAGAACTAGTTTAAGTTTCAAGAAGCTAATTTGGAACTGAAATCCATTTAGCGGAGACACGGCATAGCAGTGACTGAACTGGGGAGGGCCCAGGAAATGCTTATTTCTTCCTGCTGCATGAGTCTCAGTTGATTTCTTGATTGCTGGGAGGTGGAAACCCCAATCTCCCAAGAATGCTTTCCGTCCTTTGACCCCGCCTGCCCCTTAGGACTTTCTCCTCCGTCATGTGCAGCCTGCCTTCCACAATCATGTCAGCTGGGGCATACATGCCGGGAGGGCGGATGGAAAGGCTCCGCCAAACTTAGACCTACATTTGCAAGGCCAAGTGGAACACAAGGCCGGGTCTCCCGAAACCAGAGTACTTTTGGAAGGAGAGGACGGGAATGGCATTCCATCAAGCATACTTGTCATTCCCCAACTTGGGTTTCAGGTCATCATTATACCCTGGCCCAGGGAGAGTCTGGCTAGTAATAAACAGCAACTGCATTGGGGAGCCGCTTCGGACATTCCAGCCTTCACTGAGAGTAATTTCAACAGGAAACTTAGAAGGGGGAGCTTCTAAGACTGGATGGCAACAAATATATTCAAATATAACTAGTTATTCAGAAGAGTCAAGGAAAATCAGTTCTGCGGGAGAGGTACGTTACCTTGCTTTAAATGCAAAGCATTTGTCAGTGGCATAAAGTGAATTAGGATTATAGGGCTCTTAAAGTAGGGATCCCGGTTTTCATTTCTAGGTGGAAGGCTATAAAAAAGTAAGTTTAGTTAATTTTAATGATATAATAAAAATCTAATGCAATACCAGGTGAAAAAAAAGTAATAAACAGATGGACACATATGACTATAGCTATGTAATATGAACATACGCACATATACATATATATCTATGTATATCTAACCACATGTGTTACATAGTGGTCACTCCTACATGATGGTATTATGAGTAGCTTACATTTTCCTCCTAACACTTTTTTTTTAAAAGATTTTATTTATTTATTTGAGAGAGAGAGAGAGAGAGAAAACTTAAGTGGGTGGGTGAGGGGCAGAAGGAGCAGCAGACCCCCTGCTGAGCTGGGAGACTGATGCAGGACTTGATCCCAGGACCCTGAGATCATGAGCTGAGCTCAAGGCAGATGCTTAACTGACCGAGCCACCCAGCGCCCCTCTTCCTAACACTTTTATATATATATGTCATTGATTTTTTATTATTCTTAGAAAATTAGGATTAACATCATATTTTTTGAAAGAGTGAAATGAAACTTCCAATTCTCATAAGATAAGATGAGAGGGAAAAAAAAATCTAAAAACTCTCCTGACACATTGGCTAGAAATGCTTGCTACCATACAGCAAACATTATTTGAAATGTGTGAATGAATTGGCAAGAGAGAAAGGAAGGCCATGAATATCAGCAACAAAGAGGAAAGCAAGGGCTAGGGTATGAGACGCTGCTGCAGGTGGTGCCGGGTGCAGGGTCGCTGAATAAAGCAGAGCAAAAGAGCTTTTGCGGATACACCCAAAACTCAGGCCACAGGGGCTGCTCACAGAAAAAACTGTAAACATGAGCTCACAAGCAATAATGGTGAGATGCAGAAGAAAATACCCTCCATAAGAGTCAGCAGAAACAATACATAACACACACCCACACACATGTATGTATGTATGCTCTCACTTCATTAAGTTAGTTATTAAGATAGGCTCTCAAATATCAGACACAAAACCCCAACCACAAGCTGTTCACACGAGACACACTTAAAATCTAATGACTCAGAAAGACTGAAAATAATGGAATGGCAGAAAAATTAGACCATAAATACACATTTTTAAAAACTGGCAGCACATGATGCAGTAGCCACAGCAGTAGCCACAGCAGAAGCCAGAAGACAGTAAATTACGTAATTATGTTGATATTTGAGAAAAAAGATGACAATTTAAAAATTTTTAGGGGTAAGAAGATGCAAAATGAAAACACGATGTATTTTCCAGAAATACCCAAACATTCCCCTGTTCTAGGCACCAAATCACATAGCATAATTGCAAGACTGAGAAAGTAAAACAGACATAGTCACACTCAGAATGTGGCAGACAAAAACAGAATAGGGAAGATCTGAACAACATAATTTACCTCACTCAGTGTGTACCAGAAAAGCTAAGGTGTTCTGGCTATAATGTACTACCATTTGAAATTAGCTAATGAAAAGATAACCCCTCAAAAAACACAAAAACTCATTTCTAAGGAGTTCATGCATCAAAGAAGAACCCTTAATGGAAGTGAGTCTGTACTCAGTATCAAAAGACAACGACAACAATACAGAGTCAAGCATATGGGATGGAGTCAAAGTAGGACTTGAGTCATTCACGGCCTTAACTGCATGTTAGAAAAGAAGAAAGCCTGGAAAACAGTAAGAGAAGTGTCCATTTTCCAATTATAAAACAAATATGGCAAACCCAGGAAAAGTAGAAGCTGGGAAATAATGCATAAATACATATAGAAACAAATATAGGAATTAATAAAGTAGAAAACTAAGAAGGAAGAAGCAATAGAGAAAAACCACAAGACTTTAAAAAAAAAGTGAAAATAAGATGACCTAGAATAGCCAGAAATATCTTGAAAAAGAGTGAAATTGGAGGACTTAGACTTTCCAACCTCAAAATCTACGACAAAGCAACAGAAATCAAGACAGTGTGGCATTAATAAACTGTTACATTAATGGTTAACTGAATTTTGGCAAACATGCCAAGAAAACTTAATGGGGAATGAATAGTCTTTTCTACAAATGGTGCCGGGACAACTAGATATCCAAAAGCAAAAGGATGAAATTGGACCCCTGTCTCACATCATATATAAAAATTAACTCAAAATGGATTATATGTCTAAAACTATAATACCTTTAGAAGGAAACACAGGAGTAAATCTTCATGATCTTAGATACAATTTAAAAAGCCCAAGGAATAAAATAAAAAATTTGATCAATTGGTCTTCATCAAAATTAAAAAAAAATGTATGCTTCAAAGTATATCATCAAAAAAGTGAAAAGACAACCCACAGACTATGAGAAAATATTTAAAACTCAGATATCTGAGGCGCCTGGGTGGCTCAGTGGGTTAAGCCTCTGCCTTTGGCTCAGGTCATGATCTCATGGTCCTGGGATTGAGACCCGGATCTGGCTCTCTGCTCGGCAGGGAGCCTGCTTCCCCCCCTCTCTGCCTGCCTCTCTGCTTAGTTGTGATCTCTCTCTGTGTCAAGTAGATAAATAAAATATTTTATTTATTTATTTATTTATTTGACAGAGAGAAATCACAAGTAGATGGAGAGGCAGGCAGACAGAGAGAGAGAGGGAAGTAGGCTCTCTGCTGAGCAGAGAGCCCGATGCGGGACTCGATCCCAGGACCCTGAGATCATGACCTGAGCCGAAGGCAGTAGCTTAACCCACTGAGCCACCCAGGCGCCCCGATAAATAAAATATTTTTAAAAAAAAAGCAATTCAGATATCTGAAAAGGGACTTGTATCCAGAATATACAAAGAACTCTTACAACTCAATAATATGAAAACAAATAACTCAAAAAATTGGGTAAAGGATTTGAACAAGACATTTCTCTTTTGAAGACCCACAAATGGCCAATCATCACTTGGTCAGGAGCTCAACATCATTAGTCATTAGGGAAATGCACATCAAAACCACAAGATACCACTTCACACCCATGAAAATATCTATAATAATTAAAAAAAGAAGACATCCAGGTAGTAACAAGTCCTGGTGAGAATGTGGAGAAATGTGAACCCTCACACACTAGTGGATTTAAAAGGTGAGACCACTTTAGGAAACAGTTTGACAGTTCCTCAAAATGTTAAACATGGAGTTACCATAGGACCAAACAGCTCTGCTCCTACGTATACACCCAAGAGAAATGAAAACGTATGTGCCACACAAAGACGGGTACATGAATATTCATAGCAGCTTTATTCATAATAGCCCCAAATGGAAACAATCCAAATGTCCAACCACTGATGAATGGGCCAACAAAATGTATATCCATGCAACAGAATACTTCTCAGCAATAAAGCAGAATGAGATACTGACTTTCACTACAATACAGATGAACCTCAAGAACAGACTGTCAAAGACGCCAGTCATAAAAGACCACATAGTATATGATTCCATTTATGCAAAAAGCCCAATATAGTAAAATTCATAGAGACAGAAAGCAGATCAGTGGTTGCCCAGGGTTGGAGGAGAGAGGAATGGGTAATGACTGCTTAGTGGGTACAGGGCTTCTTTTTGGGGGTGATGCATATGTTCTAAAGTTAGACTGTGGTCGGGATGGTACAACTTTGTAAATATGATAAAAACCATTGAACTGTACACTTTAAATGGGTAAATTTTATAGTGTGTAAATTTTACCCAATACAATTGCATTTTGAAAAATTAAGTCAGATGACATTAAATGCAATGTGGTATTCCAGATTGGGTCTTGGAACAGAAAAGAGGCATTAGTGAAAAAACTTGTAAAAGTCTGAATAATGTTTGTACTGTAATTAATAGTGTTGTACTAAGGTAATTGTACTGATGTTAAGTTCTTACCAAATGTTCATAGTTAGGTGAGTGGCTAACGTTAGGGAAGATGAGTTGAAGGTTAAACAGGAACTCCGGATTATCTCTGCAACTTTTCTGTAAATCTTAATTTACTCTAGAAGAAAAGTTAAAGACCCCCCCATGGCAAACCTTTAGTGTACTTGATGCAGTGAGGCAGAGAGAAAGAGAGGAAGGGAGTGAGGAGCCACAGATAAACAATTAGAACTGACACATGGGATATAAATCACAAAACAGTGGAGATATGATACCAAGGACATTACGTACCAATGCTGTGCAAGGTAGGTTCCTTCACGGTCACCACCTATCAGGTATCTGGTCTCAGGATGAATTCCACAATGTGACACAGTTTGAGATAAGGAACAGACTCTGTTGGGGGGAAATGACAACACAAGGGCCAGCAAGACAGACAAGGTATGTGGGTCCTCCTGTCACGGTAAGGAGTCATGTCAGGACCTGGGTGATGAGCTTGTCCATGGGAGGCAAACAGACTGCTCAGCAGAGCGACATTTAAAACAGTTGCTGAGAAAAACAGTTGCCCAGCACCTGGAGACCTGGGGGCGGGTACTGTGGGAAGCCAAAGGAAGGGGGTGCCTCGTCCTGTGGGTAGCTGAATTTGGGTGCAGCCTCTCCCTCTAGGAGAAGGCAGGACCAGGACAAACCAGCTTCTTGTCCGGTCTACCCAGAACAAGCTCTCAGGGTCATTTGTGCACAATTCTACCTGATATTCCTAATCAGTAACTTGACAACACTCAAAAAATGCAGTTTTAAGAAAAATGTAACTTAATAAAACCATTCAAGAAGAAAAAGAATTTCAGTTACATTTTAACTGGAATCAGAAGTTTTAAAATCCACCTACTTTCCTCAAAAAAAGAAAAAGAAAGGAAGGAAGGAAGGAAAAAAGAAAGAAAGAAAGAAAAGAAGGAAAGTAAGTAAAGAAAGAAGGAAAGAGAAAATAAAACAACCCATTAAGCTTAGAAGATTTTACCAGTCAGACCCAAACTTCAAAGGACATTTAATCATTATCTTAAACAAACTGTTCCAGTGAATTTAAAATGAGGGAACACTGCCCACTTCATTCTATGAAGTAAAAATAATCCTAATGGCAAAATTAGATAAGGACAGATTAAGAAACTAATTATTACAGGCTAATCTCACTTCTAAACAGAGATGCAAAAATCCTAAATAAAAACCTTAGTCAACTGAATCCAGAAATGCCTATTAAATAAAAATACATCATTACTAAGTTGGATTCATCCTAGGAATGCACAGATGGCTCAAATTAGAAAGTTTATTAGTGAGATTTACCATATTAACTGGTTAAAGGAGAAAACCATATGGTTATCTCAATAAATGTTGAAAACCTTTTAATAATATGGAACACTTTCATAATTAATATTCATAGCAAACTAGAAAAGGAGCTTCCTTAGCCTGGTAAATGGTAGCTACCAAAATTATAGCAATTTTCAAAATTATATAGCAAAAATCATATATAATTGTGAAATGTTGAAAGTATTCCCTTGGCTATCAGGGACACAAATGATTTGTTCTACCATCACTTCTATTCAACATTGTACCAGAGCATTTCACTAGTGTGATAAGACAAGAAAAAGGAAATAAAAGCTATAAAGATTAGAAAGGAAAAAATTTTAAAATAAAAAGAATCTACAAACTATTAGAAATAAGAGTTTATCAAGGTTGTTGACTGTAAAGCAGATATGTAAAATCAGCTATATTGCTATTCACCAGCAGCACAAATTATAAAACGTGATTGTTAAATTTTATTTTTTAAAGATTTTTAAAAAGATTTTATTTATTTATTTGACACACACAGAGAGATCACAAGTAGGCAGAGAGGTAGGCAGAGAGAGGGGGAAGCAGGCTCCCTGCTGAGCAGAGAACCCGATGCGGGACTCGATCCCAGGACTCTGGGATCATGACCTGAGCCGAAGGCGGAGGCTCAACCCACCCAGCCACCCAGGCACCTTAAAATGTGACTTTTAAAAGAGATATATTTTTCAAGACAACAATAAAGTATAAGGTACCTAGGAATAAATATAACAAGAGATGTACAAGACTTTTATAAATAAAACTATAGAACTTTATTGAGGAATATTATAGAATAGCTAAACAGATGAAAATATAAACCATATTACTGATGGGGAGATGCAATTTTATAATAAGAGTAACAACTTGTAAACCCCTAAATTGGTCTAATAAATTTAGTATAATTATAGTAAACATTCCAACAAGGTATGTTTGAGAATGTGACAAGATGGTCCATAAATTCATACAGAAAATTAAAGGGTGAAGAATAATAAAAACTCTTTTTAAGAGAAAACACAAGAGGTGTGTGAGTGGAATGGAGGAAACGGATTCCAAACAGATAGCAATTTCTTTAAATAATAGTGCGGTATTGGCCCAGACAGAGACAATTAGGCAAATGGAATGGAACAGAGTCTAGAATTAAACTCATTTACATATGGCAGTAGTGGCATTTTACTTATAGGAAAAGGACAGCCCTAACGGTGCTGAGACAAGTGGCTGTCCACAAAGAAAAGACAAAATTAATCCACTGCATACACAAATAACTTCCAGACGGTTTAAAGACCTAAAGGTGAAAATGTATAAAATTATTGGGAAAAATATCACATGACATTTTAGTGACATTTGCATACAGAATTATTTTCTAAGCCAAACTAAATGTCCAAACCAAACCAAATTAGGGCAACAAGCCCTAATCATAAAGGAAACACTGATACATTTGATTATATAAAACTAAAAACCTGTTTTATAACGAAAGTCATGAGATACAAAATCAAAAGACAAGCCACTATCCAAGAGAAGATATTTGCTGCTCATATAACCAGTATAATTAGAATTCAAAAGAAAAGCAACAATCCAAGAGGAAAATGATGACCAGTATCACTATCAGTGATACCCAGAGGGAAAACCCTGAATGGCCATGAACATAAGAGACCATGCTCACCACCACCCCCTTTTTACAGATTGATTGATTGACTAAGATTTTATTTATTTCTTTGAGAGAAACACAGGGAGGGCGGGAACACAAGCAGGGGGAATGGGAGAGGGAGCTTTCCCCGCTGAGCAGGGAGCCTGATGTGGGACTCGATCTCAGGACTCTGAGATCTTGACCTGGGCTGAAGGCAGACGCTCAACAACTGAACCACCCAGGTGCCACAGAGAGTTAGTTAGTTAGTTAGTTATTTAGTTGACAGCTGGGGGAGGGGCAGAAGGAGAAGGAGAGAATTCTCTAGCTGACTGGGTGTGGAGGGTGGAGGCCCGATATGGGGCTCACTCCCAGAACCATGAGATCATGACCTGAGCTGAAACCAAGATGCTCAATCGACTGAGCCACCCAGGGGCTGAGTCACCCCCCTTTATTAATCCAGTTTGTATTTTCTCATTTGTGAGTTACCTGGTAAGATCCTTTGTAACTTTCCCTACGGTGTTTGTGTATTTCCTAACTGATATGTGGGAATACTTTTTTTGAACTCCCTATTTTGATCTGGCTACTCTACCTTGCAGTGTTGGCCTTGCTGTTTTTAACACTGTTAAAAACATGATTTTTACTTAAATTTTAGAATCTGAACCTGGTTTACATACATTTATAATCAGTGCTTTTGTGTCCTAAGAAATCTTGTATATCCCAAATTCACAAAGATATTGCCCTACGTTTCCTTGTAGAATCTTTAGACTTTTTACATTTATACTTGATTATATGATCTACTTCTAATTATTTTTTGCATGGTGTGAGACACGGGTCCAGGTTCATTTATTCCCCATACAGATAGGCATTTTTTCCTGTCAGCCTTTTGCTTAAAGATCTTTCTTTCACCACTGAATTACTTTGGTATTTTGACCGAAAATTATTTGACTGTATAATTAAAAATAATATTTTTTTGAACTCTCTCTTGTTCACGGATCTATATACCATACCATCTTGATTACTACATCTTTATAGAAAATCATGTAATTAGCTAATGTAAGTCCTCCAACCTGTTAACTTCCAAGATTGTTCGGTTATTCTAGGTCCTTAACATTTTCATATAAATATTAGGATTAGTTCATCACTTTCTACAAAATCCTACAGTGTTTTTTTTTCTCCTAACAGTTTTATTGAGATAAAAACCAATTTACCCATTTAAAGTGTACAAGTTTAAAATGAAAGTATACAATCCAAATTATACAATTCACAAGAGAGTTTTGACATATTACTTTATTTTTTAAAAAAATTTTGTCCAACTAATTTTTTTTATTATGTTATGTTAGTCACCATACAGTACATTGTTAGTTTTTGATGTAGTGTTCCATGATTCATTATCTGCGTATAATGCCCAGTGTTCCATGCAATACATGCCCTCCTTAATACCCATCTACCTTATTAATTTTTAAAGATGTGTAAAATAAATGTAACAGACTTGCCATTTTAATAGTTTTTAAGTAAACAATCAGCAGCATTAAGTACATTCACAACATAGTATGTACATCATCAATATCTAATTCTGGAGCATTTTCATCACCCTGAACAGAAATTCTCTAGCTGGTATGCAGTAACTCTCCATTTTTCCTCCTCCCAGACCATGGTAGTTTCTAATGGACTTTAACTCTCTATGAATTTGCTTATTCTAGATATTTCAAGTAAGTGTAACCATACAGTATACATTCTTTGTATCTGGATTCTTTCTTCTTCTTCTTTTTTAAGATTTTATTTATTTATTTGACAGGGAGAGTGAGAGAGCACAGCGGGTGCGGTAGAAGGAGAGGAAACCAAGCAAGAAGCCTGCTGAGCCAAGATTCGTCCCTGTGATAGGCTATCTCAGAACATCTTTTCTTTTTTATAGCTGAATAATCCACTCTTTTCATAGACATGCATTTTGTTTATCAATGGATCTGTTGATAGACACTTGGGTTACTTCTACGTTTTGGCTATTGTGAATAATCTGCAGTAAATATTGGCATATGAGTGCCTCTTCAAGGCCCTGCTTTCAACTCCCTTGGGTCTATGCTGGAGAGTAGAACTGCGGGGTCTTACCGCAGTTCTTTGTTTAGCTTTGGAGAAACTGCCAAGCTGTTTCCATAGCAGCTGCCCTGGTTTACATTTCCACCAGCATCGTACAGGTTCCAGTGTCTCGTATTCTCGCCAACACTTGTTATTTTCTGTTTTGTTTATCACAATCGTCCTTCTAGTAGGTGTGAAGGGGGATCTCATTGTTGCTTCGATTCGCTTTTCTCTAATGACTAATGATGTGGAGCATCTTTTCATGGGCTTAACGGCCATTGTACACCTTCTTTGGAGAATTTCTCTTCTATTTTTTAATTGGATTATTAGTCTTTTTTGTTGTTGAGTTAGTGTTCTTTGTATTTTCTGGATATGAGTCCCTTGTCAGCTATAGAAATTATAAATATTTTCTCCCATTCTATAGTTTTTTTTTTTCACTTTCTTGTCAATGTCTTTGACATACAAAAGTTTTAGATTTTGATGAAGCCCAATTTATCTCTTTGTTCTTTTGTTGCTTGTGCCTTTGGTATCATCCATGTGCTGGTATTTTTACTGGGATTGCACGGAATTTTTAGATGAATTTTGGAATAAATGACATTGTGATACTATGATTTAGAAAAAATTTATATTTGGTCTTCTGTTTCTGGCACAGAAGTCCATGGAATTTCCTAAAATTTAAGAGTGATACTGGTATTTTAATAACAAACTCCTTTCAACCATGCCTGATTTTATCTTAATGAGAGGACTTTGGGAAAGCACTTAAGGATAGGGGCTCCCTGCCAGGGAGCCAACTCTGTGTTAGAAGGCTGGAACTTTCAGTCCCTGCCCCTGATCTCCAGAAAGGCAAGAGGGGGTGGAGATGGAGTTCAATTACCGATGGCCAATGATTTCATCAGTGACAAAGCTCCATAAAAGACCCAAAAGGATGGGGTTCAGAGACCTTTTGCACTGAACACAAGGGAGTGCTGGGAGAAGGTGCACTTGGAGAGGACACCGGCGATCTTTGCACCGACCTGTGTACTTTGCCCTATGCTTCACTTCCACCTAGCTCTTCCCAAGTCGTATCCTTTTATAACAAGCTGTTTAGTGTAAGCAGATGTTTCTCCAAGTTCTGTGACTCACTCTAGCAAACTAGTCAAACTCAAGAGGAAGGTTGTGGGAACCTCTGAGCTACAGCTGGACAGGTAACACAACCCAGACTTGTGAGTGCATCTGAAGGGGGTTTGGCAGTCCTATAGGACTGAGCCCTTACCTGGTGGAAACTGATGCTTCCTGTGGGTAGAGAGTAGCAAAATTGAATTGTAGGACACCCAGCTGCTGTTAGAGAATTGCTTGGTGGAGTGAAAAAAACAATAAACCAAAATATCAGAGACTTCCTATCGTTACCAGATATTCTAACCCAGGAACACGTTATACCTTTAAAAATTTTATTTGAGGTCTTAGATAGGTCTTAAAATTTTCAGTGTAGGGGTTTGGTACCAATTTTATAAAATTTATTCCTGATTATCTTATAGATTTCATAATATATTAAATGGTATTATTTTTTACCTTGCATTTTCTGTTTTTTGCTAGTATGTAGAAATAGAATTTCTTTTTCTGTACTGATCTTGTGTCCTACAAGCATCCTAAGTTTGGCTATTAACTCTACTAGTCTTTTTAGAGTTAGGGTTTTCTACATATATCACTTGCAGATGAAAGGCTTCATTTCTTCCTTTTCGAGCTGTATATGTTTTCTTTTCTTTCCTTTCTGTATTGCTAGGAACTCAACTTCAATCATGACTAGGAGTGGTGTGCTGACCACAAACATCCCTACCTTGTTCCTGATCTTGCCGCAAAGCCTTCCTTACCATATCCTTAGGTATAATGCCACCTAGTGTTACAGGTTGAATTGTGTCCCTCCAAAGGAGAGTTAAATTCTAATTCCTGGTACCTGTGAATGGGATTTCATTTGGAAATAGAGTCTTTGCAGATACACAAGCAAGTTAAGATGAGGTCATACAGAATAAGGGTGGGCCCTAAATCCAATGACTGGTATTCTTACAAGGAGAGGGATTTGGAGACACAGGGAACAGACAGCCATGTGAAGATAGAAGTAGACATCGGAGTTACACTGCCACAAGCCAGGGCACTCCAAGGACTGCGGAAAAGTATCCGAAGCCAGCAAGAGGTAAAGAACGAGTCTTCCCTAGAGCCTGGAGAGGGAGCATGGCCCACCTAAACCCTTGATTTGGGGCATCTAGCCTCCAGAACAGAGAGAAAAGTGACTGCCCTCTCAAGCTGCTATGTTTGTGGTGACTTGACACTGCTCTAGGGTAATGAATACACCTCATTTTGTAGCTGTGCGTGAGCTTTTGGTTTTGCTGTCTCGTCATTCTGTTCTTACGTGGGAGTTCGGAGACTGAACTATTATACTCCTATCTTCCCAGAATATTTCTTCAAATCAGGGCCTTTAAATGGTTTAGGGTCCAGCCCATGGGCTCAACTTGGCGGATGTCCCACGTGTACTTGAAAAGAATGTGTATTCTGCAAACAGATGCTGTGTTCGGCACACATCCGTAAGGTGAGTTTTGGCCAATAGTGTTTGTCTGGTCTCCAATCACTCACTCGCAATCAAAAGAATGCGAACTGACACACCATTCCTAGTCCCCAACTTCACGGCCAACCTCTCTAGGAAGACTTTGTCCTATGCCCTCATCTAAAAAGACGTACTCCTTGCTCTGGGCTCCTAAAGTCTTTTATTTATGATTTTTTTTTCTTTTTAGTAAGCTCTATGCCCAACAGGGGCTTGAACTCACAACCCCTAGGTCAAGAGTCACACGCTCTATGGATGGAGCCTGCCAGGCGCCCTGTTTACACTGCTTGTGGAGCGTATATTACGTTCTTTTTTATGGCACAGTTATTCAAGAACACATCTTATCTCCATTCCTAGATTACAAATTCCTGGACAGCAGGAAGTGGATCTGAGTCATGCCTGTCTGCAAGGCACCTATCACAATGCCTGCATACCCTGGGTATTCATTTGCTTGTAGCATTTTGGTTTTTTGCCCAGGCATGGAAACGCTTCTGCAGACATAAGTCAGTTTTACGATGTGGGGACTGGCAGGGAGCTGTATGATTAGACAGAGATCGCTGTTTTGGTGTCTGATTAAGTACCTTATTTTCTAAAATGCGAGATTTTAAAAATAATATTCTTTTGCTGGAAACTTCCTCTCCTGCTAATCCTGAATAAGATCAAATCAAATCAACAAAAAGGAACTTAAAAGAAGAAGCCTGAAGTGCAATATAAGTGATGGCGCTGATGAACAGTTTAAAATTGTCCCTCCTGAGGACGTAATTTCCTCAGTGTCCAGGGGCATCTGGCGTGAGCTGAGAAGGAAAAACAGACCTTCTCGAACCACTCCACCATCATCTCTGAACCAGAACTCGCCAGCACAGTGCCCTGTACTAGAAATACACTCTCCTCCACAATGCTCCTGACAACACCATCTCAGTCTTACAGATGAGGAAACCAGACTCAAGAGGCTAGATGGTTCTCTCAGATTCACTATCTGACATTCCTCACACAGTCCTGGGTAGTACAGAAGTATTCGTCACTCTCATTGGTATTTAGGAAGAGGGGAAAGCCTAACAGAAACCAGAGCCTCAACTGGCGTCCTGGTGCTGCGGCCGTACCAAATCCTTCGGACCGGATCAGACCCCCAGGCGGCCCCCGTTTTAGCATGATGCTCAATTTTCTTCTCTTAAACACAAAAGAACACATCCATATGTTCTGTGGAGGTGGAACGCTTTGGGAGAGAAGAATGGTTATCTGGCCAAAGGCAAAGGTCTCGGACTTATTTAAGTTTCTCAAGCTGGGGTGCCTGAGTGGTTCAGTGGGTTAGAGCCTCTGCTTTTGGCCCTGGGTCATGATCTCAGGGTCCTGGGATCGAGCCCCACATCGGGCTCTCTGCTCAGCGGGGAGCCTGTTTCTTCCACTCTCTCTGCCTACTTGTGATCTCTGTCTGTCGAATAAATAAACAAAAATCTTTAATTTAAAAAAAAAAGAGTTTCTCGGGGCGCCTGGGTGGCTCAGTAGGTTAAGCCGCTGCATTCAGCTCAGGTCATGATCGCAGGGTCCTGGGATCGAGCCCCGCATCGGGCTCTCTGCTCAACCGGGAGCCTGCTTCCTTCTCTCTCTCTGCCTGCCTCTCTGCCTGCTTGTGATCTCTCTCTGTCAAATAAGTAAATAAAAAAAAAATCTTTAAAAAAAAAAAAAGAGTTTCTCAAGCTTCTCTCAATTACAAGTGACAGAGGTTAATTCTAATTTGGGGAGGTGTTACTTGTTGGCTGGCCTCAGGCACGGTCTGATCCAGCACCCCACATTCTCTTTCGCTCTTGCTCTCTGCCATCTCTCTGCCATCTCTCAGCTCCGTTGCCCTCATCTCCTCCCAGTGCAGACCTCCTCCCAGCCCAGGGAGGGCAGGCTGCGGATGAGTCATTCTCGTGCCATCCCAGTTTGTAACCCGAGGGAAAAGGGACTGTCTTCATCAGTCTGGGCTGCTATTACCAAATGCCACAGTCTGCGCGGCTCCAACAACAGACGTTTATTGATGCCAGTGCTGGAGGCCCAAGGTCGGGGTGCCACATGGCCCCTCTGCTGGCCTGGCCTAGCTCTACTGCCCAGCAATTTCACTCGGGTGGGGAAGGGGCTGACATTTTATGTCCAGACTCACAGAGGCACAAAGATAGAAACCGCTCGGCTCCTCTGATGGACTGCAGCCAAGGCATGTGCAGAATTCCTACGTTGCTGAGACTTTCTGGCTTTCTCTCGTGAGAGTTACTGTCAGCCGCTCCAAATGGTCTTTTTCCATCTTCTCATTTGTTTCAGATGTACTGGGCGAGTCACTGGGTATCATCCTGGTGGTTAGTTTTTCCGGTTAGCCCCAAAAGAACACAACACTTACGAGTTGCATAAAACGGGAGTTTTAGATGAGTAAGATCTTGGTGTGCCTAAAGGGATAGTGGCTCATGAGTGAAAAATAACCCATGCAAAAAAAGGAAGTGTGGTGAGATTGAGTTAAAAACTTAAAGTTATCTTGTTGGGCGTTATGAAGTAAATGTCATTATAAGGAGCAGCATACACCAGGCGTCTGTCTACACTACACAGTGCTTTTAAACTTGTTTTAAAAATACCTTCCCTTTATTTTAAAATAAAAAGCATGGTTCTCAAATAAAAATCAAGCAATATAATAAAGGACAAAAAGAGAGTAAAACAAAATCAATACCCAGCTAACAATAATCGTCATGGAGTATGTTTAGTTGGATATCATTTCTGACTTATTTTTTTACACAGATAGAAATAAAAGGATACAGGATCTTTTTATAAACACAGATGTATGCTCATTTTAATTTATCATGTTTATTTCTAATTACATTTATTTAAAAGAATAGCACTCAGCTAATTGGCTTGCATTTAAGACAAGAAACCAAAGTAAACTGAAGCAATTACTAAATTTAAATTTTTCCCCCGAACAGCTATTTAAAAATCTATTCAAGCTTATTTTTTTAAAAGGTCACCAACAAAGAGATTAGTCGTATTTTTTCTTTTTTTAGACAGTATCAACTCTCTGCTATGAAAATAAGAGATTGACACTTATACTTCCCTTCGCCACCCCCAATTTATTATATTATTATTTTTAAATTTTAGTTTATTAGTTATATATTATATTATATTATATTATATTATATTATATTATCAAGGCTTATAATATGTGCAACCTGTATCATTCCCAGTTTGGTCTTGGTTCTTTATACAAATTCAGTGCTCACCACCAGCCTTTTGCTACAAGCTCCTCCATTATTGAGTTATTTGGTTAGACTCTATCAAAAGGTTTCTTTAAGAAAGGTTTGCGGGGGGCACCTGGGTGGATCAGTCAGTTAAGCATTTGGTTTCTGCTCCAGTCATGATCCCAATGATCCCAACCAAGGTCCTGGGATCGAGTCCCCCATCAGGCTCCATGCTCAGTGTGGAGCCTGCTTCTCCCTCTCCCTCTGCCTCTCCCTGAGTTCATGCTTGCTTGTGCACTCTCTCTCTCTCAAAAAAAAGGGCTCACAGATGTTGTATTCCCTGAGCTCTTGTGTGCCTGAGTACTTGACATTGTATTTGACAACTTGGCTGGTGACCACATACTTAGTCACTCTTTTTCCTACTTAGAATTTTGGAGACATTTCTCTGTTACCTCTGGCACTGAATCTTGTGGTAAGAAGTTTAACACCCTTTGATGACTTGCTTTTTCAATTTTTTTCATTTTTTTCCATTCTTGAAGTTCATTAGCTCCATCAGGTTATGTTTTGGAATCAAGGGCTTTCTGTCAGGTTTCCTAGAATACAGGACACTTTTTCAATCTGAAGACTCATTCCTTCATTTCAGGAGAACTTTCCTGAATTCTTTCAGTACTTTCTTCATGCCTTTTCTTGGTCACCAATTATGCATATACATGCTAGAGTAGCTTTGTCTTCCTACAATTATCCTCTCAAGAATTATTTTGGTCTTTGCAGCCTTCTCAAGCCTTTTCCCCTTTGTTTTCCCGTTTGCAACCACGCTTCTTGCTATTTCTAATTCACTTATTTGTTCTAGAATAGTGTTATTTTGGCCAAGTTGTTTTCTTAGCTCTGCAGTCTGCCTTTTTATAACATTCTGTTGTTTAATCAGCTCATATATCAGATCTCGTCTTATTGAATTCACGTTCTTTTGAATTCTTTTGAGAACACAGTACACCTGTAGGAACTTTTGTTTTTTAGGTTAGTTTTTCTTCCCAGTTGGTTTCATCTGTTCCCCCATCACTCCTTTTGCTGGCTGTGTATTTATGTAGTCACCGGGTCGTTTTATTTACATTTGCTCACATGTAAGGTAGTAGCTCTGTTCAGACCACTCGTTTGCTTTGGTATACTGTTGGCATATTTCCATCTGTTGGCACACTTCCCATCTTATCTGACAACGATTTCTCTTCTGTGGGCTTCTGTTCTGTGTCCTTACTGGCATGAATGATAATCAAAGTCCTTAACAGCTGGCATGACACAGACAGTGAGCAAGCAGAACAGAGGTTATCCACAGCTCTGGGGCAAGGGCCCCCCGAAGGCTCCGTAGTGGGCCATGTGTTAGTTCTTCAGTTGCCAGATTGCAAGGGGGTCTGGAGTTGGGGGGCTTCTTGTGAGAGGGGCTGCGGTGGCCAGAGCAGCGTGAAACACTTCAGCTAGTGGTCATTCCCCTCCTAGTATGGAAGTATGTTGATATTTTAATGACCAGGGCAGCCCACTAGGGTGGACCAGCCAAACCAACCTGCTTATCTGTGTCTGTGTCTGTATGAGGGAGAAGGGACGAGCTGTGAGTACACATTTTTGTTGGGGGGATTGGACTCTGCTTTGTCTTCTGATACTAGCTTCAAGTCCTATCCCAGAGTAAATTCCGTATGGTGAGGAGGCAATCTACTGTATCACAGGACAGGAGACCATTGGGGTGTGTTTTTTTTCTCTTAATTCAGGGATGGGCTGCTTGTTCCTATCCTTTGTTTCACCCATCTTTCTCCAGCAACACCCCCTCCTCCCAACACACACACACACGCCAGCCCCTCTCAGAGAAAGGAAGAGAGGTCTACTCATCCTGACCCAACTCTCCAATTAGTTTCTTTTCAAAATCTGAGATTTTAATGAGAATTCTAGATTTTGCAAATTCCCCCAGTGGGGGTGGCAGGATTGGGAGCTCTTTTCATTCTTGCCAGGAAATCTGGTCTTTTTCTTTGGTGTTCATCTTTTGAAGTTTAGGGCTTAATGACAAGGTTGGGTTCCTTCAGTATACATATATATATACATATATATATATGTATATATATATATATATATTTTTTTTTTTTCACCAACAGAAGGAACAGAAAAATATATGTATATATATATATTTTTTCAAACTGATTTTCACCTTTAAAACTTCTTACTTATTTTGGTAGTTCATTTTGTCAGGTTCTAGGGGATAGAGATTCTGTGATGTGGCCTTAAAAAAAACCCAAAGCACAATTTTATTAATTTTTAAAAAGATTAAAAAAAATTTTAAAGGCGCCTGGGTACTCAGTTGGTTAAGCATCTAACTCTTGATTTTGGCTCAGGTCATGATCTCAGGGTCATGCAATTGAGCCTAGCGTTGGACTCTCTGTTCAGCAGGGAGTCTGCTCCAGATTCTTTCTCTCCCTCTTACTCTGCCCCTCCCCACCAACTCTCTCAATCTAAAATAAATAAATAAATCTTTAAATTTTTTAAATCTAGGCTCCATGTCCAACATGGGGCTTAAACTCAGGGCTCTGAGATTAGGAGTCACATGCCCTACTGAGTGAGCCAGCCAGGTGCCCCCACAAAGCACAATTTTAAACGTCTAAACCAGCAGCTCTGGGTTCTCAGTCTGGGCTGCAAATCAGAACACTGGGGAGATTTTACCAATACAAGTGACAAGCTGCATTTCAGAGCCAGATTAAAGTGATCAGGAGAAGCTTAGACATTGGTGTTTTTTATTTTTTATTTTTTAATTTTCTAGTGATTTACTTAAACATACAAGCAAAGCTGAAAACCATGAGCTGGACTTTGCCTTCTAATTGTTCATAATTTGATACACATAAGCACCATTCAAAAAACATTTTTTTATCGGTATTAACAAAGGCAAAATGTAAAAACCACAAATTATTTATTCTCTGAGTGGTGAGGCACTCAGAGTATTTTTTGAGTAGCAAAGGAAGCAGGAAAGAAGAGATGTGTGTGGTTTTGCTTCAGATATTTTTTATCTAGCTGGATAATGGAACTAACACATCTGAAGGAACCAGGGAACACCCTGTGAGTTAATGCCCAACCTCTAAGACAGTTTTAGAATCCTCCCATGGGGAAGGCAGGCACTGGCGGGTGCTGGTGCTCTGACTTGGACAAGGTGAAGTTCATGATTTAGTGAGTAAGGTGCTACAACCAATAAGCAAAAAGAGACATCAAAAAATTAGTCTGATTCCCCTGGAGTCATGCTTCCCATCCCTAAGCTCTAATTCATGCAGTATTGTTTACAAATATAGGAGGTGATGAGGTGAAACTGATGGCTGGGATTTATTGTGTGGGGTAGTTTCTGAGGAGAGGTTCAGTCTGGGCTTTGAGGAAGGGCCCAGGGGAAAGGCACTCAAAGTTCAGGAACCTGAACCATGGCATGGAGTTATAGAGTTTTCAGATTTGGAAGGCAGTGGTAGATCAGTTGAAAGATCACCAAATTCAGAGGTCAAGGCTGTAGCCACTGAGTTTGGAGGCTGAGACAGGTCTTCATAACCAGGTAGGTGGAGAGAGTGGATTTGAGCAGGAGCTCGGGGCGTCAGAATTTCATGCCCAAGACTGGCATTACAGTGACACTACTGACTTAAATGGCAACGAAGTTTGGACCTGGGCTTTCAGAGGAAGGTAGGACACCCAAGGGTGGAAGATCAGGAGGCATGGGGTTCTTGTGGAGATAAGACCACAGCCCAGGTGAGTGACCTACACCTGAAGTGTAATTTAAGGATTGTCTACAAGGAAGCTGCTTGCTGGAGATGAATACATTTAGCATGTTTTCAGGAAAGGAAGTGAGAGCCAGGTCTCAATCAGGAGGAACCAGGCAGAAAGTCACCCCACTTGTCCCTGTGATTCACAAAACCCAGGGGAAGGTTTGGTCAGTGACATGTAATGGTCAGGGGAAAGGTCGGGGGAATGTTGAACCCTGAAGCAAGATCTCACTTTTAAAACATCTAAAAACGTTATGACAACTTAGACTGTCAAACCAAAGCGAAAAGCCCTAAAATTGGCCACACACTCAGTGTTAGCAATGGTGTGACAATTCTGTACTCTGAAAAAGGAGATGTGATTCCCCAGCAAACTGCCCAAAGGTGGTTTGTGTCCCCAGTGCTCTGATGTCAGACCATACGCACTCATCAATTCTCTATCCACCCAAACCACCCTGCTCCAAAGACGGCATTTCATCTCAACTTTGTGCCTCTGAAAAGTCGGATGGTGACGGTGAGGGTCAGGGTGTGTGTGTGTGTGCATGAAAATGCACATACACATGTGACGTGTGCTTGTATAAAAGGTCTCAGACAGCTGACGGACACATGCGAATGTAAGAATAAATAAAAATATCACCTCTAGGATGGCACCAGTCCTAATTGCTCTTTTGGTTTCTCCATCACGGCCACTAAGCACAGATTTTCCAGGTGAACCCATGTTATTGCAGAACATTAGATCAGGCAGAAAATGCACCAGTATTCAGGTTCTAGAATGGCAAGCAGAAGAGGTGGCCTCTCTGTACATGGTCCCTCATGATCATGAGGCTGCTCTACTCTCCTACCCCCTGGAACTCAGGACAGACAGTCAAGCGTGGTCCCTTTTCGAACACACTTTGGTTCAACCTCCAAGAAGCTTCTCTTTTCATGGCTCCCAAGTACTCCCGAGTGGGGAGCTGAATGTGCTGCTCCTGGTAGATGTAGTGAAGGCAGGAGAGTGAGCAGGTCCTCCCACAGCCATCTCTGGCAGCACGGATGTTTAAGATTTCTAAGAACAAAGCCATTACAAAAAAGCTCCTAGAGTTCTGTGGGGGAACGTATCTATAACTTAGAACAAGAAGAGCTCGTCCAGACTGCCTTCGGGTACGGACAGGCACTCACATTTTATATAGCAAGGAGGACAGTGGTGGTGGTTCTTCAATGAATGTCACTTTGTTTTTTCTTTAACATTTGCCCATATTGGGTGTGGAACAAAGACACAGATGCTCATTATAATGACTGTTTCAAAGGACAGAAGCCCACCAGAGGCAGTGTAAGCAAAAGGGTTGGGGGCTGTGAGGTAAAGGTCCAGGTTTCCCCAGGGAAGGAGGCCTCCAGAAAGGAAAGCTGGCCTTCAGAGAAAGTCTGTGAGTGTCCTGGAGACTACACAGTTCCTCAGTGGGACTTGCTTCTCTTGCATGTGGCTCAAAATGGCCACTCCAGCTGACTTCTTGTGCTCAAGCACCTACCACACTTCACTTCTTCACTTTCTCCCCTTCCTTCCATCCTGTTTCCTCCACATCTAATTGGCTCGGCTCATGTATTTAAAGAGGTGGCCGGAGAGAAGGCCTCATGTGGGCGATACACGGGTGGACAGGGAGCACCCCAACTCCAGCCACGCAGATCTATCTGCACGTATCTTAACACCCACCGACAAGCACACAAGACAGAAAAAAACCCAACAGGTTCAACCCTACTTTGGCATCAAGTGATTTAGGCCCCAAAGTACCAACTACTGAATGTAAAATTAATCACAAAACCACGCAAATGTTATGTATAACAAATTCATCTTTCTCATCAACTGCATTTGTGGTTTCTCTGAAAACAGTTAAACCAGACCAAAGAACACAGCCACCATGAAAGGAGCTAGTCTTTCTAGAATAGGAACGTCCACGGCAATGCCATTAGTGGTCTTTTTGTGTTTCAAAATTAATTTTTGTTTAGGTTCCAACCAGCTTTTAAAAAAGATTTATTTATTTGAGTTACAGAGAAAGACAGAGAGAGAGAGAGAAAGAGAGATAGCAAGCAAGAGTGGGGGGAGGGGCAGAGGAAGAGAAAATCCAAGCAGATTTCTGTTACACAGAGCCTGACACGGGGCTTGATCCACAATCCTGAGATCATGACCTGAGCCGAAACCAAGAGTTGGACACTTAACTGATTGAGCCACCTAAGCGCTCAGTTTTAACCAGTTTTATATAGATTTTGGAGCAAGGCGGCTTGAGTTTGTAGCCTGACTTCCTCCCTAACAGCTGTGGGATCTTAGGCAAGGGGCTTCCCTCAGTCTGCACCTGAGTGTTCTCATCTATGATTTGAGGATAAAAACAGGACTGGCCTTACAGAGTGAGTAGGACGATTAAGTGTGTTAATATTGTAAAGGGCTTAAAATGATGCCCAGCAAACAGTATGCGTTCCACAAATGATACTTATCATTGGCGTATTCAATTAAGCAGAAATGCACACAAATGTCTTTAAGAGAAGCACTTGATAAAATACTTTAAAAATAAGTTTATTATAACTAACGAATATAAAATCTGACAGATGTTTTCAAACATTTTTGCCAAAAAAGTAAAACCCTCCCCACAAGATATAGAGTAAGGACTCGGACAGAGTTTTACATGAAAACTAAACATGAAATTCTCATTCACTGGTTGGTCCCCAATGGCTCCAATACATTATTCTAAATAAAGGCCCATTAAAATTAACAAACCAATAAACTACTTGACACTTGCTTTCTACTGTCATTATGCTGCTCATTCAAAATGCTTTAGGACAAGGACAGTTAACACAGACTGCATGTGACAGGTATTCAAAGTGCACAGATCTATGAGACCACAAACACTCGCGATAAGAATACTGGGGTTGGAATTCAACACTGACTTACAAAATTAATCCAAGGAAATCTATGTACATTGTAGCCTTTGGCATCTGGTCTAATGTTTTTCTTCTTTAAAGAGACATCATTTTGTCCAATCTACTAACCAGATTAAGTCAACCTTAAATGCATGTCTCATCTGACACAGATTGTCCACAGCCAATTTCACGTGAGGTAGTTGGGCTGTTTACTGACATTCTAGTGAAACTGTCATGACACTGGGGACTCAGACACCAAACATGCCACGACACTGGCTCATTAGCCTTCTGGAAGCGACAGAATACTTCTATCACCCTTCTTGTCATCCCTGAATCCACACACACCTTTGGAGAGATACATACACAGGAGTCTGTGACCTCATCCGTTTCGCAAGGGGTGCCAGCCATCCCAGGGTGGTTGCTGTTTATAAAGTTCAGGGAAGAAATACTAACCACACTTTAAAACCTATGTACTAGAAAGAATGGTGCTTAAAACAAGCAGGATCTCTTTCTTGGGTTCTCATATAGCTTAGCAGAAAACACCTGTTCATTCTGAAAGAGAAGTGATTAAAAAGGGTAACCAGAAAAATCTTGCAAACTTTTGCATTACAGAGTCGTAGTTTTTTTTTTGTTGTTGTTGTTGTTGTTCCTTTTAATGAAAGGCTATATAAAAACAGTGGGGGAGAAAGATCAATGCATGCGTCAACCATACCGGCGCTGATCACTGAACCATGCCCTGGAGTGCCTTAGTGCAGCAGTGCAACAAGAAATCATGCAAATGGTCTCTGTACACACGACTACTGGCTGTGACGGGAGGGGACCAGGAGTGTTTACAGAGATGGTCTGGTGAACAGTATGTTCGTGGAATTGTTGAATGATCCCTAACAACCTTGTAATTGATAAGCAGTCTTAAAATACTGTTAGACAGCTACTGAATATCTTTTTATGTCATTATTATGAAAGCCCTGAGTAAGCAACTGCAGGTTACAAAGGGACGTCCAGAAGCAGAACGTATTTCCAAATAAAGCCCTCTGTAGACACCTCACACGGACAGATTTACCATACACGCTGATGCTGATGTACAGACCATGCCACATCACAGAGAGCATCTGATGTCAGGCCCTCTACGACCAATCACATCAGTTAAGCTCACAGAATGATAGCTTAAAATATACTTTACTTACAAATTCTAAATCTAAAAATGTAAAAAAGGTTGGTCGTCTACCTTAAAAAAAAAACAAAAACACACACACACACACAAAACATCAGAATAGGAAGCTGAAGAGTTGTAAAACCCAGGACTAAAACCAGAAGCAACTGATTTTAATCAATGATTCAGAAATGCACCATTAAGTAACCAACTGCTTGTGGGATGTAGTCGTTTAAATAGAAAAAACCATAAAAATAATTTTCTTTCTGAAAGTCGCCTCACATCACCTTATATTGTTCGTGACCATCTGACTCACTGCTTAAATGACGTTTCTTCACATACATGACTTTCATCATTAGACTAAGTCTCTTTAATACGATGCCTCTTACTTAAGAAATACTGGTTCCTACCATGCATTTTTCTTAGTTAAAAGCACTGTTGCGAAATGTAAAGTTGAAAGCACTAACTTTTGGGACATCTACATATGTCCAATTAAGAGTCAAAAAGAGAAGCCCAAATACTTTCCCAGCAGCGCTCAACGGAGGAGAGGGCATTTGCTGCACATGGTGCTACCTGCTTCCCAGCTACGTGTGGGAATGGAGGGTCTTTAGAGAAGCTCCCGAAGTCCAAGAGAGGAACAGAACCCGCACTTACTGACACCTCACCCTGGGCTAGGTCTGTAGTGGGTGCCCCGCATACATATTTGGGGATGCTGCAGCAGGGCTGGGGTGGAATAGCTAAGACGGGGCATGGATTTGGTGCTCGGATCTGGTGCTCGGAGGGGGCTCTGCAGGCAATCCTTCATAAGAGAAAACAGGGGAGGGAAGCAATGAGGCTGAATTCTGGAGTTCAGATACCCCTTTGTGTGCAAACTGACATTTGAGGAAGCTTTATGTTCAGAATGACATGCAAAGAATGATGACAAGGTGCCCCAAGCCACCACTTACACATCCTAATGAACACTGCCTTTCCAAGTCCAGTCCGTGGGGACGGAGATGTTCCACATCCTGAGAGCCCTGCTTCCAGAACCCCTACCGGGCCGAATCAAGAGCTGACGAGAGAACCATCTCCACCTCAGAGTCATAAGTTGGTTTTGTCCCCAAAAGGTATCCCTCTCACTTAACATTTTTCATCAGGATTAGCTATAACGAATCAAATTTACTTTCAAAGGACAAAAAACTTGCCATCGCTGAAAGGATTTTGTTCCACTGGACAACTACACGTCGATCCCTCCTACATGTAAAGTCTGGCTTCTCCTGTGGGAAGAAGTGCGCATATGATAAAATTTATGTCTTTGCAAGCACTTTGTAAGGATTATCCAAATGTTACTTATTAGCTTCTACTAATTCCTAGAAGACAAATTAACCTTTTTCTTCCAGATCTCTCTAAAGGTTACTCTAAAAAAGGACTCCTAAAAATGTTTCGAGGAACGAAAGCAAGGGGATTCCTCTGTCCACAGGCAGACTAGTGTTTTCATCTCCTCTCACTGTCTGGGGGGAAGAACGCTGAGATGTTCCAGAAACCGTGGAGGATCATGCAGAAAAGGTCTTAACTATCTTTTCTCTTTGTTCCCATCTTAGGCGATACTGCAGATTAGTACTTGAACTAGAAGCTAATGCCATAGCTCCAGGAGGAAGCTCTGACTGTGCCAAACTTCAGGCCAAGTTGAATTTATCACCTAGTATATCACCTAATCTAAGCTGTTATTTAGGACCCTCCAAGCTTTATACATCTCAGGCAAACTGAACACACTCCAGCGAGGAATATACCTATCAAAAACCTTTCTATAGGGGTAGGAAAAGAGGGAGTACAAAATATAACCTATTCAAGTTATTGAAGCTACCCTGATCTGGGTTCCCAAGGATCCTAGATAATACTAAACTCTTCTTCCCCAGAAAACGGAAGTCTATAAACCAAGGCAGTACCTAAATACATGTGAAAGGATGATGCTGAGCAGCTTGCTTTCTGTGTGTACCGGGAGCCTCGGTGGCCAATCTGCGGTGGTTTTGTGTGCCTGCCCCTTTTCTAAGAGCCCACAGAGTTTACTTGAGGTGATGGGGGGGCAGCAGCAGTTGCTCAGGATGGACACTTATAGTCTCCTGGGGACATCCTCTCCCAACAGCATAATGCCTAAAGTGTCCTCATTCAAGGTTCAAGCAAAGACTGGCTGTTTTTTTTCTTTTTTTCCTTTTAGAAGGCTAGGTCAAGGACAGGAAGTCTAAGTTATCCTCTAGTTCTGCCATCATACTCACACTAACCAGAGGATATCCACACTAACTACTCGTGGGAGTGGGGGGAAATGACATACCCCCATCAGCAGTTGTCAACAGCAAGTGCTAAAATACAAAAGAATCAATATTATTTTAGCACTGTTTTCCCCAGCCTTAAAACATTCATTTTTCTAAGTTTAAGCATTTTCCAAAGGTCCTTAGTAAGTGGAGTACCTGTTTCATTAACCTGAGCTAAGTGAATGCCAATTTGTTTAAGGACAAACAAAAGACAAAATCAAAACCCCTCTCTATGTCAGTCTCTGCCTAAAGAGTGGGTTCTCTTTGCCCTAGGAAAAGTATCATCTTAGGGGCTGCTCAGGTAGCATTCACCTGCGTCCTTTGAAGGAACTCACGTTCTACTCTGGGGCACTACCTCCTGCTGGAACTTTTCCTCTAGCTACTAGAAGGAAGCAGCCCCCGGTGGGGAAGCCACCATGACTTCCCACCCATGCCCACTCTTGGCACCTTGGCCTACTAGAGATTCCTGGTATCACACACTTTTCAGGAGAATGCCTACCCAGGGTTGCTGGATCCAAGTTTAAATCCCACCTTTAAATCTGGACACAGTCCCAAAGCTTTTGAGATTGATGAGCAACTGTCTTAGGCTTGCTGTGCGCTACTGGCGGCTATACCAGGATTGATCGTTTTGCACATTCGGAACTGTGGTCTCCGAATGTGATGCCGAAGCCTGCTAGCTGGGCGCTGAGACCAGTTCAATCAAGAAAACTGTGAGCAAACTTGCTCCATTTCTCGCTCTCCCTTTAACTATTGTATTTCAATGGAAATACAATTTCCATTTTGGGGGGAAAAAAGTGACCTATCATTTAGTTCATGTGGAAGATGGGGAGTCCTGTGAACTAGAATTTAAACTAGAATTTAATCTTGGGGTTCTTCAACCCTGGGTGCAAAAGAATCACTATATTTTATTCAAATGCAGATTCCTAAGTCCCACCCCCGCTACTCTGGTCCTTCAGGTGGGGGTAAAGCCTGGAAATTTGCTTTCTTTTTTTTTTAATTTTTAAATTTTTTTATAAACATATAATGGGGAATTTGCTTTTTGAAGAAGCACTCCATGTGATAATGATGCAGAGGTGGTCCAGATCACACTCTGGAGTGACCCGCATCCCTCAACTTCCCAACCTTACTTCTGAAATGGACAATAAGCTTGGATGTCAGTTTCACTGTAATGTCCAAGTCAGATGATGCCTGGGAAATCACGCTGGCAAAGCACTGAATAGGGGTCATCTCGGGTGACAAGCTGCGTCACTGCCATGCTGTCCTCCACCGTGGGGTTGGGTATAGGAGCTGCAGTCTCCCCTCAGATAAATAGGGATGGCGCTCCTTGTGTCTTCCTCCTCCCATATGGACAGGCCCACACCAGTGCCGCGAACACCTGGACGACACAGGCTCTTCTTGCTGACAGAACCATGAAGAAGAGGATTCTCTGAATGTCTAGGAATACCAGACTCCACATTTCAATAGCTTCCACAAAGTGACTTAGCTTCCCCCCAGTTTTTAGTCTAAGTTGACTGAAGCACTGGCTATGTGTTGTAGTCCTTGATACAGTATTTGCTCATTTTCAGCTTGGGTTTGGGAGGCCCATTAGAACTAAAGGGTAAAAATAAAACACAATACCAACAAATTAATTTGTTAAATCTGCTCTTACACTTGCTGTTCAAGTCTAATATAACAGCTATGATTTGGTTTCCAGGAGGCCCTTTGAACTGAAATATATAGCACCTTGATTTTTAAACACACAAAAGACATATGCATTTAAAAAAATTATATATAAAAGCACTAGGCTTTGCCTCCTTCTCTCCATCCCGAGGAAGGGGTTGGAGAGAGCTGAAGCTGCTGCTGGAAATTAAGCAGGGCAACAAAACACTTTAGCAGACTTTATTCCCTGAAGTTAGGAGGCGGCGCGGTCCTGCAGACGTCATACCACCTCGTCAGACTCCAGTCCGTGGACCTCGTATAAAGTGTCCAGAATCGCCAGCTGCTTTTCCATGGCGGGGAGGTAGAGGCTGAGGTCCCTCTGCATCCCAACACTGAAGGCTGCTTTCTGGTGGTCGCCTTCCTTTATGGTTAATGCGGCGACAAAGTCTTCATAGGATGGAGCTGCCCTCAGAGCTAACTGCAAAAGAGCTGCCCATGAGAATCTCGCTGCATGGCTCTCGCTATCGCCCAAGTGCACACATGCACACACACTCACACGTACACAGAGAGAGCACAGCAAGAGGAAAACAGCAGGAATACACCCTTCCAATCCATGCATATTTCAAACACCAACACAACCGATTCTAAGGCCGGAAGAAGCAAGCGCATACTTGGGCCATCCTGGGGATGAGCGACGCCAACAAATCAGGGAACGCTGAGAGAAAGAAGAGTTTGAGAAAAGCCCCCTCCTCATGCATGGTGTGATCCAGACTATTCTCTTTGCGTCCTCAGAATCCACCTGCATACATGTTGCTCCCGCAGTCGTGTTCCCACGTGGCCAGGCTTCCTGGGCATCTCATTTGTGTCCCTCCTCCAGATAGGCTTCTTTGCCTATCTCTCTTTCTCCCTGCATGGATAATATTTCCTCTGCACCCTTGAATATCTTCTAAAACGGAAGGGAGCTCACATTTGTTGTTTGCCAGTGCACCGATGCTGTGGCATATTTGGCCCCAGTTAATGTGTATAAGGACCCTGTGCAGCTGATATCCCCCTTTTACAGATGAACATTATACAGCTAATGACTGTCAGGACCAGGATCTGAACTTAGGAGCGACTCTGTGTTTTTCCACCACGTTGCCACACCAACCCACTTCCCTGATGGAACGGCTCCTAGACTCTGGATAGCTCTCTTCCCTTTGTAGGCCAGCTCTCCCCTAAGCCTGCCAAAATCTGCTGTCTGGGATCCACCGGACTGGCGCTGCTGACAGTGCTGGAGACTATGGAATCTTGAATTAATTACTCCACACTCTTTCTTAAGCTTCCTTATTCTTTAAAAGTCTTTGAGAATCGAGCCACACCCCCTTTTTGCAGCTGGAGAGTGCCTGGCATGATCTGGCAGTGGTCAAAGCACAGGCTTGGATGAAGGAGACCTGGACTTGAATCCCAAACTTTTCCCATGTTAGCCTGAGAAATTTAAACAAGCTCCTTAACCTCTTAAAACCTCCATTTCCTCATCTGTAGAAAAGGGTTGGTATCAATTTTCTTATTTGAAAGATTAATGGAATATGTATCACATATTCAGCCCACTTTATGACATGTACCAAATACTCAAATAATGGTAGAAGTACATGGGAGAGAGCAGAGAATGAAAGGAAGGCGATTATGTAAAGAATAATATGACAAAATTTCCTAGAACTGAAGGATATCAGTCTTCAGATTTAAAGACCTACCCAGTGCTCAGCAAAATGAATGATAAAGACTAAAAGGAGAATATCATGAAATTTTAGAATATAGGGACAAAGATCCTGGAAGCAGCCAGAAGGGGATTTGGGGGCAGTTTATATACAATGGAACAGGAACTAGAATGTCATTAGAGTCTACGGTAGCAACAGTAGAAGCTAAAGGACAACAGAGGAATGCCTTCAAAATTGAAGGAAAATTATTATTAACCTAGAATTCTATACAAACCAAAGCATCACTCTAGAAAAGTGCAGAATAAAGACATTTTAAGGTATGTAAGAACTCAGAAGTTTAGCTCCCTTGTACCACTTCTAGGAAGCAACTAGAAGACACAACTAAAACAAGGGAGAGGATCAAGAAATAGGAAAGTAACAGAACCTGGGAAGTTAGTGTGAGATAGAGATTCAGCACAGGAAAGCTTGTAAAGGAGAGTTTAATGCATAGCAGTACAACAGGCCTGAAGAGCTAATTAAGATTGGCATTGAGTTTAGAAAGTTCTGGAAGGGAAGTCTTCAAGAAAAAAAAAAAAGCAACACAGATAACATTATACATCTATGGGTTCCGAATGATGGTGATTTGAGAGATTTGATAATGCAGGGGAAAATACAAAACCTGTATAGGAAAAAAAGACCCATAGAATTTTGGCTCATCTTCATCATGTTAACTTGTGATATAATTACATTGGGAAGGTAGAGCCAGGGGAAGGGAGATAGTGATAGTGAGGTCAAAGAAAGCTAAATTCTAATAATAACAGAAAGTCAATCTTAATGACTAAAATGGGTAAGGCCAAAAAGAACAGCAAACATTGTTAGGATTTTGGAGGTACTGGAGAAACAGTCACAGTAGTTGAAAGTGGCAGCCTCGTTGGAGTGAATCTGGGAAGGTATGGACAGAAGGTAGGGACGGCTATTTTTTGTTAAAACCTTTTTGAACTTTTTGATTAAAAAAACAAATCAAGCTCTCTGCACATGTATTTAGGTACAATATAATCTGTGAAAACTTTTCTCAAAAAGTATTTCTCAAAGGTTCCTAGGGGTCTGTGATGCAGCCAAGCCTACTTGGGAACCAGTGATTGAACTCAACTGAGGAGGAAACCAAAAAGGTCAAACGACAAATGGTTAGGACTCATGCCAGAGTTAGAGCCTGGCCTGGGCTTCCATCCTGTGCACTGCAACTGTCCTGTGAATTACAACGGCCTGAAGATAAAAGTTCACTTTTTGGCTGGTAAATGACTCAAATTCCTGGAGTGAAAAAGATGTTTCCCTGAGCAACTGAAAGCAGTTAATGACTCTGCCCCCTGCTGATCACTTAGCACACTGGGAAACAGTACACTTTCTACAGTAGGAATGGCTTGCAGAATAACAGGAGAGGGGCTGGAAGGGCCAATCTAGCTCTTCTATGAATATGGCTGTTGGCAAATGCTCAACCTAATCTATTTTCTTAGAAACCAGCAACTATTAAAAATTATTGGCAATAATATCAAGAGCCTTCAGAATGTTCTTCCTTTTTAACTTTCGGTTAAAGTTTCTTTGTCTATGACAGGGTAAGTAAGAGAACACACTTTGCAACTATGAGATTACTAATCGTACATAAAGCACTTAAAACACAGCTGGTGCATGGTAAGTGCTCAAAATTCTAAGTTCTAATAGTTCTTGGTATTAGACATAACAATTCCACTTCTAGGAACCTATTTTTAGGAAATAAAGAGTTTTAGTAAAAAATGCATGTAAATGAATGCTGTTGTATTTGTAACAACAGACTTGGAAACAGCTTAAACTTCTAGCACAGAGGCCTGGCAAATAAATCATGGTACCTCCATACTAGGGAAATATTATCCAGTCACTAAAAATAATGATTTTCCAAGACGTTATGGCATTTAAAAATGGCCCATGATAGAATCTTTAAGTGGGGGGAAAATAATACAAAATTGTACTACGAGGTAAATATAAAAAAAGTACATACACATACAGAGTATGCAAAATAATTTTACAAATGTAACATATAGGTATAAAAATATAAACACCTATAAAGAGATATATATTTAGATAAATATATAAAATTAAATAGAACAATATTAAAAGAATATGTCAATATATATAAAAATAAAAGCTAAGAAGGCAAAACACAAAAATGTTTAAAATGGTTATTATGGAGTGGTGAGACTATGGACATTTTAATTTTTTCTTTTATTCGTCCATGATTTCTATATTTTTTAAATGAGTCTAGATTATTATATACTGGGGAAAATGCTATGAATTGAAAAGTCCTCTTAGAGACTCTTGGTTATGTTGAATATTCTGCTACACTTGCATTCTTGTAGGCAACATCTCTTGGATCATTACTATTTGAGGATTAAACTCTGACTTCTAGACCACAACAACAGCTACAACACCACATTTAAGTTTCTTGTGAATAGGGCCAGCCAAGTGGCAGCTCTGGTGAGGATTCTGACTGGCGCACGGAAGGCAAGCGTGACACTCCGCAGCTTCTGCGCTGGCTCTGGCTGAGTGAGCGCCGGGGTGTGGAGCTAGTCATTGCCACGCCCTCAAAACACATCTCAGGTCACTACAACTTACTTCTTCCACTGTCAATTCTTCACCCGTTCTTTACCTATCCCCTAATAAATCATAACCTAAACAGTTCTCACTGCAGGCAAATAATGTCTCTTATCCTTTAAATTAGTGAAAGACATGTGCAAGGTTATTTCTACCTTATGACCGGCCACGGAACACTCACCTTGGGCGGTGTTTGCTAGTGTCCGCTACACAAGGCTCTACCTTTTCACAGCTGTACCTAAGGCTGACCTCTCCTGAGATGCTGGGAGAATCACAGAGCATTACTGCTGGCATAAAGGCGCCCTCTACGCCTGGTAAAAAAAGCAGGCTAACTGTTTTGTGCAGGGGATACTGATGCCCAGGTGTGTGTCTTCTTAGGTCAACATGCTGGGAAGGAAGGAGGAGCGGGGTAACAGGAGCCAAAACAGGTGGAAGACAAACACATTCAACAATGAAACAAACAAACAAACAAAAAACTGAGTAAGAAGAGGTTTCGAAGAAGCCCTGGCTGCTGGCATGCCCAGTTGAGTTAATATTCAAAACCAAAATTTGACTAAATGGAAGACAAAATCAATTTAAAACCCGAGAATTAACAGGACCAAATACAACGGGAAGCAGAGGGAGCTATGAGCTTGAAGGCACCACACGGGCCTCCCATCACTGCAGAATTTTCGGCAGCTTCCTGCTTATCTCTGCACTGATCAGAGAGGCAAACATAATCTTCGAAAGTCACAGGAGCTGGCCAGGGAAAAGCTTGCTTGCTAACAGTCTTTTCCAGTCTAAACATTTTTTATTGCCAACATTTCCATACAACAAAGACCTTCAGACTTAAATAGGCAACACTGTGTTCTTATTCTTGAAAACAAAGCAAAAGAAACGCCATGCACACGAAACAAACAAAACATCTTGCTGGGACCATCAGAACACTGGAAGGCAGGAGGATTACTTACCGCAAAAACTCCTCGAACCACCCAGCCGTGGTGTTGCCGTAATGTTTTACCATATGCGTTATCTTGAAAAGAAGAAAAACTCCATGAGCCCCGATTTCACCAGAATCTGATGTGCTATTTGTAGCACCTCCTTCCTCAAGTACATGGTAGCATGATCCTACTGGTACTACGAGCTGACGAGAAAAGTCTAATTAATAGATTATGTCCCCCCATTTTTTTTTTTTAAAGAAAAACAGACAATTCCACTCTTACCTTGTGTAAATGTATCTGTACTTCAGTTTATTACCACAGTGGGAAAAATTCCCTCCATATAAAAAAATGAGGGAAGAAATTTGGAGAAAAATACACTATAAGAATATAAAAATGCAGGTCTCTAAATGTCCATCCCTTAGCTGTCCTCTTGGTTTTCTTCTTTGTAACCTGATCTGAGTCTCTTCAATTCTAACATCCTATTCCAGGATGTCAAATGCTTGTCTTAGATGTCCCTGTGACCCTGGATATACAGTATTAAACCAAGAAACCTTTAAAACTACTGTCGAAAGAACAGCTTAAAGTTACTAAGCTAGTTGTAAAGTACTTGGTGTGACCTATTAATGTAACTCATTCATATTCTAGACTTTAAAGATAAAAACATATAATTTTTGTTCCAATGTGTTTTAAAATGAGATTCAAAAACTGGCATATAGTAATTTTAATTACAAAAAAAAAATCTCAAGAACAAAATAACTGCATTTTATGCAAGGGATGTGTTCCTAAAGACTTTGAATAACACATGCAAAATTCAAAACCAATTTTTCCATAGGAAGAAATGCATTTTCTGGAGGCACAGATCTATATCACCACAGTGTACTTGTATCAATGCTCCATTTCATTTCTTTTCTTTTCTTTTTTTTTTTTTTAAGATTAGCACAAGCAGGCAGAGTGGCAGGCAGAGGCAGAGAGAGAGAGAAGCAGACTCCCTGCTGGACAAGGAGCCCGATGTGGGACTCGATCGATCCCAGGACATCCAGATCATGACCCAAGCGGAAGGCAGCAGCTTAACCAACTGAGCCACCCAGGTGTCCCAATGCTCCATTTCATTTCTAAGTGGCACCTCCAGTGTTTACAGAGTGCTCATTCCTAAGTAATAACATAGGATATCACAGGGGTCATCTAACCTTCTTCATGCTTTATCACCTCTAAACTTTATTCCGGGGGTGCCTGGGTGGCTCAGTCGGTTAAGCATCTGCCTTTGGCTCACGTCATGATCTCAGGGTCCTGGGATTGAACCCCGTGTTGGGTTCCCTGCTCAGTGGAAAGCCTTCTTCCCCCTCTCCATTTGCCTGCTTCCCCTGCTTATGTTCTCCCCCTGCCCTGTCAAAAAAATAATCTTTAAAAAAAAAAAAATTTATTCCGAACAAGATTTTCATGTCCTAGTTTTAGCACCAGTACAAGTGCCGCCACCATTCAATCAATGCTTAAGTGACATTATAATAGGATATGGAAATATTTCATATGATCACAAGAGCAGATGTTAAGATAATGGAAAAACAGACACCAAACCACAGCCACAAGTTTATGCAGTTAACAACAGTGAGGCTGACAGAATACTGCCGAAGGATGTCAGGTATCTGCATTTTACTGGCCTTGTGGCTGCAGCTTGAACACACTTTACAATTTACTCAAGCCCTCTAGCTTTTCTTATTCCCTCTAGCTAATTCTTGTTAAACTTTTCTTTTTAAAATTTGGATGAGGCTTTATTAATACTTTTAGCTTACCCCACTATCAATTGTACATAATTCAACTTTGCACAAAATATAATCTGTATTTTGTATAAAAGAAGACTACACATTTGAAATATAACAGATTTCTTTCGTTATCTAAGGTTTTAGGAATAGATGGAGATGCCAGCATCCAATAAGTTCAAGTATGGAGAAGACTCTTACAGACAGCCTGAAGGAGAGTTCAATTTCATTTTTTCTTAGGACAAAGCTCAAGGTTCAATTTCATATTTTCTTAGGAGAACAGTCTGAATAGACTTAGGGTGTGCTCATAATGTAAGTCCTCTAATGTTAAAATTTATCTGGTTGTCTAAGGGGAAAGATGGTATTAGGGACACTTAGGTGGTATAAGACCTTAGTGAAGAAAGGGTTGCTGGCCCACTAAGTGTACAGTGCAGATGGGCAGAAAATAGTAAGCACAGCCTTTGAGGTAAATCAGGAAGATGATCAGCTTTCCACCCATCCTTTCCAAGAAGCCATTTGGGCTGGCAACACACTGTACAGGTCATGGGTGCTCACTCATGAAGTGAGCCACAGAGATAAGATAGTGGGAATACTTTGTATTTCTTGTGATCTTAATCCAGGTGAAGTATTAAATGACATTTTAAATAAATAGATGGAATTCAATGACCTTAAAATCTGCTGGCGGACCTTCATGATGGAATGAGGGTCTATCACACACCCCATACTGTGCAAGGCAGGGGAGACCCTTGAGTGATTTAAAATCAGTCAGTCCACTGCCCTCAGGAAGCTCCTGGGCTTATAAGAGCCAGCCACTTAACAAAGTGGCGTTCTGTAAATGGATAACTGCTAGAGTAACAATGTGTATACAGTGCTTTCTGCAGGAATAAAACGACAGAAACGAACCTAGCTTGAAGACATGCGGACAAAGAAGTCTCAAAGGCTGGGTAGGGCAGGGAGAAGGGTGGTGGCTGGGGCTACAGCCAGCAAGCACCAAGGAGCTGGGAGAGACGGGGGCATGCAGAGCAATGGGGAGTAGCTCACTGGGGCTGGGGCCAAGTGGTGAGGACCTTCATATGCCATGCCAAGGATTCTGAAATCCCTTCTGGAGACCCAGTGATATTTCTAAAAAATATAACACTTAACTGTTTTTTTCCTAATTTCACAAGTAATGCATGCTCATTGTTCAAAGTAAGGAAAACACAAAAAGGAGGGAACTAAAGAAACCTATAATCATGCCTCCTAGAGATAGCCACAGTAGGCATTCTGGGGTTATATTCTCTTAGTCTTTTTTCCTACACAGACTGTATCATGATCTAGCAGTCACGATCATTCTGACTGGGAACTGTGGTAGAAGTTCGCTATGCAGCAAATGCAGCCTTCTGGGTTCCTCAGTCCTCAGCTCCAAAGCATTCCTGGCTGGACACTCTGCCTCTTTACAAAGGCTCTGGATCCAGTGCTATTCCAGCCGCAGGACTCTACACTTTTCCTACACGTTGCTCTTTAAATTCACCTTTCAAAAAAGCCCAGAAACCCTTCTCTATGCCACCTTTTTTGGGAGAGCAGGAAAATGAAGGTGCTGTGAGTCTCAATAAGGCAGGCAGTCTGGTCTATGGAAGGGAAAATGTTTGTACAGCAGCATGATCTGTGTCTTCCTGCCTGACCCTCCCAGAGGAAGCAGCCATTCCTTGCTGGGCCTGCACCTTGTCAGGGAAGAGTTTTGCCACGGTACAAAATGTGGGCCAACAAGTCTAACAGAAGAGGGAATCATTCAAGAGAATTTGCACTGGGTCCGACCCAGGTCCAGGAAGACCCCTCTTAATATTTAAAACCAACAAATGAGAGAAAACTCCTTAAAAACAAAAACAAAAACAAAAACACAAAAAAAACGCAATTTGCCAGAAGTCCTTAGCTGACTCCTACAGCTTCAAATATCCCTGCCACATGAGGCTGCATTAAAATAAAATGAAGTCTAAGTGTGACCTATTTTAGTTACCTAGAGAAGATTAGATAATGAAATATATAAATCTTCACTGTAATATCCATTCTTACCATAATGCATGTTCTATAATCTGGAAGTATTTTTGGCCTCTGAAAGACATAAATGATTCCCTTCTCCCAGATCTTTGAGATGTGTCAGTTCCTTAGAGACTGAATCGAAATTTCTGAGTAGGAAGCTTGACAATCACCCTGCTCAATTCTCTTCCTTTTATAAAAGTAGAAACAGAAGACCCCGAGAGATGGTGACTTGGCTAAGGTCACAAAGCTAAAAACAATGAGAACCTGGGGTATTCTTTTCACATTAAACCATTCTAAAAAACTAATATTTACTCTTTGTGAGACAAAATAACAAAAAGGAAAAATGTCCCTTTTCCAGCAAGAATTAGAACCTTATTCTGTTAATGGAAACAACAGAAATGTGATTTCTTTATTGGTAACTCAGAAATGTGTTGACTGAGGTATATATGTATGTATGTATGTATGTATGTATAAAAAAATTCTATTTTTAAGTAATCTCTACACCCAATGTGGGGCTAGAACCTACAACCCTGAGATCAAGAGTCACCTGCTCCACTGACTGAGCCAGCCAGGTGCCCCAGATATTTGCTGAGGTAGTTAGGGATTGATTATGCCTAAACCTGTTACAGTAAGTGAGAGAGAACAACTTTTCCATTACTGTTGATAGATAACTGTTCTCTCCAGGAACTGTATATATGACAGTGTTTCTCTATTGTCAATCTGTAATTGGTAAGAATCTGTCAAGTCACTTCAGGTTGTAGAGAAGACAAAGGAGAGATACAAATCTAAAAGAGAACTTAGGAAGTAGGTAAGCAAAGCAGGGAAAGGTGGAATCAGTCATTCACTGAGTTTATGAGATGATAATCACCTCAGCTCTTAATAAGCTATGCAGTCAGTCCTTGGCAAGAATTAGGAACCAGGAGAGGTTTGAAAGTGAATAAATATGAAAAATAATACTGGGTGAAAAATAATGTATATAATTACACCAAGTATTTAAAAGTTTAAAGTATGTAGTACACTCCTAGATGCTATTTGTAGGTACATAAATGTATAGTAAAAGTATAAAAACGTGTATTATATAATAAAAAGCAAATTCAGGGTGAAGATCTTCTCTAGAGAATGGAAGGAGTAACGGGGTTAAGGGTGGTACATGGGTACAGTATTGAACTGTTTTACATATTTGGTCAAGTGGTAGATATTTGTTCAATGTGTGAAATATTTGTAATAAAACAACCAAAAAATCAACAACAACAACAAAAAACTGAGCTAGCTAGGAAAGTACTGAATTCTTTAATAGTGACTAAGCTTCAGGTAAAATGAATTTTACGAAGAAAAGCCAAATCAATAAATCAATAACCAATGGACAGAAGTGAAGCAAGTACCCAGAGATGCCCTTTGCTAACTTTAGGCATTATCAAGATAAAAACATGTATTAGAAACCAAGTCTACCATTCAAGAAAGACACATGTTGTGAATAGTTTAGGAGAGGGACTGACTTGATTCCTCTTCCACAGTATTTTCAGAATAACTAGACAAGTTATGATTTGTTTGTAAATATCAGGTCATGAGTTCTGACTTTAGCTCTCTACACAGCCCTCTTTGCCTTGGAAAGCCTTTTATATTAAATACATTTAACTGAGCATCTTATGATAAATATTCCCATTTTGTGCTAGAGATCTTGGTTGGGTGAGTGTATGCTTACTGACACTGAGTAGAAAGTGCAGAGTGTGTAACACTAAGTACCGTGGTATATGAAAGGCCAGAGCAACTTTTCTGCCATCTGCTTACACAGAGGCTTTCCAAAAGTTCTTTCTGATGTGGCATCAGCTATAGGGTAGACCATTCAACATATCGGCCTTGTGGACCTAACTCTTCCCTCAGAATAAACTTTAGAGAATGCCATAGGACATTTAAGCATTCAGAGAAGCTCTTGACATGAGACCACCCAAAACAGTCCACTCTGACCATCATGATGGAAAATCCAAGTGATAGTTCAAATGCGAAAGGGGGCAGTACATAAGGCTTCTTTCCAGATGCTGGAAAAACTCATTCTAGGTCACAGAACTTCAGTAATACAATGAATAAACCTATACTCTCCAGAGAGTTAATAGATGTCAAGGTTTCCATTGTGTCATTTAGGATTTTTTTTAAAAAGATTTTATTTATTTATTTGACATAGATCACAAGTAGGTGGAGAGGCAGGAAGAGAGAGGAAGAAGCAGGCTCCTCGCTGAGCAGAGAGCCCAGTGAGGGGTTCAATCCCAGAACCCTGGGATCATGACCTAAGCCAAAGGTAGAGGCTTTAACCCACTGAACCACCCAGGCGCCCCTCATATAGGAATTTTTATTTAACACCTGTCATTTTCAAGGCCACTAAGATAATATAAGTTTTATGAACATTTACCTCAAAACCTTTCTTAAGCAGTATTTTTAAATTTGGGAGGGCTAGTCAAGTTTTATCCTTAATTTATCCCCATTATCTTGTTTCTAAGTTAGGAAAATTTTTGTCACTGGAGAACTAGCTAATTGTCATGAAAAGGAGGCAAAATGAACTGATGCTGTGGCACTAATCTCAGTGCTTTTATTCCAGTTTATTCATTAATCACTCAGAAGAATCCAAATTCCCAAATAATCAAAATGTAGCCTAGTGACAGGTTGGCTTCAACGTCCTTGCTCTATTGGCTGGGTGCCAAACCTTGACCTGGATTAAAATCACCTAAAACTTGCTAACATGGATGCTATGTCCCATCTCCAGGGAGTTTTTAGCCTCAGGTGCTGGGTGGGCCCTGGCAGCCTCTATTTCTAGTAAGCTTGCAGGTAACAACGGATGTTCTCCTTGGACCATTTTGAGAACCACTGTTCTTGAGATATAAGGAAGGTATCTATCCTCTCTAGACCTTAGTTTACTCACTGTCAAAAGGAGAATTTGGAAGATTAAATGAAATGTCACTCAAGAACCCAGTGTCATTGCTACACTGGGTGCTCTATAAATGGTAGTTGCTATTACAGTAACTCAAATTCAATTTTAGAACCTAAAACATGCAAGCTATTTGCCTTTATAAATATAGGTATAAACCCTTTCTTTTACCTACATTCCTAAACTCCCTCATTTTAGACAAGGTATCAGTTCTACTTATAAAAGCTATGACTTCAAAACGAGAAGAGAAGCTGTTGACCCAGAGAAATCTACATCGAGGAGCCTATGGGCTTTAAGTAGTTAATGTGTAAATATTTCTTATAAAGCTGTATTTGTTTGCACAGAGCTTGTTGTGTCCACAACTGGAGGGGAGGGTGGGTGGTTAGGAGAACTTTTCTCTACACTGAACAGCAGCAGGAAATTCGGGACCCCTACAAGCAAAACTATGATTTAAGTCATGAAAACCTCTAAAATAATCCTGAACATCAGGATGAAAATCTCAAGTTTACAGCCCCCGTTTCCCTCCCATTGAAAACAGTGCTGAAGGGGGAAGAGAGAGAAGGAAAAGCTGAGACTGACTGTGCTTATTGTGATTTCGAAGCAGCATTTCCCCTTCTAGTCTCCTCTCTTCAGAAGGGTCCAGACTCCAAATCAAGCAAAAAGAAGATGAGAAAAAAGACAGAATTAGGAGCAGAGCTACGGCAGAAAGGGGATATCCTTAATTTCCTCCCTACCTCCAGGGCTAAGCTTTCCTTTCTCACTTGTGTGTCCAGTAAGCAGCTGGTTCTCTCCCGCCTCCACTCCAGGGGCGGGTGAAGGATGTCAGCGCCGCAGCCAGCCTGGGCCCTCACGCAGACAGCCGTAACAGAGCGGAGCCCGCCAGGCACACTGCTGAGTCCCAGAGCTTCTGTATTGCCTGGGGGTAAAGGAGCCTTCCTCCCTGTGTGACATTTCTCTAAGAACTTAGTATGGAGAGAAATGTCTGGTTTGACCCCAGAGCTTTGTAAACTTCTCAATTCTGATTTGGGACCAATAAGCTCCATTTTCTGACCAGTTATCAACTTCTTATGTCAGGATGATGAAAATATAAACAAGAGAAGCTAACTTCTATTAAGTATTTATTATGTACCACTTTACTAATCTTTTTATGTGCATGAACCTATTTAATCTTTACAACAATGTTTTTAGGAAAACGGTATCATCATTCCCACTGTGTAGATGAGGAAACCAGAAACAGAAAGGGTAAGCAAGTTGCTTAAGGGCACAATGCTATCAATGGTGGAATCCAGAGAGCCCAAGATCTTAATCAGTCCACAAGTCATACAGTTCCATGATACTGATTAGGGGGCATGAATAGTTACAGTGGAAATACTTAGAGTACTGAAATCAGGACATGTGGGAAGAGTACAACAGACTGTCCTAGAAATTCAGGGATGTATGAGAAGTCCAAAAAATACACAGCCCAGGGATGGTATTGAAGACCTTTGGTGGGAGAAATGAGGACTTTTTTTTTTTTTAAGAGTCTATTTATTTGACAGAAAGAGAGATTCTGTGAGAGCATAATCAGGCAAGCAGGAGGAGCAGTAGCGGCAAGGAGAAGCAGATTCCTCACTGAGCAGAGTATGATGTGGGGCTCAGTCCCACTGAGCTGAAGGCAGACACTTAACCGACTGAGCTGCCCTGGGGCCTCAAAATGAAGAGTCTTGAGGCAGGGGGCTCAAAGTGACTCTGCTTCAGATCTTTTGTGGCCTTAGCATCTATTTTAATCTCTATGAATTTTGGATTCCTAACCTGCAAAAATGGACTGACATAAGGATTAAGTCGTCTAAATTCTTCATAAAGTGTTACAGAAAAAAGTTTTTATTGTTTCACAGCATACTGGCAAGTTTCTAGATAGGAAGGCCTAAAAAAGTCACATGGGGGCAGAATCCCTCAGGACTCATGGCTCAGAGGGAAGATTAACAGAAGGAACCAACAAAATGCTGCCGCGAATACTAGCTCCCTTTCCACAACAGAAGCATCTAATTCATTCATTTCATTATTTATAATCATGGCTATTTAGAGCTTGCCGATGTCCTTCTCTACATCACAATAATATAGGACTTCAAAGTAATATGGAATTTCAATACCCACTCCTTACCCCTCATGCCTCAAGGCCCATGCTGGGAGAATTTCTTCTGGATGAAGAGTGAGAATTCAGCCATTCCATCAAGAGGACTATGAGGATGTTCCCAAGCTAATGTTTTCCAAAACTGATCTGACAGATCCAGGTACCTACCCACACCAGTGTTTACTAAGCACCTTACAGGGTTTCAGTCCCTGCATTATAAGATGCTGGAGATACAGAATGACCTCTGACCAAGGCCTTCATCCTGGTCTCAGCTCTACAGCTACAAACATGAGGCATTTGAGGAGTACATGATGATGACAACCATGACCCCCCCTTTATCTGACTCCAGAGCAAATTCCTAGGGTTCCCCAAACCCTACCTGGTAAGGTCTCTAAAACTAGCTTCTCTTGGGACATTGATTTTGGAGAACTGCACTGTATCTGAAGATTAAT
Organism: Mustela erminea; assembly: GCF_009829155.1. NCBI lineage: Eukaryota > Metazoa > Chordata > Mammalia > Carnivora > Mustelidae > Mustela > Mustela erminea. The sequence continues at coordinate 46,036,370 of NC_045624.1, forward strand.
TTAGGAAGAGCTCACTTCTTAAAAATATTAGGCTTTCCTATTAAGAGATGGCTCTCCATTAATTTAGCTCTTCTTCAAGATATACTGATTTTTAATAAGTTAGATCTACATTAAGAGGTCACAATCTCATAAGATTTTTTTTTTTTAACAGAGCATATAAGAAACAAACAATAATAATAAAAAAGAAAAGAAACAAAATCCACCTCAGAGAAGCAGAAATTTCCCCTATACCCCGCCTCCTCCTCTAGGGGTCTCCATTCCACATTCTATTCAATGGAATCATCAAAATGTAAAGGATACTTACTCAAGGCTGTCTGGATATCCTTTTCTCCGTTTTTCACTTCTGTCAAAAATCCCTTCAAAAATTTGAGACCTCTAAAACAAAAAAGAGGAAGAAATATTTTCAAAGTTCACTTATATTGAATGGGAATAAAGAAATGGCAGATGTCAGTGTCCTCCTCAATATCTCGAATATAGCAGCAAACAGGTCAAGTCACATGGAATTCTTTTCTGACTTTCTTCCCTGTCATTTCCTTTTAGTTTACTCTACACCCTTCTCATCTGATCTACCTAAACAGTGGTTTCCAAAAAGTGGTCCTGGGACCAGTGGGAACTTGCTGGAAATGCTAGTTTTGGGGTCCCACTCCAGACTTACTGAGTCAGAAAGTCTGAGTCTGGAGTGGAGCAATCTGTATTCTTAAGAAAGCCCTTCAGGTGACTGGATGCTATCAAAGTTTGTGATCCACTGATTTAAAGAGAACCAGTCAATTCTATCATCCTTTAGGATTCCTATGTTACATATACTATTAATATTAACGGTGTTCATCAGAAGGGAGGAAAAGAAAGAGTTGGTGTTCTATTCATCAGGCCTTCTAGAAAAGGTTACTGGGTTGGATCCTCCACTCAGAAGTACTCTTTGTGTAACATAACACTTTTTGCTGGTAGCATTTCGACTGAGCTGGATTTCAACTGTGGCCCCATCCCAGCTGCCTCACCTCTTTAGCCACAAGAGGGCTTCTGTAGCTGAGTTCCTAACCTGGGCTACGTCAGCCTCCACTTCATGCAGCACTATCTTCTGGAGGGTGGTGAACTCTTCCTTGTTGGTTATGTACTTCTGATTTACTTTCTGCAGGAAAAGCAGGGAAACGATCTAAGTTAAAAATGCTAAAGCTATCAAGTAAACCAGTATAGTATTGAGACTGATAAGCTAGTCAAACAGGCTTTAAGAAATCAAAATGAATTAAGTCTCTATTATTTTTCCTTATGTTTCAAGGTAATGTGTTCTTGTTTGAGAATTTTTAGGAGGCTTAGGCTAGCATTAAAGTCTCAAAGCTTTAAAATACTGTTTTTAAAGCATTTTTTTCTGCCTAAGAACTTTTCTCACAGCTGACCTATACTTTTCATCTTGACTATAAAACTCAACAATCACAAGTGTTTCTGAATGAGGTCTCATGCACTACTCCCTCCAAATGTATGGTCTCCATAGAGACAGGCTAGTATATTCACCTTAATATTTCCAACAAGATCCATTTTAACAGGAGCAAACACCGTAGGGCCAAGTTTGTCTAGAAGAAAAGATTGAAAACATCTTTGAAAAAGCAATTTCCTTAAGTGGCAAATATATATATATATATATATATTTTAAAAGATTTATATATTTGTCAGAGAGAAAGCAAGCAAGCACAAGCAGGCAGAGTGGTAGGCAGAGGGAGAAGCAGGCTCCCTGCTGAGAAAGGAGTCTGATGCGGGACTCGATCCCAGGACCCTGGGATCATGACCCGAGCCTAGGGCAGCCGCTTAACCAACTGTGCTACCCAGGCGTCCCTAAGTGGCAAATATTTTTATAAAAACAAAAAATTTAGCATGTTTTTCTTCCCAAAACTTTTATTTTTTAATTTTTAAATCACTTTCCAAACATAAGCTTCAAAGACTTCTAAGATATGGTCATCACAAAATACTAGATTTCAAAGACTCAGTATCAAAAAAAGAATGCAAACTATTTCATTAATTGTTCCTTTATACTGATTATATATTGAAATTATATTCTGTATATATTAGATTATATAAAATGTATTATTGAAATTAGTTTTAAAAATAGTTTTATCTGCTTTGTTTTACTAGTTGATGGGCCTGCTAGAAAATTTAAATTCACATATGTTCAAAAATTTAAATTCATATATGTTCAAATATTTCTGTGGGACAAGAACAACTAAAAATATAGCAAAGTGGTATAGATAAAAAGCCAGAAGAGAAAAAATAATGGATTCTAAACAATACTTGATTGACTGGGGAAAAAAGGCAGGGGGAAGGTAGGAACAAATATAGGTAGCTAAAAACCTAAAACAGGAAATAAAATAGAATAAAAAATAATTGATTAAATGGCTAGAATTTAAGAAAAATAAAAAAGGAACAAAGAACAGATAGGACAAATAGAAAATAAATAGCAAGATGGTAGAAACAAATAGCAAGATAACAGATGTAAATTCATTCAAACAATGTAATTCACTATATACAAAAGTACAGGAAGAGGGTGGTGGGGTTATGGGCCTTGGGGAGGGTATGTGCTATGGTGAGTGTGGTGAAGTGTGTAATCCTGGCGATTCACAGACCTGTATGTACCCCTGGGGCTAGTAATACCTTATATGTTTATAAAAATTTTTTTTTAAAAAGTACAGGGGAAAAAACCCCACAATCTCAATAATGCTGAAAAATGCATTTCATGAAATTAACTCACTCATGATTATAAAAAACTACTCAAACACAAAAGTCAGCTCTATCTGTATGCTATCAACAAACAATTGGAAAAATAAATATTCTTTATATAGCATCAAGAGTCCTAAGATTTTAAAATGTATCCCTAACAAAAATTGTGCATGACCTCTGGTACGGGAAACAAAGGCAGAAGAAAAATTATTAAATATCCTTACTACCTAGATCCCACTGAAAGTCCTTACAACAGGCTGAATGACAGTCCTCTAGGGACTCATCAGCCTCAGCCTCCAAAAGGCAATCCTAGCCAAAATCTGCCCCCACCTCACCCCACCATCCCACCCCGCCCCAACAGGATCCTGTAAGTCTATTTTAACAAACAAAATTTCCTTTGGAAACTTCCTTTATCTCTAAGTCCCCAAGATCCATGTTAGCAGTCATTCCCCAAGCATATCCCACCAGTATATATCTGAAGGGTCTCATGGCTAAGGGTTTATTAGATGGTAATAAATGACATTTTCCCAAGAACAGCTAGCCCCCTCAAGGTTCCGGAAACCTTGCTGCCAAAATTCCTTTGAGATTTATGCTATCCCTAACCCCCTCCCAACTTGAAAGTATACAATGGGCCACTTTTCATGACCCCACTGCAGCTCTTTCTGCCTACAGGTTCTGTCCCTGTGCTTTAATAAAACCACCAAAGACATCTCAAGAATTCATTCTTGGGCATGGGCTTCAAACCCTAACATCTTTCCTATATCAATCTCTACACTAAAAACTATACAAAACACTGGAAATAAAGAAGACATAGGTAAATAGAGAGATACAGCATGCTTTAGGACTAGAAGACTCAAAATCGTTCAAGATGTAAACTTCCTCCTAATTGGTTTACCGATTCAATACAATCTTAATCAAAATCCCAATATTTTTAAAGTAGAAATTAGAAAGCTAAAAGTTATATGGACATGCAAAGGACCAACAACTGCCAAAATCTTGAAAAAGAACAACAAAATTTTAAGACTTACATTATCTGATTTCAAGCTTTTTTATAATGGCACAGTAAAACAATGTAAGTATTACCATGAAAAAAATAAGCAGACCACTGGGACAGGAAACAGTCCAGAAACAGACCCACACCTAAAAGATCCACTGATTTTCAACAAAGTGGCCAACATAATATAAAAGGGAATTTTTTTTTTTTTTTTAAGAAATGGTCTCTGAACAACCAGACAGCATAAGGGAAAAAAAAAAAACAAAACAAAACTCAAACCTTACCTCACACCATGTATTAAAAATTACTTCCAAGATGTATAAATGTAAACATAAAATCAAGACTAAAGGGAATAGAAAACACATGAGAATATCTTCATGACCTTGGGTGTAAACACAGATTTCTTAGGGCACCAAAAGTACTAACTATGAAAGAAAGAAAATAGATACATGGATTTCATGAAAATGAAAAGCTGCTCTTCAATGACATCAAGAAAAGAAAGTCATAGCTTGGGGAAAATATTCATAATGCATATGTCTACAATGGAATGCTTTTGAGAATATATAGTGAATGCTTACAACTCAATACAAAGAACACTAACCAACTTGAAAAAATGGGTTAAAAATTTGAAAAGACTTCACAATGAGGGAGACAGCAATGGCTGATAATTACATTAAGAAGTGTTCAACATCATTAGTCATTGAGAAAGTGTAGAGACCAAGGGCACCCCAAGGTGGGCCACTTGAACATGAAGATTATTTTGAGTTAACAGCAATCAAATCTCAGCAGATTCAGGAAAAATTCTTTACCTTCCCTTTGACTGCTTAAATTTACATTGGAAAGGAAAGCCTCTCCCAGGAAGAATGCAATTAACAGACTTCTCTTTACTTAATAAACTTATGTGCATAACTGGGCAGCCTTCGTTTTCCAACCATGTCCTCTTATCTTCCTAATGGTTTTCCTCCCCTTTGTACCTCCACCCTCAGGCCCCTAACCCTTTCCTTTGGGCAGGAAGTCATATAAGCCTCATGTTCCCTGTCTTTGTAATTTCATGTTTGTGTGGATTCTCCATATGTATGGAATTAAATTTGATTTTCTCCTGTTATTCTGTCTCATGTCAAAGTGATTCTTGGTCCAGCCAGAGGACCCTGAGACAGAGTAAATTTCTTCCTCCCCAACACAAGTTAAAACCGCAATGATACCACTAAACACTCAGAGGAATAGCCAGACCAAAAACCTCAATACCACCAAGTGTTAGCAAAGATGAGAAGCAACCAGAATATTCATACATTGCTGTTGGAACTGTATGACTGTGTAACCACTTTTTATAAAGTTAAACAGATGAACCCAATGAATTGGCAATTCTACTCCTAGGTACTTACTCAAGATATGAAAAAATATGCCGGCAGACACAAAAATAATCAGAGCAATTTCACTGGTAATAGCCCCAAATAAGAAGCTACCCAAATGTCCATCCATCAATAGAAGAATGAATAAACAAATTACACATTCATTTAATAGAATACTATTCTGCAATAAAAAGGAATGAACTACGGATACATGTAACAATAAGGATGAAAACATTACACTGAGAGAAAAACACAGATGAAAAAGAGTAGATAGTATGGTTATGATTCTCTTATATGGACTTTAGAAAATGCAAAACTAATCTATGGTGACAGAAATCAGTAAAATAGTTGCCTTGGGCTGGGTGATAGTCATGGGTTGACTGGCACAGGGAACATTCTGGTGTGATGGAAACATTTTATATCTTGATAGGGAAATGGATTACATGGGCGTACATGTGTTTATCAAACATTACTGAATCATAATACTTAAGTTCTACTTAAGTTATATCTCAATTTCAAAAAAATGAATTAAAAAAAGATGCATAGCTAAGTAGGTCATAAAACAAATTTGAACACATTAGTGATGCCTGGTTCTACTGACTCTATATTTCAACTTAAATTTATACATATAATTTTTAAATCTTTGAAAAAATGTTTTAACTGTATCATTATACTAATGGATTTGAAGGTCTGTTCTGCAACTACTTTTTTTTAAAAGTATAATTTCTCAAAAACAAAATTCCCTTTTTTCCTTATACTACTCTGTGGCCAATACTTAATCATTAGTAGGAATAAAAAGCAAATATGCAATAATGCTCAAAGCCAAACAGTTTTAACTACATATGGCTAGTGATATGGAGAGGTAGCCAAGAAGGGTCATTTCACTCTATATATAGTTCAGAATATTTCTGCTACAAAATAACAGCAGTGGGACAGATTCTACAGACTAATGAATTTAAGACAAATGCAGTAATCTTACCTAATACTGGAACCACAGCATAACATGACTCCAAGAATGCTTCTGTGGGAATGCCACTGTCTTCCAGAAGTTCGATGTCACTAAAGCTAAACAATTTGGTGATACAAAAGGAGAAAGATCGAAAATATAACATTAATACTCTCTGCAGTTCAGAGGTAGTCATGAAAACAGTTGCCCATCTGAAGAGCAAGTCGTTTGGCCTGATTTCAGTGATTGTTCTTCTAGTATATTATGGTCCAATAAAATCATTTTCCAGAGATAATCTACCAAAGCAAGCTCAGGATATAGTCTCACAATCCAATTCCTCACTGCTTCAGAAAGGTAAAGCAGATACTAACCTCTGTTCTGTTAAAGACTATGCCATCACCTGAAAGGAACACCACCCTGATTTTCTAGAAGGGAAGCTGGTATCCAATTGTCACTGATTTTAGAAAGTATCGAATACCTGGTATTCATGGTACTAAAAAAAGTTGGGATGATTTCTTGGCCTTCTTCCCAGTGGGATTCCGGAGAGCTACTGGAGGAGTTGGAAGCAGGCTGTGCTAAGCGGCTATCATGATTCGCCAGGCTGTCCTCTCCTTCTTCCTTCATGATCTCACCTTGGACTGCGCATAGAAAATACCTATTACTAAACTACTACTTATATATTACAAAATTAATATATATTCCTTGTTGAATATTTCTAAAACACAGAAAAGCTTACAGAAATAAAAATCGGTGAAATGCTACATACACACACAAACAAAATTGGGTTTAAATATATGTAGGTTTGTGTCCTGACTGTTTTCACTCAACAGTTTATCAGGAATATTCTCATTATCATTCAATACTTTTAAAATGTGATTTTAATGACCATATATATTGCATCAAGCTCATGTGGAGGGCACTTAGGTGGTTTCTAAAATTTTAGTGTTATACAGTCGATCCTCATTATCAGCATATTCTGTATTTGTGAATTTGCCTTCTCATAATATTTTATTTGTAATCCTAAAAATCAATGCTTGTGGCACGTTTACAGTCATTTCTAGACATGTGTAGATGGTGAACATTTGAGTTGCCTGACATACATGCTTCCAGCTAAGGTCAAACAAGGTAACAATCTGTCTTCTTGCTTGGTTCTTATACTATACACAACTGTGTTTATGTAGGGTGATGCTTTGTGCATTTTGTTATTGATTTTGCTGTTTACAGGTGCCTTCAAGTGTAGTGCTGTCTAATGTTTCTTTTTTTTTTTTTTTAAGATTTTATTTATTTGACAGAGAGAGACACGGAGAGAGGGAACATAAGCAGGAGGAGTGGGAGAGGAAGAAGCAGGCTTCCTGCTGAGCAGGGAACCCAATGTGGGGCTCAACCCCAGGACCCTGGGATCATGACCTGAGCCAAAGGCAGATGCTTAATGACTGAGCCACACAGGTACCCCATGTCTACTCTTTCTAAATGTAAGAAGGCTGTGATGTGCCTTATGGAGAAAATACATGTGTCAGGTATACTTCATTCAGGCACAAGTTATCAATGCTAATGAATCAACAGTACATATTAAATAAGGTGTACATATTAAATAAGGTGTCTTTAAACAGAAACACACATAAAACAAGTCTATATACTGATAAGTCGACCAAATTGTGAACAACAATTTGTAGGAACCAAACTCTGTTTTTCCCCTAGAAGCAATGGTTCAGTATTTGCTAATTCAGTGTCTGTAGTAACTTTATAGAACACAATCACGAATAATGAGAATCAATTGTAATGTCATAAAGAATATCCCTGTCCACAGATATTTGTCCTTAACTTGACTAGTTCCTGGAGACAAATTCCTAGAAGTAAGATTATTGGTCAAATAACAGTACTGTTTCCACAGAAATTCTCCTATCTTTATTATTTATTCAAGGGATAAGACTCCTTGCCTCAGATTAACAGCTATGAAATGCATCTTCTTTTCCCACAACTCATATGGAAAAAACAGGGTCTTTTATTTCAGGGGAGATGAGCAAGAAACTTGTTTAAAATTTTATTTTCAAAATATATATTAAACACTTAAACATAAATAAAAGCTTACTATGGTTGTCTTGGACTGATCTGAAGCTGGTTTTAGTGGTTAGAGTCAATGGAATTAGCAAATTTGAAAGGCTGGCATTTTCAACCACAAGCTATTATCTGAAATGTGGGACTCTGGCTTGATGGACAGAGAAGGCTGGGTGAAAACCTGATGGGTGGCTGGTGAATTCTGCCATCCTCTGGCCTCACTAGAAATCAGCAGAGCAACCTAAACTGACACACCTTTATACTCTGTTAAGTCTGACATCATAGTTTACGTTCAAAGGATCTTGAACTTAGAGTAGAAGGCCAGTGAAGCGCTCATATTTTCTACAAAGTCAGCACAGACAGCTGTTGCTCACTGCAGCCCACAGACATCACAGATAAGAACAGTGAGTGGGAAAAACCCTCCTCATTCTGCCTTTTCGACACTGGGTTGGATGGGATGGCACAACGTGGTCAAGTGAGCCGTGTTATCAAGCTAATGTCTGCCTTCGGATCTACTAGTATATTCTCTTGAGGCCAATCCCTGTCAAGTGTCACATCATGGATAAACAATCAAACTCCCAAGATCAATGGTTTGAGTTTAATCGCTTGCTTCAGACCTCACTTCTGTTTTTACCTGTTATATTATCATCTGTATTTTCTTCACTTGATATGCTGCAATCTATCTCTGCAGGTTTTAAATATAAGGAGCTTTTATTTTTCATTAGGATTTCTTCATCAGCATTTATTTCCATATGTAAAGATCCATTTTCACAACTGTTCAACTCCATTTGCCTGAAAATTTTTTATAAGGAGAAAAACCAAAAAGTCCAATTATTTCATCTTCCATAGACTGCCTACGTAGAGCTTACTCGGAGAAAGGCTGGAGGGGTTCACAAGCATCAACTCCTTCTAAGAGTGATTAAAAACCAGTATTGTTGCATCAGTCAAACCTCTCAGGCTTCTGCCTCCCAGACGTATCTGGCCCATCTCCCAACTGAGATTCTGCAATCAAAGAGCCATTCCTGGCTTCTCATGGACCCTCAGGTGACTCTGACTTCCTGCTCCCCACCAGCAACAGGAAAAAGTCATTGACAGCTCTTTAGTTTTCAATCAGCTTTCTATATGGATACATTTAACATTTTTCTCACTTTCCTCAGCTTCTCCCTGGGAAGTTTTTCTCTCTCTTTAGCTTTCATACTCACTAGCCACTCCTACGTGTTTGCCTACCAGTTAAGCCTCTAGAAGCTACATGCTGTGGTTAGGGGAGAATACGCCCCACCAAGTAAGTCTGACAGAAAAAGCCCAGGAGGACACAGGATACCTCCTGAGGATCTGTTGCTCTTCAGGGTTAACAGAAAAGGCTCTTTTAACATGCAAGTGGAACAGCTAATTCTGTTGAAGGAATAATCACAACATCTTCTAAGTGATTAGATCCAACCAAATTAGAACAAAAATATTTTCGCCTAATAAAAACAAAGGGAAAGGATCCAAGCTCTACGGTGACTCCAGGAAAAGCATTTTTTCCCTAAAGAAATTCCATATTTCAACTTACCAATTTAAAATGTAGGTGTTTATTAAGGAACTATCATGAGAAAAAAGTCTACAATTTTTTCTAGTAGAAATTCTTCTAGTAGAAATTTTTCTAGTAGAACAAAGTGAAAAACAAAGTTTTCTAGTAGAACAAAGTAAAAATGTTAACCAAACTAGAACAATCCTTATACTAAAGCAAACAATAACATACAAAGAGAGTTGAAACGTTAAACAGTAATTTGAAAGGACAAATATATGGAGTATGTCAAAATAAAGGAATGGTTATATAAAATACTAACTGAATATAGACCCCGAATAATAGGAACACAACTATGTAAATGTGTATTTTTTTCTAAAACTGAAGGAGCAATTAGAGGAAGAACTAGTTTAGATTTCGATATTAAGTTGTTGTTCTTTTTTAAACTGTAAGGCAACCTAACATTTTTATTTTTAAATAAAACAAGATAGTACTGTCTTTTCTGGATAAAAGCACATTGAAGTCGATGTCCGGCTCCTCCACAAAAGAAGAGGTCCCAACCCGCAGCACACTAGAGCGATTAAAAGTTACTACGGTGCTGGGCAGGCCCAACCATACCGGGGTGGTGGGGGCGGATGCAAACATCTTCCCAGGTAGTCTCTGCTGAGTGAAAGGCCTGCATTGCTTCAAGATCACCCCCAAGAGGGAAATCAGATACTGTTTCCTTCTGGTATTATCTCAAATGATGATCAAAATATATTTTTTTAAACAAACAATAAAAAATTATTTGTTTTTAGAAAGAAGAAAAACCAAAAGAGTTACTGTACCTTTCCAATGAGTTATGAATCGGTATAATAGGATGTTTCATCTTTAAAAGAAGCGAAAAAAAAAAAAAAAAAAAGAAAGCTTCGTGTTAAACTTCAACAGAGCATATTTAAAGTTTCATCATATATCAAAGTGGTAAATATGACCATAATATAACTGCCCGACTCAACAGGAACAATTTCTCCCAAAAGAAGGGAGTCATTAATCTCAACCAGTACTTCGTATTTTTTCCAATAAGTGTACCCACATTTCTAAGGAAAAGGAAGATGGCTCTTCTGAAGGATCTAATTGCTATAGCCAAACCCCTGCTGGTTGGCTTTCTCATAATTTTAGTTATATTCATTAAAGATGATGATGCATTGTCTCAAACACTAAAAGTATAAAGATAAACAGTATGGAGGTTCCTACCCTTAAGGTAATTTCAATAAGAATAACCCTAAAATAGGGGTAGGCGTAGAGGTGTTCCTAGGGAGGGGAAATTAAATACTGAAGGATGGGGAAGGGCTAACGAGGGGAAGATAAATGAGAACAGCATGCTTGGCACTGGGAAATGGTGTGAAGGTGTCAGGGGAGCTATATGCAGTTAGTATGTTAAGCCAGGTAATGACAGAGTAAGAGGCTGGGGGTCTGGAAGTTTTGACATTAACCTTTGGCAATGAAGGAGGCACTGAGAGGTTTAGGTAAAGTGGTCCAGTTTACACCTCATGAACAGAAATACCACTGGCTGCAGGGTTAGGCTGAAAGTAGCTAGGTAGAAGGTCACCACAAATCTTGGCAAGATTCACTGGACAAGGAGGATGAAAAGAGACTAGCTACATTGAAGGCAGGTTTAGGTGATAAAACTGCTACAAATTAATGGATATGGAGGACTGAGGGCAGAAATTTTTAAGTGGACATCAAGGGAAGGTCACTAAAAAATGTCTTTCTCAATCACCAAAGGGTGATGATTAACATGGTTCATTACATCACTTTTTTTTTTTTTTTTAAAGATTTTATTTATTTATTTGAGAGAGAGAGAGACAGTGAGAGAAAGCATGAGCGAGGAGAAGGACAGAGGGAGAAGCAGACCCCCTGAGGAGCTGGGAGCCCGATGCGGGACTCGATCCTGGGACTCCAGGATCATGACCTGAGCCGAAGGCAGTCGTCCAACCAACTGAGCCAACCAGGTGTCCCTCATTACATCACTTTTTAACTTCTAAGCTTTTCATTATGTCCTGTTGCTGCCAAGCTGAGCTGGCTTTACCTTGTTGGACTTGAGCACGGCCAGCTGTGGTGAACCTGGGGGAGTGCGATAGAGGAGCTCAGAGGTGAAGGCCGCGTTTGCTATCTGCATGCATTCTTCCAAAGTCTTCAGAAAAGTATTGCAGGTGGATTTCAGCAGAGTTCCCACATCGATTCCTTCCTATGGAACAAGAGAGAAAGACTCCTTTACCTTGCCAAAAAAGAAAGAGCCTGATGGCGGAATGTCTGTAGAGGTTTTTATCCACCGTGTAGTAATAATGTACCCAGCTATTTTGCTGGACAAATATGTACATCATTTACAAAAGGAAAATACTGAGTCCACTTTATCTACTAACATGAAATAGGGAATCACATGGACCAAAGATCAGTGGAATCAATGGAAAAATGTCTCCCATTGCCTGAGTAAAAATGAGGTTCTAGAATAGAAGAATTAGAAACCATAAGTCATTCATCATTTACTTTCAGAATGGGTTTTTGGCTTTTGGTACAGATGATTTAAAGAGCTTTTAGCAACTGGAATATCTAATCATCTTTTTGAATATCTAATCACCTTTTCTCCCATTATTTTACTTGTTCAGGGTGTTTTTCCTCTGAATATTGATATTAATAAGTTGTTCAGGAAACTGAGGTCACACCCTGACTACAGAGTACAGTAAACACATCTTAATGGTATAAATGAAACAAGACTGGGCTCAAGATGGAGTTGTTCATGCTAAGCCTCACATCAGCAAACAGTATGGAGGGTCCTCAAAAAGTTGAAAATATAACTACCCTATGACCCAGCAATTGCACTATTGGGTATTTACTCTAAAGATACAATTGTACTGACCTGAAGGGGCACGTGCACCTGAATGTTTGTAGCAACAATGTCCACAATAGCCAATCTATGGAAAGAACCTAGATGTCCATCAACAGATGAATGGATAAAGAAGACATAATATGAATGTATGTATGCATGTGTGTATCTATCTATCTATATAGATAGATAGATATAGATACAACATACATATATACATACAACGGAATACTATGCAGCCATCAAAAAATGAAATATTGCCATCTGCAATGACATGGATGGAACTAGAGGGTATTTAAGCTAAGTGAAGTAAGTCAATCAGAGAGAGACAATTATCCTATGCTCTCACTGATATGAGGAATTTGAGAAACGAAACAGAGGATCATAGGGGAAAGGAAGGAAAAATGAGACAAGATGAAACCAGAGAGAAAGATGAACCATAAGAGATTCTTTTTTTTTTTTTTAAAGATTTTTATTTATTTGACAGACAGATCAGAAGTAGGCAGAGAGAGAGAGGAGGAGGAGGCAGGCTCCCTGCTGAGCAGAGAGCCCGATGTGAGGCTCGATCCCAGAACCCTGGGATCATGACCCGAGCCGAAGGCAGAGGCTTTAACCACTGAGCCACCCAGGTGCCCCGAACCATAAGAGATTCTTAATCTCAGGAAACAAACTGAGGGTTGCTGGGGTGTTGGGGTGGTGGGGTTATGGACACTGGGGAGGGTATGTGCTATGGTGAGTGCTGTGAATTGTGTAAGACTGATGATTCACAGACCTGTACCCCTGAAGCAAATAATACATAATATGTTAATTTTAAAAATTTGCTAAGTTCCCATTTTCCCTCCCCCATTAGGCCAGGGCTGTACTGTGATATGACTGACATGGGGGGCTAATTTTTGGAGTGGAGGAAGCTGGTGGGGGAGCTCTCCTGCCCACTGCAGGATGTGAAGCAACATCCTAGTCTCCCTACACTAGATGCCAATAGCACTCCTTCAGTCGTGTTGACCAAAAATATGTCTCCAAATGCTGCAAATTTCTCCTAAGGGGCAAAACTGCTCTGGGCTGAGAATCACTGCTCTGAACTGTAAGCATCCCAAGAGCAGGACTGAAAGGTTTTTTTGGTATCCCTCTCCTCCTGCCTCCCACCACACTGTCTTGTACACAACAGACAGTTGTTAGAATGACTAAGAAAGCCCAAATGGAAGTGAATGAAAGTGAGTTAAATCACCCTTACAAGAAAATCTGAAAGCATATAACCATCAGCAACATAATATTCTTCTACTAAAACCATTAACTAGAATCTATCAATTCTTCATTTTGAAGGCATTGTTGTTCAGATTATAACTACTCCGAGAGTAGAGAGAGACCTCCGTGGGTAGTACGAACCATTCAACACACAGCCTAACACCAGAGAGATCTTTGAATACATTAGGATGAGTAAATGACAACTTTATAAATAAACATTAAAAATTGTAATCCTTACTGACAATGGGCAGAAAAAAAAGCTGTGTCTCCATCTTTGAAAGCTCTAGTCTATACTAAAGCACAGTTACTATGTCACCAAGAAAACCCTTTTACAGGAGTGCCTGGCTGGCTTAGTCCACAGAGCATGCAATTCTTTTTTTTTTTTTTAAGATTTTATTTATTTATTTGACAGAGATCACAAGTAGACAAAGAGGCAGGCAGAGAGAGAGGAGGAAGCAGGCTCCCTGCTGAGCAGAGAGCCTGATGTGGGGCTCGATCCCAGGACCCTGGGATCATAACCTGAGCTGAAGGCAGAGGCTTAACCCACTGAGCCACCCAGGCGCCCCAGCATGCAATTCTTGATCTCTGGGTGGTGAGTTCAAGCTCCATGTTGAGTAGAGAACTTATTTTAAAAATAAATAAATAAATAAAGTAAAATCTTGTTACAGTCTCATCAAAGATGACAGGTACACATTACTGACAGACATGATGTTGGTATGTTGGTATGTTAGTAGCCACACCTATAGAAGTAGCTATGCTAGACAGGTAAAGCTGTATTAATAAAGTGATACAAAGTGGGGAAAAACATATTTTAGTACATCAGCTAGGCTAGTGGCACCAATGTTAAAGGTTCCAAATGTTACCAACTAATTAATCCTGACTTCATTCCATGACGGAAAAGTATATGCTTCCGTATGCTGAAATGCACACATTTCTTCTCTTTGTTGAATTTTATTACTTTTTTCCTCTGAAAAATAGTAAGTTCTAAAATAGTCAAGGGCTGTGTGAGAATAATCAATACCTGTAAGCAACATCTGATGCTACTTTTCCTGTCACTAAGACAAGTAGTATTTTACCTCAGAATTGGACACACCAGTTGTGGTCACTTCTTTTGTTTTATCCACTTGCTGAACAAGGAGGTCACAGTACAGTCTCAGTTCCGACATTTTGGTTTTCAAGTTTTCAGTGTTTTCAGCAAACTCTAAATAACAAAATGATGATAATATAATTATCAGGATGAATAAGTAATTGACTAGTGAGCATACCATAGAGTAGAAGTTATAACCTGTATGTAGAGTCAGATGTTTATGGTATGGGTTACAGATAAAATAAATATGAAGATAATGGGGGCAAGAAAAACAGAAAAAGGAGATGTCTGGTCTTTTGTAATCTATATTATTTCTTGGGCCAACACACTGAATGATCACTAGTATAGGAAGAAGGATACAGCATACTTTTCAAACCCTCGTGTCCGAACTGGTAGCAGTCAAGGGTTCATCTGCTGCACAGTTTTCACTATCTGTAAAATGGGGTCATAGCTATCTACCTGTTAACAGTACCCAAAACTGGGAAACTGCTCTGTAACGTGCAATTATCACTAATAAGATGGCTTGCTGATTCACAGAACTGGTCCAGCACGCCACCCATCAAGACTAAGGACGCCGCCAGCGCACCTGCTGCTCCCTCATTAGCACAGCGCTCCAGCTACTCTGGCGCTGAGGGCTCAGTGAGTCATTATCACTTTTGTTTTTCTCCCCATGAAAAAGCTACACCTTACAACCTGATCTGAGTCAAAGCTGACAGTGTCTAGAATATGCTCCCAATTTAGCATTAGAAAACAACCAAGGAAGAGGCCATTTTCCTGTGTCTACTTGAAGAGTTAAGCACACCTACCACACCTGTCATGAGAAAGAGGCCCCTGTCCCCTGCCAATCTCTTCGGGGACAGGGGCTGGGAAGGTGACGCTAGGTCTCAGGCAGTAAGCCCTGGCACTTACTGCCCCCCCCACAACCTGTCCCCACAGAAAGTTGTGCCAGGGTTCTCCGGAGACCTAATGATGTTGAGTTAATGAGCATTAAGCAGTAGCAACCTAACAATTAAGTATCCATCCCACCCCAGGGAAGGGGCGGGGGGAGTGGGGTGTTACTGCAGAAAGTACCCTGCTCTGAGGCTTGTTTACCAAAGATCAACTTTGTGCCAGACTGGGTACTAAACAGGTTCATATCATTACTAATCCTCATGGCAGCCCTTCGAACCCTGGTTATTACCTCTTTTTAAAATATAAGGAAGCTGAGGATTAGAGAGATTAAGTAACCTATGCCAAGGACAAAAAGCCAGAAACTTACAAAGCCATTATTTGAATCCAGTTGTGTCTGGCTCCAAAGCCTGTGCTCTCTCTAGTATGATATGCTAAGAGAGAAGAGTCAGATACAAGCTGTGGTTTAAATTCCAGAGGTACATGGCATTTGCAAGATACAAAAAGCTGGCTACATGGTCAGAAGCAAGATAACAAATATGAGAACCCAGAGATGCCAGAGGAGATTCCCAAGGTTTCCAGACCAGAGCACAATCGATACTTACCTTTTTCCTTCTGGGTCCTACTATCAGTCAAGCAAGCCTTGGCTGACCCCAAGGCTACTAGCCACCGCTGTCTCTCAGCCACACTTCTGGCCTTCAGGTAGAAATACTGCTCCCCAGGGATTATCAGGTCCATGCGTGTATTATCTACGGAATGAACTGGGAGCAAGGCAGAGGGAGGTCAGAAACCTAGAAGAGCCCTATCTGGGTAGCCTCCACCCCACCCAAATTCTTGAGCTCAACTGGTACAAGTCATTCTAGCTAGCCCTTACCACCTCCCCTAGTTTATTTATCTCTTCTTTGATGCCTCTGCTGATGAAGAGGAAAAGCCCTGGCTGGCTCCAACATATCACTAAGACTAAAAAAGAAGCACTCAATTCTCCTTATCAGAATAGAGACAGAATCTCTCTTTGGCTTGTGTGTATAAAGTAATAGCACTCTGAGGCCAAAAAGGTTTGCATGCCAGTAAGTAAGGGTGCACCTCTGTATCTTCTTGGGTTTACTGGAAAGCAATCAAGAACACAATTATTTTCCCTTTTCTACTGTCCTTCACAAGTTGGAACAAAAGTGTGAGACCTTTGGGAGAAGAAATAAGCAAACCACACTCTCACCTCCCATCTGGCTGCAAAATACCCTTCTCATCTGTTTCTCTTCTAATCTGTTTCAGAGCCACATCTTCTTAGCATGGCTCAAGACGTCCGCAAACCAAGAAGTAAAGGCTATTTGCAGGTCTGTATCTGTTTGCTTGTTTTAAGTATGTAGCAGTGGTGAGAGGGTGTGTGTGCGTGCGTCCTGATCTAAACACAGAAGCATTTGATGCTGCAGTAAAAAAACGAACTAAGCTTTGCACATAGTTGCTGGCTTTAGGTGAGCAAGTGATTAAAAAATGAGCACGAGATATGTGGTAAAGTACACTGCTCTCATTTATTTTTTTTTAAAGATTTTATTTATTTATTTGACAGAGAGAAATCACAAGTAGTCGGAGAGGCAGGCAGAGAGAGAGAGAGAGGGAAGCAGACTCCCTGCTGAGCAGAGAGCCCGATGCGGGACTTGATCCCAGGACCCTGAGATCATGACCTGAGCCGAAGGCAGCGGCTTAACCCACTGAGCCACCCAGGCGCCCTGCTCTCATTTATTTTGACTACTTCTTCAACAATCTCCTTGTAAAAACTGGCTGCAGTTTTAGGTCTTATTTGCAAGTCTTTCTTTGGGACATAACACTATGTATCTTTGTACCATAGGAACGTCAGAGAGAGACACGCAGAGGCCAGTGCTTTTTTATTTTATGGGAGAAAGAAAAAGAAAACCTGCAAATGTCTTGGTTTCTCACCTTGAATTTCACAGACCGCCATTTGGATGCTCCCTTTGCAACCTTTCCAGGCATCTTCAGGAGAATCATAGTAGGATAATATCCCCCCACAGAGAAGGAACCACCGAGGCTGCCAACCTGCAAAGAGAAGCAAGAGCCTGGTCTCAGTTACTGCCTACCTGGAAGCTGCCTCCCAGGACACAACAATGGGACCTGACAAAGGAGGCTGGGTCCCAGCTCCTCCAAGGAGCTTAAATTCCAGAGGAAAGTCTAACGGAAAGAAGTAGCTTAGTAAATACCTGTATGCATGATCCCGTTTTTAAATTAAAAACAAACACCCACAGGGGCATATATTTTTAGTCACATAATATAATAGTAGAAGTCTGCAAGGATCAGGAACACAGTGATGATTCTCTAGTTAACAGGATTATTGGTGATTTTTATTTCCTTTACCTTTAATATGGTACTAATAATCACCAGTTTTTAATTTTTTGAAGATAAAAGATTATTGTTTCCTGAACATTGTTATCACACTCCTGCTCTCTTCTCCTCTGGTTAAGAAAAATTAACCCCCCCCCCAAAAAAAAGAAAAAAGAAAAATTAACCCAAACTTCGAAATGAGGCAGAACATCGCACTGCTCTGAAAGAGGACTTCAACCACCTCCATTTTGACCCTAGTCTCCGCTTCCTGATTAAGTTCTTCTCACCACTTATCTCTTAACATAGGCAAAGCATTCCCTGATAGGAACTGAAACTACTCCCTCAAGCATTAAAACCACTGTCCTGACTTCAGTAAGACCCTGCACAATTAACCCTAAGACAGTGATCGACCTGACCTTTACTGCCCAGCGTACATACCCACTGACATTTGTCCCACATTTTCCTTATCTAAACCCAGGAGTGAATTGTGTAAGACTGATGAATCACAGACCTGTACCCATGAAACAAATAATATATTATATGTTAATAAAAATAAATAAAATTAAAAAATAAAAGAATAAACTCAAGAGTACTTTCAGCACTCTGGAGACTGTCCTAGAGATGTCAGTCTGCTGACTTGTTAGTGTTGGTCTTACTGAAATACATTATTTTCTTGTTTCACCACCATTCAGTCTCTCTGTCTTTGGAATCTGTCAGCAGCAAGTGGCTGAAGCTGGTCTGTGTGGGCTCCCCACTGAGTCCAGGGCTCTTGCACTGTGCCCCGGCTACAGCCCTTTCAATGTCACAGAGTTACAGAGTGCTAATAAGCTTGTGTGTAGGGGCATCTGAGCCCTAGGAGAAGATAACTTTGACTTAACACTTAATATTGATCCACTGAAATGAAATAATCTTAAAACAATTCAATTTACTTTGGAGAATTTCAGGGGACAAACCATATTCGGTTGAAATATACATCTTATCTAGTGCTGTTAGCCAATCTATATTCTAGACACACCAAACTTATTTTCTGTATTCTTGCTTCTGGGCTACTGCCTGAGCTCAATCTTCTTTTCTAAAATGTCATCTCTGACTATTTCTGCATAAGCCTTGTCACAGTCCTCAGTCAGATATATATTTTTCTTTCTCAGAAATGCTATAGCCCTTTAGGGATACATTTTTCTGATGAGACTCTTCTGCGGCTGAGGCAGACAGAGAGGAGGCCTGTAGGAGCTTTGAGCACAACCGTAAGGGCTGCTTAGGTATAGATATCTGATGCCTGATTTCACACAAATCAAGAAGCTTAAGACCCAAGAAGAGCTGTCCTTCAGTCCCGGTCAGAAGGCAGGGAAATACCAAAGTCCCAGCGTAGTCAGGCAGGAGGAGTTTCCTCTTTCTTAGACTTTGTATTCTGTATAGGTCTCTGACTGATTGGATGAGACTCATTCATATTAGGAAAGGCAATCTACCAATTCAAACACCAATCCCATCCAGAAATACCCTCATAAACACACTCAGAAAGATGTCTGGCCAAATGTCTAGGCACCCCAGGGTGCAGGAAAACTGACACAGAAAATTAATCACACACCATCAATTTTAAGACATGCCATTATTTTATGTAATGCAAGGAAAAAATACCTGCCCATTAAGTAATGACATGGTGCTGATTCTAAGATGCTTCCCAACTTCAGTTGTTAAAATGTGAAAAAATATCTACAAATTGAAAAAATGTGGCCCTAAACTAAGTTTATCTTCCAGTAATCTGAAAAAAGTTAAACAGCGTCCCCCCCCCAATACACACATGAGAAGCACAGCTGCAGTTAAGTCTTGAAAGTAGCTGGTAAACTGTAATAGCAACTGAAACACCACCTTCCCTGTAATAGGTTCTACATTTACCTAGAAGTTCTAATTATACCAGGGGAAGTTCTACATATCATTATTTTATCCTATAGTTTGTAACTATAAAAACCATGACCAGGAATAACTTTTCTTTAAAGCATAAAGTTACTGGATTTTTCAGAAAGCACATTAAAAGATCACAGAGGTCTCATTCCCATTATATGAAATTTACAGGCAGGGAAATGGAGAGTCTGGAGTGGGACTGGGACACGCAGATACAGCTCACTAATAACTGTATGAGAAAAGAGGCAAGAATGAAGAGGCCATCAATCCATTTCCTGTTTTAAATTAATTTGCGGTTACCTTGACTGATGTCATAGTTAATTTTATGTGTCAACTTGGTGGGTTGAGGGGTGCCCAGGCAGCTGATAAAATGCTGTTTCTGGTTCTGTCTGTGAGGGTGTCAGTGGCAGAGATTAGCATCTGCATCAGTGGACTGTGTAAAGACTGCCCTCACCATTGCAGGCGGGCACCATCCAAGCCACCGAGGGCCTGAGTAGAACAAAAGGCAGAAAAATGGAGAATTTGTTCTCTCTTTGTGCTGAGACATCCATCTTCTCCTGCCTTAGGACACCGGTGCTCCTGGTTCTCTGGATTATAGACCCAGATCAGGATTTATACCATCCACCACTCCAATTCTCAGGCCCTTGAACTCACACTGAACTTGCATCACCAGCTTTCCTAATTCTCCAGCCTGCCTAGAGCAGATCATGGGCCTTCTCATACATGACTGCCAGAGCTCCTCGGATAAAACCCTTCATGTATGATATATGTACACATACATATACATGTATGCATGTAATACGTATACAATTCTGTACCTATCGGATCTGTTTTTCTAGAAAACCCTCACTAACATACTTGGAAATGATAAAATATTCAAGGTAACAAAAAAGCAAATGAAAACTGTGGGTGTAACAGGTCCCTGCTCTCTTAGATTACCATTAGATTAATCTTCCTGTCCAACCCCCACTGCTTTTTTAAGCCATTCTCTATTGGAGATGGAATGTGGTGGTATCAGCCAAACCCCCCACTTGGAAGGATTAGACAAGAAACTTCAATGAGCAGAGAAAAGTTTTAGCTTATATAAGCTACCCATGCCAAGGATGGGGTAGGGGAATAAAAGTACTTAAATGCCAATTTCACACACTTCACATTATCCTGGATTATTTCACTACAGAAGGCATAGTGGATATTTATTTTTGGCAACCGGCACATTTCTGTTACTGAAAATCTCCTTCTCCATACTCTATCCACGTAGTTGGGTGGGGCTAACCAGCGCCAGAGGGGACATGTGATTCAGGCTTAAATGGCACTTCACATCCCCTGTCCTCAATGATACGCTCTGCAACAGGCAAGTGAACCAAAGATAAACTTGGGACTATTGCTGGGTCTGGACAAAGGCAGAAAGAAATGGAGACTCTCTTTTTCCTTTGGTCTTGAAGATATTTGCCTGGAGCAGCCACCAGTCATTCGTCCATCACCAGAGATCTAAACATGATTCACATATGAAGGGAATCGGTGTAGGAGGATTTGAGGGAAGCAGGAAAAGGATGCAAATCTGGACTGACATTCACAATAAGGCCATGTTATAACCATAGATAAGATATCCACTGAACTTTTCAGTTAAGTGAGATTTTTTTTTTTAAAGTGAGCCAATAAATATCTTTTTTTCCCCTTCAAGTCTGAGTTGGTTTTTTCCCTAAATAAAAGATTATTAAATACCACATGAATCAACTTCACTAAATGTAGAAAAAGCAAAAGCACTTGACAAAATCTAACACCCTTTCATAACAAAAACTGAACCAACTAGGAACAGAAGAGAACTTCATCCTGATAAAGCCACCACCCCCCTCAAAAAACCCCAAAAAGGCAAAACCAAAAACCCCAAAACCCCAAACTAGAGTCAGTCATACTTAATGACAAAAGACTGGATGCTTTTCCAGAGACAACATATGGATGCTTCCTCTCGCCACTTCTATTCAACATTATTGGAGGTTCTAGCCAGGGCAATTAGGGTTCAAAATGAAATAAAAGCAATTCAGACTGGAAAGGAAGAAGCAAATCCTTTATTTGCAGACACTCTTGTATATTTCAAAACAAAACAAAGCATAAACCTAAGGAGTCCAATAAAAAAGACTATTAAAATAAGTTCAGCAAAGTTGCAAGATAGAAGACCACTATACAGGTTATCAATTGTATTTGTATACAGTTGCAATGAACTGAAAATGAAAGTAGACAGTTCCTTTTATAATAACATCAAAGAGAAAAAGATACCTAGGAATAAACTCAACAAAAGAAGTATAAAACTTATACTCTAAAAAATTTAAAACATTATTCAAAGAAATTGAAAATCTGAATATCAATATTCCCAAACTGTTACCAGCTTGTTCTTTTCTCACATAGTGCAATGTCTGTCTATACTTAATTGACAGAAACTGTTTGCAAAATTCACTTTTTTCAGCTTAATGAATTGTTCAACAATATATATTTTTTCAATGAGCATAATTTTCTTGATAAAAATGTACATATATTTTGATCTAAAATAGCATAGCTCATGTTAATTTATACTATATTTTCTTCCTTTTTTATTTCACAACTACATTTTCAAATCTGAATTTCTAGAGATGTTCTTATTCCTTTAAAGATCCGAACCAAAAAGTGATTATTTGTGAGTCATACTCATGTCTAAAAAATACTTTCTTTTTTTTACTCAGTACCCTTGTGACAAGTAACTCATCCAAACATTTCACTAAAGGAAAAAAAAAAGGGTACTCCTTTAAAAAGGCACTTTACTTCCTTTTTTCCCCCCTACCAAGGTTTTATTTTTAAGTAATCTCCATCCCCAGCACAGGGCTTGAACTCACAACCTGACTGAGCCAGCCAGGCACCCTGACACTTAAATTCTTAAAAATATTTTAAAATTTACATGTAGTGAAATTTCTTCTTTGGTTAACAGTTCTGAGTTTCAGTAAATGCATAATTTTTGAACAACCACCAAAATAAAGATACAGAAAGGGTGCCTGGGTGGCTCGGTTGGTTAAGCAACTGTCTTTGGCTCAGGTTATGATCCCAGAGTCCCAGAATCCAGTCCTGCATTGGGCTCCCAGCTTCACAGGGAGCCAGCTTTTCCCTTTGACCTTCTCCCATCTCATGCTCTCTCTCACTGTCTCTCTCTCTCTCTCTCTTTCAAGTAAATAAATAAAATCTTAAAACGAAATTAGAAATTAAAAAAAAATAAAGATACAGTTAAATTCCATTATCCTCCCCTTAAAATTCTCTTGTGCTGCTCCTCTGAGGTCAAGCCCTCTTCCCACATTTTATCCCTGGCCAACCACTGTTGTGTCCTCATTTTAAGTTGAAACTATTTCACAATTTTCTTGGG
Organism: Mustela erminea; assembly: GCF_009829155.1. NCBI lineage: Eukaryota > Metazoa > Chordata > Mammalia > Carnivora > Mustelidae > Mustela > Mustela erminea. Next base: position 46,059,616 of record NC_045624.1, read on the forward strand.
AGACTTCCTCTTCGACCTACAGGTTACTCAGAAGTATACTGTTTAATTTCCTAACATTTGGGGATTTCCCAGATCTTTCTGTCACTGATTTTTAGTTTATTTGTTAAAGAAAGGGCATTCTTTTCAATCAGGCACAGTTTCTACTGTAGCCCAGAACATGACTGATCTTAGTGAATGTCCCACATGCATTTGAACAACAACAACAAAAATGCAGCAGGGGTGCCTGGGTGGCTCAGTGGGTGGAGTGTCTGCCTTCAGCTGGTGTCATGGTCCCAAGGTCCTGGGATCCAGCCCCAGGTTCGGCTCCCGGCTCAGAGGGTAGGCTGCTTCTCCCTCTGTCCCTCCCCCTGCTCATGCTCACTTTCTCTCTCAAATATATAAATAAATCTTTTTACAAAGGGAAAAAAATACAGTATTCAGCTGCTGTTTGAAGGATTACTCTACAAACGTCAGTTAGGTCAAATTGGTGGAGAGCGTTCAGATCTTCTGTATCTTTGGATGATTTACTGTCTACTTGTTCTATGGATTACTAAGAGAAGAATGTTGAAGTTTCCAAAGATAATTGTGGATTTACTTTTCCTTTCAGTTATACCAATTTTTTTTTCTGTGCTTAAGACTGGATAATTTCTATTGACTTATCCTCAGGCTCACTGTTTCTTTTCTGTGCCATCTATATTCTACTGAGCCCATCTACTGATTGATTTTTAAAAATTATATTATACTTTTTAGTTCTAAAATGTCCATTTAGTCCTTTTCAATATTTTATAATTCTCTGCTAAGAACCTATACCTTTCCATTTGTTTCAAGAGTATTCACCTTTACCATGGTGGTGGTTTTGCTTCCCTACCCGGTCTGCTTGCTATTACTTACTTTTCAGAGTTCTCAGGTAGTTGCGCGAGTACGTTGTTTTGTTTTAAGTTGTACTCAGTGGGAAAGAGGCTACAGTGAGCTTACTCCATCTTAGCCCAATAATAACACTCTTAAACAGGACTAGTAGGAAACCCACTAAGTGAAATGTCAACCTCATGCTAAGGTACTACACTCTGCCTATAAACCCACCATAGTTTCTTCAGAACTTCTACCAATTAGGTGTTATGGGAAACCAAAAGTTTACAGTATTATCGCCTAACAGGAAAAAATTAAATAAAAAAAAATAACGTTGCAAACTTCTAAAAATCCATAATGAAATGCTGCTGTATAGAAAAGCAGAAAAACAAAAGAAGGGGCTATTTAAATCTCTTAACGAAAATTAAGCTAAGGGGCGCCTGGGTGGCTCAGTCAGTTAAGCACCTGTTTTCGACTCAGGTCATGATCCCAGGGTCCTGGGACCCAGCCCCATATCTGGCTCCCTGCTCAGTGGGGAGTCGACATCCTCTTCCTCTGCCTCTGCTCTACTCTCTCTCTTGTTCACTACTCTCAAATACATAACATTTTTAAAAAAGGAAAAAAAGGAAATTAAGCTAAGTATAAAGAAAAAAAATTAATGAAAGGTGCTTTTTCATCAACCATAAGAGGTAAACACTAGTGACCATAATCAAACAGGAACAGAAAAGAAGCAAAAAGGCTGAATGCATCTTTCAGCTTTAATTTCCTTTTCTACAGAATTACAGAATGAGTCTAACAGTCTCTTTCAGCTTTCAAAACCCATAAACCTCTATCTTAAGTCAAAGTAATAGGAAAGTCAATTCTTTTGCAGAATCTACTTCAAGAGAATTAGCTAATGTCAAGAAAATAAAGGGAGACGAAATGTTTTTATAGGAGTAACAATCTTTCTGAAATGGTGAGTCAAGACTTAATTTATTCACCATAAATTATGGTTGCTGTATTCATAACCCATACATATTATATGATGGTTACAATACAGTATATTAGGGATGTTCTATAGATATGTTAAAGGTGAGAAAACCTATTATCATTTTTACATTGAAGGAAAGCAGTTACTAACCCCTGACCTCTACAGTTTTGGTGTTTTCCATGTCCAATGGTGGGTGCTCAGCCATATTCCACCTCATCAGAACCCTCCCCCCAAACTTGGCTTCCCTCTGGGAGCTTCAGACTGGACAGTGGATAACAAGGCTGTGGGCTCCTCTGCCAGGTCAGTCATAAGACTTTGTTGCAGCTGGGAAGAAGGGAAGAGACATCCCTAATAGTAAAGAAAATAACCAAGCATTAACTAAATTATAGGTTCCTCAATTTACCATTAATTAATTCACAAAGCATTTTTTGAGCACTTATAATTTGCCAAGCTTAGAGATTTAGAGAAAAGAAGATCTCAGACTTCAAAGAGTAATCGTCTACTGGGGAGTCAGGCATGCAGATGGTGAGGAGCCTGTAATTACAGTATATCATACAAATGATATTCTCTTCTGTTGAGCCTGCTGTAAGTTACCTCTGCTGTGTGCTTTGGGCTATGGAACCGTGTATTTGTTATATTTACTTGTTCTAGGCAATGCTTCTGATACATGTCCGACCATCACCTTAATCAAGAAAATAGGAAACTGGTTCAAGTCCAGACTCATAACATCTAGATGTGTCATCTTGAGCATATTACTTAATTCCTCTGGGCATTATTTTCCCATTTATAAATGAAAGAGGTGGACTAAACAGAATAGCTAAGGTTTAACATGTCATCTTTCTTCTGACTATGATGTCACTTTTAACAAACCCAGCATCCTCTTACTATCCTAGCTCCACATCTGAGGGCCACTTCTGCCCCATCCTTCCAGTTCAGTCTCTAAGTCTTTCCCAACCGCCCTCATTTTCACTCTTGGCTTCAACATTATACCATGCCCATGCTGAGGCATATGGCATAAAATCATGGGAAGGACATGAAGTCAGGCAGACCTGGCTCAAGATTTATTTGCTGTGAAAATTCTTTTTTTTTTTTTTAAGATTTACTTATTTGAGGGAGAGAGAGAGAGAGAAACCTGAGCAGACTTCTTGCTGAGTGCAGAGCTGGACACAGCTCAATCTCATGACCCTTAGATCAGATCTGAGCCGAAATCAAGAGCTGAACACCCAACCAACTATGCCACTCAGGTGCCCCATACTGTGTGATTCTAAGTTAATTATTTATCTTAAAAGCCTTGGTTTATTCATCTGTGAAATGGAGGATACTGCCTCCCTTTTCCCCTTCCATCATCATCTTGTCCTGTATTTCAGCTTTCTCTCCTTCCTTATTATGTTTTAGCCAGCTAAATCTTCCTTACGTACTGTTTTTACCTGTTCTTCCTTCCTGTTGAGAAACTCCAAGTAACTCCCTACCAATTAAAAACTATCAGGGTTGATTTGGCTTAACCCAACAACACCCCAGTATTTCCTCCTGCTCTCAGGACAGAACTCTCCTTTTTAGTACTGCTGGTTTCCTTACTGAGAGTCACTTCTGTTCCCTCGCCTTTCCCTTCTGCCCAGGTCAATTCCACCCACCTCTTGGTCCCACCTCTTCCATGAAGTCTTCCCTGACCACTTCTGAAAAAGGATTCCTACATTTTCCTTTCTTTTCCCATCCCCTTCCGCCTTCCCTCCCTCCCCCATGCCTTTCTTTCTTCCTCCCTCCCTTCTTTTTAGGATTCCTACATTTTTCTTAACAAAGGTATGCCTATTTCCTTGGACCAGTTTGTTTTTTTTTTTTTTAATGAGCACTTTTTATTTTTTTAAAGATTTTATTTATTTATTTGACAGAGAGAAATCACAGGTAAGCAGAGAGGCAGGCAGAGAGAGGAGGAAGCAGGCTTCTCGTGGAGCAGAGAGCCTGATGCGGGGCTCGATCCCAGGAGCCTGCGATCATGACCTGAGCCGAAAGCAGAGGCTTTAACCCACTGAGCCACCCAGGCGCCCCATCCTTGGACCAGTTTTATACCTTACTCATATTCTTTCTTCCCTGTATCATTTCAGGCTGCTTATATGGGCCTCAGAAGATGGAGGGCTGGTCTCCATCTAAGCTGCATATAATGGCCAGTAGAGGCAGAAAAGCAAAAGGACATGTGTGATGTCAACTTGGACAACCAAAGACTTTAACATTCCAGCCTGTCAAGGTTACCCCAAATTTGCTTTTAAAATTCCAGTAAAGACACAGGCTGATAGTTAACAGCTAACTACACCTAGGGATCAGTGATATGCAATGTGGTTCTTCTAGGCCTGTCAAGCCACAGCCTTGAAACAACCATGTAAAGGTTTAAGGGTCAAAATCATGAATTTAGAAGGGCATTTTTCATAGTTAAGAGGGATATCCACTAGACTATGATCTCCTTGAGAACAGATCATGTCTTATTCAAACAGTGTCCCTAACACACACACAGGGTCTAGTAAGAAGCAGATACTTACTGTTCCATTCATTCTTAGTGAATGAATGATTGGCTGACTGGGGGCTATTAGACTGTGTTAAAAAGTAGATTGTTGAAACCATTCCTCAGGTATTTAAAAACCAAGACAGAGCTATCCTTGCCTTGGATTACACAAGAACAATTCTACCTAAAGGGCATGGAATAGATTCTCAAGCAAATGATATTTTGTTTCCTCTCTGGCTAACACTTGAAGTCAGCCATTTTTCCATCTCTCGTGGTACTGTTATACCTACCCTCCACAAACTTGAAAACAGATCTAAGGAGAGAAACGCCCAAGCACCATGGAATTTTTCTTGGACTTACCCTCCGCATTGTCTCATTCATCTGTCTTGTGTACAACAGAGCTCCATTGCCTGTTTTGTCTGTCTCAAATCTATTCCTAATGGAATTCAACTATCTTTTGCTCAATTCTGAATAAGATGGAAGTAATGGTAACAGGAAATGGCAGAGATTAAACGCTGAGAGTACAGTCTGAGAAAAATGGTCCCCAAACCTCTTCAGTCTACAGACATAAGATTCCACAGTCATATACTCCTAACATCCCCAACTACATCACACATGAGAATCAAGGGAAAGACTGGTACTGCTTTGATGGAGTGCCAATGAGGCAATGGTCTAACATGTCTTATGTTCCTTACCAGATTATTAATTTTTGCTAGAAGCAAAAGTACAGTAATACACAAAATAACTTGATCTGTAATCAGCATTCATTCAAAAGAATGACAGTCATAGGACTACAGAGTCAATTCCATCAATTTCAAGATTCTGAGGGTTCATTTGAATATCTTCCTTTATAAATTATACCACTCCAACTCCCAAAAGGAGGATTTAAAGAATTCAGGATACAAATATTCTCAGAAGCCATGAGGAGCCAGAGTTTGCACACAGATAAAATTAACAACTGAATTTTTCTGGCATCGTTAATCAAACAGTTGTCAAATTAACCTAACAGCAAGCAAACTATGTACCAGGCAGGTTCATATAATGTTACCCATCTCATCTTCATAACAGACCTAGTATGGCTATTATTCTTGCTGTCATCTTAAAACCGAGGCTCAGGGAGATTAAGTAACTTACTCAAGGTGTCAGCACTAGTAAGTAGCCAAGCGGTACTTTGAATTCAGGCCTTTCCAACTTCAAACCTTTGCATTTAAAACATTCAAATATACTGGCCCATGATCTCATCACTGAAATTATGAAAAAAGAGTTGAACACTGGATATGACAGAGAATGTGAAGGATAAAGGGGACCCTTGACTCTCATACCATACACAAAATGGACCACAGACCTAAATGTAGGAGCTCAAACTATAAAAACTTAGGAAAAAAACAGGAGTAAATCTTCATGACTTTGGGTTAAGTTAGGCAATAGTTTCTTAAGATACGACAGTAAAAGCACAAGCAATAAAAGAAAAAAACTGATAAACTGGGCATCAAAATTAAAAACTTTTGTGCTGTAAATGATACCATTAAGAAAGTGAGAGGTAGGGGCGCCTGGGTGGCTCAGTGGGATAAAGCCTCTGCTTTCAGCTCAGGTCATGATCCCAGGTTCCTGGGATAGAGCCCCACATCGGGCTCTCTGCTCGGCAGGGAACCTGCTTCCTCCTCTCTCTCTGCCTGCCTCTCTAGCTACTTGTGATCTCTGTCTGTCAAATAAATAAATAAAATCTTTAAAAAAGAAAGTGAGAGGTAAACTACAGAACAGGAAAAATACTTGCAAGTCATATTTGATAAGGAACCTGTATTACAATTCTATAATAACAAAATAACTCTGTCAACAAGTGGGCAAAGGCAGTAAATAGACATTTCTCCAAAGAAGATATACAAATGGCTCATAAGCACATGAAAAGATGATCAACTTCCTTAGTCATCAGAGAAACAGAAATCAAAACCACAATGAGATACCACTTCACACTCACTGGAATGGATAAGTTAAAATTGGTAGATAATGAATGTTGATGAGAATGTGGAAAGATAGAAACATTCTTTCATTACTGTTAAGAATGTAAAATGGAACAGCCAGTTTGGTAAAGAGCTGAGTAACTCAGCGGAGTTACTGTATGATCCAGTAATTGGACTCCTAGGTTTATATTCAGGAGAAATGAAAACATGTCCACATAAAAACTTGGCACAAATATTCACAGCACCTTTACTCATAATAATCAAAACAAATAGAGCAACTCAAATTTTGAATTGATGAACAGATAAACAAAACAATGGTATATCAGTATATTGGAATATTATTTGTAATAAAAAGCAATGAAGTACTGATGCATGTTATACATTCATAAGCCCCCCCCCCAAAAAGAAGTCAGTCACAAAAGACCACATAATATATGGTTCCCTTTATATGAAACATTTAGAATACACAAGTTTACACAGACATAAGATTAGTGGTTGTCAAAGAGAAGAAGGGGTGGGGTGGGAATGGTTGCTAACTGGGTTTCTTTTGGGGATAATGCAAATGTTTCAAAATTGTGGTGATGGTTGCACTCTGTAAATGCACTAAAAACTATTAACTAGTATACTTTAAATCGTGAAATTTACGGTAAGTGAATCATCATCTCAATAAAAATGTTAAAACAACAACAAAAAAGTGCTGACCAGTGGTTATGAGACCCTGAGAATCTTACTCTGGATCACTCACATTCTAGGTGTCCTCTTGGCACTGTCTATACAGCACAGACATATATGGGCAAGAGTAACCTTCCTCCACCTGGGTTTGGGAGGTAGTAAGCAAAATTATAGCACCTCCTCAGACAACCATCTGGTCAGCATGATGCAAGTTTTTGTTATTTCTGGAAGGCAGTACTGCGATATGCTTGTGCCCTAAGCTGCTGGTTGGACCCATGAAGTCTGCAGTGGATAGTGCTCAGGGCAGCAGTGTTCCTGTTTGCTGAGTGAGCAGGAAAGGGACCTAAAACTGCAAAGCAGAATGCTCACAGCACAGCTCAGAAAATTTCCTTGTGACAAAACATATGCACAACGCTGAGCAAAGTCTTCCTCAGTCCTGAGCTCCTCTCTTCCTCCTACCCCCAGATAGAGTCTGCTATTCTAGGTCAACATACTTTAAATATAGGTGCATTATGAATCAGCTAGAATTATATAATGATCAAGCAGGAAGGACCTTTCAAAGTATTATGTAATGGAGCAATGACTCTGAAGCCACTTACTAACTGTGTGACCTTGGGCCAGTTCCTTCACCTTTCTGTGTCTCAGTATCTTCATCTGGAAAATGGGAATAATAAAGGCAACTGCTCCTTAAAATTGCCATGGAGATTAAATGAGTTAATCCATGTAAAATGTTTAGAATAATGCCTGGAACGTTACTGAGTCTTTTACTATTTTTATAATTTTTAACTGGTAAATCTCATCATTTTTACAGAGGAAGATGCTAAGCTCAGAATGGAAAAGCGACTCTGAAGCTGGCAGTGCCGGAGCTGATATCAGCGGACTCCTCAACTAGAGCTCCACTGTAGAGCATTCATTCACAACCGAGCATATGTAATATTCCTTGACCAACTTTTAGGGCTTGAAAGATACAAATAACAAACATACAATGCTTAGCTCTGCATCTCACACAGTACAGGTGTTTGTGAAATGTCTGATCCATTTCCTCTTTATTCTAGGTTTAATCTAATAGTTGAAGAGAGGACTTGACACTAAATCCCAGAAAGTCCAATGTTCTGATGCTTAAAAAGTGGACTGGTTTAGGGCTGTTGAAGAAGAAAATACACATAAGCTCTCACTTTCTCTCTCTTCTTCTTCTTCTTCTTTTTTTTCATTTTCCTTTTAAGGAGCACAGGGTACCTGAATATAATACCTAGCATACTAGGAAAAGGGACTGCTTCTATTTCTGTATTTTAGCACTATACTCATGCAAACAATTTAGATGTTATTCTCAGGGCTTGATGATGCTTCCAACTTACAGTAATTGATACCTACCAGTTTATTTCAAGAGGCAAGAGAAACTCATAAAATACAGTATTTAGCAAAATACAATAAAAGCAATCAAAGTAAGCTTTTAAACAATCTTATCATCATCTCTCTCTCTTTCCCACACTCCAACCACTCCACAGTGTTCAAACCAGTGTAAGAAGCCCTGCAGGGGCCTATGGAGCTTCCTACAGATTCCTGCAGCCTTGCTGGAACCTCAGCCTCACTCTAAACTCTGCAGCCATCTGGGTCTTCTTTCCTTTCCTCACTTGCCTGTCTCTATGCTGCTTTGGGGCCTTCATACGGACATTCCCTGTACCTAAAAATTCTTCGCAACCTCCAGTTGCAGCTCTGCCCTGGCCTTGCTAACTAGCTTCTATTTATCCTTCAGGCTCTGCTTGTGTTTTTTCTTCAGAGAAGCCTTCACCAATGACACAGACTAGCTTTTCTCCTTCACATTTCCCCAAATCACACACGCTTGGAACATGCTTCTAAGTATTTATTCAAAGAATGTCTTTCTCGCCCCTAGACTATAAGCTCAAGGAAGGCTGGGATTGTGTCTCTTCCTCAATGTTGCTTGACCTGTGGTTAATATAGTGCCCAGGACACCGCAGGTGCTGAATGAAATTAACAATGTCCTCCAAGTAGTCAAAGGATCAGCGAATAAACTGATTTCTTAACTGGTCCACTCAACTTTGACAAAAGGTTTCCATATCAAGCTGTGGGCATGACAAAATTACACAAGCAGGTATGATTTAGAGAAAAATTCAGAATGAACAAAAACTGGAGTTCGGATTATATGTATTTTAAAATTACTACATGGAAAACCTTAAGACAAAATACTACTTTTAAAAACAAGCTTCATGGGGTGCCTGTGTGGCTCAGGTCATGATCCCAGGGTCCTGGAATAAAGCCCTGTGTCGCACCCCATGCCAGGCTTCCTGCTCAGTAGGTAGCTTGCTTCTCTCTCTCCTGCTCCCTTTGCTTGTGTGCTCTCTCTAACAAATGAATGAACAGAATCTTAAAAAACAACAACAACAGTCACACTATGCTCTTTTGGGAGACTAACTCACATAGGAGGGTGGAAGAAACAAGAATGCATTTGTTCCTCCTAGGCTATACTGCTCCTTTCTGAAGTAAATTGCTGTCCTGATGAAAGACAATGTGCTGAAACATAACTATAAGTATATTCAGGAAAAGTACCCAGCAGTGTGATGGGGTTCTATGAACAGTTTCACCACAATGAGGAGGCACCTGATTCAAGGGAACAAGCAGCACGATATAAGGACAGTTGCCTTTGGCAATGGCTCCAGCCCCCCATTTTTAGGGCTTCACCCTGGCACACTCGCAGAATTTGCTTGGGGCAGGGGAAAAAAAAAAGCCTTTTCCAACAGGACAGATGGTATAAGCATCACATGATAAAGATTCCAAAAGATCCTTCTAGAGGAATTTCAATTTATTGAAGGATACATAACAACAGTTGGGGGGGGTGGTAAAAATGGCATTTCACAACAGGAAGCAGGTACTGTACCCAGAGATTAACCTTTCCATATAAATGAGGAGAGGAAGAAAGGTGAAGCAAAAAAAAAAAAAAAAAAAAAAAAAAGGGGGTGGGGTGGGGTGGGGAGAGGAGGTAGAAGAAAAGAAAGATGAGTATTCAGGATGAAAGAAAAAAAGTTAAAAAGCAAGTGTGATGGAAAGGAGTGAAAGACCAGGAACTAAAATTACTCTAGGACATAAGAGCCACACATGTCAGGAATTGGAGATACCTCAAAGGAAAATTACCTGATCAAGCATGTTCCCTTTAGCTTACAAGAGTGTTAACCAGCATTGGACATTCACCAAAGCCCAGCCACGAGTTATTCACATCTAGTTTAATCCTCTGACATCAAAGAAAGTCCTCAAAAGCAAAGGGAAGATCTTTTAACACTTCTCCTCAATCAGCCTCTACTAATGATTATTAGAAAAATAAACAGGACTCACTCCTAACCATAGTTTGCATAAGGAAGAGATTCTGGGTACACCCAACAGGTGCACTTTTGGCTGGGCTATGTAACCTCATCAAAGTCATTATGCCAACTGATCCTCCCAGACACATCAGTCCTTAAACCACCCCAGAGCATCAGCACATTACAACGTTTAAAAACTGTTCTATCAGGGTGCCTGGGTGGCTCAGTGGGTTAAGCCGCTGCCTTCGGCTCAGGTCATGATCTCAGGGTCCTGGGATCGAGTCCCCAATCGGGCTCTCTGCTCAACAGGGAGTCTGCTTCCTCCTCTCTGCCTCTCTGCCTACTTGTGATCTCTCTCTGTCAAATAAATAAATAAAATCTTAAAAAAAAAAACTGTTCTATCAAAGAACGGGTGGGACAATATATCTGTCCCACTATAAGAGATACAGGGAATACTTTTGGTTTCAAATACAGTGCTACAAAAATTAATAAGTGTCCAGCTCATTTTCCACAACAAAGTTTAGTTCCCAAAAGGTGAGTAACACAAGTTTCCAGCAAGCAGAAGGCTTTTACTAAACATTGGTTGCACAAATGGGAAAAAAAAAAAAAAGCTAGTTCTGAATCATATTCACAGTTGGAGAATAGTTATGACCTTCCAAGATACGAAATAAAGTACTTCCACACATGGGAAAGGGGGCGGGGTACTATTTTTAAGCCATTCTGCTCAGCAGTGCAACAAAACAGTTGCTACGGTTTCATTTTTTGGTAATTTGTGAGTCTGTAAAACAAAAAGAATGCTCAGTGAGAAAAGCAAAAACCGTGTACCTACTTTGGAGCGTTCGAACTGTTGAGATGGAACTCTTGATACCTTGGTCCGCCTAGCTGACTCCGAAGGTGACAAAAAGAAAGTGTTTGCACTGGGGACTTTGTTTGAAAAAAGGACCTTTTACCTCCGGAATTCCAGCTCACCTTCGGCATTCATTTGAAACCTTCCAACCTATCTGCTGGCCGGGCGAGACCAGCTCCTTGGCCAGAATTCGACAGACTCCCAGAAGACCCCACTGCGGAAGGCAGCGGCCCCCTCCCGCTGACACCGAGGGCATCCTGCCTTTCAAGTGACCCCAAAACTCAGTATTTCATAGCTTCTCCTGAAGCGAAAGGTCAGCCAAGGCCCTCATCGAGCCCCAACAGAGGTCTGTATCCGAAGAGCATGGGTGACACGGTCCTGTGAGAATACCTTTGGGTAAATACTCCCGGGCCATGCAGGCCTCTGGTTTCAGGAGGGACCATGACCCCGACCCCCAGGACTCGCGTCCCGACGTCGCCCTCCGGCTGCTCAAACAAAGGACCCGGCGTCTAGCGCGTCCCCCACTCACCGCTCAGATAGTTGGTCCACTTGTACAGCACCCCCTCCATGGCGCCCCAGGCCCCTTGGTCCCCGCCGCGCCAGGGCCGTTTCCCCTCGCCCGCCGGCACCTCACTGCCCCAAGCCCCAGGAGGCGAGGAGCACCGGCAGCAGGGCCATAGCCCAGCGCTGCCGAGCCGCCGACTCCCGGCGCCCGGGCCCGGTGCGGGGACGCCTGGCCAGTCTCTCACATCCTCGGCCCGGGGGCGGGGTCACTGCGGCTGCCTCGGCACGGGAGGAAGAGGCTGGCCAGGGGGCCCGCGCGGTGGAGCCGGCGCACTGACCACGAGGAGGCCAAGGCACCCTGTGGGCCCGAGTGGTGGCTGCAGCCTCCAAGTTGACGCTAGCTAGGCAGCGGGTCGCAGGCGGTGCAACCGCAAGCTACCTGAGTCCCCGACCCGCGGGGCCCGGGGCCCGCTTGCGCATGCCCAGGGCGCCGTCCGCGCGCACGTTCCCAAAATCCACTCCGGAGTTTGGCAGCAACCGCGGCGGCGGCGGCGGCGGCGGCAGGGCTGACGTAGCGGGAGGGGCAGGCAGGGAAATTGAGTCCTGGGAGGCGGGATTGCGAGTAAGCGAAGGGTCTGAGGATCCGAAGGATCAGTGTGGCATACAATCATGTTAACGGTACCATAGATTGGGAAGAACCCACCACTCTGTGTTTGGGGGTCAATGTGACCCCTTGGGGTGCCTCCTGCGTCCTACTTCCCAGGGTCCAATTCTTATCTCAAAGGTAATTAATCCCACAAAATCGACCTAGCCAGCAATAGAGCCTACAGAGTTGCTGGGAATTTCACAATAGGATACTGTGAGGCTAGTAAACATGTTGTCTAAACCCTAAGGCCTCGCTGCTGGAAGTGTGATCCACGGACAGCGGCATTGGCTGCACCTACGAGTTTGTCAAAACCGCAGGATCTCACCCCCAGCCCAGGACTCCTGAGTCGACATCTGCATTTTAAACAAGATTCTCGGGGGGATTCCTAAGCATATTAAAGTGTGAGAAATTACTGTGCTAAGGATATTTGTCCAGGGAAAACGTTAACAACAGATTAAGTGGAAAGAGCAGAGTACGAAACAAAGTGTACAATCTGGTCCAAATTATTTTAGGTTTATGTCAGGGAAGCATGCACCAAAAATGTTAAGGTGATTATTTGTAGATGGTGGCGCTACAGACGATCTTTTTTTCTCTCTTTTTCTTTAGCATAAGATTGCCAGATTTAGCATGTAAAATACAGAATGGATTCGTTATTTTCTGAAATTCATATTTAATTCGACTCCTGTATTTTAACCGGAAAAGCTACTTTCGTGTTTTCCAGTCTCTTCCAAATCGACCATAACGAACATGTTTTGCTTTTGAAACTAGGCTAAAAAGGTAAAACAAGTAATTTTAACTAAAATAAGCCCATGTATTTCATCACCGTGATGACTGTTTCTTTTTTAAAGTGGAGGTCTGCGCCTCCTTATCCACGCTAGAAGCTATCATTGACCCTCTACACTACGGTTACCACCTTGTGATAAATATTAGCAGCCATAACATTACGCGGCTTTGTAGAACGCAACGGATCGGGTTTGAGGGCGGAGCTCAACTGCTTTGAGGCTGAACAACTTTAAACGGGACCTTAACCTCTCCCAGCCCAGATATACTTATCCTTTAACTGGGATTAAAGAACCAGCTTTACCCGCAGTGCTGCGAGGTGTGTACGCACGGGAACGCAACGCGCTCTGCGAACCCTACAGAACTATTAAAGTCTTTATCGTCTATACCGTAAATTAAATAATCGCATTAGCAGGAGGGTGGAATCCTGGGGGCGGCCTCTCAGCATCTGCGAGAGTAAACTATTGTTTCCGGAAACCGCTAACCTTTCACCCGGCCCAGTACTCTTCCCAGGAAGCTGAGCCCGCATATTTTACAGATGTAAATCGGGCGGAGGCGTTTCCGGTTAGCCCCGCGCGTCTCCGGGTCCCCAGAAGTCCGACATTGTGAAATTCTTTAATCCTCCGAACTCTAGGACCACTCCCCGCGGTTCGCAGCCAGACCCGCGGACAGCTCCGCCCAGCTGTAATTGTTGCAGCATCATTGGTTTGAGGGTCTCCAGCGGACAGCACCGTAAGCCAATGGGAAGTCGTCTTTCTCCGGCGGCCGAGCTATGTGAGCCAGTCAGACCCGGGTTTGGAGTTTAACTCTTTAGAGATGGGTTCGCCGAGCGTGGGAAAGTTGTAGTGAATGTGCCACGTCTGCTAGGATCGGGGAATAATGAACGTGCCAGAGGCCGTTGTCCTTACGCCTTCAACTATATTCCTAGCTCTATGAAGTGGGGGGTCCTTTCTCTGTTTTTGTGGGAACTTCTTTCCAGCTCCAGCAACATGAGGCTTTTCTTGTGCAACGCGGTGTTGACGCTGTTGGTCACTTCTTTGAGCGGGGCTCTGATCCCTGAACCAGAAGTGAAAATTGAGGTGCTCCAGAAACCTTTCATCTGCCATCGCAAGACCAAAGGGGGGGATTTGATGTTGGTCCACTATGAAGGTTACTTAGAAAAGGATGGCTCCTTATTTCACTCCACGTAAGTAATTGTACCCTGAAGGCGAAGTAGTGAAGAACCCACCCACCTATATGCCAGACCTCGGGCAGGAGAGGTAGCCTGCACCAAGTTTTCACCTCTCTTACAAAAAAAAAAAAAAAAAAAAAAAAAAAAAAAAAAAAAAGGCGATATATTATTTCCTTCTTTGGGAAAGGAAATTGTTTAACCACAATCTTATATAACGGGGCCTGTGAAGTTCTTATTGGAAACGTGGTAAGGATAAGGGGTTAATTTTTTATTATAAAAATTCGCGCTAGAATCTTTGAAATACTGCAGAAATATCTAGATGTATAGTTAGGCGGTACGTAGAAAAAAAAAGGAATTCTTATTTTTCATACTTCATTCCCGAGAGAAAAAGGTCTCAATTCCATTTTTTATTTGGTGTAAGTGAAATTTACTTAAAACTTTACACAGCGACTTCATGAGACGTATACACAATCATTTATTTGCTTGTTGTAGGGTATGCTAATCCAGTCCATTGGTCTATTTAATCTTTGTACTTACAGATAACATTTTGGTCAAGGCACAGTACCATGATTTGTTTCATTATTTGTTTCTTTCTAGAAATTCAAAGACTTCATTGATGGGTGTGGGTGTGGTTATGGAAGATTAATCCAATACCTACAGTGAAGGATTTTCAGGTGGTTACACTATCATTATTTCTGTTCTATAAACAAAGAAATTGCAACATGGAAAAGTTTTACAAGTGTACTGATTTCTAATTAAGCATTGATTCTCTTCATTCCATTCCAAAAGTGTTTATTGAGCATTTCTTTTATGTTAGGTCTTATGCTTGATACTAGGGAGATTAAAAAATTTTTGCTTCTCCATCCTTGTCCATTCATTTATCTGTCCATCTAACAAACCCTTGTTGAGTGCCCACAAGTCAGGCCTTGAGGATGCAAAGATGATTAAGAGTGGATCCTTGTCCTTCAGCAGAACATCATCTACAGAGAGGGGAGGAAGACAAGTCAGTAACTCATGCTATATAGTACAGAATGTTCAGATGTTCACAAGGCATAATGGATCCTTATTTATGATCTGAGAGGTGGACAAAGAGAAAGACTTTTCAGAGACCATAATTGAGATGGGCCTTGAAAGATGGGTGAAAGATTCCTTCTGGTGGAGAATGGGGGCAGAGAGGACATGCCAGGTAGAGAATGGCATGAACTAAAGAAGTGTAACTTTGTGGCCTTTCCTGGATCTGATTTTTGATGACCTGCCATCATTGAGCATTCAGTCCTGGTCTGTTTTTAGAGAAGTGAATGGCACCCTTCTTTGAACTCTGTTAGCCCTTCTAAAACTTTCAAAACAGTGGCTTGCCATAGAATTCGCAACACCTCTGTCTTCTCATCCACAAAGCCAATACCACAGTGAATGTTAAACAATATTAAGGTTTGTGTTTTAAATTTTCTATTACATGTTTATTTTTAGTTCGATGTTGACACAGCCTGATTTCTTTCAGGTCTCAGAACTTATGTGGACTTTGATGGTAGCCATAAGACATTATTTAGCAGTTTGCCATTAAAGTTATAGTATCCGATGAGGGGACTGTTGTCATGTGGCTTCAGTGTAAATGGTCAGGAACTGCTCACCCCGAGCATTGTGACCATGAAATGGTCCACCGTAAAGCACATTTGCCATTTCTAGAACGATAGCCTTGTGGTAATAGCTTAAATCCTTTAGCTGTGAAAATAAATGTGTTCAAACTGTAGTCAGTGCTGGGTGGCAGATTGTTTTCTTCCTACTTTATTCTTTTCTAGCCTTCCCAAGTGTTCTACCGTTGGCAGTTTGTTTCTTTAGTAATAGGGGGAAATTAAGGAAAAGAGGAAGTAATGGCCTTTACCTGGATTTAGTAACTAACCTTGGTGCCCATGAAACCTAGCAGCGTCGTTTCTTGTTCTCACCTCTAAAATATCTTTGAGAACACTTTCCTTATTACACTGAAGGGAGCTATTTGGGGCTCAGGTCCTGCTCAGCCCACAAGCCCCCTAGCAGCTTGCCAGCTGGTTTCTTAGGCTGGCCTCTCTCCAGCTCATAAGCCAGGATACTTTGACTATTTCGTTCTCCCTCAGTCTTTGAGGGACCACTCCTCCAGGCTTCCCTGCAGAGCCCCACAGAAGATGCCTGCAGCCAGTGTCTAGGGGTTCAGGGTTGAAGAACAGCCTTTTCCATCTATCAGAGCCATCACCAGGGTGTACATCAGGACAGTTTGTGGGTAAGCTATAAGGTGCTATGCTCCTGACTCTCCAGTGTCCGTGTGGGTATGAACCCATGTGTCTTGGCAGTAAATTCTCCTTGGCTTCTCATCTTCCTTCCCCAACTCTCCCATTTTCCCTCTTCTGCCCCCTTACAATTTTCCTGGGACAGCATCCCTGTGGTTAAGACCTTGAACTTTGGAGTTGGATTATATACTGGCACACTTCAGTTTCTTCCTCTGTACAATGGGCAGGTGGGAGGGGGAATAATGGTACTTACTTCCTATGGTCATTGTTAGAGTTAAAAGAAGCAAAGCATTTAGGGTAATACCTGGTACACAAAAAAATCACAAATAGTTATTAACTGTTTTATTATTATTCCCTCTGCCCTTCTCTATCTGAGTCAATTGTGTGAAATTTGTATCAAGAAATATGGGTAGTGAATTACAAAATTGACTTGGTTTTTGTGTATGTATATAACTATTTTTGTTAATTTCCAAATTTAATCACTTATGGGTAGAAAAAATATATACCAGCAATAAAGTTTCTAAACAGTTCTAATGTGTTGTTGTTGTTGTTGTTTTCTGTTGTAGTCACAAACATAATAATGGTCAGCCCATTTGGTTTACCTTGGGCATCTTGGAGGCTCTCAAAGGTTGGGACCAGGGCTTGAAGGGAATGTGTGTAGGAGAGAAGAGAAAGCTCACCATTCCTCCTGCCCTGGGCTATGGAAAAGAAGGAAAAGGTAATAACAATTCTACCTTTTTACTATAGCATTGGAGTTCTTCTCTGGATTAGGAGACCAAAATCAAAGTAACTACTATATGGGGTTTTTTTTCCCCCTAAAAGTAAGTAGAGGATGTGTATTTTTTTTGGAAGTGTGATTGTGTCTTGATTATCATTTGAAATGGTCAAATTAAATCCATTATATCTTAATAGTCAATTGAGTTAATGATAAAAAGTTCTGGAACCTTCAACTCTATCATTAACAATTAACCACCATATTAACCCAAATAATGGTTTGTTTGTTTTTTTAAATTATGGCACAGTACCCATAACGTAATGTTTACTCTTTTAACCATTTTTTAAGTGTACAGGTCAGTGACACTATGAACATTCACATGGTTGTACAAGCATCACCACTATCCACTTCCAAAACTTTTTCATTCTCTCCAGCTGAAACTCATCAACTTATTTTGACAATGCAAAAAGAAAGATTATTCAACAGACATGTTTTGATGAGTTGAACATGTAAAATGTAGATGGTTAAGGTATTGAATGAGGGTTAGATGTGGACTGCTGGTGACTTACAACTGAAGTTTTATACAACAAAGGTTTTTTGGGTTTTTTTGGAAGTTGTTTTCACTCTTGTTTTAAAGTTGTTTTGTAACTTTTTAAACATTCATTTATAAAAACTAATGGAGTGCGGGAGCACCTGGGTGGCTCAGTGGGTTAAGCCTCTGCCTTTGGCTCAGGTCATGATCTCAGGGTCCTGGGATTGAGCCTTGCATCAGGCTCTCTGCTCAGTGGAGAGCCTGCTTCCCTCTCTCTCTCTCTTTCTACCTGCCTCTCTGCCTACTTGTGATATCTCTCTCTCTCTGTCAAATAAATAAAATCTTTAAAAAAAAAGAAAATGAATGGAGTGACATAGAATGAGTTTAATAAAACAGAAACAAATGGGCTAGCTTATTCCAGGAGATTTTGTGCTAGTTTGTTGCCAGGCAGGCATGCACGCTCATGGTTGGTGTGGGAAGCCGTGCGGCTTTCCAAAGGGCTATTTACAAGAGGCCAAACGATGTTTTCTGTATAGGATATGCTCATGTCCCGTATTTCCTCTCTAGTTGTTTTTTTTTTTTTAAATTTATTTATTTGACAAACAGAGATAGGCAGAGAGGTTTGGCAGAACTTCCTTTTTTTTCTTTTTAAGATTTTTTTTTTTTTAATTTATTTATCCTCTCTAGTTTAACCTAAGGAAATAATCAGGTGTCAGGAGAAAGATTCATGAACAGTGATGTCCAGTACTACATTGTTTCTAATAGCAAAAATACTTGGAAACAATTTCAGTGGATAATGGGAAGGCTTTAGCTAAATAAAATAGGGCCCAGTTATTTTAAAATGGCATTTCAAAGATTAAAAAATAATATATCCAAGTGTGTATGATATAATGTTATATGTAAAAGTGGAAAGTAAAGCTATAGTATATGCAAGAGTAAGTATTAGGAAAAAGTATATACGCATATACAGTGAATCACAAGGAAATAATTAAGAATGGTGACAGTGGATGGCTGGGAATTATTTTTATTTCTGGTTCTGTTTCTTCCAAATTGCCTACAATGGGAGTGTATTACATAATGAACGGAAAAAATATTTTTTAAAGGACTTGTCTGTTTTAGGGAGAGAGAGAGTACACATGCATGAATGAGTAGGGGGAGGGGCAGAGGGAGAAAATCTTAAGCAGACTCCCAGCGGAGCATGGAGCCCTCCCCAGGAGTTGATCTCATGCCCCAGGAGATCATGACCTGAGCCGAAACCAAGAATGAGACTCTTAGTGGACTGAACCACCCAGGTGCCCACTCCCGCCCCCCAAATATATTGAGTAGTCATCAGATCCAGACAGGGAACCACTCTGATTCTATAGAATCAGATTTTATAGAATCACTGTGATTTTACAGACTGCACAGTATCCTTAGGTCTAAGCTTAACCATTCACAAAGTGAGAATCCTAGCCCCAGTTTCCTGAGAAGAAAGTAAGTGCCATCTGTGAAGCATTGTATGTTCTAAAATGGAACTTGCTATATAAATCTTATGCACAGAATGGGATTTACTAACCAAATTCAATTCTTATTTTAATAATCTCTTTAGAGAAGAAAATCAAGTATCTAGAAAATGTTTCTCTGATGTTCAGATGTGTTCTATTACCTTCCCACTGTATCTTTATTGTCTCACCTTTAATGTAGAGGTAGTATTAGTCCATTATTCTTCCTCCGTACTGTCTTTAACTCAATTTTACTTTATAACAGGTAGAGATCTAAATTTGAGTCATTTCCTCCAAACTGAGAGCCGTGAAACTAACTGTGCTAATATGTTTTTAACACTAATTTTGTCGTCCTTTGGTACCATGTTTGCATGCCTCTGGAAAGACACCAGTTTTTTCAACGACCTAGTATATGCCCCTTCTCTGTCTAGATCTGGAATGGTAAGCTTGGGCACACAGTGTAAGTTTTGTTCTCTTTAATCCTTAACAAACGATCTTTCATAAAAATATGTGGGATTTGGGTGGGTGAGTGGAGGTGGACTAAGAAATATTTGTAATGTTTACCCAGACCTGTATGTTAAATATAGTTGTAAGGAAATAAGTTGAAAAAAATTGTTTGTATTTCCCAGAAAGTTGTTTTTTTTTTTTTTTTAAGGTCCCTGCGACTTTAGCAAAGCTCTTTTCATTTTTAAAGATTTTTATCTCCCTTCTCAGAAATCTGTTTTAATTTCTTCTCTAATGAAATTTCTTCAAAATAGGTATAATGTTCTATATCAGAGGGGATGTTGCCTAACTTTCTGAAATTGTTGAAACTTTCTGTATTGTTTTTAAGCCTGTAGGAGAATTCTGTCTTATTAATATATACTGACAGTTCACTATTTACCAAGTATTATGCTAAATATTTTGCATGGATTTATCTTCCTTCATCCTCCCGACAGATTCTGCATTTTTCAGATGAGGAAATAGGCTTAAACCAGGGCCGGAGTAAGCTTTAATACCAGCTAGTGTGACACCAGTTCTCACTCAGCTAGATACTGCCTCCCCGTGGTCAAAATGGCAGGACGGTATATTCTAGGTCAGGACTTTTGGTGACCCTCAAATTAGTAAATCACTTGTACTATAATTAACTCTGAATTATCTAAAGCCCTTTAAGTCATTCTTGCATGTAATACGTAATATATTAATTATATTTGAAACAATACCAGGCCACTGGGTATATCTGTACGTATGTGTATGTTTGTGTGCACAACACAGTTTGTAATTGCAAAGTCAGAAACAGACTGCTTTTGATCTACTACTTTGGATTATTCCTTCTCTATTCTATTTACTTGAGTAAAATATAATTATAAAATAATTTATGTGTGATAATGTTAGGAAGGCTCTTCATTTAATTCAATCAAAAGAATATTTTTCAGTGTCATAAGTTTTCTGTCATAAAAACTCTGAGATTGTTTAAATAAAAGTTAACCTCCCTCTGGTCTCATGTCAGGTAAAATTCCCCCAGAGAGTACACTGATATTCAACATCGATCTCCTGGAGATTCGGAATGGACCAAGATCCCATGAGTCATTCCAAGAAATGGATCTTAATGATGACTGGAAACTCTCTAAAGCTGAGGTGATCTTTCCTTCCTCATATTCCTTTCTTTCTTCTCACTTTTTAAAAAATATATTTTTAATGAAAATTTATTTTTACTTGGATAAAATATTTACAAGCTTTTTAAAAATACTAATGCTTTGAATGTTGGCGCTTTTTTAAAAAATAGGAAATCCTTGTTTTTGTTTGTTTGGTTGGTTGGTTGGTTTTTTCCACCCTTTTCTGTGCATGTGGACATTTCAGGGATGACAGCTCCTCTGGTAAAGGGTCCAGGAAGCAATACAGTGGTTGGGGAGCGTTTGAATCAGGCAGACCCAGTGAGAGTCCCCGTTCCACCACTCAGAGCAACAACAAAATCACAGATTCCCTGAGTTACATTTCCTCACCTGAAAATATTGACTTTTAACAGCTATTTATGGATTAAAGGCGATAATGTATAGGAAAGTACCTTCTTGCCTTCTTATTCTCGAAACAATACCGGGAAGTAGGGAGGATAGGAATAAGCCTCACTGAAAATCTGAAGACCAGAGTGCATAGGGATTAGTGACTGACCCAGGGCTGTGCAGAGAAGGGGAAATCCTTGTTTTGGAGAGAAATATATTGAGACTTAGGAAACATCATTCATTCTTTTGCCCCCACCTGCCCTCATCCATACCATATTTAAGGTTCACTGTATCTTGCCCTCACCCTGAGTTTTTGAAAGATCCATTTTGCTAAGACAATTCCCATTTTGGAATTGCTATATAAGAAACATAGATGTCATGAGAAATATCTCATGTTGATGGTTTCTGTTTAGAACTGTAAACTGGCTGTTAAATGTACTTGTAATTTCCTAGCAATTAACCGCAAACAACCCACATGCTGTTTTGTTCTGGAAGAACCAGACCTTTCTCAGCCCCCTCTTAATCCTGATATCTGAGTAAGGAGAAAGCAAAAAGTCTTCTAACATTTATTTGGGCTTTTGCAGCCATTTTTACACATACCTGTCTTGGTCTGGCAGCTGTGGGGAAAGAAGTGGAGGTAGACATCTGCTCTGTGTTTTCCTGCTTGCCCATGTTCTCCATCTTCCCTTGGCTGGTCAGAAATCAGGTCCCTTTTTATGTTTTGATCAATTTCCCTCTAATGTCCAGGAAATGATTAAGTCTTAAATAAGTACGGTTGTTAGGAACTCACAGAGTCATGAGCTACAGTAACTCAATTTATATTATTTATATTATTACCAGTCATAGGATTTTTTGATGTCCAAGATAAATTTTAGTTACCTTTCATTAAAAAAAAATCTTAAATATGCTGTGAAGTGTGTAAACCTCGCGATTCACAGACCTGTACCCCTGGGGCTAAAAATACGTTGTATGTTTATAAAAATTTAAAAATTTAGAAAAGAAAATGGTGAAAACAATCTTAAGTATACAACACATTCACATGGTTCAAAAAAAATCAATCCAATTAAAAAAGGTGTTTAATAGGAAGTCTTTCTCCCACCCACATCCTATTCTACTGTGTGATCTTTCCCCTTCTGCATGCAGTTTTATTGGGTCTAATGTATCTTTCTAGTGTTTATGCAAATATAAACAAACATGAATACATTTTCCTATTTCCCCTTTTCTTACACAAAAAGTAACATGATATACATAATATTTGGCATCTTATTTTATTTGCAGTGAATCCTAGAGATATATTCTATATTAATCCATGTAGCTTTACTCATCCTTTTTTTTTTTTTTTTGCAACTTCATTAAATCTCCTGAATCTTAAAAGTAAATGTATGTCATATGTTTATATATTGGCCATAAGGGGGGAAGGATTTGAAATTACTTATCTAACAGAAGGAGTCCTAGAGATCTGATGAAAAATGAAAATGCAGGTTGAACTGCATTATGGTGCTAGTGAGTAATTAAGAGCGGCATTATGTTTATATCCTTAAATGTCTGAACGAGAGTGGAAAATTTTAATCTAAGCACTCATAAGGCTGGATTTTGCTTTAATTTCTGAGATTGGGAGGTCATAAGGCATGATCATAGTCAGGTCCACAACATGAACTATTAGCAAACACTTACTTAAATTAAAAATGCTGTTAGGAGTGGGGGAGGCAAGTGGGGGATGGGTGAAATAACTGAAGGGGGTTAAAAATACACTTACCATGATGAGCACTGAGTGATGTATAGAATTATTGAATCACTCACTATATTGTACATCTGAAACTAAGTAACACTGTGTGTTATACTGGATATTTTGTAAATAATTTTTTTAAAAAAAATTCTAAAAAATAACTTTAAAAAATGTCCTTTAATCTTTAATCCTTTGATCATATTTTAGTAGAAATATCTGTAATTCTGACCCTAGTTAGAAAATGAGATCTGGATAATTCATTGGAGTGAAAGACCACAGCCTTTCAAATGCTTGGCTTTATTTAGACCCTGATTAAGAATAGATAATATGCTTTCACTGGGTGTTTTTCAGATAATATAAGCCTTATCTTTGCCTCTGAGCAATATTCTTTGTCTCTACTGTAACACTATAGCAACAGTTTTTAAGGGGAGAAAATTCCTTATAATTCTTTTACTGTCATTAGAAATATATGGTAGCTGTTCAGTCATTGTTATATATAATCAAATGAACTACCAGTCCACTCTGATATTAACTGGATTGATGTGGGTATCTTATGAATTAGAATTATTAATGAGACCCATTATTTTGTAGGTGAAAGTGTATTTAAAGAAGGAGTTTGAAAAGCATGGTGCAGTGGTGAATGAAAGTCATCATGATGTTTTGGTGGAGGATATTTTTGATAAAGAAGATGAAGACAAAGATGGATTTATATCTGCCAGAGAATTTACATATAAACATGATGAGTTATAGAGATACATGTGCCCATTTTATATGGCATGCATCCTTAAAGACAGGACAACCATTTTTTCTTAAAAAGTCTTACTTTTTATAATGTGCTGTTCTTGTTCTGTTTTTTATTTTTATATATTTTTCTGACTATTATTCGAAGAAGCCCTTAAGATTCCTAAGTGCCTATTTCTTTCTGCTGAGTTATTGGGAAGAAAAAATTAATTTGTCTTTAATAGAAGACTTCTGGACCATTTTCCACTTTCACACATGAAGCCTTCTGTTTTACTTATTTACTTGTAATTTTAAAATAGCGCAGCTGGGAGCATGTCCAACCTAAGACCAGGTTGTAGCACGAATTAGCTCCCCCTATCTACTTCCCTCTATTTTCTCCAAGTTAGACACTAACATTTGAAAAGCCATGTGCAGTATCCAGGGCTTACTATTTTCACGTTATAATGAAACAGTGTGTCTGTGACTGCCTTTGAGTCTGCTTAAGCAAAGAGGAAATGGTTGTTGAGCTGGCCTTGTTAGTAGTTACTGCTCTACTGAGGAGATGTGCAATGCTGAAGTGAGTAACAAAGTTAATGACTTATAAATATGTATACATTGAAACCTTCTACGCAGGACTTAGCTGTATAAGGTTCCATTCCTATAGACTGATAACCTATAATGGTTGGTAGGACAAATTATTTATGTCTGGGTCTTTGTATTAATGTGTCAAAATTTTGTAACTGAGGAAGAGTATGTTTAGTTAGTGTTTAGTTTTTAAGTCTAGCCAATGACCTTTCCTGATTTACTAATGAATAAAATCTGTAACTAGTGTATTATACTACAATAACATTATATCATGAGGGAAATTTATTTCCCTCCTGATATTTCCCATTTCTGCTTAAAAAATATGACACACTCCCACAGCAGCTACTAGTGCATAGAAATCTGTCCTGGGTCAAAAAATGGATGATTTTCTAATTTTACCTGAAATTAGCTTTTATTCTTATTACTTTGAAAAAGCCTCCAAATCTTCATTTACTAAGAATAGTTCTTTATCGTTTGTAAAGTGATCTCAAGTGCATTGTTGTCTTTGATTTTAGTTGTTCTGAAGCCTATGAACAAAGCTGGTGGATCTTAGTGTACCTATTTAATAGATGAGGAAGTTATTCTTCGAGGAGATGGGTTGTTTTGCCTGAGGTCTACAGCTAACTTGTGCAACAAGATTGCAGTCCCCAAGTTCAGTATCTTATATTGCCCTCCTTTGACTTCACTGGGCCTCTTTTTCTCTTCAATTTGTACTCCCAACAGTTGGTGCTGTTTTTTGTCTTTGGGTCCTTATCCTTTGAAGATGGTTTACTGGCTGTTTTGGGTGCTTTTGAATTCTCCCTCTAATCTAGAACTGGCTCTGGGTTCATTGTTGGGGTTAGCACTGAATTGCCTCAAAAACCCTGTACTGTGAGAGGGTCGAGATATGCGTCTTAGTTCTTTCATTCTTGTTTACCTCTAGGTTTCTTGTTTGTTTGTTTGTTTTAGAGAATTATAAATAATTATTATATCATATACAGGCTATTTTCACTAGTTATATATTGCATTTTCCTCACTAAAACATAAAGATCTTGGGAAGAGCATATATAACACCTTTTTCTGATGAAATCAGCTATATGTAGAAAACTCTTAAATTGTCACCGCGGTTTTCCTCAACCTGGAGGAGTTAGGAACCACAGTACTGAAAGCCTTATGCTGTGTTCATTGGGAAGGAACGAGCTTGTCAAGGGGTGCTACCTTGTATAGACATGATTGGTTGAGCAGGAAAAATAAAAATAATTTTCATTATTTGGGCAGTGTATTTCTTTATCTCATGTGAATTTACATTTATTCCAATCTGAATATGTAGTCACAAGTATGAAATGAAAACATACGAATAAGTTACGATGCTTTTAAGTATCTGCCTTTGGTTTAGCTGCAACTTTGTGTCTTTCCATTCACTGGAATAATCAGACATGAACGGCAACCTCACTTGTAATATAATTTGACTCATTAGTATTGCTAGATGTGTCCTATTTAAATTTATATGACTATGTTATATTTTCAAAATAAACTTTATTTGGGGAGTAATTGGTTTTGTGAAAAATTCTTCAAGTACCTCAGCAGCTTTACTGATGTTCCCAACTATTGTTCTAGGGTTTTTTGTTTGTTTTTAAATTGTGTTATGTTAGTCACCATACAGTACATCATTAGTTTTTGATGTAGTGTTCCATGATTCATTGTTAGCGTATAACACACAGTGCTCCATGCAATCTCTGCCCTCCTTATATCCATCACTAGACTCACCCATCCCCCTGCCCCCCCCCCGAAATCTTCAGGTTGCTCCCTGGAGTCCATAGTCTCTCATGGTTTGTCTCCCACTCTGATTTCTCCTTCTTCATTTTTCCCTTCTCCTAATGTCCTCCATACTATTCCATATGTTCCACAAATAAGTGAAATCGTATGATAAGTGACTTTCTCTGTTTGACTTATTTCACTTAGCAAAGTCTCCTCCAGTCCCATCCACATTGATGCAAAACTTGGGAATTCATCCTTTCTGATGGCTGAGTAATATTCAGTTGTGTATGTGGACCACATCTTTATCCATTCATCTGTTGAAGGGCATCTTGGCTCTTTCCACATTTTGGCTATTGTGGACACTGCTGCTATGAACATTGGGATGCATATGGCCCTTCTTTTCACTACATCTGTATCTTTGGAGTAAATAACCAACAGTACAATTGCTGGGTCATAGGGTAGCTCTATTTTTAATTTTTTGAGAAAATTCCACACTGTTTTTTTTTTCCAAAGTGGCTGCACCAATTTGCATTCCCACCAACAGCTTAAGAGGGTTCCCTTTTCTCTACAATTTCTCCAACATTTGTTGTTTCTTGCTCTGTTGATTTTTGCCATTCAGACTGGTGTAAGGTGGTATCTCAGTGTGGTTTTGGTTTGAATTTCCCTGATGGCTAATGATGATGAATGTTTTTTCACGTTGTCTGCTAGTCATTTGTATGTCTTTGGAGAAGTGTCTGCTCATGTCTGCCTATTTTTTTGACTTGATTATCTGCTCTTTGGGTATTGAGTTTGAGAAGTTCTTTATAGATCTTGGATATCAGCCCTTTTTGTTTAGGGAATATTTGAAGATGTTTGCAAATATCTTCTCCCATTTTCTGGGTTGCCTCTTTGTCTTCTTGACTGTTTCCTTTGATTTTTATGTTGAAACTAGATGGGGAGGATGGACAAGTTGTTGTAGGAGAGGGTGACACTTTGAATGTGCCTCTGATTATGTATTCTGTTTAGATATATTTATAAGGAAAGCTGTGTTTCCTTTTAAATTGTTTTGAAATAGGGGCACCTGTGTGGCTCAGTAGGTTGAGCCTCTGCCTTTGGCTCAGGTCATGATCTCAGGGTCCTGGGATCAAGCCCCACCTCGGGCTCTCTGCTCGGCAAGGAGCCTGCTCCCCTCCACCCCCCGCCTGCCTCTCTGCCTACTTGTGTTCCCTCTCTCTCTGTCAAATAAATAAATAAAATCTTTTTTTTTTAATTTTTTATTTTTTATAAACATATATTTTTATCCCCAGGGGTACAGGTCTGTGAATCGCCAGGTTTACACACTTCACAGCACTCACCAAAGCACATACCCTCCCCAATGTCCATAACCCCACCCTCCTTCTCCCAACCCCCCTCCCCCAAGCAACCCTCAGTTTGTTTTGTGAGATTAAGACTCACTTATGGTTTGTCTCCCTCCCAATCCCATCTTGTTTCATTGATTCTTTTCCTACCCACTTAAGCCCCCATGTTGCATCACCACTTCCTCATATCAGGGAGATCATATGACAGTTGTCTTTCTCCGCTTGACTTATTTCACTAAGCATGATACGCTCTAGTTCCATCCATGTTGTTGCAAATGGCAAGATTTCATTTCTTTTGATGGCTGCATAGTATTCCATTGTGTATATATACCACATCTTCTTTATCCATTCATCTGTTGATGGACATCTAGGTTCTTTCCCTAGTTTGGCTATTGCGGACAATAAATAAAATCTTTAAAAAAATAAATAGTTTTGAAATAAGCATTTAATATTGAGCATTACAGGCAGTAGTTATTAGTGAATATTTGTTACTGGAGAAAGTGTGTGTGTTGGGTTTTGTTTAGTTGTTCGGTTTTGGTGGTAGTTATCACTATTGTTTTGGTTTGGGATTTTATTTTGTCAGAGATGGACATTATAATTAATGCCCAGAGAGTAAATGAGCACTATAAAAATACATTATGTAATTAAATGAAATGCTGGGTTGCCATAAAAATAATAAGAAAATGATTTCTGATTTAGATGGGGAATTAGCCATTTGAATCTTCACTTGTGGAAATGAATTTGTACTCATTCATGATTTATAGGATATTCTGTACATCTATAATGCTCTTAAGATTTCAGCATGCTATCTGTCCCCACTGAATTGAGTGTATGGGTGATTTCTCAGTGTTGTTTGGAAATTGCAAGAGGAGAAGAAGGGACTTGGTGGAGTGTTTGGGAGAGTCTCTTACCTTTCTATTAAAAAAAATAAATTATCATTGTAATAGTTACCCTGCGAAAAAAATAACAAGGAACTTATTTTCAAGAGATGCAGAAGCACTTGCCCAAAGAGGTTATTTTGTTTTGTTTTCGTTTCTTACCCACTTTTTTTTTATTGAAATTTAAAATGTCAAACATGATTATACATTCATATGCCCATTTGAAAACATGAAAATTATAGTACTTCTCTTAATATTTGTAGCATTCTTTTTAGTAAAATTTGCATAATCCCTTTAGTACAATGAAATCCATACATTCTTATATCTGGTTTTGGAGTCTTTCTTGGAAAGTAAATTCTTTTCTGTCTTTAAAATGTTGTTTTGGGAATACCTCAGTGGCTCATTTGGTTAAACGGCTGCCTTCAACTCTCAGGTCATGATTTCAGGGTCCTGGGATCAAGTCCCACATCGCGTTACTTGCTCATTAGGGAACCTGCTTCTCTCTCTGCCTGCTCTGCCTGCCACTCCCCCTGCTTGTGCTCTCTCTCTCTCCCTCTGACAAATAAATAAATAAAATCTTTTAAAAGAATTGTTTTACTTTGGGGCTCGGGGTGGCTTAAGTGTCAGACTCTTGATTTCGGCTCAGGTCAAGATCTCTGGATCAAGTCCTGGTCTTGGGACTCCCTGCCCAGTGGGGAGTCTGCTTGAGATTCTCTCCCTCTGCCTCCCTCACCTCCACCCCATGCTCTTGTACTCTTGCTCTAAATTTAAAAATCTGGAAAAAAAATATTGTTTTGCCTTTGCTTTTAGCCCTGCCTCTGCTACCTCCAGCTCCAGGCTGACAGCAGAGAAAGACCCTTACAAACCTTGGTTTCATAGTTCCACCCTCAAATACAAGGAGAGTTATGCTTTGGTTCCCAAATGTTGCGGAAATGTAGCATTCATTCAAATTTAGTGTACACCAGAACTGCATGGAGTATGTGTTAAAAAGCCAGATTCCTAAACCCTTTCCCCAGAGGTTCTGATTAATCCTTGGATTGGGCCCATGAATCTGCATTTTAACCCACTTTCTAGATGATACTGATACTGGTGGCCTAAGAATCTTAATTTGAAAGACGATTAACTATTTCCCTGCCCTTGAATATATAGTCTCTGATATTTTTCTCTTAATAGTCTTTTTTTTTTTTTTGGTCTTCTGTAAAATGTTGGTCACTGGGGCAACTAATTCTGCCTAAAACTGAACATACAGTCAAAAGGGTAAGTTGTATGGAGATAGTATTTCCTCCAGAGTTGGAAATTTTTTTATGACTCTGAATTCTTACAGCAAAAAGTTAGATCATCAGTAAATATGTTTTTGTGAACATCTTTCCTACTAGAAGAGAGAAAAGAGTCCCAGACTTTCCAAATTATTGTTCTATATTATTTTTTCAGAATTATCTATAGCCTATCCCTTGAGAAGAATATATATGGTCAAGAGATATAGGAAAAAGTAAAACTATTCTCTTAAAAATATAAATATATGTGTGTTTAGGTGTAGTGTATAAACTATGTGCTGTATATAATATATACATATAAATAAATTATATATGTATACATACATATATGCTTATGTATGTATATAGTTTTGTATCAAAGATAGTAATTGACATGCTCTCTCTAGTACATGATTTCCCCTCTCTGAAGACTTCCCTTGACCATGCAGCTAAAATTCCATTTGGTCAGTTTGGAATCTTTCTGTGCTTTGCCTGCATTTCTATATTTCTCTTATAATTTAGGTAAAATTTCCTAATAGTTCTCCATATAAAACGAACAGTAATTTTTTTAATCCCTTCAGCTTTGGTTTACTAAAGTGATGAAGTGATTCATTTTGATATACGTAGGTCATTGTTGAGGAAAAGAAACAAATACAAACATTTGGAAGATTCGAGAGATCTGTAACACCTAGCGTACTCTCCACAGATTCTTTTGTTTACCCGTGCTCTGTGTTCTTGTACCACTAATAAAGCCTCTGGCATAAAATGGATGACTTCAGTGAGTACGAGTCAGCTGATCATTTACAAAGCCAATCTAAGTGCCTAGGAGCTAGACTCACATTAATTTTATTTTATGATCTAAACACAAATTGCATGAGATATTTGCTGAGGTTTTACTCTAAAAATCTAAAGTGAATGCTGTCCCCTTGGTTTGTAGTAACAGCTAAACTATATCCCACTTGGGGATTTCTGGGAATTTACAAGTCATTTCTTTAATTTAAAATTCCACACTGCTATAGGATAAAAGTAATTTCCTGTCCAATAAACAGTTGCAGTAGAAACAGGGCCACACACGATGCGAATTGAGGCACTGAGGGACAGTTCTTATTATCATAAAAAATGAAGTAAGGGTAAGGAGACCCTTTGGACCTTAATTCCAATTTCTTAGAGCACTTTCTCATTCATTTGTTGGACTTCCTCTGCCTGAGTGTGTTTTATGTCAATATAACTGATTATAATTTTACCTCTGGGCAGGAGACTAGGTATTATAACATTCAACCACATACTGGTGGTTTTTCCCTTGTTATGATCATATCTCCTTGAATTGCTGTGCAGCTATTTTGTACAGACCACATTTTGCATGAGACAGTTTAGATTTTTTTAAGTTTAAGATTTTTTTAAGTTCTTAAGTTAGGAGCTAAATTAAATGGGTAATATACTTTCTAGAATAACCATGAAGAGGACTAGTATAAATACAGGAAATGTGCCTTAAAATAAGAAACATTTTACTTGCAGGAAAATAGGGAAGAGCAAAAAGGATCTTTCCATGAAATCCCTATTTCAATTGTCAAATTTCCCCACAGCATACTTGTTCTCTCCTGTTTTTCCACATATTGTATTGGCTAAATTTTATTCATTTATTTGACAGAAAAAGATCACAAGTAGGCAGAGAGGCAGGCAGAGAGAGAGGAGGAAGCAGGCTCCCTGCTGAGGAGAGAGCCCCATGTGGGACTCGATCCCAGGACCCTGAGACCATGACCTGAGCCGAAGGCAAAGGCTTTAACTCACTGAGTCACCCAGGTGCCCCTTGGCTAAATTTTATAAGATAAATAATCTTTTATGAAGTGTCATGTGCCTTTGTTTTTCTTTCCACATGCATGAGTATTCAAGGTTTTCTGTTTTGTGTTACAATTTTTAAGAAAATTCGGCAGCCTACTAAGTTAACTGATTTTTACTCTCATTAAGACTGAACAGTAGGGACGCCTGGGTGGCTCAGTTGGTTAAGCGGCTGCCTTCGGCTTAGGTCATGATCCCAGCGTCCTGGGATCGAGTCCCACATCGGGCTCCTTGCTTGTCAGGGAGCCTGCTTCTCCCTCTGCCTCTGCCTGCCACTCTGTCTGCCTGTGCTTGCTCTCACTTCTCTCTCTATGACAAATAAATAAAATAAAAAATCTTTAAAAAAAAAAAAAAGACTGAACAGTAAATCACCTCTGCTCCTTGAACTCCTTTTTCCTAACGTTATTACTATGGCAATAATTCTTCAAAAGTATTCATTCACTCTCTGTCATTGACCTATTTCTTCTGAGCTGGGCAATGTGCAATGGTTGTCTTTTTTTTTTTTTAGGTAGGGTACTTTTTAAAAATTAAAATTAATATGTAACAGTAATTTTTTTACAGTTCAATAAATTTTAGTGCTCTCGGGGTTGTGCAACCATCACAATTAATTTTACAAAAGCTTTTTAAGTAATTTTTGAATTCAGCGCTTGAATTCAACGACCCTGAGTTCAAGACCCGAGTTGAGATCAAGAGTTGGACATTTACAAACTGAGCCCCCCAGGAGCTCCCATCACAATTAATTTTCTAATTTTTTTTTTACTAAAAAGAAATCCCCCCCCCAACTCCTTAAGCGACTACCAAACTACTTTATCTATTTGCCTATTCTAGAAATTTCCTAATAATTCTTAAAGCTCAATTCTTTCTTTATATTCACAGTAAAGAAAAACTGACAATCTGAGAAATTCTTACAGTAAACCATTCTAGCTAGCTAATTACATATTCAAAAGGCTTGATGGATCATTTAAATTCTAAAAATAAATAGATTTTAAAACTTAAGATCTCTTGGGGTTGCCAATACTCAATATGGGCAGTAATTCTGTAAATTGATTTAAGGGCATTCTAAAGGTTTGTTTCTATGGTAACCAAATTCAGAACACTAACCTCTTAAAGATGGTTGTCATAGGATTAAGGCAGGTGGCTGACTAATCTTAACTGGTGCTTTTCTTTCTCCTTTTTCCATGGCTTTTCTCTCAGCTTCTTTGGTTCTCATAAGATTACATACAAAGCAATTACACAGGCTTTCTTACCCATTTGTGAGTGTCTCATTCACATAATACTGTCTGCTGTTCATCCCCATGAGATCTGCCCAGTGACAGATCTTTTTCTCCCTGCTGCAATTATACACTAAAAGAAGCACTAAGTGGAAAATATCTCCATGAGTAATGTGTTAAAGGCATTTCTCAATTACTCATGTACTTCGGCTCCTCATAATCATTGCCCAGGGTAGAGTTCTTTAGACAGCAGTTCTGCTTTAAAAAAAAAAAAAAAAAAAAAGGCAACATTGTTATCAATAATTTTTTTTTTAAGAATTTATTTATTTATTTATTTGACAGACAGAGATCACAAGTAGGCAGAGAGGCAGACAGAGAGAGAGAGAGAAGAGGAAGCAGGCTCTCCGCGGAGCAGACAGCCCGATGCGGGGCTCGATCCCAGGACCCTGGGATCATGACCTGAGCCGAAGGCAGAGGCTTTAACCCACTGAGCCACCCAGGCGTCCCAATAATTTTTTTTTTTAATGGTCTCTGTTTGGATAACCCTCATTTATGATCATCTTTCACATTTGTTCACAGTTCCCAGTACGCTAGATCAACAGATTTATCTGTGCAGAACACTTAGGTCACTCTGACAGGAGCATAGCATATATGCATATATTACCTTTATACTTAATTAATTTCCTCGCTTGCCTCTGTCTTCTGAGAGGAGAGCCTATGACATACCTTTTACATCTTTGTAGCAAAAATGCAGTTCCTGGTACGGGTGTTCCATAAATGACTCTTGTTAAATTAGGCATGTTGAAGAACTTCTATAAGTAAACTATGCATTTATAGTTTATAAAATAATGGGCCTAGTTGATTCTATATCAGTACATTTGGTTCCTTACAGGTGGTAAGATCAGTGTTCCTGGACTTCCAAAGCTGCCCATGAGGGAAAATTGCTATGAGACTTGCTGTCCTATTGTAAGCAACTAGAAACCTGGAACGAAGCACACGAGACAACTTGGGTCAGACACTGGACAGCAGGCATAACAGGACTGTTTCTCAAGAGAAAGGAAACAAATGAGATGAGTCCTACAATTACCTCAGCTTTCTGCTTGGAGGCAATTCCTGAACCATGCACAGCAAAGAGAAGGGAAACAAAACAGAGCCCAGTTGTCTTGTGGGGCTGAGGAAACGGAGATCAGAGTTCAGGAAGGTCAATGCAGTTAGAGTTTGTAGGGTAGGGTTCTGTAGAAAACTAGCTGGAAAAGAAATTCAGAAATCTTCATTTTAGTCATTGATTGAATACCAGTCTCTGCTTGCAGCAGAGGGATCTCCACAAGGTTGAGGAAAGAATAACCATTGGGAACTGGGCCTCCACAACCTTCAGATCTCACACAAAACTGGGACTTGTTCACGTTTCTACCAGCTGGGATCACGTTATGGATCCCATGGAACATTTATTAGAGCCCCCGTGTGAGTCATACCTTGGTTGAAGGGCTGAAGTAGTCCTAGAGTTAAAGCTACCCTAGACCTGTCCTAAATAGTTTATAAACAAGACTTAAACGGGTCAAGCTCATCCTTTTTTTTTTTTTTTATAAGATTTTATTT
The DNA here is from genome assembly GCF_009829155.1 of Mustela erminea. NCBI lineage: Eukaryota > Metazoa > Chordata > Mammalia > Carnivora > Mustelidae > Mustela > Mustela erminea. Next base: position 46,093,635 of record NC_045624.1, read on the forward strand.
ATTTATTTGACAGAGAGAGATCACAAGTAGGCAGAGGCAGGCAGAGAGAGAGAGAGAGGAGGAAGCAGGCTCCCTGCTGAGCAGAGAGTCTGATGCGGGGCTCGATTCCAGGACCCTGGGATCATGACCTGAGCTGAAGGTAGAGGCTTTAACCCACTGAGCCACCCACGCACCCCTATACCTGAAATTATATTATTTGAAGGTAGATAGTGCAAGGTTTAAGATGCATATTGTAAATCCTACAGTTATCCAAAGTAAAATTCACAGTATGATTAATAAATCTACAATGGATATAAAATGGAGTACTAAAAAAACCCTCAAGTCTTCAAAAGAAGGCAAATAAAAAGTGAAAAAGAGACAGAGAAGTAAAGAACGGATGGAACAAATGGAAGCATCAAGATGTTATATTTATAACCCACCATGTTGATATTTCCATTAAAAATCAATGGTTTGAACCAGAGTTTCTCAATGTCAGGACTATTGACATTTAGGGCCAGATAACTCTTGGTGTGGGAGGCTGGGCTTTGTGTCCTAGGGTGTTAATAGCGTTTCTCACCTCCGTGCACTAGGTACCGGGAGAGACCTCCCCTACCTCTGCCATTTTGACAACCAAAACTATCTCCAGACATTGCCAAATGTTAAGAGCTGCTACTCTAAACACTCTAACTAAAACACAAAGAGTGTCTGAATGAAAAGCAGGATCCAATTATATTTGGCCTTTAAAAAAAAAGACAACAGGCACCTGGGTGGCTCAGTGGGTTAATCCTCTGCCTTTGGCTCAGGTCATGATCTCAGGGTCCTGGGATCGAGCCCCTGCATCGGGCTCCCTGCTCAGTGGGGAGCCTGCTTCTCCCTCTCTCTCTGCCTACTTGTGATCTCTCTCTCGGTGTCAAAACAAAAACAAAACCAAAACAAAACCGAAAACCAAAGACCTACACTAACATAAAGGGAGAAATAGGTTCAAAGTAAAAGGACGGTTTCCATGGTTGGCCTATTTGCACAATATGGTCCCTTTGTGCTTGAAGAGTGTCTGACCACTGTTCCATCCTGCAGTATTCCACTGATCCCCTCAGTCTTCTCCCACTGTCCATTCACTCATGTGGCAAACCACAAGCACAGGGGTAACATTCAAAAGACATGAAAGAAAAGTCTCCTTCCCTCCCCTGAATTCTGTCACCCAATTCTCCTTCCTGGTGCCATCTATTATTACAGTTTCTTCTCTGATATGCCATGCATTTGCAAATATGAGTATGGTCTTATTTTTTTCTCCACAAATGGTAACACACACAGGATTCTGTCCCCTCACCTCCCTTAGTATGGGTTGGGAATCTTTCATATCAGTACACAGAGATAGAGCTTCCCCATTTTAAAATTTTTATAAGTGAATAACATTCCATTGTAATGATATGTAGCAATATATTTAACGGTTCTTTATTTTTTATTATTACTTTTTTATGCTTTTAAAGATTTTTATTTATTTATGACAGAGAGAGAGAGCAAGAGAGGGAACACAAGTACAGGGAAGCTGGAGAGGGAGAAGCAGGATCCTTGACAAGCAGGATATGGGGCTCTATCCCAGGGCGCTGGGATCATGACCTGAGCCAGAGGCAGATGCTTAACGACTGAGCCACCTAGGCACTCTTTAATGGTCCTTTATTGATGGACATTGGCTTCCAGTCTTCATTAGCACAAATAATGTATCAATGGATGACCTTGTACTCACATCACTTCACACCTCTATCAGTATATACATAGGATAAATTACAGAAGTGGAATCCGTGGATCAAAGATTATATATGTATTTGTTATTTGGGGACATAATGCAAAATTGTCCCCTGTGGAGGCTATAAAATTTTTTACTTTTGCTAATCTGATAGATGGAAAATGCTACCTTGTATATTTGATTAACAGCTAAGTGAACCGGAATATCTTTTCATGTGCCTGAGTGATACTGAGTTTCTTTTCTTGTGAACTACCTCTTCATATCCTTTGAGTTGGGCTTTTCTCCTCAGTTTGTTAGAGGTAGAATCTGTGATCTGGTAACAGATGGTCATGTCCTGATCAATGACCTTGATGCCAGCATCAACACACCTGTCACCTGTCTGCGTATTTATTAACCCAAGGTATGGAATCTTGGCTTTGCTATTTGCTGTGTAATCTTGGGCGAAGTTCTTAACCTCTTTTGGCTTCAATGTCTAAATATCCAGCATAGGGTCCCTCTTAGCAACATGGTGCAGGACAGCACCTTTAAAACCAGGGAGTCGGCTTGGACCTGGGAGTCCATGACGTACAGGACACGTTTTTCCCGCGGGGACATTTTGCTTAGGCACTGAGGCCGCACGTAGCAACCCCACTGCGGAGTTCGGGAGTGCGCGCGGCGGGAGTGCGGCCTGGCTCCGTACAGCCCGAGTTCTCGCTTTCGAGAGAGCAGAAATCCCGGCCATGACCAAGAACTTGAAATCGAGCCAAGAGCTATCCACTTTCTGCGGCGACAGCTGCTCTCGCAGCCGCTTCCCTGCTCCCAGGCACCCTCCCCTACCGCCCGAGCGCGGCGCTGCAGCCCCGGCGCCCAGACGCGGCGGGTGCGGCGCGGCCCGGGAGCCCGGGTTGGGGAGGCGGGGGTGGGCCCCGCGGTCACGTGATCCGGGCCAGCTGTGCGCAGGGGGCGGCGGGCCCGAGCGCCCAGAGTCTGTGCAGGGGGAAGCGCCCGACGGCCGCCTCCGCCACTGCAGCTACAGCCGCCGATGTCGCCGCAGTAATCGCCGCCGCGGCAGCACCCGCACCCTCGGCGGCCGCAGCATCAGCACCGCAGAGCCGAGCCCGGAGCCCGCCGCCCGGCAGGTGAGCCGCGGCGGGCACGGCTGGGAGCGCGGGGCGTCCGCCGCAGCTTCTCCTCGAGCGTTTCAGCCGCGTCCGCCATCGTCGTCCCCTGTGCCTCGCTGCCGGCCCCTGTCCCTTCGAACTCTCGGGTAGCCAGAGCCCGGGCTGAAACCCGGCGGGTGGTGGCAGGCAAGCTGGGGACTCTGGGGGGATGGGGGGATGGGGATGTGGCCTCGGGCCGGGTGCGGATGACTCGGGCTAGTAGGTTGAGGGGGCGCAGGACAGGGACGCCCCACCCCAGGCGCGGGCACTGCCGCCGGGTTTGACCCTGTCTCCCCGCTCTACACCCCAACCCCATCCTTTGCTCTGACCTCCGGGTGCTTTTTCTGTGTTTCCATTAACTGGCAGCCAAGTTGCTGCTCCGCTGGGGTGTGTGCCTGTGAACCCCCACCCCTCCACCTCTTGGGCTGTTCCCGGGGTTCTCAGCTCGCTCGATGGTGGCAGCGTTGGTGGCGGAGTGGGCCTGGCACCTTCCCGGGAGGTAGCGCACCTGCTACCCGGGTAGCGCGAACATGGCTGCCTGGTGGGGCCCGCTGTCCTTGACCTGGCTCTGCGCCCACGTCCATCCGGTTTGCGATCGCTAATCGTGTCCAGGGGACTGCCCTCCCCTTAACGGCTGTTACTGTCGTCTGAGCGGGCTGCAGGACTTGACACGACATCCCCCGCTCCCAGCCACACTCCTGGCGGTTCTTTGGAGTTGGGGGTGGGGTGTCAGGACAGGTACGCCGTGGCGCCAGGACACTTAGGGTAGCATTTCTGCTATGAAATAGCTGGTCAGCCCTCGGTTCGCTTGTTGGTCTGGGCGCTGATTATTTGGCGACATCATTGCTGAGGTCTGAGACTGGTGGGGTCTGCAAAACAGGGGGAACGCTTCAACTTTTAGAGAATTGACGAGCACTCGGATTTAGGGGTTTAAAATGTCCATTAAACCCAAGTGCATCTAAGGAAACTGTTATTCACTGACTCAAAACTGACTTGGTAGGGTTTTCCATATGGGCTTTCTGGATTTGCTGTTTAATTCTGACTTGCAATTTGGTCTTGAATTAGACTTGTGTCCAGCTTCCCCAGCTGTGTGTGTGTGGGTGTGTGCAACTGTGTTCCCAGCCTGACCAGAAGATGCCATGGGTTGCAGAGGAAATCTATGTTAATTCAAAATGGCAGCATGAAAAAGTCGGGCCAGGCGGAAGCCGTTGAGACCACAGCTCACATCAGCTGCCCCGACTTAAGCCTTGGTGATGATATAGGCTGCGGGGAAGGCTCTTCTGGGTGTTGCTGCAGCTGGTCCGAAGGGGTAGGGAGTGATTCTTGCAGCAGGCTAGATTTTAAGGGGGCAGCAGGGTCATGGGGAGGTGAAGTGGGAAGTTTGGGGAGCTGTAATTATCTTCTCTAACTTATTGAAAGCTGGTGCAAAGACCTAATTAGAATTCTCTGTGATTTTGAGCTAATTTTTCTCCAGGCTCAACTATGGACAATTTATGTGGCTGCTTATGTCTGTTTGATGCATAACTCACTTCTGTTTATTTTATACCTACGAGTGGATCTTAAAAGGGTTGAGTGTCTAGTGTAAACATCACCCAAGAACGATACATAACAATTACCAGGTATTTAGAGCAAGTTCAATGAAAGACCTGATACAGCTCCATGATCAAGCACCCAGGCATCAGAGAATGATAAATTCTTGAAAGGTGACTCATTTTAGGATTTTTTTTTAAAACAGTTTTTCCTTGTGGTTTCACTGCTGTGCTGCCAGCCATCTTCTCATTTAGGAAGAATGGGATGCATGAGGAGGCAAGTGTTTCAGGGATAATGGGAATAGAGGAAGATTAGTGCTTCCGTCAGGAATGGCGATCTGGAAGCACTCTGCTGTCAACCGCCTTTTTACAGCCCTGGAGGCTGAAGCCAGCAGGGTGACTGGGCTGCACCCAAGGTCATATAGCTGGCTGGCAACTGGCAGTGAGGATCAAAATCCAGGTCTCGTAACTGCCCAGGTCAGGGTTCTACATGCCACATTTCACAGCCTAGGGAAAAAGGGACGGACCTGTCATTACTATGATGGCAAGCAGAGCAATTCGAAAGCAAACTGTAACATGAATATAAAAATCAATGGATATTTAAAGTGAGTGACTACATCTTAGTTTCCAAATTCAAAACCATTTAACTTTAAAAAAAATTTTAATTTATTTGAGAGCGAGCGAGCATGTGCACAAACAGGGGGAACAGCAGAGGGAGAGGGAGATGGAGGCCCCCACTGAGCAAGGTGCCTGATGTAGGGCTCTATCCTGCTGGGGTCATGACCTGAGCTGAAGACAGATGCTTAACCCACTGAACCACCCAGGCATCCCAAAACCATTTAACTTCTTAAGTTGTGTGCACCTTATGTCCACATTTTCCAGTGACTAGACTGCTTATATAGTTAAGCACCAAAAACATAATTTTACTCCTATTCTTTAAAGTGAGACATGCATTCTTGGATTAAGAAATGTGTGGCTCGTGTTTGTGGAGAATCATTGGGTCAACTTCTTTTTAAAAGAAACCAAAGTGGGATATATAATAGCTTTTGAGTATGTCGAATTTTAAGTAAAATGTGAACAACGAGACTGTTTTAAAATAACTTTGAAGCAGCACTGCATACAGAGGCTTTTTCTAGAATTTGAATTTGATTTCTCTTAGTCATATACCAGTAACCAAAGATCTACTAAAGCCAGATTGGAAAGTGTAAATGGGTTAATATTTGCATGGAAGTGATGAGGATACAAAATATTTCTTCTGTGCATTCCATTTCTTCAGCCCAATGATCTATAGAAGAAGTTGCACAGGTTGCAGGGAAGAGGGAGGATAATTCACAATGGAGAAGTGGATGGGAGCTAGGTATGGATGATTATGTGCAAAGGAAGACAGATGATGCCACACGTGCTGTTTAAAAAAGCAGTAGCTTACCTTAGAGCCTGAATGTGAAGATTTACTCACTTAATCCCCCTGACATGCCAAAGATACTTAAAATCACAAGGTTTGGAAATTCTTGAACATGAGCAATTTGTGTTTGTTGAAGAAGAATAATTCAGTTATTTTTTAAAAAGTCATGCATGGGGTGCCTGGGTGGCTCAGTGGGTTAAAGCCTCTGCCTTCAGCTCAGTTCATGATCTCAGGGTCCTGGGATGGAGCCCCTGAGTCAGGCTCTCTGCTCAGCAGGAAGCCTGCTTCTTCTTTTCTCTCTCTGCCTGCCTCTCTGCCTACTTGTGATCTCTGTCTGTCAAGTAAATAAATAAAATCTTAAAAAAAAAAAAAGTCACACATGATCTCTTTATCCAGCAGTAACTGAATCCATTTTCATTCGAATGACAGCCTAGGTCTGTGCTGTCCAATTCAATAGCCAGTAGTCACTATCCACATGTGGCTCTTGAGCCCTTGAAATGTGGCTAGTCCACACAGATGTGTGAACTATACCCCAGATTTCAAAATTTGTATAAAAAAAGAATTTATGTCATTAATAATTTGTGTGTTGATTATATATTGAGGTAATATTTTAGATATATCCAGTTCAAGTAGACTATATTATTAACAATAGTTTCACCAGTTTTTCTTTTTTTAGATGTGGCTTCTAGAAGACATAAGATTACACGATGTGGTTTGCATCTGTCTTGCATTAGCAGAAAGCGGAGTTTGGTTGGGGTGTGTGGTACTGTGCACAGAACTGGGTGTGTAAGGAGAGAGATACTTGGATAGAAGAGGGAGGGAGATTATGAAGAGGGAGTGCGCGGGGACCCTAGGGAGTTGGAGAGCATGAGTATGAAGTACCTGGGGGCTGCTGAGTTATGAGACTTCTGAGGTGGAAAAAGCAGAGCATGCAGTGGTCCAGGGTTTGGAGTGGGTGGAACTGTGACTGGTAGGGTTTGTGGTGGTGGGACAGGAACCAGGGTGGTAGAAAGGCAGCGTGGACACAACTACATGTCACACTGGAAAGTGACTTCCACATCTGAGATGGCTGGTTTCACAAACATATCTAGCACATCAAAATGAGGTGAACACATCTCATTCACAGTCCAAGCTCTGGTTCTGCCTCTAATTAGGGGGTGTGACCTTGAGCCAGTCACTCATCAAGATGCTTCTCAGTCTCCTTTTATTTATTTTTTTTTTAAAGATTTTTTTAAAAAATTTATTTATTTGCAAGAGAGAGCGAAAGGGCACAATCAGGGGGCAGACGCAGAGGGAGAGGGAGAAGCAGACTCCCTGCTGAGCAGAGAGCCCCACGTGGGGCTCGATCCCAGGACTCCAGGTTCATGACCTGAGCCGAAGGCAGACACTTTACTGACTGAGCCACCCAAGTGCCCCTCAGTCTCCTTTTTAAAATGGGGTGAATGACAGCTGTCCCCTGACTTGCTGGGTGGTTTCTGTGGGATAAGATATGACATATTAAAACACAAAGATTTATTAGAATTTACATTACTTTATTACAACACTACACACTGAGATCACTTTTACTTATGCACGTGTGCATAAGATGACAACAACGACAAGAAGACCAGCCTTCCTCTGGTTCTACCAATATGTGTTCTAAAAATTAAAAATTCTGAGTAACAGTATTTGGAGGGGGGAGATTAGGAGTGAGTTGGTGATCTGCACAGATTTCTCCCCTGCTTTCCCCATCCCAAATAGTTAATTATCCTAACAACATTTACTGTTCAGTACATCCTTTCACCTTGCTTTCAAATTCAGCTTTCATCATATGCTAATTTCCTACATTATATGAGTATATTTCAGTAATGTCTGCTCTGTCAATCTGTCTGTTCTTGTGTCAGTCTTGAACGGTTGTAATTATAAAAACTTCCCAACATGGTTTAATACCGTTTGGGGCTAGTTTTTCCTCATTAGTTTTCATTTATGAAACTTCTTGGCTTGTCCCACATCCTTTCTAGATGAGCTTCAGGGTCGTTTTTGGTCATCAAGATTGATGACTGCCCAGTGACTCCATGGATTACTGTAGGGAAGACTGACACCTCCATATAGTATTGGATCTTCCCAGCAAAACGCAGGCATCTCTCCCTGCTCTTCATATCTTCTCTTGTGTCCCCATAAACCCTTACCATTTCCTCGACTGAGGATTTGTACATCTCTCTCTGGTAAACTTATCTGAAAGTGGGTAGAAGCCCTATAAAGAAAACTACAGAACTCCAAGGATGGGCTCAGAGCCCATACCAACAGGGACGCTTCGTACTTTGGATAGCAGGTAGAGTCTGGGTGCTTGGGGCATTCTAGAGTCTGGGTTCTCTCTCTGCTATGTTCTAGTTATATGATTCCGGACAAGACTTAACCACTCTTGATCTCAATTTTCTCATCCTTAAAAAGCGGATAATAAGGGGCGCCTGGATGGCTCAGTTGGTTAAGCATCTGACTTCCGGCTCAGGTCATGATCTCAGGATCCTGGGATCCAGTCCTGTGTCAGGCTCCATGCTCAGTGGGGAGTCTGCTTCTCCCTCTCCCTCTGCCCCCTCCGCGCTCATGTGCATGCTCTCTCAGTCTCTCTCTTTCAAATAAATGAATAAAATATTTTAAACAAGGGGGATAGTAACACCTTGTGAAGTGGTCATTGTGAGGATTAAGTTATTTTATTATTTATATATTTAATATATTTATATGTATTGCTTAGCATGTTAGTAAGCACATAGTGAATGCTTCATACTCAATAGTAATATGTAAGATTGTAATATTTTATGTGTTTTATATTATTACATGTAATAATATAAGATTCTGTGATTTTAATTATTTTAGTTACTCCTGGTTAAATGAATATATAAAGCCAGTATCATTTTTGGATCATAGGTCCTGAGAGGCTCTGGAAACATTTTGCCAAGTTTTTAAAAAGTTTAATGGAACTTGGGAAAGAAATGGTTGGAAGAGCCAAGAAATGTGGAAGATAGTTATTGGGGGTGAGGTAGGATCTATACTTGCTTTATCTCCAAGGTAGATCGGCCACAGCCCTCTAGCACATTGTCCCTGCCCTGTGCCAGGGACAGGCACATCCTTTCCCATCATTCTGTGGGTCTCTTCTATCCTCACTGTCATCCTTACCTCTAGTCTGTGCCTTATTCAGAACAGTCTTTTCAGCAACTCTAAAGGATGGTTACAGAGCTTTTGTAGTGGGAGGGATGGCTAAGATGACATGTCCTGTTCCCATTGGGACAGAAGAGCAACCTGCTATCCAAAAAGGCAGGAGTGATGTAGGCGTTAATCACACCCTCTACAAGCTCCCACATGTCAGCCCAGACTGGGATGGTGGTGAGCTGAACTGGGTGGAGTGTCAGGTTACTCAGTCAAGGTGACCGGGAGGGGAGGGAGCTGAGGGCCAACCAGCTTGAGTCTCACCTGAAGCAGAGAGAGGTTAATGTTCCCTTCTGTCCTTAAAAGTTAGCCTAAATCTCCCAGTGCTTACTATAACCCCCTCAAGTGAGCTACATATCCTTGAAAGCTCCTATAAGGATTTCTAATCATTATTTTAAGTTAGGTCGCTGCCCTTCTCTCTTGGTTGTGTTCATGAGCACCTCTTCTAGGTGATAAAGACCTTGAAAACATCGTTTTAGTTTCATTTTCCTCCTGGATTGAACAAGGTGCTTGTAGGTGGTTAGGGGCTCAAAGTACATATTGGTAATTCCTTTGACTTCTTAAAATTCTAATTAAAATAATGTAATGATCAGAGGCTCCTCTGAATATCTCTTTCTCCTCTCAAAGTAAAACCTTAGTGTATTTTTAAAATTGCATTTAGAAGTGCCCTAGTGACCTAAAAGAATTAAATGAAATCTTAAAATGTCTTTCTTAAGCACTAAAGCAACAGATTTTTTTAAATAATTAAAAGCCCAATAAAGTAATATGAGCTTTCTATAAATCTAAAATGACATAACTAGATAAAGTAAAATTTAAAGCTTCTATCTCTGTATCCTGTCCTTACTTTCACTGCCAGTTCTGTTAGATAGTAATCCATTAATCCTTCTAGGTTCTTCTCTCTCTCTCTCTCTCTTCCTCCCTTTTGTATATACTTATATTTACATAAATGTATGTGTGCACATACATATATGTATATACAAATATACATGTATATATTCACATATACAAATACAGGTTTGTTTGTTTGTTTTATAATAAATGGGATACATTTTCTGAAGGCAAAACACAGCAAATGGCCCTAGCATTAATGGGTATTTACAAAGGAGTTTTTAGGTCAAATTTTGCTAGATATAATAAAGTTATACCCTGGTTACCAACAAGATTTAAGTCTTACTACTTTGTTTCTTCTGTAGGAAATGAATAGTTGGCCAGTTTTTTACAGAGACAGAATGTAAATCACCATTTTAAGAATGACTGAGAAGAGTTTTTGAAATCCCACTTTGTAGAGTTAACAGGTACATATCAAATCACATTAATGGGAAAAGATGAGACTAGACAATGCATTATTTAGATGGGAGAAGAAAACAGATGTGGGAGTAGGAAGGTCATGATTCAAAGTAACCTTGCCAAATTAGTGGACACAATGGCAGCAATGTCAGAAATGAGAAAAGAAGGAAATGAAAGGACCCTAGATGTGGCTTGCTTAGCAGTTTCAAGATTGTTCCCACAGATAATGCTTTTGGTAGCTAACCACATACCTGCCTATCTCAAACACATTCTTCCAGAACAAGTTAAAGGAGCAAGCCTTGAGTGTTTGTCTATTCCGTATATGCTATATATATATTATCTCATTTAATCCCCATACTATTTCCTGGTGAATATAATGGCTACACTTCATAGATGAAAGAATTTAATAAGTGGAGGAGCTGTACATGGAATTGGGAAGTGTCTGATTTTTCCTTAAAAAGCTATAATGTAACCTCTTAGAGTAACTTAACTGCACAGTCTAACCTATGTCATTAATGTGATACAAGTCATTTTCTTTCTTTGTGTTACTATGAAAGACGGAAAATGTCTTCCCATATGCCATGTACTGGAAAACATCTTCCTTACAATGAACTTGATCTGACTATATTGTTCTAATTTGGCAAGCTCCAGTGGAAAATTAATCTTGTTTGTGCTATTTATCTAGTCTTTCCTGCCATTAAAAAAATTGTTATAGCCATAAGAAATGGACGCTATTCAACTAATCTTTCCTTTTTCCTTCACTCTAAAATCCCTAAAAGGACATTTCTTTTTTCTGGCTCAAATTCTGACTTTCTATCCAAGGCAGAGGAGTCATGATAGTCGCCAGTCTCGCAGCCTGAGTTTTTTTTGTAAGTGGTACCATATTTTAAATACCAGGAGTGAAGGACAGGCCACTTGGTGTGGTAGAGTTTTTGCAGATGGTCCTTGAATTCATGTGTCCCAACCTTGAACGTACACAAATAATGAGCCATATGTATCTGCACTACTGTTTTTCAAATAGTATAGGATTCTCTTGCCATTTAGTACATACAAATCCATTGGAAGTATTACCAAAGCCAACTACAATGACTGTTATTTGGGGGTTTCCATGAAAAAATTCTTGACATCTGTAAGTTGGAACACATCATATTACAATATTTTGTGTTATAGAGAAATTCCGGAGTGATTTGAAGAATACTTTTGTGAAGTGACCATTTACCACTTATTCTATGAATAAATTAAGGTTTTGATACACAATATTCTGTTTGACTATATATAAAAAACTCTACATTTCCTTAGCTGTTAGTTTGTCACATGAATCATTACGTTGGACATTTTGTTTTATTTATATTTCTCAATGTGACCATATATTGCAAATGAAGCAGAATCAGATTTGGCCCAAATGTAAAATGAGTTCATTTGCCATGACCATACAGTTCTCAATTCCTGGGTCTCTGCCCTAGTGAGAGACTGTGTTTATTACCTGCGGTGAGTTAGGGTAGTAGATTATTTGATTACAACTCTTCCTTTTCTTCCTTCCTTCCTTCCTTCCTTTTTTTCTTTCTTTTTAAATATTTTCATTACAAATTCTGTACTCTCCTGTGGGAAATTTGAGACTAACTGAATATATGGAGGTTAAGAAATTGTGATTCTGCAACTCAGGAGATACTACAGCTCTTATAAATTTTGTTGCATTTGCTTATGATCTTTTTGCTTCATCTATTTAGATAACATACATCATTCGAATGGTACCATATTTAATTTGTATGACCTCTTTTCATTTCACCAGGTTGATTCTGTTTGTTTGTTTATTTATTTTATTATTTTTTTAAAAGATTATTTATTTATTTATTTGACAGAGAGAGATCACAAGTTGGCAGAGAGGCAGGCAGAGAGAGAGAGAGAGAGAGGGAAGCAGGCACCCTGCTGAGCAGAGAGCCCGACGCGGGACTCGATCTCGGGACCTGAGATCATGACCTGAGCCGAAGGCAGCGGCTTAACCCACTGAGCCACCCAGGCGCCCCATTTATTTATTTATTTTAAAGAGTCCCATGCAGACACTGCACTGAGCTCAGAGTCCGAGGCAGGGCTCAGTGCAGGGCTCGAATCCATGACCCTCATGGGATCATGACCCAAGGTGAAACCAACAGTTGGTCACCCAACCAACTGAGCCACCCAGACACCCCAATTCTGTGTGTTTATATGTTTTCCGGCTTTCCGTGTTATGTACAGATAGCCAATGACGTATCACATGTTTGTTTTGTTTTGTTTTATTTTTTTGACTCATGATAATCTAAATGGCTATATTTTGGGGGAGGCGAATGAAGCAGCAGTGGCCCATTAAATTATCAGGGGTTATGATGAAATTGAATAGTCATTCATTATCTGGAATTTTGGTTTTACAATTTTTATTTATTTAAAATCGTAAGCTGGGGGAGCGACAGTGGGAGAGAATCTTTTTTTTTTTTTTAAAGATTTATTTATTTATTTATTATTTGAGAGAAAGAGGGAGAGAGACAACAGGGGGCGGGGTGGGAGGAGAGGCAGAGGGAGTGAGGGTCTCCGTGCCCAGTGAAGAGCTCGACACAGGGTCCGATCCCACAACCCCAGGATCACAACCCCAGCAGAAACCAAGAGTCTGATGCCCAACTGACTGCTCCAACCAGCCGCCCTGAAAGAAAGAATCTCCAGCAGACTCCATGCCCAGCATGGAGCCCAACACCAGGCTCAGTCTTATGACTCTGAGATCGTGACCTGAGCCAAAACCAAGAGTCAGACCTTTACCTGAGTGAGCCACCCAGGCACCCTGGTTTTGAATTTTTAAATAGACACTCTTTTCATTTCTTGTAGCTAATAACCTTTATTAGCAGTATTTTTGGGATGAATAACAACTAACTTTGTGATCATCTCAATCATTAAGAAAAAAAGTATACAAGAGGATATTTCTTAGCCATTTTACTGATTTAAGAATATTGAGCTACTCAAAATATTTAACTCTTCTTTTTTTCCTGTCTCAAATTCTCACTTTCTGTCCAAGGCAAAGGAGTCATAATAGTTGCTTATCTTGCATTTGTTCAATGAAGAACATTTTTTTTTAAAGGTATTTTTAAAGAGTTGGATGAAACTTGACTTCTTTAAAGTAGTAAAAAATGCAAGACATTGAAATAACAATTAACCCAAATCTTCCTGATTATCATGCACTCTGATTTCCCTGTGTTAAAGCTAGAGACCAAGAAAGCATATCCTCCTCCCCCACCATTTGTCTTATTAGGGAAAAGAAAACCCTGCTTTCTCCAGTTAATCAGGGATGGGTTTCACCCACCTTTGTCCTGAGGGCAGAGAGAATTCAGCTGTATTCAATTAAAATTAAATGGTTTCCTTAAAAATAGAATTGAGAAAGAAGACAGAAAGTTGATGGCCTTTGAGGTTGGTGGATGCCTTATGGGGGTTTATTGTACTGTTATGTGTGTGCTGCAAATTTTCAGAGTCAAAGAGCCAGGCAGAAAAAAATGAGTAAGGCTTCTGAAAAGCGAAGAAGTTAAATCATCTGCACCAGTAGGTATCACACATGGGCACTCGTTAGAGATCTCCTGCCTGTAATCACAGCCTCGATCTGCTGAACAGAATCTACAGGGAGGGTGTGTCTAGCAATCTGCCATTGTAACAAACTTCCGAGATGATTTTGATGCGTGGTCAAATATGAATCCCACGGACTGAACCACAGCATGGGAACACCTTGGCAAAATGAGATTTTCCTGCTCTTTTTCTCTCATTGAAGGTAAAATATAGCTATGTCTCTTCCCCTTCCTTTATTCAACAAACGTTTTTTTGAGGTCTTATTATGTGCCAGCTTGTGTGCTAGATGCCAGGGAAATAAGGGCTTATGTAAGAGTTCTTGCTTTCATGGGAATTACAGTCTGATGAGCAGAGGCAGACATCTTGAAATTTGAAGGAAAGAGATACAGCAGGGTGGCGGGAACCACGGGCTCACCTTTTCCCCCATTGCACAAATACACCAACCCAAACTAAGATCCCTCTCCATCCCTTACCCCAATAGTCTTTTCTCAGAGAGGTTATCTGAGTCCCAGACAAGTTACAGATAATAACTCTAGAAAATATTCCCGGGGCACCTGGGTGGCTCAGTGGGTTAAAGCCTCTGCCTTCAGCTCAGGTCATGATCCCGGGCTCCTGGGATCGAGCCCCGCATCAGGCTCTCTGCTCAGCAGGGAGCCTGCTTCCTCCTCCTCTCTCTTTCTCTCTCTCTCTTCCTGCTTCTCTGCCTGCTTGTGATCTCTTTCTCTGTCAAATAAATAAATAGAATCTTAAAAAAAAGAAAATATTCCCTGTATTTGATCAGTCTAGTGCTGTTTCTAACCTTTTTTTTTTTTTTAAAGATTTTATTTATTTATTTGACAGAGATCACAAGTAGGCAGAGAGGCAGGCAGAGAAGGAGGGAAAGCAGGCTCCCCGCTGAGCGGAGAGCCTGATGCAGGGCTCCATCCCAGGACCTTGAGATCATGACCTGAGCTGAAGGCAGAGGCTTAACCCACTGAGCGACCCAGGCGCCCCTGTTTCTAACCTTAAAAGAAATTTGAACATCTCATCATGTGCTGTGCTCTATTTTATTTATTTTTTTAAAGATTTATTATTTAATTTTATAGGAAGAGAGAGAGTGTGTGATCTGGGGGAGGGGCAGAGAGTCTCCAGCTGAGTGCAGAGCCCAGCGGGTGCTCTATCTCAGGACCTGAGATCATGACCTGAGCTGAAATCAAAAGTTGGGCTCTTAACCAACTGACCCACCCAGGCACTCCTCCTGTGCTTTGCTTTAAAAAGTTATTTATTGTAGAAAATGACAAGCATATCCGGTATAGAACAGTATATTAAACCACTTGTGTACCCATTACTCACCTTCAGCCATTTTTATTACATAGCCAAACTTGTCTCATCTGAACTTTCGCTGTTTCTTCCCACCCTGGATTACTTTTATTGTGTCATTTCACATGGAAATATTCCAGCATGTATCTCTAAAAGATACGTGCTCTTTTTTCAGACATAGCTACAATGTCTGAGTATCTAAAACAAGAATTCCTTAATATCATCGAATATTCAATCAGTGTTCACATTTCCTCAGTTGTCTCATAAAGTTTTTGCACCATTTATTTAAATCAGGACCCAAATAAATTCAATTAAGTGCTACTAGTGATAGATCTCTTCAGTAACTTTGTCTCTTACTCTTTCTTCCCTTGCGGTTTTTGTTGTCGTTTTTGAAGAAATCAGATTTGTCCTATAGTTTCTCTAGTTCTTCTAGACTTTCTGGATTGCCTCCCTCTGGTGTCATTTGCATTCTCTGTAAACCGGCAGTTAAGATCTGGATGTTCTCATTGCAGTTCGATTCCTTACACACATTTTAGTTACACTTTGGACCGTGTGTCTGATTGGTCAGTGTAAACCATTGGCGATAAAGGGTGAGAAAGCCATAGTAGGGATTGGCGTTATGGTGGCAAACCATCACCAGCGAGTAAGAGGGAGGAAAGTAAATGTTTATTTATCGCCCACTGTATACAGCCACGGGACCTGGTGCTTTCCATATGCTCTCCCATAAATGCAAGTTCTATGTTGTGTATACGGGATTAGTTCCATTTTCTCATGTGGAAACTCTGGAGCAGAGAGTTCAGAATCTGCCTGTCTCTTGCAGTTGGTGGGTAGAGTCAGGAAATGAGCAAGGAAGGGTCTGTTTGTCTTAAAGTGTATCCTTCTCTTGCCTCTGTACCCGTGGGGCTTCAGGGCCACGTAGGCATGGTAAATGAGTACAGCTGATCCAACGTGGAAAAAAGAAAGAATGAAAAAAGCAATAGCCCTAGGGTGAGGCTAGGAGTCACTGTCTTTGGCGTCTGAGGCGAGGGGTGGAGAGGACTGTGGGGAGGAGCCCCTGCTGAGCTCCAGTCTAGACGGCCTGCAGGAATGTGGACCCAGGGTTGCCAGATCTTCGAGTTTTCTGAAGGCAAGTATCTGAATTTCTGTGAAAAAGCTCTGGATCCAAAAATGTTAGCTGCTAGTTCAGATTTTTAAAAAATGCTATCGAGGACAACATCGTGGGCCACACTAAGCCAACGTGCAGCCTGCCGTCCCCATCCCACCGCATGCTGCTGGGAGGTACGTCCGCTGAAGATTGGGCTGATGACCAAGGCAGCTAACTGTCACAGGGAGGTGTTGGCCCTGAAATTAGAGAAAGGGCCAAGGCATCAAGTGACAATGAACAAAATCTTCAAAAGGTGACAGAACATTGAGATATGTCAAGGAAAAAGCCAGTTTCTGAAGTCTGAACAGATCAGACCTTGACAAAGGAACAGCCCTCCTCAACGGCCTTTTCTCATCCTCATGAGGACCTATGAGTCCTTACTGTGTCCCAGATGGGGACTGAACACTTTATACGAATCCGCAAGTTTCAGCTCATTTTCACCTCACTGCGGCTCATTGTTATCCTGTCATAGAAAGGTGACAGGAGTATGAGATTCAAACCTAGGTTGACTTCAAAACTGCTTATTTACTTAGTACCCTGTATGGTCTTTCTCCTGTGAAATAGTTCCTTGTTCAAGGCGTTGAGTATTAGAAACTGGAATTCCCTGGCTGTGGGCTCCCAAAGCCTTATGCTCTATCTTGAACTTTTCAACCAAACACTTTCTTCCAGGCAGAGCTTGCTGAACCTTTCATTGGTTTCGGTTAGCATTTACATCCAATTTCTAGTTCGATAATTCCTTTCCCAAACACCTTATTTATTCTCTACAATCCCAGCAGTAGATCCACAACAGAAAAGCCAATTCGTAAGTGCCTCTCCTTTGTCCTGCTTTTCACTTCACCAGAAATGTCAATAATCAAATGAATTTATCAATAAAGAGTATAATAAAATAATATCTCCCTGGCTTTTCTGGAGGCTGGTAATTCACAGAACCCGGATTTATGTTTACCCAGTCTGCTCGGTCGGTCAGCCTGGGAGCTCGCAGAGTAAGGAAGCTTGCTGGACATTTGGGTTTCATTTTTGTGTGCAAGTAAAAGCACTTTGTCACCATTCCTTGCGTGACAGTTAATAAGCCTCTCGCTTAGAGAGACAGTCCTTTGCTTCCTCTCAGGCAATTTAAGGCTTTCTTCTCACTGGGTAAGGTGGCTGATGAGGGCCAGCCACTCTGGGGCTGCTCTGAGACAGAGGAGGCAAGGGCAGTTTGGCAGTCAGGCGAAGAAAAGCGTCCTCGGCTCTCGGCTGGGGCGCAGAGCATTCGTGCCCTGCAGCAACAACTCACTGGGCTTGAGGACAAAGACCTTTTCTCACTTGCAGCTTCCTCCCTCCTTGTCTAGACATTCTGTAGGTGGTCGCCTAGTTACAGGGGTGCCGTGCTCCAGCCCTGCACGCCTGCACCCTGCCCGCGGTCCCCAGCCGGAGCGGGAAAATGAGCCCCTGTGCAGTGAACCCCAGGGACGCTCGAGCATCTCATTCCCAGGAGGAGCCGTGACTCCCCAAAGAAGCTTGATAAGGAGGACTGTGGTGGTTAGATCCAGCTCTGGGGGACGTCACCACAGCAGTCGGCAGCATCCCTGAAGCTGTGGGGTTACGGGTCTGCTGCCTCTAGCCATATGGGGCTATTTAGTTAAAAAAAAATTTTAAGTGTGGTGAAATTCCCATAACATAAATTTCCCATCTTGATGACACTTTTTAAGTGCATGTTTTAGCTGTGTTAAGTATATTCGCATTGTCGTGCATCCAACCTCCAGAACTCTTTTGGCTTGCAGAGCTGAAATTCTGTCCCTATTAAACAACAACGCCCCATTCCCACCCCGCCTTCCCCCCTCCCTGGCAACTACCTTTCTACTTTCTGTCTCTGTGAATGTGACTCTTCTAGGAGCCTCTTACAAGTGAGATTATACAGTATTTGTTTTTGCGTGGTTGGCTTGTTTCACTTAGTATAATGTTGGCTATTTAATTTTAAATTAATTCAAAATTCAGCTCCTGGTGCACTTAGCCGTATTTGAAGTGCTCAGTAGCCCCATTTGGCTAGTGGCCACTGTATTAGATGGCACAAATGCAGAACATCCCAGAAATTTCTCTTGGACAGGGCACATCTAAGGGAAGCCGGGCAGCTTATACAGAGACGTGGCTGGAGCTGGGGGCTGGGAGAAGGCAAGTACCAGCTAGAGGAGCCGTTCCTGATGGTGAATAATCTGACTCCTTCTCTCCACCACAGAAACAATACCAGCTACCTGATGTTTTAATAGGGTGCCCCTCGCACCCTTCTCCCAGTCTCCAGTCTTCTAGCAGCATAGAACGTGAGAAATAATCCAGTTTGAGAAAATATACAGTACAGGTCACAGACAAATGTACTTTAAAATATTCTTAGCAAGTACATCTTAGGAAATGCCTGTCAGTTTAACCGTCAATGGGAGTTGAATTGGAGTGTTTCATTAATGGGAACTATTAGTTTATCGCTAACTTGGCAAGAATCCTAATTGGTATTTATCACAAAGAAGTCTTATTCAGTAGACCTACTCTTTAAGCTGTTGCTTTTAAAGATTTTTGCTTGAGACCCACAGTAAGAGAAATGTCGTATCTCAACCCAGTGCCTGCACTCACTTATATGTTTATATATGTATACCCAAACTTAAAGTTTCTTTCATTTTTTTTTTAAAGATTTTATTTATTTATTTGACAGAGAGGGTGTGCGTGCATGCGCGCACAGCGGTGGGGGGTGGGCAGCAGGCAGAGGGAGAGGGAGAAGCAGGCTCACAGAACAGGAAGCCTGATGCGGGGCTCAATCCCAGGACTCTGGGATCATGACCTGAGCCAAAGGCAGATACTCAACGACTGAGCCACCCAGGTGCCCCAAATTAAAGTTTCTTGTAACAACACTTACTCGTATTAAGTGTGATGCATATATTTTATTAAAAAAATGCTTGCTGGGGCACCTGGGTGGCTCAGTGGGTTAAGCCTCTGCCTTTGGCTCAGGTCATGATCTCAGGGTCCTGGGATCGAGCCCCACACATTGGGATCTCTGCTCAGCAGGATGCCTGCTTCCTCCTCTCTCTCTCTGCCTGCCTCTCTGCCTGTTTGTGATCTCTGTCAAATAAATAAATAAAATCTTAAAAAAGAATGCTTGCCTATTTAAAAAGCGCTGATCCTATCCACTAAATTGATTTCATAACCCTCAAAAGGGCCACAACATGCTGTTTAGAAAACACAGCTTTAAATACACTTAGGTTCCATTTCAGGCCTGGTTTGTAATGCTGTTCCCCATCCCCTCCTCAGGTCCCCATGACTCAGAAAATGGTTTACAAATTGCATTTCAAAACAAGCAAGTTTTGTTTTGTTTTGTTAAACTTTTTTTTTTTTTTTTTTAAGATTTTACTTATTTATTTGTCAGAGGGAGAGTGAGAAAGCGAGCACGGCAGGCAGAGGCAGAGGGAGAAGCAGGCTCCCTGCTGAGCAAGGAGCCTGATGTGGGACTCGATCCCAGGACGCTGGGATCATGACCTGAGCCGAAGGCAGCTGCTTAAACAACTGAGCCACCCAGGCGTCCCTGTTTTGTTTTTTGTTTTTGTTTTTTTGTTTGTTTTTTGCTTAACATTTTATTTATTTGAGAGAGAGAGAGAGAGTGCAGGAGGGAGCACGAGCAGAGGGAGTGGGAGAAGCAGGCCCACCCTCTGAGCTGGGGCCCAGGACCCCTGGATCATGACCTGAGCTGAAGGCACATGCTTAACTGACTGAGCCACCCAGGCACTCTAAAACAAGCAAGTTTTTTAAAAAGCCATCATGGCTTTACTTCTGAGTGAGTTCTGTCTACTCATTTTAATGCTGGTTTAAGTAGAGAGTATTATGATAGAAAAGTCCATTATCAAATGGCAGACTGTGTTTTCCAAAGCTAAATATAAAGGATGAACACTTTTTCAGGCAATAAGTTTCTATTTAGCATGTGCGATTGGGAGTTCATTGAATTTTAGCTTACTTTTCTTTGTGGAGGAGAGTATCACATCACAATACTATATAAGGTAACTGAGGGAAAAGGAGAAAAAAAGTCTTAGTTTCTTGTGTCATGCATGAAGAATTTAATAATTTATAAAAATCTTGTAAACAAAGATTTCCAAATGTATGCTTTATAAAGTATATAGATGAGACAACTTGTCAGATTTTTTTTTTCTTTTGTAGTGTAACTATTTGGTATATTAACAAGTATTTTGACAATAACAGAAACAAAAAGCAGTTTCCCTAAATCATTTTCAGAAGCATTTCATCTCAGGGTCAGGGGAGAATTTACTTCCGGAAGGGCCTATTTTTCTTTTTACTTTAACAGAGGAGATAGTGTTATTAAGAGGCCTTGAAGGAAAATTTATGTACTCCTTGAACAGCTCTGAATTAGGCAGGTGGTAGAAAAAAGTAGAAGAAAGTATCAGAGAATAAATGTAAATAATGCTGAATAAAAAAATTTCATCCTTGGGAGTTGGGGGATGGGCATAATGGCTGAAGGTGGCCAAAAGGCACAAACTTCCAGTGACAAAATAAGTGGGGTTAGGGAGAGGGTGATTGGGTCATGGACATTGGGAAGGGTATGTGCTATGGTGAGTGCTGTGAAATGTGTAAGCCTGACAATTCACAGACCCGTACCCCTGGGGCAAATAATACATTATATGTTAATAAAAATAATTAAAAAAAAAAGTCCTGGGGATGTCAGGTACAGCATGGTGACTATAGTTAATAATACTATATTGCGTATTTGAAATTGCTAAGGGAGTAGATCTGAAAAGTTATGATCACAAGCAAAAACATTCCTTGACCAGTGTGGTGACAGATGTTAACTAGACTTACTGTGGTGATCATTTTGCCGCATATCCAAATACTGAATTGTTATGTTGTGTACCTGAAGCTAATATGATGTATGTCAATTATACCTCAATAACAAATGGCATCATAACTGTAAATCATAAGGATTTGCCAGTTTTGAAACTTTAGATGTATCAAGGCATAGAAGTAGAGCGAAAGTGTTTTTTTTTTAAATAAAATTCAAGGGGCCTGGCTGGCCCAGTTGGTTGAGTGTCTGACTCTTGATTTCGGCTAAAGTCATGATCTCAGCCAGGGAGTCTGTTTGAGGATTCTGTCTCTCCCTCTCCCTCTGCCCATCCTCTCTCTCTTCCAAATAAATAAATATATCTTTGAAGAAATAATAAGGGGCACCTGGGTGCCTCAGTGGGTTAAAGCCTCTGCCTTCAGCTCAGGTCATGATCCCAGGGTCCTGGGATCGAGCCCCACAATGGGCTCTCTGCTCGGTAGGGGGCCTGCTTTTCTTCCTCTCTCTCTGCCTGCCTCTCTGCCTACTTGTGATCTCTCTGTCAAATAAATAAATAAAATATTAAAAAAAAAAAGAAAAAATAATAAAATAAAAGTCCCGGATTGGTACTAACCACTGGGTTTATTTTTGAAAAATCATTTTTGTGTTTGTGTTAAGTATAAATACTTGTAGAGAAATTGGAAATTAAAGGAAAATATGAAAAGATCAGAAAGAATTACATGGTCAGGCTACCACTGTTCATATTATATTATAGCATTCCTCCTTCCTGGGTGTGGCTATTTAAGTTTAAACTAAAAGTCTGTAATAAAAATTTAGTTCCTCAATTACACTAACTGTACTTTAATAGCTGTGTGGAGCTAATGGCCACCATATTGGACAGTGGAGATTGAACATTTCCATCAAGGTAGAAAGTTCTTTGGGAGTCACTGCTTTAGAGAGTGGAAGAGGATCCAGCTAAGTCATCTCTGAGGCTAGTCAGTGTGTAGAATGGTGGTCCAGGAAAAATGCACAATTGTTCTTGGCTAGTTTTCTGCTGGATGTGTTACACAGTTTGCTGGTTCCTTTAGCATTAAAAAAAATAGACAGGGGCACCTGGGTGGCTCAGTGGTTAAGACCTCTGCCTTCGGCTCAGGTCATGATCTCAGGGTCCTGGGATGGAGCCCCACATTGGGCTCTCTGCTCAGTGAGGGGCCTGCTTCCCTTCCTCTCTCTCTGCCTGCCTCTCTGCCTACTTGTGATCTCTGTCTGTCAGATAGATAAATAAAATCTTAAAAAAAAAAATAATAAAATAAAATAGACATTAAAATTCTGTTCGCTTCTTGTATTCCTGGTCTTTCACCAGATGTAGTGGAAAAGTCAGCCTCTCTGGGCCCACATACCCCTGGGCTTCTGTCGCCTACATCCAGATCACGATCACGTGATTCCTATGACTTGCTAACCAAGCAGATGTCCTGGCTGAAGAATAGAATAGGTGCTCATAAATGCAGAGTGGATTGCTACTATTTTTAAGGGCCAAGTAAGGTAAGGTTCTGCTCGTAGATGAGACACCAGCTCTTTTGAAATGACCCAGTGATGGAGAAGGAAGGGAGGTCCTATCACGCGTGGGAGGCAAACAAACACAGGTGAATGTACCCTTTCTCCACCTTCTCATCTGGGTTTTCACTTTATTTGGCTCAGCCAGCAATTCTTCCCACCTTCAAATTCTGGGAACACACTATTAATGCATTTTATCTTATAATTATTCTAGGTCTTTCTTACACATACAAAGTCTTGGTTCATTGCTGCCTACCCCTCAAGTCTGAAGATAATGCCGTTTTTGTTGAACTAGGAAAGGATAAAGGGAGAAGGAACTGGAGTTTCTTTATCTTCCTGCTTTTTCTTTCTCACAAAGGGGCCGGGGGGGGTATTTTCTGCACTAGAAGGGGAATGATTTTCAGAGCTCTGAGCTCCCATGCTTCTCAGTAACCTCAGAGGGGCCTGCCCTGCACAATGTGTGTGTGTGTGTGTGTGTGTGTGTGTGTGTGTGCGCGTGTGTGTGTGTTTGTGTATACAGGGACAGACTGATGTGAAACAGCCTGGATGCAGACATAGCAATAGGGTCTCTCACAAAAAAGGTTCCAAACTCAGAAAGTGACTGACTCTGTGACTTGATAGCTGCTCCAGTTATGCGTGAGATGGTTTTGGTTGGCCTGCCCTGTAGAAATGTTGAGATGCGGCTCTGTTTGAACAATCAAAACCCAAATAAAATATCTTACACTCATGCAGCCTCCACAGTTTGCCAAATCTGTTCTCAAGCATCACGTCATTGGATGATGAACTTATGGGCTGGGACCAGACATTTGCAGAAGAGAAAACCTAGGCCCAGAGAGGTGACGTGACTTGGCCGAGGTCACACAGTAGTGGGTGGTGCGGCTGAGTTTTGAATCCCAGGGGGCTTTGCTGAGGACGTTGCTTTCCTTCTGACTCATATTTTGGGATCGTAAAATAAAACACACCTAAGTCGGATAATGGGTGACACAAATATGATAGTTTAAAATATAATGTTTGTTGAGTGCCCATAATAGGAGGTTAAGAAAGGGGCTGCGTAGTTGGGTGTCTGGGCCCTGCCCTCAGGGATCTTTACTTGAAACATTTGAAGCAGTACATTTACTAGCAATAAATACATATCACCCCAGAACAAACTGGATGCTTTAGGGCAATGGATGCTGAGAAAATGACAGAGTCCGTTATAGAAGGCCTCCTGAAAGAAAAGAGTTTTGAATCAGACCCTGAAGGATGTGCACAGACTAAGGGGAGGGCATTCTAGCCGGATACAGAGGCATGGTTGGGTTCAGTTTTAAGAAAGAAGAAAAGAGCACTTGTTTATTATTTTTTGAAAATTTGCCCTGCAGAAGACCTTGTGTACAGCTGGGTTTAGAGGGGTGTACAAAAGAGACATGGCCCCCCCACTTCATATAACTTAGACTTTGGGGGGAAAGACCAAGCATTGATTGTTGGTAATAAAATAATTACGTAAGTATTTCAGATTAAGATTTGCTATAAACGAAAAAGGTAGAATTCTATGAACGCATACAGTACAGTGATGTAAATTCCACTGACATTTGAGGTGGTACGTGAGGGAGTGGAAGTTAACTAGAAAAAATAGTTTTGGTATAGGGAACAAAGGGAGGAGTGCTCAGAGAGAGGAGTGAAGCATGTGCAAAGGCCCTGGGAGAATCAGAGGGGCTGGAAAAAGGCCTCGGTGCTGGCGTTGAGAGAGCAGAATGGTGAGTGGTGAGTGGCGGGAGGTGAGGCTGGGGAGGAGGCACAGGCTTGATCAGATTTTGGTCTTTATTTTAATAACTGTGGGAAACCCCTGAAGGAATTTAAGCATAGTGACAAGACTGACATGGTCAAATTTTCTTTTAAAAAGATCGCTTTGGTTGCTGTGTGCCAATGTTTTGGAGGGGGAATACTAGAGGTTATGCAGTAACCCCTTAAGAGACTATTATGGGGATCCAGTCTAGACATGGCTGGCTGGTGCAGAGTGGTGGTAGCAGAGATGAGGAGAAGGGGCGAGTTTCCAAAGGGATTTAGAAGAGCAGGTCTACAGGTGGAATTTGGTGATATGCTAGGTAATAGAGAAGCAGGTGATAAGGATAGTTTTTGAGTTTCGGATGTTTGGGAAGAAGAAGAAATCAGCTTTGGGTATCAGGAAGGCATTTGGGTCTTTGGGTCTGGAGCTCAAGGAAAGAATGGGTTGGGATTGACTGTGGAGGTTCCGGGCACATGAGTGACCAATGGGCATGGATGAGCTTTCCCAGAGAGAAAGGAGCATGAAATGAGGAGAGAGGAATAGAGCAGTGAGGAAGCTCATTGGCCAGGTCAAAGAGAACGAGTCAGCCCAGCAGCACTGGAAAGGTTGGAGGAGAACCAAGAGATCCCTGAGTGTCATGTCATTGAAGTGGAGTAAAAATATATAAAATAGGGGGTGTATCTGTCACTTTCTTTCTAGACCCATTTCCTCATCACAACCCCAAAATCCATTAGGTGCAAGCCACACAACTCTAGATCCAAGACACTTGCATTGGGCAATGTTACAAGTGTAGTTATTTATTTTTCCATTACTGTGACAGATTGCAGTCTGTTTGTGTTTTCTGCGGGGAACAATAACCTCCTTTCCTTTCTCTTACGTCGTTGCGCTTTTGGCGGTCCCTGACTGCAGCTTGTTGCAAATCTGAGCTTGTTTAATCCCATGGAGTACTAAACACTATCTGGTCTCAGTGGCTGTGTTAATTCTACTGCGCGCGCCCAACTTCATGTGCCAGCTGGGATCCCTTAATGAGCGAGCTGCACACAGTTCAATGTGAAAACTATTTTCGCTGGTGCAATGTGTTTGAAGAACTCACTCCTGGAATGTTCTACGTCACAACTGCTTCCAGGCCATCCCTGGCATTCTCTCTCTTTGCAGGATGGCTGTTGCTCCTCCGAGTTACTGTTTTGTGGCCTTCCCACCACGTGCTAAGGACGGGCTGGTGGTGTTTGGGAAAAATTCAGCTCGGCCCAGGGATGAAGTACAGGAGGTTATGTATTTTTCGGCTGCTGATCATGAACCCGGGAGCAAGGTTGAGGTAAGTCCCGTGTTAGAGTCTCTCATTGGTGCTCATTCCCTTCCTCCGGCTTGGCTCAGTGCACCTTTCCTTAACTGGGCTCACTGGTCAGAACTGCCATGTCCGTTCTGTTGATTCCTGATCCCATGCAAGTTTGTTCGTGGCCTTAAAAACAGCATCACACGGGGACTAATACTACATTCGTGGCTATAGCCCTTCTTTTATAAGTAAGTAAAATATTTACATGGTTCCAAAGTCAAATGTATAAAATAAGGTGTATTCATAGAAGTCTGGTATCTTTCTTTGTCTCATTTACTCTACTTATTTTTTTCCTTTTTCTTGAAAGTTTTTTTGGTTTGTCCTTCCATTTAAAAAATTACCTGTGCATGTAAGAAACTACACACACAAACACACACACACATGCCCCTTTATCCCATATGTTTTTCTTTCTTGGATGAATGGTAGCACACCGTGTACGCTTTTCTTCACTTTTCTTTTTTCACCTTAAAACATATCTTAGAGATCACCCCATGTGGTAAATAGAGGTCCTATTCCTCATTCCTCACTTAGAGCTATACAGAGCGTTCCATTCTATGGATGTATCATGGTTTAGTCCCAGGTTGCTGGACATCTGGGTGGTTTTTCCAGTCTTTTGTTATTGCAGATATGTTGTTGTATTTTGGAGGGGCTGATAGCCTGGTGTATCGGTCACAATATCTGGTCTTGGTTTATGTATTGTATCATGGTAGAAGACTATCCATCAATTCCTATTTTGAGTGCTTAAAAATCTGTCTCTGTCGGTCCTTCACTGGGATATCCCAATGGTGGGATCCCAATAGTGGGATTGTTGGGTCGCAGAGTAAGTAAGTGTGTAATTTTTTTGGACTTTATCTGGTTTGCTCACACAGGTGGTGTCCTTCTGCATTTCTGCTAGTGATGGAACAATGCCTGTTTCTCCATATTCCTGGAGTGTACCGTCAAACTTTCACCATGCCTGAGGTCAATTTTAAAGTCTGCTACTTTACTAAATTCTTCATTGGTTGTTTCAGCTTTTATCATTTATTCTCTTGGGTTTTCCAGGTTTATTGTTATCAATGCCTACAAACAGAGGCAGTCTGTTCTTACGTGTCTGGTTTCTTATCTGATTGGCTGATAGCTTGGATTCAGTGTTAATATTTAGTGACGATAGTGGTTTTCTTTGTCTTGTTCCTGACCTGAGTGGGGCAACCTCTAGTGATTCTCTAGTCACTCAGACATTGGCTTTAGGACTGAGCTTTGCATAGTTTTATTGTGTTAACAAGTATACATCAAAATTTTTATTTTTAGTGGTTAAAAAAACCCTCAAGGATAGGTGTTAAATTTTGTTGAAGGCCCCCCCCCCCACTCAGTGATACAGAGATAATCACTGGATTTTTTTTCTTTCAGTTTATCTGATAAATTGAACTATCTTTGCATTCATAGAATAAACTTCTTGGTTATGGCGTATTCATTTGTGTGTGTGTTTCAGTGGTTGTTGTTTGTTAAAGGATGAAGAATGTAGAGAAAAAAACTGGGGGCGAGTAAATTGACGAGCTCTTTCCACTGACATAAACCTCTACTCATTGGCATTGTATGCATTCAAGATAAACTTATTTTTTTCTGGTAATTGTGCTAGGTTTTAAAAGGTATTCATCAAAGTGTGTTTTATTTTCCTATCTGAATCTTTAACTGTTTCAAACCTTTAAAGGCAACAAAGCAGCACCAGAGAGCAACAGAACTCTGTAAGGAGTGGCTGCGTTAGGTGGATGGAGCAGAGGTGGGGACGCGGCTGGCAACACAGAGCGTGACTTGGGGTATGGATTGTGTGCGGTTGGGGCAGTGACAGCCTGTCTCTCACAGGACTTTCTCAGAACCGCTCTCCTCTTGTGCTGTGCCACTAACAGGTCCAAGCCCCTAAACTTCTGGACTTTTCTTTCGTACAGGTAGAGAAGAGTGCTAGGTTTTCTGATGATCGTGCTAGGTTTTATTTTATTTTATTTTATTTTATTTATTAAATGTTGCAATGCCTAAATATATTTTTTAAAGACTTTATTTATTTATTTATTTGAGAGAGAGAGAGAGAGAGAGAGAGCACAAGCAGTGGGAGCGGCAGGCAGAGGGAGAGGGAGAAGCAGACTCTCCACTAAGCAGATAACCCGATGCGGGGCTTGATGCCAGGACCCTGGGATCATGACCTGAGTCAAAGGCAGATGTCTAACCAACTGAGCCACCCACGTGCCCGATCACACTAGTTTTTAAGTGGGTTTTCATTCATTCATGTTTCCAGGTCCATGTTGCTTGGATTTGAATGTTTCTCCCTTCCTGGAGCCGAGTGCACTGGGCTCGATGAAGTTTGCAGGTCTGAGTTATTTTGACTTCCCCTGTCTGTCTTCCCTCAATGTTCCTTTTTCTCAAAGAGTCATACCAACTGAAACAACACTTTGATTTTCCCGTGGGCAGATTTAATTTCCCAAAGATAGCTGCACCAAAACCCATCCTACACGTACTTTGTACAGTGTGATGAACATGCCTCGGTGGGGAGGTGAGGGTCATGAACTTTGGTGAGGGCTTATGTTTGCTCTGACCAGCGTAGCCTGGTGGAAGGGATGCCATGTGACCTCCAGGGCTGAGCCATAGAAGCATTGGGCATGGAGTCTCTCAATCTTGGGGTCTGGCCCTAAGCATCCAGGAGCTATGGTGAAGGGAGCCCAAACCAGCCCACGTAGGAAGAACACAGGGAGGGGCCCACATGGAGAAGAACCGAAGTCCCTCAGCCAACAGCCAGTGTCAACCCACAGCCAACCGCCAGATGTTTGAGTGAATGGCCCGTCAGGCAATTCCAGGCCTCGGACACTGTGGAGTAGAGACATGCCATCCCTGTGGCGCCCTGTCCAAACTCCTGCCCCTTTGAATTCATGAGATAATAAATGGTTGATTTACACCACTAAATCTTGGGGTCACTTGTTAGTAGCCATAGTAACCACAGTATCACACAAAAGCCATTTATAAATATGTCTGAAATAGATATTTTAGAAAAATATGTTTAATTTTGGGAGGGATAGGCTAAAAAACCCAATATTTTCCTTTCACGGGTACAATCAGGTTAGAAAGTAGACTAGATTCCTTTCCCTTGTTAATGCATGGTGTGTAATCACTCACCTACGCTGGAAGTTCAATGACGTCCCCTTGCATAAACAAGTGCAGTTTGATCCATACCAGAATTCGTTTCCAAGACAACCTGACCTCCTTTCTGAGCTGCCAACCTGTGTTTGGAGCTGCCTCTGTACCTTTCCACATCCGTATTCTGCAGGTAATAAAATAACATCACAGGTCAGAAACCAAATTCATTTCCCCCATCTTATTCCTCTTCCTCTGTCAGACCCTTGTCTGCCACATAGTTTAATTTGGAGACCAGAGGGAAACTCTGACCCTCATTTTCCCGTGCATCCCTAGATGCTTGGGGACGGCTGCCACCAAGTCCTATTGCTGCCGGTCCTGTGTTCACATCTCCTCCCTAGGATCCCTGATCATTCAGATCCACCCCCATCTCCCTTCTGCTATCATCTGCTTATTGGTCCCTGGCTCTCCTTTTCATAGATCCTTCAGACTGTGGGGTCACCAGGATTTTCAGAGCACAACTCTGTCACTGCATTGTTTAAAAACGGTTGTGTTTACAGGATCAGAGTCTGGGCTGATTTGTATGCCATTCAGAACTCTTCCTGGCTGGCACTGGGCCCCCTTTCCCTTTCTCTTCTTTAAAATTGATAGGCTTCACTTTTCTTTTTAAGCACAGTTTTATGTTTACAGAAAAATGAACAGAAAGTACAGAGAGTTCCCGTATAACCCTGGGAAAGCTGGGGCCTCCCTCAGCTTTCCCTGTTATTAACATGTTAGGTTAGTGTGATACATTTGTTATAATCCATGAGCCAACATTGATCCATTTATTATTAACTAAAGTCCATCATTTACATTCTGTTTTGCTTTTGGTGTTGTGTATTTTAATGGGTTTTGTCAGATGTATGTGATGACACCTATCCACCATTATAGCATCATACACAGTACTTCCTCTGCCCTAAAAATCCTCTGTGCTCCTCCTCTTTATTTATCTCTTTCTGATCCCTGGCAACCAGTCGTCTTTGCACTGTCTCTAGAGTATTTTGCCTTTTCCAGAATGTCACGTAGTTAGAATCCTGGTGTGTAGCCTTTTCCAACTGGATTCTTTCACTTAGTAGTTATGTTTTCAGAGCTCATCCAGGCCTTTTCTGGGTTGGTCGTGCATTTCTTTTTAGTGCTGAAAACTATCCCATGGTCTGGATGAACCGTGGTCTAGTTTTCTGTTCATCTATTAAAGGACATCTTGATTGCTTCCAAGATTTGGCAATTATGAACAAAGTTGTTATAAATATTTGTGTGCAGGTTTTTGGGTTTTTTTAACTTTTTTTTTTTTCGGTTTGTTGTTTTGTCTTGTTTTGTTTTTTAGCCCTTCTTCCCTCCTGTATGCAAGTCTTTGTATGGACCTAGTTTTTAACTCATTTGGAATATTTTTTAAAAAGTAAAGTTACTTTTTAATGTAATTTAACATTTTGAATAGGTAACATGTTCATATGGTTCAAAGATTAAGTGATATTAAAAAGGTTAACTGTGACTTACTACCCCTTATTACCAGTCACTCTGATTTCCATCCCATATAGCCCTTCTTATTAATTTCTTACACATCCTTCCAGTGTCTTATGCAAATGCAAGCAAATATGAATATTTAGCCTTATTTTCTTACTTTTTTCATGAAGGTAGCACAGAATATATATTATTCTGAAACTGATTTTTTTTTTTAAAATTTATTAACATATAACGTATTATTTGTTTTAGGAGTACGGGTCTGTGATTCATTAGTCGTACACAATTCACAGTGCTCACCATAGCACATACCCTCCCCAATGCCCATCGCCCAGCCACCCCATCCCTCTCACCCCGACACCCCAGCAACCCTCAAGTTGTTTCCTGAGATTAAGAGTCTCTTAATGGTTCATCTCCCTCTCCGGTTTTGTCTTGTGAAACTTGATTTTTTAAGTATAAAATTCCAAACTCACAAAAAAGGTCTATAGCTTTTTTTGTTTAATAATATTTTTTAAAGATTTTTCTACATCTGTACACAGAGATTCTTCTTCTTATTATTATTATTTTTTTAACAGATGCATAGTCATCCGTTGTGGAGCTATCCCATAACTTTTCAGTCAGTCCTCTGCTGGTAGACACTGGGACTGTTTCCTAGTCCAGAAAGTCAGCCACGAAGAACCTTGAACATGAGTCATCCTGCCCATGTCCATGTATAGTCGCTAGATACACTTCCAATAAAGTTCTTGTACTAATTGCCCTCCGTAAGAGTTGTACAGTTTCTGGCTTACT
This sequence comes from Mustela erminea, assembly GCF_009829155.1. NCBI lineage: Eukaryota > Metazoa > Chordata > Mammalia > Carnivora > Mustelidae > Mustela > Mustela erminea. The sequence goes on from NC_045624.1 coordinate 46,124,734, forward strand.
TTTCTATCCTCATTCTTAGTTTTTCTGTTCCAGCTTGTACCGTAGGCTCCAGCCACACTAGAGCTCATCATTTCTTGAACAAATAACACACTTTTGTATTTCTCTGTGCTTTTACTCATTCTGTCCTTTGCTAAGAAGGTCCTTCTTCTCCCCTCTTCTCATCTGCTTGGTAGACTCAGGCATCTTTCAAAGCCCGAATACCAATATTCCCACCTCCCTCTGGCCTGCCCTCGTCGTCTTCCTCCTCCTCCTCCTCCTTCTTCTTCTTCTTTTTTTTTTTTTTTTATGATCTTTTCATTTATTTTAGAGAGAGAGAATGAGAGTGTGAATGGGGGGAGAGATAAAGGGGGAAAAATCTTCAAGCAGACTCCCCACTGAGTGTGGACCCTGACTTGGGGCTCCATCTGATGACCCATGAGATCATGACCTGAGCCAAAACCAAGAGTCAGATGCTTAACTGACTGAGCCACCCAGGTGCCCCAGCCCGCCCTCCTTCTATGAACATGTAGTATTATATGCATGTTCTGCCATTATAAATCAGTGGAAATTTTTAGTTGCCTGAAGCCAGTGGAAAGAGTCTGGCCCCAGATGCAGGGTTCCTGGCTTCCTGTCTTGCCTTCTGCATTTCCTGTATTTTGGGTCTTTGAGCCTCTTTGAGACTCAGTTTATGCAATTGCCAGATAGGGATCATAAAACTCACTGTGTCTGCCTTATAGAGTTTTTTGTGAAGCACATGGGAACCAACATTTAAAAGTACTTTGTAAACTCTAAGGAGAACATCGTGAAGAGTTCTTTTTCTTTTCTTTTCTTTTTTCTTTTTCTTTTAAGAATTGACTAGGGTTGAGAGATTCTGTGACCCCACGTCTGAGATCCCAAACTCCTGTCTGTAGCATATGGTTCTAAATTTGCTTTTCAAATGTACTCTTACTCCTTTAGTTCCCTTATAGTTACACCTGTAACTTTCCCAAGTACAGAATGATGGGTTCTTTTCCATAGCTAGGCTTATGAGCTCTAACAACTATCATGTAACTTTCACAAAAGCTCTCCTTAGCATATGGAAATTATTTTTCTAAACTATGAAGAGTGAGAATTTTTCATAAAACCCCATCTATTTCTTAGCCATTTCACGACATTTCAAGCTTACATATTCTGCAGTTTCCCTAGAAACCTCATACTTGAGTTCTGAGGTTCCAGGAATTCATTTTCTGGGAATAACTCTGTACTAAAAGTCATCCTGATGACTCATCCGCTGACCTGCCCCCCCCTTCCAGCTGGCCCATCCTTCCAGGAAGTCTCCCCTTCCAAGTCATCCATTCACCCACCCCTTCCTCTTCCTTCCGTCTGTCCATCGATCCTCCATTCTACAGCAAGTTCTCTTTGCTTGAAGGTTGAAGGATGAGAAATCGGGTCCCTTAACAGAATTCCCCAGTTTCTAAAATTACACTCCTCAGTTTCATTTTGCTGCACAGTTGGAAGATGGCTGCATTTTATTTTATGTTCTTTAGTTTTTCTCTTGTGGATTCTGAGTTTTTTTGTTTTTGTTTATTTGGTTATTTGTTTTTAACAAAATCACTCTTGGATGAGGAGTAGGATAGATAAAATGTATATCCATTTGTGAAAGGCCCTTTGTCCTCTCTGAGGATGCCGTAACCCTGTGCATCACAGAACTCTTCTCGACTCTTCCTCAAACCCTGCTCCTTCCTATAGATAGGAGTGTTGAGGAAGCCGGTGGATAATTTCCTGGATTATGATGTTCCATGAGTGCATGGTGTGTGTACGTGTGTGTGTGTACGTGTGCATGCCTGTGGATGGGTATGTGTATCTATTCTTATATGGATGACTTTTCTAGTTAAGAAACAAGGGATCCAACATTAGAAGACTGTTCGAGAAAACAATGAATTTCAGTTAAAGTTGATATGATTTATACTTGGTGCCCCAGAGAAGAATTCTATCCCAATTGGTGGAGACACAATTCTTTTATTCTTTTAATTTAAATTCAAGTTAGTTAACATACAGTGTCACATTGGTTTCAGGAATAGAATGTAGTGAGTCATCACTTCCATACAATACTCAGTGCTCATCCCAACACATGCCCTCCTTAGTGCCCATCCCCCATCTCGCCCATCCCCCATCCCCCATCCTCCGCCTCTCCAGCAACTCTCAGCTGAGACAGAATTCTTGATAGCCAAGTCAGATTTGACACATAATGCTTTTAAAAAGTCTCTTGTTATTATATAATAAACCTCATCTCCATTTTACCCCTTCCTTTAAAGTCTTCATTGTTTCCTTTTTTTTGGGAAAATGAATTTTACTTTATTTATATTTTCCTCCATCTGAAATTCTGTATGAGTTCAGTATCTCCAGGTACAACTTTCAGAGTTTGGGACAGGCTGTTGGTAGCTCACTTCCTTTTTCTTCCTGGATAAGAGTACTTGTAGGAAGAATAGAAAACTACCCATTAATGAGAGTCAGTAACATTGTTAGTGACTTGGTCCAGATGGCAGCTTTATTTGTGGTTTGTGGGATGGACATGTGTTTTGCAGGGGAGAGCGTCTGAATTTGAAATTCTGAAGATTCTCCTATACAGTCGGAGAGCACAGGTTGTTCTGGAATCAGAGAGAGCTGAGCAAAGGTCCGTGCCAAGGGCAGAGACTGCGTGCCCGTCTTCCTCTCTGCTCTCTTTGGCCCAGGAGTCTCCAGCCCTCACCTCAGCAAGCATGGCTCAGCAGGGACCTTCCTTCTGTGTCCCCTTTTCCTGTTTCTGACCCCAGGCCTTGGCACGGCCCATTCTCAAAGATATTGTGGCTTCAGGGAAATAAAAAGCAGCTCTTCTAAAATGTGGCTGACTTTTTTTTTTTTTCCTTTGTCTCTTTTTGGAGTCATAATGAACCTTAAGGGCACATTTTCAAAAACCAGTCAAGTAGCAGGCAAGACACTGGGGTAAAGACAAAAACAAACCTCCCAAAACCACAGTGATAATTAGAAATGCTGCCTTAGAGTTGCAAATTTTCTAAAACTAAAAATATTCCTCCAAAGCATCCCATTTTCCCTGCCTTCTCCCCCTCCCCCAAGCACCACCCTAGGAAGTCTGGCTGACTCATCAGCTCATTTCAGAGCCATTTTCACTGGTGGTGCCAGGGTTGTGCTCACCATCTGAGTACAGTAGGAAGCACAATGGCTGCATTTCATTAATTGAAACGTCTATTGTGTGTCTCTGTTCCCCTTTCCCTGGGTGATCTCCAGAAAGTGTGCGCGCTGGAATGTGCCGAGGGTAGGCAACAGCGTGAAGCTGATTTTGCTTTTTGTTTTCAACACAATCATGCAAAATAAGAAAGGGCTTGCTCTGCAGAAGAATCGTCTTTTGTCTCTGTCTTGAGGGCTTTGTCAAGGCTCATCTTTGCTACCTTCCAACCTGGCATCCGTCCCCGGGAGCCGCCTGAGAAAGTGACAGGCTCTGTGCAGGCGGCACCTTTAAAACCTCGCTGACATTTAGAAACGTGCCTCACGATGTGGCCCACGCTGGACATTCTTAGGTTGTTATGTGGCCTTGGCACCCAGAAGTTGTGCTAGCTGACAGATTTGTTTTATTAAAGAGGGTTGGGAGTGGCCAAAGGGCAGCATGACGGTTTGCTCATCTCTCTCTGCAGACCACTTTTTTATTCTTTTAAAGATTTTATTTATTTATTTAACAGAGCGACACAGAGAGAGAGGGAAGACAAGTAGGGGGAGTGGCAGGCAGAGGGAGAAGCAGGCTTCCCGCTGAGCAAGGAACCCAATGCAGGACTCAATCCCAGGACCCCGGGATCGTGACCTGAGCTGAAGGCAGATGCCTAACGACTGAGCCCCCCAGGCACCCATCTCTGCAGGCCTGCAGAGAGCTTCAGGTCTCCAAACAGCTTCATCACCAAAGCTGAGGCCAGAACCATTCCTTGAAAGACCTCTCGAGTGGTGAACGTATTCTTTTTTCTTTTTGTTTTCTACTAGAAATCTGGATAGAATTCTGACTTGAAGCAAAATTGTTTTTGTCACTCTGAAAGAAGATTTCAGGTGCTGTTTGAATTTTTTTTTTTCCTGGTGAGACCTTCTCTGTTGCCTCAAATCGCACGTACTGTCCGCCTCATTAATGATGTGGCTACTGTGAAGGTCGGTGAATTTTATTTAAAAAAGAAGTGACTGCCTGCAGAGTTCAGGTTCTAGATGGCTGACTTTATAAACTTTGGCTAATTACATCTTCTGTAAATGTTCCCTATTTATGAGGTTTGCTCCCAGACTGGGATTTTAGATAACCAATCTATACAAGACAAGCGTGACCATCTGCTTTGACCTGGGTGTGATTAGTCACATCTCACACACAATGGAGTGGGTGTGAATTACAGCCACAGAAGGGTCCTTGTTAAGCCCAGGCTGCTGCAGTCCATGACAGAGATGCCCTAAGGGGTGTGTGTTTTGCTCACTGAGGCTTTGGTGCATCTCCCATCTCCCCATCTCCCTGCCCCCCTGCTCTGTAGCATATGAGGGGGATCTGGTGCCTTGGCTTTCAGCCCAGTGTTTAGGAGGGGCTGATTTGGCCCATCTGGCTTCTTGGGCATCTCCTTTCTTCCTCCTCATTCTGAGTTTGGCCAAAAAGTGTCAAGTTGGCTGCAAATATTTTGAACTCCTACGAAGACCATATGGTCTTTTGGATTCAATTTTCAGCATTTTTATCAGTCAATACTTACTGAGCTCTTGCAGTCCTGTTACCCAACGCTGTTGCGGTAGCTTCCCTGAGCGTCACAGAGGAGGGTGCCCCTGGACCGTGAACACACCTTTGACATCCCCATCTCTCTCTCTCCTCTCTGGCTCTTACCTCTTTCTGGAATACCTTGATTTCTAGCCCATTTTAAAAGATCAACTCAGATGTCACCCACTTGATAAAGCCTCTGCCCACTTGGGGTAATTTCCCTCTTTCTTTTGAACCTGTACTGTGTCCCTCTGATCTTTGTTACTCACTTATTCCTTCATTCACCCCTTCATTCATTCTTTCAAAAAAAGATCTACTGATGCCTCGCATGTACCAGATTTCGGATATGTCAGTGAACTAAACCACAGAGCTATCTCCCTGCCCTTATGGAGCTTACCTTGTAGTTGGGGGAGATAACATAATACACAGTATATGCAGTACATAAGTCAGTTATGCAGTATTTTGGAAAGGGGAAAGTGGAATGGAATGCGAAAAAGGAAAAGCAGGATCAGGTTGATCAGATGTCCAAGGTGGGGGGAGGGGGAAGATGCAGTGTATGTTAGGTAGACAGGCCTCGGTGGCAGCTACTGAGATTGGCCTGGTGGCCATGGTAATTTGCATGTGTACCTTCTCCTTTCCCAACTGAAAGGACAGGAATTGGGCATCCTCACTGCCTTATCTGCCAGCAGCACTTGGCACATAGTGCCGTGTGTGTGTGTGTGTGTGTGTGTGTGTGTGTGTGTGTTGCTCTGTAAATGGTAAAATGGAAATGAACATGTAAACATGAATTTGAAGACAAATAAGGAAACCCCGTCTATTGTTTTAAAAGATTTTACTTATTTGTTTATTTGAAAGAGTGAGACAGAGACAGAGAGAGGGTGAGGGGTGAGGGAAGCCCCAGAAGGGAAGGAGGTGGAAGGAGCAGGGGACCTCAAGCAGATTTCCTGCTGAGCCTGGAGCGCCATGTGGGGCTCAGTCTTAGAACCCAGAAATCACAACCTGCACCGAAACCGAGTCAGGTGCTTAACCAGCAGAGCCCTTCAGGTGCCCCCAATAAACCCATTCTTATTTTCACTTTCTTCCTGCCCTTAAAAAAACCTTTATGATAAATCTATACTTAAGAATCTTAAGGGGCGCCTGGGTGGCTCAGTCGGTTAAGCTTCTGCCTTTGGCTCAAAGGGTCCTGGGATAGAGTCCCATGTCAGGCTCCCTACTCAGTGGGGAGCCTGCTTCTTCCTCTCCCTTTGCCCCTCCCCCTGCTTGTGCATGGGCGCTCTCTCAAATACATAAATAAAATCTTAAAAAAAAAATCTTAAATTCCTTCTATATTTACTCATTCTTTTCAAGACAGAATTTGTCACTGGAGCTCAGTGAGCACAGGGCTTTTGGAAAACATTGGTCAAATGCCTGAACTGCTTTTTACATGAAAAAACACAATTATAAGATATCAATTTCAATTGCAAATTAGAAGAGCACAGAGGACCATAGTTTTTTTCCTCTTTGGCTAGGTTTTTGCTCTAACAGAATTGTTTTTCAAAGTAAACAACTTTAGGGAACTGAATAGGGGAAAACATTTCAAGAGTGTATTTTTTTATCAATTTGCCGTGAAAAACTCAAGCGTCTCTTGACAGCCTCTGGATTTAATTAGCTGTAAGTTTACCAATATTTATCAAGTGAAAGAACATTATCCCAGTGCAAAGCAACACCTCACGTGAATTATGAGGACATGTGTGTCGCCTGATCAATGAGTGTGCATGCCACATGCGTTTCAGCTCTTACCTGATGTTTAGAGATTATGGAAAATCAACGCAGAATCACTTTCCAGGCTGCACTCAGTCAGTGTAACTGGGTCTCGAATCAGAAAAAGATCCAGGGCCATGTTGAACTGAGGCTTTTGTGCCCAATTTAAAATGTAAATGCTTGTTGCCGCTGATAAAATTCTCCCCTGAGAGCCAAAGAGCTCCATGTAATTTAGAGCCCTGAATTCGGTGCTGCGTCTACCTAGAGTAGACCTAGACTGATAGAACGCCAGAGTCAGGAGGCCCCTTGGGGTAACCTAGCTTAGTGGCTTTCCAATTTCCCCAAAGGAGCTCTCCCATGGGCCCAGTGTGCAGAGGCAGAGGGAAGAACCAGCAGGCCAGGCTCTGAGTGAGCTGGTCTCACGCCCCATCTTCCATTTGCCTCAACACACTTAGACTGTTTTCATGCTTCAGTGTAAGAATTTGTGTGAAACCAGGCTTCTGAGGCTAAAGATCATTTGATCTAGAGTAGCCCACTCATTTTCCAGGTAGAGACATGGCAGCCTGGAGAAGGTAAGATAGACCACGCCAAGGGGTGTGTCTTGCAGTCCTGACAACAGTAGAAACATGCCTTTCTTGGACTGTCTCCTTATGGGTTCACTGCACAGGCTTAGTGTGTGAATCAAATGAGACAGACAGGGAAGCACAGCATATAAAAGAACACTTAATGCATTAGTTAAATATAAAATACTATCATCATGTTCCCTTTTCTACCCCTAGAGCAGCTGTGGAGGTTGTCAAACTGGGTTCCAGGGAGCACTCGGTATCATTGCCAGGGACATAAGAACCCCTGTTCTTCAGGCAACACATTTTCCCTTTAATCCACTTTCTATGTCAGCTCTCCAGGTCAAGTGTCTCCTATAGGAAGGTGCTATAACTTTAAGGAAGTTTGAAAACCACTGATCCAGAAGGATTTTTGCCTCTGAGAATAAATAACTATATGTGTTTCAAATGCTGGTGCCCTCTGTGCCTACTAAAATGACCGGGCAGAATATTTGGGGCAGATGTTGGCTGAATGCCTGGTTCAAGAAGATGAGAGCCCTGTGGATCAGCTGGGCTTGAACCAGAGACGGACATCTGATCAGTGAAACTGCAACTTGCTAGAGACACCTCTGAGCTACATTAAGACTTGGGGTGTTTTTGAAATCTCGTGTTCCTGAGGCCTTTCATTTTTTGGGGGGGGGGGGTGTCTGTTTGTAACTCATGTGGTGGTTCAGTGTAAGTTCCAGGGTGGAAACTAAACGGATCCTGGCAGGTGATGGTCCTTTCTTTCCTGTCTTCATTTTTCAGTGCACTTATATTTCAATCGACCAAGTCCCCAGGACCCATGCCATTGTGATAAGCAGACCTGCTTGGCTTTGGGGGGCAGAAATGGGAGCCAACGAGCATGGTGTGTGCATAGCCAATGAAGCCATCAATGCCAGAGAACCAGCCGCTGAGACAGAAGCCTTCTTGGGGATGGATCTGGTCAGGTACTACAAGACGATTCTTTGAAACACCTGCTCGAACAGGCAGGGAAAGGGGATAGGGTTTTTTCCCTCTAAACCTCATATTTTATAACACAAGCCTCCCAAAGAAGACATGTGCCTTTTTTTTGTTTAAAGATTTTATTTATTTATTTATTTGACAGAGAAAGAGAGAGAGAGAGAGCGCGCACACACACAAGTAGGAAGAGAGGCAGGTGGGGGTGGTGGGGAAGCAGGCTCCCTGCTAAGCAGGAAGCCCGACACAGGGTTCCATCTCAAGACCCTGGGATCATGAACTGACCTGAAGGCAGATGCTTAACTGACTGAGCCATCCAGGCACCCTGATGTGTGCGTTTCGAGATGAAGTTCAAGCTGTTAGAAAAAAAAGAGTAGATTACAATGGAATATTGTAAGTTATAAAAACCAACCATGTGCTACATGCTTGAATTTTGAAAACATTATACTAAGTGAAAGAAGCCAGACACAAAAGGTTGCATATGGTATGATGGCATTTACATGAGATGTCCAGAAGAGGCAAATTCATAGTAGTGGAAGGTAGGTGAGTGGTTGCCTGCGGTTGGAATGGGAAAATGGGGAGTGATTCCTAATGGATATGAGGCTTCTTTGTGGGCTGTGGAAAATGTCCTGAATTTAGATGGCGGTGATGATTGCACAACTTTGTGAAGACCCTAAAAATCACTGAACTGATTTTTTTTAAGTGGGCGAAGTTTATGGTTTATGGTTTGAAATACATCTAAAATACAGGAAAGAAGGAAGGAATCATATAAAATACCTAAGATATAAAGGAAAAAAGGAGAGAGCCATGGCCCTCCCGGCCCTCTTCATCTCCCTCATCTGTTTTCCTTTCGCTGCTCTGCCAGCTGCTGTGTAACAGGGGGAAGCAGACGCGTGGGCTCCGTGGGATGGGGACCTCTGCTCGCTTCCCCTTGTGCCACGAGCCTGACCTGTGGGCCTGTCCTGCAGTGGCCTATTCCAAAGGGTTGTAGGCCTGGGTTGTGGGCCTGTCCTGCAGCGTTGTGGGCCTGTCCTGCAGTGGCTGATCAATGACTGAATGACCAAAGGCGAGAGAGAGAGAGGAATGACATTCTGAAACGACTTTCCTTTTTTCTGTGACAGTGACATGCAACAGAATCATGACCGAGTTGAAAGAATATTGGGCTAGGAGCCAGGGGCCTTGATTTTCAGTGTGAATGTACCAAGTGATAACACGTCTCTGGGCCACATTTGTTTGAGGGGAGGCCTTAGATGGGTTGACCTCTCAAGAACCTTCCCAAACCAACATTCTGTATAAAGGACTAGAGGTTTGACCCTTAGTAGGTTGTGTAGGGAGAACGTGCACATTTACGCCGAGACCTCTGTGGTCTGTAGCTCCCGCCAACCGATGGCCAGGTCTGTTCACCTTCCAGGGAAGGGCCCCGGGGGCTTGACACACCTGTGTGAGTCATGGGCCTCCAGCAGGGATTCTTCCAAGGACTTGCCATAAAACAAGAATTTGAATTTGGGAGGAGCTAACTCCAAGACCCAGAAAAAACCTGGACCAAGCACATGCCTTTGGAGGATCTGGATTGTACCGAAGGTAGATGTCGGAGCGAGACTTGAACTTTGGCCCGGTAAATTGCATCCCTTTGCCTGCCCCGGTCATGCCCCTAAGGAGGTGGAGCAGCCAGTGTGGAAGTAGGCATGGGGGCCAGAGAGATGCTGTTCTTGTTCTGAATCACACAAACCTGCCCCATCTATGAGGCCGTCTAGACCACCTGAAAGGCTTTGGAACAGGTGTCTTGACATCGAGTGACTTGGGGCCCTAGACCGCTGTAGCCCTAGTGTGTCCACCCGTCATTGGAGCCGGATGGTGTGTAACCCTGTGGCCACTGGCAGTCCGTGGAGCAGGCTGTCCTGTCCTTGCCCCGTGGCACTGCGGCGAGGTGGGAATGGCCAGGCAGACAGAGGAGTATCGTTTCCCGTGGTCCTGGCACAGGGAGAGGAATGTGAGAGCAGAGTCATGTCTGTGGATGGATGTCGAGGTCCTGCCGCAGATGCTGGGCACAGAGGGTGTGGAAGTCAGTGTGGGAGGGCAAGCGCTGTACTGGGAGTCTCAGTGTGGAACACAGCAGGCGGCACAGCGGGAGAGTGAGCTAGACCTGCACAAGAGAAATCACAGGTTCCGGAGGCGGGGTGCCCCTGGCGAGGTGTCACATGGTGCTCACACATGTTTGTCTGGGCAAATCAGAGCCCCATACAAGCCCCGGGGACAGGCTTCTGCTTGGAATGCATGCATGGGGCCGTGTGACCAGAGGCTCCAAGGACCTGTGGAGGGAGGAGGGGGACCCTCCTGGGAAACAGCTTGGACAGACCTATAGAGGTGCTCATAACACACTTACTTGCTCTGGATCCCCAAAAGCAGATGACTGCTTGCTTGCTTCTGCCTTTCCTCTTCGGAGAAGATGGCACTGACCAACAGAAAAGTCTACTTAATTCCATCTTCTGGTGAGGTTATTTTTGGTCACTCTTCCAAGGTGTTAGGGACCAGCTTTGCAAATCAGTGGCTTGTCACCAAGTCTTCCTACATACACTAAAATTGAGAAATGACCAATGAATTGATCACAATGATCTTATGGTGAAAATAAGCCTGTTACAAGAATGCGTCCGTAGCATCATTTGTTCCTCTCCCTGGCAGCACAGGGAACATCCCTTCAGAAAGAAGCAAGCCGGGTGAATTTCAATAACGACCGGTGTGTGGGCGGTTCACCGAGAGCTGGCTGTCGCTGCCGTCCTAGCATGCGCTGCAGCCTCTGCCCCAAGGTTCTCACACTCCTGCCCCCAGAATGACAACGTGGAGGAAAAGATGGACAAATAGACATGTACTGAGCACATATCGTATGTCATCCTCTTTCCAATCAGCCTGAGAGGAATGTACTGCCCGTTTGACTTGGCAAAGGAGAAGACCAGGTTTCAGAAAGGTTAGGTTATCGAAGGTCGTGCTGCTAGTGGGTGGCCGGACCGGACCTGGAAGGCATGCCCTCTCTCTGAGTCACTGCTTTTCTGCCAGAGGGGGCTGCCTTTCCAACGGACCCTCCAGCTCCTTGGTTGTGCTTGTATTTTCACATTCATTATCTCATAAACCTGTCCCATGGGCAACCCGAGGATGTAAGTACTTACTTTTTTATAGGGGACATAAATTTGAGCTCAATACAGTATGTATCTGGCCCAGGTTGCGCAGAAGACAGTATCCGTGCCCTCTTTAGGGGGCCAATTAATTGGAAGGGCTAGGAGGAGACTGCTGTTTGACTTCAGAAGAAGGATGTACTTTTTGATAAGTGAAGCCCTAAGCCACACCAGCAGAGGGAGGCCGATAGGATGGAGGATAGATATGTTGAAAAGCATCCATGTCCTAACCAGGCACCATACCTAGTGAGATCTCTCAGGAAATTATAGGCACCGAGGACAGTGGCTGGTCATGGAACACTTCTGTCACTAAGCCACATACCTGGTGTAGAATAGCACAGATCAGGGCTGCCCTGGGCAGAGCTATCCCCGCCAAACCTTTTTTTTTTTTTTTTTTTAAGATTTTATTTATTTATTTGATAGACAGAGATCACAAGCAGGCAGAGAGGCAGGCAGAGAGGCAGGCAGAGAGGCAGGGGGAAGCAGGCTTCCTGCTAAGCAGAGAGCCCGATTCGGAGCTTGATCCCAGAACCCTGAGACCATGACCTGAGCTGAAGGCAGAGGCTTTAACCCACTGAGCCACTCAGGCGCCCCCAGAGCTATCCTTTTGCCCAAAGGCAGGAGGGAGGATAAGCCACAGAAAGGGGGTGTTGATAAGGCTGGAGCTGAGCTGCCTAGCTCCAGGGGAGCCAGAGTTAGAAAGGAAACAGAGAGGAGGCTGAGCTGCCCTTCACAAGGCAGAAACCACTGGGTTCCTGACTCTTCTGTCTGTGTGGGAGGGGGGTGCCCAAAGACAGAAAACACCTCCATGATTTGAAACCAAACGTGGGAGAGATGTATTCTGAGTTCAAGTGCCGTGCATCTACATCTCAGCCCGTGGATGGAACATGTTTACGCACGTTGGCCGGCTTCCTCGCTCGGCTTTGGCCTGGTCTTTGGTTGCCGTGGTAACAACCACATGCTAGGAAAGGACTGAGGTACACTTCTGGTTTTCTTCCTCCAGGCTTGGTTTAGAAAGAGGGACGACAGCTAAAGAAGCCTTAGATGTCATTGTAGCCTTGTTGGAAGAACACGGACAAGGTGGGAATTACTATGAAGATGCAGACTCCTGCCACAGCTTCCAAAGCGCATATCTGATCGTGGATCGCGAGGAGGCCTGGGTGCTGGAGACCGTGGGGAAGTACTGGGCTGCGGAGCAGATCGCAGGTGAGCCCGCGTGGATGGGGCGGCCGAGGTGGGCACTGCCGGATGTGCAGGAATCCTGCTGCTGGTGCCCACCCTCTCTGTGCTGGACCTTCTCTCTGGGCTCTGCTTCTAGAGACGAGCCTGGGGTGTGGGGACATCAGCACTTGGGAAACACACCCTTGACATTTCTTATTTCCTATTTGCTTTCTGGGCAGGACCCAATTTTGACTACCAGCAGTTCCGTGACCCAAATGGTTACTCTGACTTGGTCAAAGGAATGGTGATTTTCCCAGTCCGTTCAGTCAGCGAACCACTACGACAGGGAGCTGCCCCTCGTCACCCCCAGTCCTGTAGCTCCTTGCACTTGGAATGTTCCTCTGAAAGAGGAATTTGGATCTGTGTGGGGACCGTTGACTGCCTCTGGGCCAACAAGCTCTTTTCTCCGTGAGACAGTGTTTCTAGAAGAGCAGAGGACTAGGGAATGCACCCGGAAGGATGCATTCAGTTGTTGCTCCACGCTCCCGGTAGCATTTGTCTTGAGATGGTTCTGAGGGAGATGTTAGAGGGGGTGTGGTTGTCCTGTCTCATCACTTAGCAGCCTCACACTGGGGACCAGATGGGGTCCCAGAAAGAGCTATAGGGTTTCCAAGAGGACTAAGGAGTTCGAGGAGAGAATTGACCAGTGAAGCCCCACTGACATTCCTTAGGACTGAATGACAAGTACGTGGACTGTGAGCTGCCATTCCCTGACACAGTTGGTAGGTCGTAACACTCTCTCGTATTGGACCTAGACTTGGTCTATGTATTTTTTCTCAACTGAATTTGTAGGGAAGTCTCTTCAGGTTTCTCAGAATCCATGATGGGGATGATAGGGATGAAACCAGTTTTCCATCTCTGCCTTAGGGGGGATTGGAGCCAAATCTGACCTGAGTTAGAAGCAGAAGCTCTCCTGTAATAGTTGGGAATTAAGCCCATTGTTTTCCATGACCGCCGTCAGTGTGGGGATCAGGGTTGCCATGGGCGACAGGCATGTTGTGTCCTGTGTGAGGCTGGCTTGTGGTGCTTGCCTGGAGGAGGAAGGCGTCTTCTCATACTCACAAGGGTGTCGTATGGGCTGACGGCACCCTTGCAACGATGTCAGGGAGTTCCCCCACCCCCACGTGCCCAGCACACACCCACGTGTGCCTGCTGCCCTACTCCTGCGGTCCTCACAGGACTGATGCAGCCCGTGTGGGCCACCGTATCAGCAAGCCTCCTGCTGGGCAAGAGCTTAACACTCCTTTACCAAAAACTTCTCCTAGGACGAAGCCTTACTATCAAATGGCTCCATCCAGAGGGCTAGCGGTCCATGCTGAGGAAGCAGTCCTCGATTGCTTTTCAGTAGAACTTAAAACTTTTTGATCTATACCTGCCTTTCAAAAGCTTCATTGCCCTTCAAGATACAGCTTAAAAATATCCATCTCCTCAAAATGAGTGATGTCTTTCCCCAACTATTGTAATAAAGCCCCAGCCATTCCTTGGACTCTTTCCTTGGGCATGATTTCATGTCCTCACTCCCTGCAGGAGGGTACCAAGAGTAGGATCTTCTCAGTCTGGTCTCTGAATGCTCCCATCCCCGAAAGCAAACATCTATTATAAATCAGTCCTTGAGGGACATACTGTCTGTAGACAAGATTTTTTTGTCTTGTAAGACAAAAAAAAATCTTAAAAATCTTGTGCACAAGATTTTTTTGATAGCTTAGTGTGAAGAATGCCAAAATCACTTATTTAGGCCAGAGCTACTTTTTATTTTTAATTTTTTAAAGTGGTTTTATTCTTGTGTTGTCCTCTGGAAAGATGAACGGCAAAAGGCCAGTGCCCGTCAGCTAGGAATACTTGCTCTGGAAGAATTAGTGAAGCAGAACATGCTGGAGAACTGAGTCCAGTACTGACCTTGTCTCTCGGATCTGGTTCTCAGGCAGTCATGGCTTTATTGCGGCCCATGGCTTGAGCTCTTTCCCTCTACTTCATTGTCCAAAAATGTAGAAGATCAGCATGCTCCCTGGAAGTAGCAAATATGGAGGGCCTTTCTGCACTACAGCTCATAACCTCTTAGGGTTCTGGAGAGCATTTTGAAGCTTGAAGGCCAAGTCATCCTCAAGGTATTTGAGGCTGAGGCTTTGGAGGAGCCAGAGTGAGCCTGCCAGCAGCTGAGAGGATTTCTGGCCTTGCCCTCCTGCCGAGTGTACTCAGAGTGCTGGTCTTTCTGATTCTAGACTTCTTTAGTCACACTTATATTCTTATGAGAAAAAATTCCTGTAGATCTCCCACACCCATATATACACGGACACATCCATACGCGTGCGCGCGCACACACACACACACACGCATGCACCCCTATTGATAGACTCCAAGACACATGTTGATAGGTGCATTCCACTATTTTAGAATAATTCATTATCAGTGCCACTGTGGTTTTCTAAATGTTGGCACCTGAAAAAAAAAAGCTGAATGAAGAAGTATCATATTTGTATTTTCCAAAAATGATGTATTTGGGCAGAGGGTGGAGGTGTAGAGGGTTCCTTCAAGTAGAAGAAGGTTAAATCGGGGAGGGAAATCTCTATAGTTGCGACATTCATAAGTCTTATTAGTAGTGCTGTGTCTCTTTAAGAAACCTTAGTAATAAATGCTCGGGGCTCATTTAGCCATAATGAGGGCTTCACCTGTTTCCTTTTGAATGTGAATTGTAGATCAAGTGACTGTTGCTCATTTAAAATGTGGTAATGCCCCGTCACTGGTCAAACCTTCTGGGAGGTCTTCTTAAAAGAGGACAGAGGTTTGTGTGTTTCTCTCTCAAAAATAGAGTCTCTTCCTTTCTGGAGTTAAAGTTGAGTTGCAGAGAAGGGATTCCTTGTAAATTTCCATTTCTTGATTAAGTCTTTGCAAGCCTATTTCCAGCTAATGGGGCTTTGTACTCTCTACAGAGGGAGTGAAGTGCATTTGCAATCAGCTTTCACTCACTACTAAGATCGATGCGGAGCACCCTGAACTCCGGAGTTACGCTCAGAGTCAAGGCTGGTGGACGGGAGAGGATGAGTTCAATTTTTCCAAAGTTTTTTCTTCAGCTGAAGACCATCTAGACTGCTGTGCAGGCAAAGACAGCATAGAAAAGAAAGAAGGTGAGTTAGTGTATCCCGTATGATTCTCCCTCTCATACCTGTTGTCTTGCAGCTCTTGTGGAGAACGTGTCTGATTTTAGGAGAGTGAGCAAAGAGGAGGAGATGAGAATAGACCCTGTCCATAGAGACTGACCTGTGCTGACGGCCCTGAGGAGCCGGCAGGATGACGACGTGTATCTCCCATTGTAGATGCTTCCTCAGCCGTGCTAAGTGCTTCTCCTTCTGACATTCTTTCTCCATTTCCATTGGTGTCTTTGTACTTGTCTTTCTGATACTTAGTATAGCCTTCCTTCTACCTCAGCCTTTGTGTATTTGCCTTATTGTCTTCTGTGTTTTCTGCTCTCATTAGCCTGCTGGGCCTTGAGGGCGGGGCACTGTCCTTGACTCATCATGGGATCCCCTTGTGGTGCCCATTATGGTTTTTTGCTCCATGAACATTTATTGATTTGAACTGTTTACCTGAATTCTCTTCCCGAACCCTCTGTCTTCCCTCCCGTTACTGACTCTGGCAGAATCCCAAATTAGGTAAATGTAGTGACTGGGTAACTTGTTACTTTGGTGCCTTCCAAAGAAAACCACCGTGGCCACATTTTGCATTTGCCAGTGATACATGTGTTTTGTAAGGTAAACCTGTGATCATTTAGAACAGGGGTTGGCAGATTATGATATGTTGGTGGCCAGAATTTTGTAAATAAAGTGTTATTGGAACGCAGCCATGTGCACTTACTTTAGAGATTGTTGAGGGCTGTTTCTATGCTGTAGTGGTGCAGTTGAACACTAAGTTACCACAGGGATGCTGTGACCCATAAGTCTGAAATATTTACCATCTGGCTCTTTAAGAAAAGTTTGCTGATCCTCAGTATAGAAGAACACTTCAAGGACTTTTGCTATGGAGCTTAATTAATGGATTTAGCGTAGGAAAGTAAGAAAGTACCCATTTAAAAATGGGAACTTAAAAAAACCTCTAAAAGTTAAACAGAAAACAAGTTTGATAAAAGTATATAATGCCGCATGTGACGTAGTCTCACCGAAACATTACACCTAAGTCTGATGAAGCCTCTGGATCTAAGTACAGAGGATGGGGAGGCATTAAATAGCACCAGTGGATGCCATCTGCAAAGTTCAGACTCTGGGAAATTCTACAGGAGAAATGGCCCAACAAATACAATGCAAGGGAGTAAAATGAGAGACAGAGATTGAAAGAGATTTGAGACATTACCAACCAATTGGATTTTGATTTAAATCAAGAAACTCATTTATGAGGCGATGAGAACCTTTGAATACTGGGTAGTTGAAGAAATCAAGGCTTTTACTGTTAATATTTTTAGGTATGACATATTACAAATAGAAACTTAAAAAGACTTCTACTTACAAAGGTAGAAGGAAGGCTTTACTAAGTATCATAAAGACAAGTACAAAGACACCAATGTATGAAGGAGAAGGAACATCAGAAGGAGAAGCACTTCCCACAGTTGAGGAAGCATCCTAACTTATAAAGACAGAGTTTTGTTAGGGAAGTTTAAGACCTTTTCCCTTTGTGATGCTTTGAATCCATCCTTGTGAACAGAGACTGTAAGAATAGTTTTAATGCTGGTGCAACCACTCTGGAAAACAGCATGGAGGTTCCTCAAAATGTTGAAAATAGAACTGCCCTATGACCCAGCAATTGCACTACTGGGTATTTACCCTAAAGATACAAACGTAGTGATCCAAAGGGGCACGTGCACCCGGATGTTTATAGCAGCAATGTCCACAATAGCCAAACTATGGAAAGAACCTAGATGTCCATCAACAGATGAATGGATCAAGAAGATGTGGCATATATACACAATGGAATACTATGCAGCCATCAAAAGAAATGAAATCTTGCCATTTGCGACAACATGGATGGAACTAGAGCGTATCATGCTTAGCGAAATAGTCAAGCGGAGAAAGACAACTATCATGTGATCTCCCTGATATGAGGAAGTGGTGATGCAACATGGGGGCTTAAGTGGGTAGGAGAAGAATAAATGAAACAAGATGGGATTGGGAGGGAGACAAACCATAAGTGACTCTTAATCTCACAAAACAAACTGAGGGCTGCTGGGGGGAGGGGGGTTGGGAGAAGGGGGGGTGGGGTTATGGACATTGGGGAGGGTATGTGCTTTGGTGAGTGCTGTGAGTGTGTAAACCTGGCGATTCACAGACCTGTGCCCCTGGGGATAAAAATTTATGTCTATAAAAAAAAAAAAGGAATAGTTTTAATGAATTGTAATCCAAGAGAGAAAATGTAAAGCTGGGGTCCTGTGGAGTCAAGGAATTGTTGACACATTAAATTGAAGTCAGAGCCGATAGTCAAAATGGCTCTGAATATTCTGGATACTTCTGTTTGTGACTCTCTCCCATTTCAGAGAGGATGTTCTCCAAATACCGCATTGACTCTAACCAGCAAGAGTGTACTAGAGGGCTTGCTTAGTGGAGTGTGTGTAGACTGCATGTACCTTCCTATAGATAATCATTCTATTGTGTACTACACTTGTTGAAGAATTGCTAAGTGCTCCAACAAAGAGACTTCAAAATAATATGGCTTAAAGAAAATGGAAGCTTATTTTTCTCTCATGGTCTAGATGTATATGGAGAGTCCAGGGCTGGTGGGTTGTTCTGCCTGAACACAGGACTTCTATCTGTGGTCCACTTGCAGGCGTGTCCTAGGCAGCAACAACAGGTGGGAAAAAAAAGGACAAGCCATCCTTTTTATGGGTGTGACAGGGAAGTTGCCCATGTCATTTCATCTCCCATTGGTCAGATTGGTCTTGTGGTCACACCTAGCTGCAAGGGAAGTTGGGAAATGTAGTTTGTAGCTGGGCAGTTGTGTTCCAGCTATCCATCCAAGGGTTCTGTTACTAAAGCAGAAAAGGAATGGATGGAATTTGGTTAACAACCTGCCACTGTTACAGTTTCTCTCTTTCTGTGTCTCTTTCTTTTTTTTCTTTACAGAAAGTATCACTGTGCAGACTATGATTGACATCTTACGGGACAAAGCCAGTGGCGTCTGTATAGACTCTGAGTCTTTCCTTACCACAGCCAGCGTAGTGTCCGTTCTGCCTCAGAACAGAAGCTTGCCGTGCATTCACTACTTCACTGGGACCCCAGATCCTTCCAGGTTTGTCTGAGACACAGTCGTGTTGGCAGGAATTGTGCTCTTCCCTTGAAAGCTCATCCAATAAGTGTACACTGCATTCCTGTACCTCCCCTTCTGTAGCTGAGTCACATTTTTCCATCGTGGTCCAATGTGGCCGATGTAGCACAAAGAACTTTGACTAAGGGAAGCTCTCGGCTTTAGTCACATCTTTTTTTTTTTTTAAAGTATGCTCTGTGCCCAGCATGGAGCCCAAACTCAGAGCTCACACTCATGATCGTGAGATCAAGACCGGTGCTGAGATCAAGAGTCAGACGCTTAACTGACTGAGCCACCCAAGTGCTTGCTCTTAGTCACATCATTTTTATGACATTCATGGAGTCAAATTGTTTTAAATTCAGCGAGTATGTATTGAGTTAATACCATGGGCCAAGTGTTGTGCTGTATCTGAGGGATGCAAACATAAATAACCACACAGTGAGACAGATGCAGAAATGCCCAAGATTCAGCAAAGCAATCATTTCCTATAAGTTAGAGGACAAAATGGTCCAGAGGCCATGCAGATGGAAGCAATGTCAAGTGCACCAGCTACTTCCTTAAGACATGATGTTTCAGGGAGATGCTTTCTGCCCATATACTTAGCAAAGGGGTTGTACTGCTCAGTGTTTAAGAATACAGTGTCTGAGTAGATTTCCAGGATTTTGATTTCCATGTGTCTCACTTGGTAGCTGGTAAGTTACTTAACCTCTGTAAGCTTTAGTGTCTGTACTGTGTAATGAGGATAATACTGGCTCCTACTTTGTATGCTTCTTGGGAGGATTAAATGAGGTAATCCAGGTAAATACACAGTAGGTTTAACTTCTCTTTATTAAAACTATTTCTGATTTGCCAGGCACACAGCAGCTCCATTCCCTGGTCATGTTCAGTCACATATACCACAAGTCATATCATCAGTGGCTTAGTTAGACACAACCATCTAATGGTGTCTAATTCTGTTCATTATCAGCATTTTTTTGAAATTCTGTTTTTGAAAGTTTTTGAAAAATACAGGTGCCTTGACCCAAACCTATTGTATCAGAATCTTTAAGGTGGGCTTAGGGATCTATCAACTAAGACTGATCCTCAGCCTGGAAAACTCTAGAAGACTTTCTGTTCCAGTAGTTTCACTGGTAATGTTTAGGGGGTTCCATTGGCTGAAAACCATCATTACTATTTGAATATTGGGTGTCAAATCTTTGACTGCTACCAGGAGTTCTGTAGCTGTTCAGTTTCATTCCTTCCAGCTGAACATATTTATTCTTCTCCTATTGTTTCAGGAATATAAGACAGTGACGGTGTCTATCTAGGGACTTTTTCTTAAATGACTCAGGGGAAAAGCCCGGTACCTCTCTTGACCCTCTGGCCTTACTTCTTTACTTTTTTATTTTTTTGTGTTTAGAGAAAGAGAAAGAAAGCATGTGCGCAAGTAGGGTGGGGGGAGGGGCACAGCATAGGGAGAGAGAGAATCTTAGGCAGGTTCCACACCCAGCATAGAGCCCAACTCGGGACTCAATCTCAGGACCTTGAGATCGTGACCTGAACTGAAATGAAGAGTCGGACACTTAATGGACCGAGCCACCCAAGCACCCCTCAGCCTTAATTTTAAACTACTGCCAATATCATCAAATCCTTCTGGCCGGAGCTGAATATTAAATTCAGTATAAGCTATTCTTAGTTTTTCATTCATTCATTTATTCATTCATTCACTGAGACTTATTAAGCACCTACTGTGTACAAAATATCATGCTTGTTGGGTCCAAGGGATGAAGTATGTACAAGGCAACAGGTGGTTTGGAGGCGATGATGAAGGAGCCAACATCACGGAGGAAGGATCCCTTGAGTGCCAGGCATTGCGGGAAGAGGAAAAATCTGTGAGGTGCAAAAAGCAGAAATGGCATTTTGGGCAGAGGGAACATGTGCAAATGCAAAGAGCCCTGAAGCAGTGTCCAGTGGAGGCTGAGTTTTCTTCTCTCCTCCATCCTGACTCCTCCAGTAAAGGAGCCCGGCCGCCCTCATGTAGCCCCTCTTCCGGACTCTGGTTGTGAGCCTCCACTCCACAGGGTTCCACCCAGCCCCCCAGGATGCACTCCTGTTTGATCCCAGCTGCCTCCTCTTGATCTTACCTCCCAGGGCTCGAAGCTTGGTCTCATGGATGACCCCGTTCTCGCCCCCTTTGTGGTCCACCAGCTGTGGGCGCGTCCTTCCTCCCCGTCATCTGGACTTCTGCTCATGGACTCTGACTTCGCTTGCCCCCAGCACTGGGGGCTCAGCCTCCTCTTGAGGACACTCTCTGCTGGCTCACAGGGGTACACATGCGCATGTAGAGCCCTACTTTCAAGTGACGGGAGTGCTCTGCCAATGCATTTCGACATATTCATTAGGAAGCAGGAGCCTTTGAGAGAGTGGGTTGAACCGAAGAAAGCCTGTACCACCCTTTTTGCTTCTGATGTCTCAGGCACCTGCTCCAACTGTGCTTAGAAGACAGGGCTCTGTGAGGCCGGGATGCTGATACAAAGAAATGCTGTTTCGCAGAGTGAAGTACACGGCCTTGTACAATTCTAAAATCAGGTTGGGAAATAGCCTTTTCATACTGAATATGGAAAATTTCAAGTAATTTTAGAAGAAAATTATTCACGGTTAAATTAATTGAAAAGACCTTTGAGAAGATGAAGGGCTTTCCGGAAGACATTCGTTTTTATCTTCCAGGGCTAAGTGAGCAGCATTTCTTACTGCGACCGTGAGAACTGTCACACATTCAACATTTCCATGTGTCTCCGTAATTGGGCATGCTTAACATTTTGTATTTTGTCAGCAGGAAGCATAATTACCTACTCTTGGGCTTTTAGGTAGTAAATCGGGGAAATTTTAGCTGGCTTCTGCTGACACTGAATGCATGAGAGAGATGTTTTCAGGAAATTATTTCAGAGCAGAGGGGTGGCAAACGACGATAATCCAAGAACAAGACTCTTTCTTGATCCCTCCCAATTAATATGTGGAACCAAAGGACGTGATCTGACTGTTCTGTCTTCTTCAGCACTTCTCTGCCCTTTGCTCACCGCGTTCATTACCGATCTTTCTCTTGAAATAACTTGTTCTTGCATTGTCTTTTCCTCTTTCTCCTTCCCTCCTAGCGTGTAGTAGGTATTATGCAAGTTTGAGAGCTGGATGGAGATGCAGAAGTCAGAGATTGGGAAATACAGGGAGATGCCAGAGACCTTTCGTTAATTTTACTGAGCAGGCAGATTCCGTAATAGTAATATTCTGCTGAGTCCGCCGGTGACTCGGTCGCCAACATCGTGACACCGACTGGCATTAGCGCTCCGGTTCTGACCTTTGCAAGCCTTGGCGGAAGCCGACACTTGCCAAAACTTCAGCGACATGAAGAATTTGGAGAAGGAAAGAGTAGAGAAGTCCCTTAGCACTTTGAGACTGTGACCTTTGGAGTCCCGCAGGGTGCTGGGGCCGGCGAGAGCTGATTATGTGCCTCTCTTGCCAACCCCTGTGTTCAGTGACATCACACTGGGAACTTGCCGTGGGTCACACCGCAGAAACTGGCAGACCTCATGAGTCAGAGCTTATGTGTTTCAGATGAAGCTGTCCTACTGGCACATCACCAAGAGGCTCCCACCTCTGAGAAAGCCCACAAATACTCAATGTATAGGATGGATAAACCAAGAGGGAGAGGACCCTGAAAAATGTTCCATTTTAAATATTAGAAGGCTCTTTCCCAACCCATTTCTCTAATTGTAAAACCTAGGAAACAGAGAATAGAGAATTTCTAGGAAAACAGGGTTTTGACCTTGTTTAGCTAATGGCAAAGAGCTGGGGAGATGCAAGGGACCTGGGGTGTGTGTGTACGTGTGTGTGCGTGTGTGCACACACACACGCACGCGCATTTTCTCCTCTTCTCCCAGTGTGCCAAGCTTGAGAGGCTAAATTGGATTAACTGAGACTGTCTCATCTGGTTAATTCAAATGTAGCAACGAGTGGCACTTCTTTGTTGGTGGAGATAACACCGTGAGCCATGGACACGCCAGCCTCTGTAAGTACAGCTCTGGTCCCGTGCAGGGCACAGACGCCCACAGAGCTGAGGGCCCCATGTACAATAGCAAACCTCCCATCCCATTTCATCCTGAATCTGTCCA
This sequence comes from Mustela erminea, assembly GCF_009829155.1. Classification (NCBI taxonomy): domain Eukaryota; kingdom Metazoa; phylum Chordata; class Mammalia; order Carnivora; family Mustelidae; genus Mustela; species Mustela erminea. The sequence continues at coordinate 46,147,550 of NC_045624.1, forward strand.
GCACCATCTCTCTCCTCTCTCCTACCCTACAATTTTGACTTCAGAACCTTCCAGAGCGTCTGGATCCAGCCCGAAGCTTGTCCCATGCTCCAAAAGTACTAGTTCTCTTCCCTCTAAATAGAAAGGCTCTTCACTGATAGGTTCTGCTGTCAGCCAGATGTGGCTGTGACTGTGTGATTAAAGTGACTCACAGTAAAATGCCAGAGTGACCTATGCAGAGGGACACCTGCAATTGAGAGAAAACTGGCTATTCTGGGTTCTTCTGAACTTGCTTGAAAGTTTAATAGATTCATCTGAGCAGAAGCCTGTGCTGCTCCCCTGCTCTGTTATAGACTCCCCTCAGCGGATCTGCTGGGGATTCTGGGGCCCTGGGTAAGCCTGGCTTAGTCACTAAGGGACTTCCTGCACCTTCAGCGAGGACAGAGCCGTGGTTGAGGTCAGAAGTGCTAGCTGGCCGCTGATAATAAAATTCCAAATCCCAAAGCACAGAAAGGGTGTCATTTTTCTGACAATGTGTATAAAAAACCAATAGAAGGCTATAATATTGAGAAGTAGTGGGGAAAAACTGACCTCCGCTTCGGACATCTGAATTTAGTTCTCCATTTGCCACTTTGGACCAAGCACTTAGCTGCTAGGAGCCTCAGTCTTCTCATCTGTAAAATGGGATGGGAATTTTTGTCCTGCCTTATTCATTGCTGTATCCCGAGCACCTAGAACAGGTATCTGCTGCTCAGTCATCACTCAACACGTATTTCCTGATGAGTGAATGGATATATAGGAGTAGCAGGAGAACTGAAGGCAAGCACTTTGAGAATTATGATACACTATAAAATGGTAGGGGATTTCATGGTAATTTTGTTTTCCTTCCAAATGAGAAAACAAATGAAAGGAAAACAGATTTTTTTTTTTTTTTTTACACTGGCTCAGTGCATCAATCATAAGGTTTTGGAAGACAGAAAGGACAGATATGGCAAAGATTCCTCTAGGGGAGTGTGTTTCTTGGCTGTGGCTCCAAGTGTCTCCAAGGCTAACATTCTGCAGACCTCTGAGCCAGACTGTGGAAGCCATGCTGTGCTTCTTGTCATCAGACCTGAGATTTGTCTCAGGGAGAGCTGATGGTTGTGGTGACGTGGTTTCTTTTGTGCTGCTCATGGCTTCCTTTGCTTCATTGTCTCTCCTGAGGCTGGATTGTCTCTCAGAGTAGCTCAGCCAGCTTTAAACCTCCTCATTGACCAGCTGCTGGGCTGCCTTTTGTTACTGGAAGCACTTTCCCCTTCTGGTCCTATTAGCTTGTGTTCCTGTCACAGCGCACCATGGAGGAGCTGAGCGACCAGGGCAAATTCCGGGATTGATGGCTTCTCTGAAACCAAGGACAGAGCAGAACCGGCTTTCTGGATCCCCCTCAGCTGTGTCCCACATCAGAGCAATCCCTGGGACACCCTGGGAGAGCTCCAAAGTGTGACAAAGTGTGCCCTGCCCTGTCCGGGTGGCCTAGGAGGGGTGGTGCCTTATGACTCCGGGGACAGTTCCAGCTTTGCCACTGGCTGTGACCTTGGTCAAGTCTTTTACTTTCTGGGCCAATAATGAACATAGATTCGATCAGGTGGCATTTGAAAAACTACCATTTGAACTTGAAGTGTGGGAAAGTGCCAGAGATACTCCTCACCTATTTGGAAGTTTAGTGTGATTTTCTCTGAGGCTTGGCAAGAAATCAGAAGGTTTGGGGACCACTGAGTTATCCACATTCTGCTTTTTTTGGATACCTAGCCACAAATATTCAAGCCTGAGCTATAATTCCAACATTCTGACTTAAATAAATATTAGTATTATTGCCGTCTGTCATCGGCAGTAATTTTTATCCAATCTCATCCACGGGGTCACTGTGCCAGAGTGGCCTTGAAATGCAGAGTCAAGTCAAGCCTTGCCAGAGGCCAGGCCTGGGGCCAGCCCCATCGCCCAGCGTTAGCCCGTGGAGGTCACAGCTCTGACCCTTTCTGGCCAGCGACCCTGTGGCTGAAACGATGTGCACTGCACAGGCTTCGGACTGTGTGGCGGGAGCCCAGACCCCGCCTTCCATACAGACGAGACCCTGCCCACCCAGGAGGCTGCAGCTGAACGTCTGTTGGAGGACAGTGTGCTGCACACGGACTTTTCAGGAGCCCCGCTTGCTCTTAGCCCTGAAGGGTGGGGTGCTTGCCTTCTGTGGGTGGGAGGGTCGGACCCATGTACGTCCAAGAGGCTGGAGGAGGTGACCGTTGGCGGTTTGCCAGCCCTCTGTGCAGGGTAGCCCCGCTGCATCCTGGGCAGCCTTGGCCCAGTGGAAGTAGGCCAGCCCACATACCGTGTGCTTCCAGGAGAAGGGGCTGAGGATGGGTCTAGTCTCCTGTAAATGTTCGCATCCCCGGCAGACAGCAAGGTGCCTGGCACCCATCTCTAGTCAGCACCATCCACTCTACCAGCTGGGAGCATGAAGGTCTCACTGCTTTTAATTCTCACATTAACTTAGCCGGAGCCCAGTCTTGCAGAGTGACTGCTGGCTCTTTCTTCCTCTCCTGAGCCTCCTTCCCTCGATAACCCCAGGGAACCAATCTAAGAGGTCAGTTCTCATTACAGATTTTCCCCACTATCTGCAAGTTCACGTTACCCCACTTCACTTGTATGAAAGATGGACGTTAGTACGGTTCCTGTTTTCACTGCACACAAGAAATCCCGAGAGGATTTTTGCTGTTACAAAATGGTAATTGCTTCTTCGCCTTATGCCGTTTTGGCTTACGCGAGCTTTCCGAGGAACGTTCTCCCCTCAGGAATGTTCTGCTTTCGAGCAGCTGGGGAAACCTCGCTGGGCTCCTCAGACCTGGTGTGTCAGGAGTCCCCTGGGTGCCTTCTTCACATGCAGGTTCTGATTCAGCAGGAGGGGGCTGGGGCTGTAGGGGGCTGTTGATGCCTCCCATCTAAGGACACAATTTGGGTAGCCAGGGTCATTGTTTCCGGTTCTTTTCTTATCATGACACACCTGGAAATGTCTGTGGGGCACACTGGCAAGGCTGCTGTGGCCACCTCAGGCCCAGCCACCTCAGGGCCCAGGGGTCAATGTCCCAGCTCACTGCTCCCCCACCTGAGGCGTGGAATGGCTGAGGGGCACCGGCTGAGAGGAGAGAAAAGAACCCAAATCTGACCAGTACGCGTGGGAGTCTGGATGTAGTCTTCTCTGTCTTCTTGTTATTCCAGGTGCTGCCCCATGTGCGGCTACATGCAGGCCCCCCTTGGGGTCCAGGAGCACTGCCGTCGTTCAGCGCTGTTTTCTCTGGGTGCAGAGAGAGGAGAAGAGGGCTCTCCTCCTGTGTTACACTCCCATGTGCTCTCCACACTCCCTGTTGGCTTGGGATCCCAGGATGCGGTTTTTTAGAAACGTGGCTCTTTTGGGGTGTGTGTGTGTGTGTGTGTACATGTGCTCAGGTATGCACAGATACATGTGCATGCACGTGTGTGTGCTCACCCACACAGCCGCTTTCCTTAAGGTGCACCATCGTGGCAGAGAGCTGAAGGAGTTCTTGCATTAGTCACCTCCTATGCCCAGAGCTCCTCTTTCACACAACTGGGCTTCTGTTTCTCTGTAGTGTGTCCGGGGACTCTGGGAACCTTTGTGTCATCTGCCAATAGGTTACCTTAAAAAAAAAAAAAAAAAAAAAAAAAGAGATGGGTTCTCAGACCCTTCCTTTCCAGGAGGCCACTTTCAGCAAGCTGTGGTAGAGAAAGGCAGACCTCTCCCAGTGCCAGTAGATGGCCCATGGCACCCTTTCCTCTGGACACTATGTGTGTGTTTGCCTTGCTTTACATAACTAAAAGGGGCCTCTCAAATGGTTTTCCCAGAACAAAGCAAGTCTGTTTTGATGTCTCCTTGCTGTTAATAGGAGAATTTGCAGCTGGTAAATGACAGTTTTACTAAAATATTTACTAAAATATGCAGTGGTGTCTCTGTCTTGGCACCCACCCACCACCCACCGCCCACCACGAGCTGGCTCAGGCAGTGTTTGCTGAGCGGAAGGACAGTCTGGTGTCCTCAAGCCTCAAGCTCAGTTTGGCTAAAGCACCTCTCCTTTCTCTCCAGGTCCATATTCAAGCCTTTCATCTTTGTTGATGATGTGAAACTTGTCCCCAAAGCACAGTCTCCTTGTTTTGGGGACAATGACCCTGCCAAAAAGGAGCCTCGGTTCCTGGAGAAGCCAGACCGCCGGCATGAGCTGTACAAGGCCCACGAGTGGGCACGTGCTGTCATCGAAAGTGACCAGGTGAGCCTGGCACCAAGCCTGTGGAGGGGGCGTGGTCTGCAAAAGGGGAGACAGGGGAGCAGTTATGGAACTCATCACTTTCCTCCTCACCAGCTTGCCTTCTTTCAGAAATCCAGGTACCCAAGGCCCTTCCTAGAAGCCTGCTGTTAACTTTTCCAGCCAGTCTCTTGAATCCAAATGAAACAAAGCCTTTACTTCTGATGTTGTTCCAGAACTCAGTGGGCTTGGAATATCCCTCTTTCATTTACTGTTTACCTAGGAATAACAGAAATATGTGGTTCTAGTAGGGATAACTGCTTTTCTGCTGTCTAAAAATCTTTCTGTACTTTTGGGGGTACAGAGTTGTACAAGATGGCAAAACTTTACTTAAAGGTACAGTCATATGTTGTTTAAAAAAAAAAGGTAACTCTGAAAAACTTCTGGAAATGGATGGTGGTCATGGGTGTTCAACAGTGCAAATATCCTTATGCCACTGACCTTGTACACTTAAACATGGCTAAAACAGAAAATTTTAGGTTATGTATATTTTACTATAATTTTAAAAAGTTTTTAAAAAAAAGATTCCCAAATTCCAAGTTTTTTAAAAAAGTTATTCTTCTTGTGCAGCTTCCCACACCCATCTTGGCCCAAGCTTTGGTAAATGAAGTCACAAGACATCAATTCAAACAAGACACACACTGTATTTGCCCACGGCAGCCATTCGTGACAGATCATGTATAACCCCCAAGTCTCTGTTTTGCTGAAGGGGAGGGGAAGGAACATGGTCGTTAAATGCTCACTGGCCTCCCACGCATGTGTTTAACAACTTAGAACAGGTCCAGATTGTCCTGAAGAAAGGGACACCTTGTAGACAAATGGGTACCTGCCTTTGTGTGGACTGGGGGAGCTTATTTTCTCCTTCCTAGCTTGGCGGACTCTGTGAAAAGCATAGAAAGAAGGGCAACATCAACAGTAAATCCAGGGGAATCCAGAAAGAATCTCAGAGAAGGGCAGCCTTGCTACTCCTAGAATTTGCTTTTCCATGCCACAGAAACAACCATTTGGACGTGTCAAAGTCACGGTGTTTTCACATCTGCCTTCCCTGCCGAACGTGTCCCTGGAAGCATGAGCGCGGCCACCTCGCCGTGCTGGGCTTTGCTCAGGGCGGTCCACCTCGCTTCCCAACTGTGCATGTTTTCTAGGGAGGATAGCAAGCCCCGAATAAAAACGCCACTTGGTGCATGGTTTTGTGAATGTTTGGCAACTGGAAGGCAGAGGGAGAAAGGGCTGTGTGTTTGAGCTAGTCTGCATAAAATGTCAAAGAGTTGAGACCGATGAGGTTGGGTGGGCTTTGACATGGAGAAATGACCACTGGTTTGTGTCAAAGCCTTGTTAGGAAGTGGTGGATGGGTGGTGACGGCAGCTTCTCCATTCTGGGACAAATTGGGCCCATGAAAGTTTCTCACGGTCATCCGCCGTGAGTGAGTGGAAGATGAGATCTCCCCATCTCAGAATGAAAGTAAGTTGGGATGTGTGCAACATGTTTGTTCGCTGATCCATGTATTCATTCTACAAACGGCTCTTGGGAATGTCTACTGTGTCCCAGGCAGTGGAGCATAGTGATGAGCTCAGTTCTCACTCCCAGGAGATGGTGGGCTAATGGGGCATGCAGGCAAGTTGACAGACCTAACAAGACAGGAAAAGAACAGCCATGACTGAGTAAAGGCATTGACAGAGAGCCCAGAGGAAAGGTTCAGAGGGGGCTGGAGATGGGTACAAGTTGACCAAGTGCTGAGGAAGAGCAGAGTGGAGTGTCATGGGTTGGAAGAGCATAGTTAATTCAGTCTGGCTGAAGGGAAGGAGACATGGGGGCCATGGTAGGAGGGGAGGCAAGAGAGCTATGTATGTTACAAAAGGCCTTTCCTGAGTGTCTCCTGAGAGCCTGGATTTTGTCCTGAAAGCAGCGAGGAGTTAAGGATGCCAAGGGGAGAAGTACCATAACCGACCTGGCATTCTAGAATGGTCCCTGTAGCAGTTGTGGGGAAACAGATTGAACGGGGTTGGGGGGCCTCTGGGAGGCTTTCTTGTCCGCTGTAGTGACCCGCACTGTTTCCGTCCTTCCTCAGGAGCAAGGTCGCCAGCTGAGAAAGACCATGCTGGAACTAGAGAAGCAAGGCCTGGAGGCCATGGAAGAAATCCTGACGGGCTCTGATCCCCTGGACCCCACCGAAGTGGGGGATCTTTTCTATGACTGTGTTGACACTGAGATTAAGTTCTTTAAGTGAAGTAAGCATTCCGAATCTTTCCCCTTCTTATTTAAACGTTCCCACCTTACTAAATTACCAGCAAAACAAACCACTCTCCTGTGTGAGTAAAATGAGACAGTTCAGATGTGTTAAAGTCACACTCTTGCGTCCCGCCCGAAGCTCAGCAGTGACCCCTTCCCCTACCACGTAGCTTCCCTTCGTTTGCAATGTAACGCGTCTCCATCTGCCTGTCGTCCGACTGTATGACTGCTTGTGCACTTCCAGCCGCTCTCGTTGCCTCTCAGTGACAGTGGACACATTAGCCTTCTCGTGGAGGACGAGGGTTCATCGGGCCTCGGGAGGGGGCTGCACAGCGCTTAAGTGTGCGGGAAAAGCAAAATCTTTTGAAGTCTTATTCTTCCTTCCAGTACTGATTTCTTCCAGGTTGACAGAAGGCACAGGGCTCTTCTGTGTGTGCTTGAGGGAGTAGCTTCCAGGCTTCCCGTCCCATGAGTGAATGCCTGTCATGCAGAGTGTCCCCACATGTGTCTGCTGAGGGACCAAACCACTGGCGAGGAACAAAGGGAGCCCTTCTGTGGTCCCAGCTCATCCTGATTCCCGGGATCGTACTAGAGTCTCTACACCATGCTTGTGTGCGGGCCACCTGCAGACAGCCCGTGTGTGCGGGACAGCTGGTTAGTGGAGTCAGGAGTGCCCACGGGAGAGACTCCGAGGCAGCCGCATGGAGGCATATCCCCGCATCACCATGTGGCTCTCCCTGCCCAGCGGCGTGCCCACCCCTTGGATGTGGCTTTGGGTGCAGTGATTTCGGGCCCGAGGATGGCCATCTACTTCAGGATTAATTCAGTGGCTCCAGGGCATAGTTCCACCCCACAAAGCTGTGGATTTCCCCAGCTGGCGGGGAAAAGAAAAGGAGAAACTCTTGACTGTCTAGATTTCAGCTAAAGTAGCTGGAATCTGAGCAGCGATGACATTATCTCCGCAGAGACTTGAATTAAACTGATTTGTTTCCATCGTTGCATTCACGCGGAGGATTTGACTTACCACCAGAGCATAGAAGAAGAGCGTGTGAGGAGGACCAGATGGGCTCCACATTGGGAAGACAGAGGGCAAGGAGGTGACAGATGGTTGCAGAAGCATTTCGCCGCGGGGTAGCGATCCACCCCCCAGCCTTTCTGCCCAGCTCGCTCTGGCCCACAAAGCCACGTAGGAGGCAGCTGGCTCTCTCTGGCCCTTCCCGCTAGTCCCTGCAGCTGCTCTCGGAAGGTAGCTGAAGTGGGCAGGTGCGGCGTTGGGGGACTTCGCTCTGGCCATCAATACTCTCGAGCGCTGTGAGATGCTCGGGGGCCAGAGATGATGGATAGACGGGGAAGCAGGTGTAGCCACTAGTGGAAGGACAGCAGTTCCTTTACTCCGGCCTCCCCCATGCCAATGGGGCCCCTTCACACTTCGTCACTGGTAGGAACTGGCAAGTGGAAATACTGAGAGTGTTTTTACTCTTCAAAGTGACCTAGGGTTAGTGACTCTGCGCTGACCACGGTGCATGGTAGGCTGTGTGGGCTGGAAGGGATGTGGTCCCACGCACAGATGTGGGCACAGAGGGCCACGGGTCTTACCAGAACACATCTTAGGCTACCAACTTCCCTTGAAGAGGGTGGGTGTCAGAGCGCCATGAGCTTTTGGTCTAGCAGTTTTGTGAATTCTGGTTGTAAAATCGTAAACAATGAGTGGTAGATGGTGGGGAGGATGTTTGGCCTGAGAGAGTTAACAGAGCCGTTCATGGTGGCTTGTGGTAGCTGAATCTCATCCAGGGCTTTCCGTGTCGATGAATGCAGGGCCTTCTTTTAGAGGGAGCGGCCACCCTCAGTGCATCTGTTTACGGATGCTAAGGCAGAGGAGGGGGAGGCTTGACGGGGGAGGAAGGGTGACAGAGGTACCTTGCCTCTCCTAAGTCCCCCTGCTTAGTGGCTATTTAAGAAGAGCCACCGTAAAATTTCACCACATGGTTTCAGCTCCACCTGTTATAGAAATACTTGATCAGATCAGAGATACCCACCGTGATTCAGGGTTTTACCAAAAGAAGTCTAGTGAGACGGCTTCCCTTATTATGGGCTAAGCAAAGGTCATGGATAACCCATCCAGACTGTGTGTTCCCTAGCCACTGTGAAGTGGGAAATACAATGGCTACTTCTGTTAGGGGACATTTGGCCAGCATCTCAAAGAAGGGCCAACCCAAAATGAAAATTGTCTTGGCCAACACTGTACATCACAATTGTGATGCTCCTGTCTTACACCAGGGGGCATGGCAGCCCGCCATGGCACAGCTTGGCAGAAGTTCAATGGGGCTGGGATGCTTCCCTCTGGCGCTGACGGGATCTGTGTACAGTCAAACCCCCAGTAATAGTAGTAGATGAATCTTTGTGCCTTGGGGGTTGTGGGGAAAAACAAGAGAGTAAGGAGTCTGCTGATGCACCTGGACTCACTTTTTGTGACTTTTATCTACTTAGGTCAACTGCTTAAAATATGTTGTTGAATTTTGGGCAGGTTGTTGGTGAGATGTTTCTTTTTAAATGCTCCTAACAGACTCTGCTTTTGAAAAATGCTTATCACTACGTGGATGATTTCTTGACCAGGGATTGCTTTTCTAAAGGCAGTGTGGGGAAATGAATATGCAAGATAACTATGAAAGCAATGTTTAAAGGTCGGTGTGTAAATAGCTTCCTGAAATACCATTTGTGTATTCATTAAGACTTGGATGGGGAGCTGTGCATGCTTTGTGCAGAAAGAAGACATGGCCACGATGGAATTTTTCCCCTATTCCCATGCCCCATAACCAAACATAAGCTATTTCATCTTGTCTAGTAGATTGGATTTACCATAGATGAAGACACCCCTTATCCCCTCGGGGGGAAAGAGGCTACAGTAAAAGCAAATTAGCAAAGCAGAATAGTACTCTTAATTCTTGGGAGGCTGGTTTGGAATTCTAGGTAGAATAAGGATGTACTTGAAATTACGGTGATTCCTTAGTGCCCAGTAACATAATACACAGTGTTACCATTAAGAAGAGTCTTTCTTACAAGCTAACAGAGCAGGTATATGCATATTAGATATTAGCAGTGAAGTTCCTTCACTATTGGGTGAATCATTAGGTATAAAAAATAATTGCCAACCAGGCAAACCATTTCGCTCCCTAACTTACATCATCCCACATTGGTACAGGTGTTACACCACCCTGGCTGGCCCAGCAGGGAAACCAGGTGGGACCAATGTGCCCGCTAGGAAACCACGAACTGCATTCTCAGCTAAAGAACAGTCAGGTCATTTGTAAGGGAGGTCTTCAGCTGAGCTCTCAGCTTTAGGAAGGAAGCACATGGAAGAAGGAGGGAGGAGAGACCCCCCCCCCCATGACTATTCTTGTATGGCGGGGAGGAGTGGCGGGTCACAAGCACGTGCTATCCCAGCACCACCCTGTGCACCCCCGTGGCGGTGACATTTCATCCTGCACAGTCCCAAGTCCCAGCTCTCCTCCTATGGCTTGTGTCAAGTGTGCTTTATCAGACTGACTTCAAACATTCCGAAATGTCACATGCAGATTTCTCATGGGAATGAATAGGTACATGTTTGCAATCATGTTGTGAGAAGTTAAATGTGTGAGCTGGAAAATGCTATTGGCAGGGAATAATAAAAAAAGAAAAATCTTTGTGTTTCCTGCAGTGGGAACTGACCATGTAGTCTTAACAGCCTTTTGTACAAACACCTATGAACCAGATAACTTCCCTCTCCAGTGCTTGCCCTTGGAATTGTCTCTGAATACATCAAGCATACAATAAAAGAAAAAACAAAAACCACTCAAATGAATATCCTTGTGTTTCATGAATAAATGTGGACATCAGTCACAAAATAGAAAATGTACGAAGGGGAATATATTTTTCTGACTGGCATCTTCAGAAAACCCAGTCAGCTCAGCGTTTCCAACGTGGTGTACCATTCTGTGGATAAGTCACTCTTAAAAATAAATACCAAAGCACAGTGAGAGACCACTTCACACCCATCGGAATGGTTACTATCAAAAAGCAGAAAATAACAGTGTCGGCGAAGCTGTGGAGACACTGGAGCCCTTGTACAGTGTTGGTGGGAGTGGAAAATGGTGCGGCTGATATGGAAAACGGTATGGCCGTGCCTCACAAAAGTTGAAAAGATAGAATTAGCATATAACCCAGAAGTTCTGCTTCTGAGTAGATGCCCAAAAGAACCGAAAGCAAGGCCTCACACCCCTGTTGATAGCAACATTATTCTCAATAACCAAAAGGTGGAAACAACCCAAGTGTCCATTGATGTTATTCTGAGGGAAATAAGCCAGGATCCAGAAGACAAATACTGTCTGATCCCACTTACATGAAGTCCCAAGAGTAGTTAAGCTCCTAGAACCCCGGAAAGTGCAATGGTGGTTGCCAGGGGCTGGGAGAATGGGGAATGAGGAGTTGTTGTCAAGGCAGTAGAGTTTTAGTTTTGCAAGCTGGTGAAAGAATTCTGGAGCTTGGCTGCGTAATCCTGTGAAGGTACCTAACAATACTCAGCATGGTCATGATGGTGAATTTATGTCACGCATCTTATACCACAAACAGAAACCACACTAGAAACCGAAGTCCCGGTTGCCAGAACATCGGTGCCATCTATGCCAAGCATCTTTATATATAAGCCATGGCACTGCTACTAACTAACTTCACTGACGAGAAAGGCTAGCTGTTCCCACTCCCATGACCTAGAAATGCCACACTGCTTTCATGATTCGGTCTCCACGGTGACAGGCAAAAGGTAACTGAGTATCTTGTTCATGAAGATAGGACTTTGTCCTTGGTACAACTGACTGATGTCAAGGTCAGAGAAGACAACCGCCCCATTTACATGACCAGGAACGGCTAGCTCTTTAAACCTTATTTCCAACTCTTTTTTCAGAAACATAACATTCTCCCACAAAGCTCCACCGTGACCACACGTTTGTTTGCTAGGGCTGCTATCATCAAATACCACAGAGTGCTTGGCTCAAACCCCAGGAATGGATCGTCTCACAGTTCTGGAGGCAACAAGTCAAAAAACAAGGTGTCTGCGAGGTTGGGTCCCTCTGAGGGCTGTGGGGGAGAATCTGTCGTACGCTTCTCCACCAGCTCCTGGTGGTTTGCCGGCCTGCAGCTTCACCCCATCTCTGTCTTCATCTTCACATGGCATCACTGTGTCTGTGACCAAATCTCCCTTCTTACAAGGACACCAGGCCGACTGGATTAGGGCCCACCCCACTGTATATGGCCTCCCCTTAACCAATTACATCTTCAACAACTTTATTCCCAAAGAAAGTTACAATCTGAGATGTGGGGTTAGGACTTCCACATACGAGTTTTTGGAAGACATAATTCAGTCTGTAACAGAGCAGCTTTGTGAAGGATGTGCAAATCCCTGGGGCCTGGTGTGAGAATTTGGAACTCACTCCTGCAAGTCATAGGTACAGCCCTGCTCACGGAGCTGCTTCCCTCACCCTCGTAGCTGCCACCTCTGCCCCACATCACTCCATCAGCGGTTCCTAAAAGTATGGCTCCTTCACCTCCGTAGTCCGTGGCTTTGACCCTCCTCACCCCCTTCATGGATTATCTTGGGCCATTGCTTTTCTTCTCCACTCAGAATGGCCCTTTTGGTAGGGAAAGAGCTTCTCTCTACCTCTGCTAATAAGAGCGGCAGATAAAACAAATCGGGTCCTTCACTCATTAGGAGGCAGTATGTGGCAGCGAACTTTGAAATGAGTTTCTAGATGAGACTTATTTCTGGAACGTCTATGAATTTTAATTACTGTTCTCTCCTTGCTATCCAGGAGCAGAGCCAGTCAGGGGGGTGCTCTGAGCCGCTCTGTAACAGTTGAAGTGGAATGCCAGGGTATAGCCAGGGTGAGCTGTCTGGGACTCAGCTGAAATGAGCAAACTTGTACCCTAGAGTGCGGGGTGTGCTCATCCCAATTCACTCTTGGGACCCAAGAGTGAAGGGCTTCTTTAGGGCTTATGTCACTACATCTTGACCACTACATGCTTAGGTCCATATTTGTGTCCCTGTTTTACACATGAGGAAACTGAAGCACACGCTGGTTATGTAATTTATATCCCCAAACTTGTAAGAGGCCAAATAGATCTATGTTTGACTCTAAGCCAGCTGACCTAGCAGGTGAACGTCATCTCCCCTGCACCACATACCAAAGAGGCCACCTGAAAATACTAGAATGGTGATTGAGGATACTGCCCCATACAGATGTTTTGAGGGGTTCGCTAAGTTGGGGCAGGTGCTCAGTGCACTTTAGATCAAAAGCTGTTCCATTTTAACACAAATTAGGGGCATTCTATAAGCAATACTCTGCCCATTTTCTATGAATAAAACAATACAGTGTTACCTATTTTTTTTAAGAAAATGCATTTCAGACATATTTTCCCTTGGATTTCCCTCAATACCCATCAGTTTAGTTTAGCTACAAAAACCAGGAACATATTATTATTATTATTATTATTATTAAATATTTATTTATTTGGCAGAGTAAGAGAGCAGGAGCAGGGGGAAGAGAGGGAGAAGGTGAAGCAGACTCCCGGCTGAGCAGAGCGCCTGGATGTGGGGCTTGATCCCAGGACCCTGGGATCATGACCTGAGTGGAAGGCAGACGCCTAACCATCTGAGCCACTCAGGGGCCTCAAAACTAGGAAAACATTATACAGGTTAGTTAGAAATGTCAGCTCAGAAAAGAAAGGCCTCGTTTCAAACACAGTGTGTCACAGCTGGCATTGGGCTCTGTGTGAGTACCCTTCATGTCCCATCCTTTTTTTTTTTTTTTTTTAAAGATTTTATTTTATTTGACACAGGGAGGGGGGCAGAGGGAGAAGCAGACTCCCCACTGAGCAGGGAGACTGATGTGGGGCTCCATCCCAGGACCCTGGGATCATGACCCGAGCCGAAAGCAGACGCTTAACCGAGTCACCCAGGCGCCCCCGTGTCCCATCCTTCTTAGAAGCCCTTCTAACCCTGAAAAATGGTTGGCTTCGGTCAGTACTCGTGACCCTCGATGGGTTTTAACGAGGACACGGGCAGAAGCATTTCCACTTATTAAAGTTTATTAGATACAAAGAAATGAGTCTGCAGAGGGCACATCAATAAATATAAAATACATATGAAACACGGGGGAGCCACAGACGACGGGGTCAGTGAGAACACTGGAGAGTGGCAAGAGCTCTGGAACTCGTTGGCTCTGCGTGAGTTTATGGTCAAGGGGCTTGAGGTCTGTCCTGCCAGCGGACACGCTGAATTCAGTGACGGGTCTCGAGGAGAGATAGGAGGCCAGATTCCTGAGATGTCTCCCTAGCTGCAGTTTCTGGTTTCTGCCCCTCCCTCCCCTCTGTCCTTGATAGGTTTTGTTTTTAAGTTCTATCCCAGGGGTGTGGAACGTGAATACATAAACACCTCATCGGGGCAGCCAGTCTCCTCGGAAGGTGGACTTGCCTTTGTCTTGGGCTTTCTTCATCATGATAATTAAAACCCTTGTAATTATTTTCCTACAGCTGGGAGGGAGATGGAGCGGGTCCCGTTATAATAAAGAAATCCCGACCTTTTGGAAACCTTCCAGAACCAATAAAACCAATCAGCTATGCCCAGAGCTGCTGACCTGCAAAAGCTGCTTTTCCAATTGGGTTAGCAGTGACAATTTGGCATGACTGATTCCCCAGAGAAGGGCACTTGACCTTGCTCGGCGGCTCCTCTCTGGAATGAGAAAGCACAACAATGTAGGATGCCATCTTAGTCTTTAGACAACAGCAAAGTATACGCAGTCACGTTTGCCCAAACCCTCCTAACCGGCTACCTGTTCTGGATGGTTTGGTCTGGGCACGGTGTCCTTCAGGTCTGAGCACATGAGTGGGTTGTTCCAAAGGACACTTGTTTTTCCACCACTCTTTCTGCATCCGCCCCCCCTTTTCCTTTAATCTGCACCTATTTTGAGCACAGACCTGGGGTCAGTCTGTTTCATTCTATTTTCTCTCCTTCCCTTCTTACAGCTTCCTCCAAGGACGGGGGGCATCTGGGGTCAGGTGCAAGCAAACACACACTTCCACTTCCTTGCCAGCTCCAGAAAAAGGGTGTGAGAACAGCAGCCAGAGCCCTTCCCGACCAGTTCCATATTCAGGGGTGGCCGGCCTTGGGCACTTCACCCCAACAGAGAAGTGCGCCCCCCACAGGGCAGGGGGAGCTCTCAGACCCATCAGGCCCTCTTTAGTTTGGAAGGGAGCTGCGTTTGCCGGGCGGGGGCTGCCAGGCTTCCTAAGCACAGGAGTGAGGCACCAGGTCAGTGAGGCAGATACTTGGCCAAGAGGCTTCTGTCTACATGTCCTCATGTCCTAGTTTCCGTGAAAATCCCACTCTTGGGGAGAACAAACAAACAAACAACCATCTCTGAGATAGGTTTCTAACTTGCAGAAAAAAAAAATACCCAAGTCTCATGAATCTTGCCTTACCCTGGAAGCCAGGAAGGAGTTGGGAACTTAGGCGGACATGAGGAAAGCCAGGGGCATGTGGGAACTGGGGGCACTGTAAACAGGAAGGGCATTGGCTACTTGTAGGAGCTTTCTGTTACAAAAGGGCCCTGTGCTTGGCATCGGAGGGGCCAAGCCCACTCTTGCCTTTCTTTTGGGTCATATTTACATGAGGCAGAAAAAAAAAAATCCCTGTACTGCAAAATGGAAGCGAGACATGGCATCTCGTTCCCCGGAGGCTGTGTGGCCTTATCTGGGCGTGGGGACACACTGCTCTCTCTGAGCTGCAGCGTTTATAAGGCATTACTGGGTTTGATTTTGCAGTGTGTGTGTGAGGAGAATATAGAATCATGCCGATAAGAAGCCGCTGTGGGGACTATGACTTTGGGACTACTTGCAAACGAGGAAATCTTCTAAAGATGGTTCAGAATCTAGGAAGGGCCAGCCCACACGCATTATTTACAGTCATGGAATGGACACCACGGGGCGGGGACAGGGCGCTATCGGTGTGATGGATGAATGCCAAGATGCATCCTTGGAAAATGGAGAAACATAATACGGGTGTGGTTTTTTAAAATTATGCAAATAAGAGCTGTCATACTGATTTAAAGCCTGTGCAAACCACGTATTTACAATAAATAAATGCTCCACTTAGAGCTTGCATGTTAAATGAATTGCAACTTAAGTATGGCGAGGCCAGACACGTTCTCCTGGGGACGCCCATCTGGCGATGTGGACCCCCAGGCGGCTCACAGGACATTGGCTTCCTCTGTCTTCTCACCGGAGTGTCTTTAGTGATAACTGTGGAAAGACAGGAACATTACCAGGGGGATCTGGAAGACTACACACACACACACACACACACACACACACACACATCTCCGCGGCTGGGGCACCACAACCTTCCTGCATTCATACGAGGCTGCCAGGGTCTGAGGGTCCCATCAGATGCAAGGGGCTGATTTTGACCCAGGGGTTTTGGGTGGTGAAAGGGATGAAATGGGACAAAGAGTTGATGGCGTCTCAAGACGTACCGCCATCTTGGAAATAGACATAAGACCAAACACCAGCATGTGACAGAAACTCAAGAAAAACTAAGAACTTGCTGGAGATCCCAAGACAAGGCAAAGGTAAAGACAAAGGGCCCCAGGCCTTCAGATTTCCAGCCCAGGACTCCCACCCATGCACAGATCACTTGGGTCTCTCTGCCGTAAAAGAAGAGTGCCCCTTGGGGGGCAGTTTACCATGTCTAGAACCCTGTGAGCTCTCTGGGTGACTGCTTTTTGTCTCGCTGACGTGACTACTACCTCCCAGAGCGGATGCCTGTTAATTCTGTATATAGTCTCCCTGTTTGCTTTTGCCCTGTGCTTATCTATTTCTCCCTTAACTGCAGTCAGACAGCCGTTTTGAGCCTTTGATCGTCTGCATGATTATCCCAGTTCTTAGCTCAGCTGTGGTTAGAAAAGGTGGTGCTTGTCCTCCTGCAAGGAACTCATCCCCATGTCCAGGGCCTTGTCCCCTTCTCACGTTCCTTGCTGTGCTGTTCCAGGGGGCTGCAGGAGGACCCAGCTGAATGGCAGGCCATCCCCTTTGCCACATAGAACTCTGAAACAGGAGGAGGCCAGGGTACAACTAAGGGCCTTTATTTATTTATTTTTAAAAAAGATTTTATTTATTTATTTGACAGAGATCACAAGTAGATAGAGAGGCAGGCAGAGAGAGGAGGAAGCAGGCTCCCTGCCAAGCAGAGAGCCCAATGTTGGGCTCGGTCCCAGGACCCTGGGATCATGACCTGAGTGGAAGGCAGAGGCTTTAACCCACTGAGCCACCCAGGTGCCCCAACTAAGGGCCTTTAAAGATGAGATCCTGTCTTGAGCAGATGTCATCTCGGCCTGGGGTTAGGAGACCGTCTGTCCAAGCTGCCTTGTGTGAGAAGGAGGACATTTTTTCCAAGACTGTCTTATCCCACAAGAACCCGTCTGGTTTCCCTCCCAGCTTCCAGGACTTGAATCGTGACTACATTTGGCCAAAGGAAATGATCACGTTGATGGGAGAAAAACCCCCACGGGGGCCGTGAGATACCCTGTATTCCACAGACAAGACAGAACCCTGACTCACGCTTGGTGCACATCGCAGAGTAGTATCTGATCCGGCCTCCCCAGCCACTGTGACCAGGGAAGAGGGAGCGGCGAGGGAGTGGGGTGACCCCTAAAGAAGGGCTCCAAAGGGCTTCTGGGTGGCCAGCCTTGCTTCTGGAGGTGGGGGGATTCTGGGGAAGCCCCCCTTTCCCTCTTCAGAGTTTGAAACTGTACGCATTTCATTCTAGCTGGAAACAAAGGTACACCAAACGGCTTTCCCCAAGGACAAAAGAATCTGTGCAAAGCATGTAAAGCTTTAGGGACAAAGCACACTCTCTCAGCATTTCTGGGCTCCCTGAGGAGAACTACTGCTGTTACGTTCAGAGACCTGAGGAGGTGTTACCTGAGAATTTCTGCCTTTGATGTCATCTGAGCTCTGCCCTGTGGCCTCAGTGGGCAGCCAGGGACCAGGCGTGCGGCCTGAAAGAAACAGGAAGGATCTCAGCGGTCTATCGGCCCAGGAACCACTGCATGCTTCGCTGAGAAACTCAGACTCCGCTGGCGCTCAGAGCAACAGCAGAGGGACGGAGGGTACCAGGAGCCGGTCAGCCTGAAACCTCCAGGCTCCTCCCCGCCCTAGGCTGAGTGTTTCCACCCACTGCTTCCATGGCCCAGCCTGGATGCAAAAGCATCTCGTCCAGTCTGCTGGAAGCGGAACAGGTTGTCGCCTACATGCACGTGACAGCTTCTTAGCTCAGAACAAGCCACCATTTCCAGAATCGCTCATTTGGCCAGTAAGCACTGTGTGCCAAGCGCCGTGCTAGGGTTGGTTAAAAAAGGGAATAAAAGGTAATTATATGCTGAATAAATGATGCTTTCTTCTAGGAGCTTGGATTCTTTCTTGAGCTCATTCTCTAAAATGTATTTTGCTTAAATATCACACAAGTTACATATAAATATATTCTCATAATGAAGGGGTCAAAGAATATAGAGGGAGACAATAGGGAATAAAACACCTGAGCAACCCCAAATGCCTCTTCTTTGCCTAATCCCTGTTTCTATCCCAGAGTCCCCACTACTCGAAGCTTGCTGTTTATCCCTCAGAGCAGCCTGAGTGACCCCAGCTGCGGCCTCCCGGCACACGGATGCCCCTCTGCCCCGGTGCTGAGCACAGCAGCCAGATACGAAAGCCTTCTCTGAACTGCGAGGCTTAGAGAAGAAAGTCTGTGCCAGGACTGAAGGCGCAGAGGCCTGAGGGCCAAGCTGGCTTCCAGGTTTATTTTTTCTCATTTGTCAACCAAGCCAGTCTGTGCCTTTATCCAGGCCCAGAGATACTCCATATCAGAGAAAAAGAAATCCATTCTGCAGCCGACCAACTGGAGGACAGACACTGCAGAACCTGGAGAAGGACCGGAGAGGATTCCCAGATGTGGCTGGCCGCTCAAGCCGGGTCGGAGAGCCAGCCTTGCAGCGCGATGCCTGGCCTAGGGAGGTGGGTTAGAGCAGACTGGACTCCTAGGAGAAGCAGATCTGACCGGCAGCTCTGGGCCAGCATGGTCTCTCCAAGCTAAGGGCTACGTGGCACCGGGTGGAGAGGAAGCAAGGTGGGGTGCACAGAGCACTGGACACGGAGCAGAGAACTTTAGCCCGAGCCCCAGCTTTTTTTGAATCTAAATTCAATTAACAAATATACAGTACATCATTAGCATCTGACAGAGTGTCCAATAATTCATCAGTTGCATATAACTGCGAGTGCCCAGTGCTCATCACATCCCATGCCCTCCTTAATGCCCACCACGCTGTTACTCCACCACCCCCCAACGTCCCCTTCTGCAGCCCTTGCTTTGTTTCCCAGAGTCCAGAGTCTCTCATGGTTTATCTTCCTCTCTGATTTCTTCCCATACAGTTTTCCCTCCCTTCCCTTATGATCTACACTATTCCTTGTATTTCACATATGAGGGAAACCATATGATAATGGTCTTTCTCTGACTGACTTACTTCACTTAGTATAACACCCACCCGAGCTCCAGCTTCGCCACCAGCTGTGACCAGGGGCGGCCATCCTATTTCTGCCCCGGTTGCTTCAGCTGTATATGAAAGAACCGGGCGGGTGGGGACGACCTCAAAGAGCCCTTCCGTTCTAACCCTGGGGGCCTCTCACAGTCTCTAACCAAAGGAAATGACAGGTTTCACTGCAAATGATAATTCTAGCATCTGCCAGACCTAGATGTTAGAAGGTGCATATCTGGCCTTTCCTCTCCTCCCCGACTGTCATGTCTTAGTTGAGGCTGGTATGAGCCTTGCTTACCACTCCTTCCAGACCACATCCCGCTTGTACAGAACTCAGCGGGGTCACCCCGTGTACCAGAGGGCCACGTTTCTCCTCCACAAGTACTCAGACCAAGCGCTGGCCAGAGTCTCCCTCCTAATAATTTGGAAATTTTAGAATTTTAAAATTAGTTTTAATGATTATTAAAAGTAATATGTATTTGTTACAGAAAACTTGGACAAAATTGTGAAGCCTAAGGAAAATTAAAATCACCCATTCTTCTATCATTGAGCTCACTTCAATGGATGTGCTTCTAGCCTCTTTTCTATTTGGTCAACGTCTCTCCCTTTTCCTTTCCATATAGATTTGCAAAGTCATTTCCTTGTTTAAATTAAATTTCAGTTCTATTTTATGTACTTTTAGTGTGCTGGGTGTTTTGCTTTTACTTCTCAAAGTTGTGTTTGCATTTTCTCATGTCACTGAATAGTCAACAACACTCCTTGGAATGCATGGGATTCTATCCTGTGGCTCTCCTTAATGTATTTAACCCCATTGTTGGAGATCTGTGCTGTTTTCCAGTTTTTTTATTCTGTAAATGGTTTTGCAATGTATGTATGTTTGGAGAGTCTCATCAATTTTCTTTTTAGAGAGAGAGCACATGCTTGTGCATGAGCTGGGGGATGGGCAGAGGGAGAGGGAGAGAAGCAGTCCCAAGCAGGCCTAGTGCAAATCTCAGATCAAAGATCCTGACTTGAACCAAAACCAAGAGCCAGACACTCAACTGACTGAGCCACCCAGGCACCCCGACTTTCTTGTCTATTAATTCAACAAATATTTATCAAGTGTCTGTGTGTCTGGCCCCATTCTGGGAGCTGGTGATAGACTCCAGTGCATAAAAATTGATTTCATCCCTTCCCTTCTGGGTCTTACCTGGTACTGGGGGAAACACACAGGACACAGGTGAATATATAATATGTCAGGAAGTGATAAATGCTTTGAGGAAAGTAAGAAAGCAGAGTGTAGAGAACAGAAGTCAGGTGGCAGGAAGGGCTGCTACTCAATAAAGACCGGTCAGAGAAGAACTTTCCGATAAAATGCCATCAGACCAAAGACCCACAGGACACAGCGAGTGAGTCTAATGGACATCTGGGGAAAGTGTCCCACAGAAGGAACAGCAAGTGCAAAGAGCCCAGAGCCCAGAGGTGGGAGTGTGTTCAGAATGTTTTACAAGGTGTAGGTGGTCTGTGCTGTTGGGGCAAAAGGAGGTTTTGTAGGGAGTGGGGCTGGGTGTGTGGGCACTTCAGGTGGGTCTTAGGAGCCATGGGGTTGGATTTCTAATTGACATCCCCTTTCGTCGTCAAAGAATATTCCATCGCATGGCTGTACGTTTTGTTTATCCATTCATCAGTGGATGGACACTGGATGTTTCTACCTTCTGGCTATTGCCAAGAGTGCTGCTGGGAATATCTGTGCATGAACTCTTGTTTGAACCCCGTTTTCAATCCTTCTGGGTGTATACCCAGGAGCGGAATTGCTGGATCCTATGGTAATTCTACAATTGACTTATTGAGGAATATAACACATTTTTAAAACAATTAAAAAATTAGGTAAAATCATCCTATCAAAGAAAGAAAACCACTAATATGGGCAGGGTGGAGACAGTGAAGAGGACAAGTGGAAAAGCCACGCACGAGGGTGTTTGTGTGCTGTGTGCGGGTGTCAGGAGCAGAGAGAGAAAGCGAGCAAGCGGTTGGAGACGAAGCCAGAGCTGCTACGAGACAGCATGAGAACACACTCATCCCACAGAACCAACACCATCTCCCAGATCACGAACTCCAGTCTCGGGGAACCAGATCAGTGGGGAGCAGGAGGAAAACTGTGCGAAGAAATGGAATCAGACAGGCATGAACTGTATCAGACTCACACTAATAGAATTACCAAGGTTCTACCCTACGGTTCACAGGGAGGGCAGGAACATGCCAGTGTAATGGTGCTCGGAAGCCAAAGGAGGATTTCGAGTCGGCCGATGCTGCATTATTCTAAAGCTGTATTTTATTTCTGAAATCGCAAATACTCTTCCTGGTCTGTAGGATGTCAGTTCACTTAGCAGGTTTTCTTTTTCTTTACGTTTCTTTAAACTGCATTTTTCCTGAGCATCCAGTTATTTTTGTGTGTATATAGCCCTGATGTGGCCATTTCTCTGTGATGAGAGGAAGCACAGATGGTCAGCTGCGCCCTCCTGGCGAGCTGTACGAGGCACAGCCTTGTTTCCATTCCCAGGGAAGGGACCAGGCACCATGGGCTCAAAAAGCAGCAAACTATTGAATTTACCGCATCTGAAGGTTGAAGGACTGCCAAGCACAGTACTGAGAAAGAAGTGAGATTTTGGAGAATCTGCTTTTCTGGAATGGTTTAGTGCCAAGATTAGCAAAATAGGGCAAGCAGACCAAATCTAGAAGGCTCCTGTTTTTTGGTTTTTGTTTTTTTAAAAGATTTTATTTATTTATTTGACAGAAGAGATCACGAGTAGGCAGAGAGGCAGGCAGAGAGAGAGGGGGAAGCAGGCTCCCCGCTGAGCAGAGAGCCAGATGGAGCTCAATCCCAGGACTCTGGGATCATGACCTGAGCTGGAGGCAGAGGCTTTAACCCACTGAGCCACCCAGGTACCCTGAGGCACCTGTTTTTTGTAAATAAAGTTTTACTGGAAGACAGCCATGCCCATTCATTTTTGTATCGTCAATGGCTCCTTTCTGGTCAAAACAGCGCAACCAGATAGTTGTGACTGAGACCAAAGGGCCCACAGAGCTTCAAATTATGTCGTTTCTGGCCTCTGGTTTAGGGTCATGGTCAGTAACCAAAAAGCCCCCAGGGGCCAGTTGTCACATTCACTGTCTGGGTGTAGCAGAGAACGGTGGGATTTGTGGCATGAACATGGCCAGTTAACAAACACCTGCTTAGGGAAAGGAATGAGCCTTGCAGGAGTGTGACCATATGGAGTCCGTCTCTGGCCCTCCGTCTCATGCTGCTCCTCTCTCCTTCCTCTCTGTCTCTTAGTTCACAGCAGCAGTGTTTGCACATTATTTTAAAAGCACACAAGGTCACTTCTCTCTAAGTGTACAATCCCAGCAGAAAAAGACCTGCCCAGGCTGATTTCAAGAGGATCTGTGAGCTGAGCAGGGAGCAGGTGCACGCTCCCTGATCTGCCTGCAGGGGGATGAACCCTGGAGGAGGGACGTCGCCAAAGTCCGGTTCACGGTCTTGGGCTATCCCAGGACCCAGACGATCTTCCATGCTAGTCCACAGATGTCTGAGACCGGGGGCCTGACTCCCGTTGGAGCGTGGGAATCAGCTTTCCTTATTACTCCATGCTGTTGTCTCTGTCCCCTCTTGCCAGCCCCTGCCTGACTGCGTTGGCTCAGCACTGGCCCAGAACTAATAGGCAGCTTCGCTGTGTGCTTAACACTTCCCACTTTGCTTTTCTTTGCTTCCTGTTTTCCTAAAGTACTTGCTTCTCTGCCCTTTGGGGCCTGAGGGTTACGCCAGCCTCTTCCTCTTCCACTCTTGGGGGGCTAAGGAGGTAAGCAGAGTGAAGGCCTCTACTTGGAGGCTGGCCACATGATGAAATATGGAGAAGTCAGGCTCTTATCAGCCTGAGACTTTCGTCCTTGGCTGGACACTGCGATCACCTGGCAGTTCTCAAAAATACTGCCACGTGGGTCCCCTCCTGCATTTTTGATTTATGGGTCTCGGTGCAGCCTGGCCTTTGGGATTTTTAAAAGCTCTGTAGGTCATTTTAATGTGTATTCAAGGTTGAGAACCACTGACCTAAGGACATTCTTCATTTCACAGTCTGCCAGAATTCTGAACACTCATTTAGAATGTTCTCGGGTATTAATACGAAGCTCCTGTCTCCCATTTTGCTGTTGTCTTGGGGTGGTTAGCAACTTTATCAAAAACTCTGGGAGGGGAGGGACAAGCGGTAAATCCAGGCACTCAAATCCAAAGCCAAACAATTCACTCTGGAGTTCTGTAAAAAGCTTCTAAAGAATCACTGGGGCCAGGATAAGTTAAGTGTTCAGATCCTTCCAGAAGCAGGAATAGCACTGTATTCTCCTAGTAGTACGGTGAAATCATAACATCATCCTTTAGGCAGCCTGTGGTCCATCAATGCATACTAAGCATTTAATTCTGGAGGGTCAGGGAAAACCAACGGGCTTCCCAAGTGGTACTTACTTCTGGGGATCTTGCTGGGGTAAATCTTCTGGCATGGTTTATATTCATCTGGAGGAGGAAAGTCTTCCATGGTATGGAACGTGAATTTAGATTCAAAGTCATCTGCACACGTGGAAAATAGAAAAATTACTCTGGTTATCGTGATGAACTTGAAAATTTCCAGGAGCACACAGGTTTGCCTGCCCAGTTCAAGGGCTTTAGTGGTTGAGCCATTCCTCCTTAGGAATACTTATCTATCACCTCTCAATTTTTACTGCTTAGCTCAGACAAGGGGAATCAGGAAAAGTGAAATCAACAGACTCTCCCTATCATCCACCCCACTTCGCTTTGACCAATATCTTACGGAAACTTCTAAAGGGAGAAATCACGAGCTATCCAGGGTCCAGAATCAGAGGTGGGGAACGTGACAGCAACAAGGGACCAGCAGAGTGCCTGGGACCTGCAGCTACTCCTGAGCCCCTGGTGAAGGCTTTTTTTGGAAGGGGTGAGCAGATTAAAAGACCTCAGCTTGGCTGGTGGGAAGGAGCATAGCTTATGTCCAGTGGGAGACCTGGAACTCCGCAAAGCAAACAGGGTTTTCCCTGAGTTCCTGATTGTAAGGAGACAGGAGACTTGTGGCCCTTTTATTAGTTGGGTCCCTGCTTTGTGACCTAGGCTTTGGGTCTGACCCTAGAGAACTTTCCTTCCTCTCTCGGTATTTTTGCCCTAACCGTCCCTCTGTCTGGTGGGCCTTCTACTCATCCCTTCACCTTTTCCAGACCCCTCCATTCCTTCTATTGTCATCCAATAGGCGTGGATTTCTCCACGGAGACAGACAAGACACACACATATACAGTCTGAATGTTGGTTTTCTTCTGTCTTTCTCATCGCAATCAGAAAGTTAGAGGATGACTTCTGGAGCCTCCCAGAAAGCCTCAAGGGAAATCTTCTTTAACACAACTTGCCGGCTGTTTTGCCCTGGAGGGAGCTCCCTGCTCTTGCGAAGCACACACCCTGACATGCTGGGCTGGCACACTCCCTCCAAGGGCCAAGGGAAACCACTCCCACACGGGCAGCCAGCGCAGCACAAGGTGACCCCACTCACCGAGGATATGCAGGCTTCCGTTGCGCAGTTGACCTGCCGGCTGCTGTGCTGGGGTCCAGGCTGGGGCCTGCTGGCTTCTGCTTGAAAGCTCTGTGGTGGGTGATCTCGCAGGGGGTGCTGGGGGTGGATTTAGCTTCCCCCCGCTGGTCCCTTAGAGAAAAGATGCCAGTGTATTGTTACAGGACCGGGGACAGCAGATGCTATAACCTCCTGGGGGAGGGAGGTAATGTACTGAGGTCCCGGGATGTCACAGGATCTGGTGACTAAAAGGGCTGCCTCTGGGGCTAAGCTGCTTGGGACTGCATTCCAGCTCTCCTGCTGGAGTAATGACAACTCTTTGTGCCTCTGTGTCCTCATCTGTAAAACGGGGATCACAGTACACACGCCTCCTTGGGGGTGCTGAGAGGGCTGAATGAGTGAAGTCAAGTGGCATGCAGCAGGGTTCAGTAAATGTTAGCTGCTGTGACAAGAAGGACGATGACGGCCACCTTCAGGATCAGAAGGCACAGCCAAAGGAGGGGAACCACTGCAGAGCCCGAAGAAAGGGAAGGGCCGTCTGTAGGTGAAGTGTATGTGTGTGTGTGTGGGGGGGCAGGGGGTGAGACGAACAGGCTGTGGGCTGACTCCTGTCCCCAAGGTTCTGCTTGGGGTGGGGGCGTTCCCTGCCTTGCAGACCTTCTCTTCTCCCTGTAGTCAGCCTAAATCCACCCCACGTACCACAAAACTGCCACCGTGACAACCTTCTTCTCTCTCCTCGCCCGCCTGAATCGGAGGCACTGTCTTCTCACCACCCCATGAACACTTCAGAATCATGGGCAGCTCACCAGTGTGAACGCTGGCCCTTGTGGTGACCAGTCAGTTCAAAAGAGAATACCTCGGACCTTATCTCTGTGACCAACAGCCTCAAAAATATTCTTGCCCTTTGCACCAGGAATCCCTTTTGAGGCACCTGTCCATTCAAAATATCCTAAAGGTGGACGACAATTGCTACAAAAGTGTTTCCTCCAATACTAGTCACAATAACAAAAAAGAGAATCAACTAAATAGTAGAAATCTGGTAAATACTGATGATCAGTTGAATATACTTATGAACAAGCTTTAACTTGAGGAGACTGCTTATAATGTAATATTAAATTAAAACAGCATAGAATATTATATATTCAAAATTGTATTAATTTTGTAAATCTGTAGATACTTCCAGGGGGGAAAAAAAAAAAAAGGAAGGGACAAGTTGTCACCAGACTATGACAGCTTTTATTTCTGGGTGACATTACTGTCGGTGATTTCAATTTCTTTCTATTTGCTCTACAGGGAGCCTGTGCTATTTTTAATTTGAGCAAATACATTTAAGAAACCTTCTGCATGAAAAGATTTTCTTAAAGACTGAAGAATATATGTGCGTGTGTGTGTGTTGGTGTGTGTGTGTGTGTGTGTGGATCGCGGTGTTTGTGGGCACGTGTGGATGGGTGTGTATGTGGGTATACTTTCTATTCAGAAGGACATGAGGCCAATGAAGCCTCCTTGCCAGGTGGAAATCAGTCGCGGGCATGCATGCTCAATCCAAAATCCCCTCTACTAGGTATGTGAAGGAATTATTTTCAATATTTGGCTCAAAATATGGACCCTTAGTTTTCTCGAGTCAGCACGAGAACTGCCAAAAGGAAGACAGAATGTGAATCCAGTCTGCCGAGGGCCAGTGCCAACGGTGGCTAGGAGCCAGGCTGTAGAAACTCCGGCAAAAACGACACCAGACACCTGGTTCTAGAAACAGACCGCACCCACAGCCCCCTCAGGCTGGAGATTTGGGTCTATGAAGGGTGAGAGTAAGAAGAAATAACGCTTCTCTAGAGTTCAGTGTTGCCAGGCCCTGCTCCAACAATCACAAGAGGTGGAAACTATTGCTGGCCCCATTTTACAGATGAGGAGAAGGAAGCCCAGAGAGGCTAAGGGATTGCCCAGGGTCACACAGCTAGTAACTGCAAGGTGATCAAAGCCAGAATGCCCCGCCTGGGTCTGGGTGATCTTGGACAAGCCTTTCAGCCTCGCTCCCCCTTGGCTTCCTGTCCCTAACATGAATACAACATAAAGTCCCATACAACAAGTATGACTGTGCTCCATGAGGGGCACTGATAGCTCAGTTCTAAAACAAATTCCAAGAGTTAAGACATCTCAAGGTGTTTCCAAGTGGGTCTGCCTTAGGAGCAAGGCTCTGGCTGTGTCCCTAGCACCTTCTTAATCACTGGCGAGGGCTGAGTGGTCCTTTGCTACGGCCACCCTGGGCCCGAAGACTGGTGCTTACCTGGGCCTCGGCCGGGCCTCTTCTTCTGCAGGAATGGCTGCGATACTGGAGGGGCTGGCGGTGTCGGCAAGGCCTGCGCACTGGACTTGGGGGGTTGGGCCTGGAAGCTGGGGGACTTGGGGGGCGGGAGGAGTGGAGCCTCACTGTTGTTGTTAGCTCCTGGCAAAGGAGGAGCAGGCACAGACGACCTCGGGGTACAGGAGGCATAAAGAGGGGGTGGGGGTGGCGGAGGCGGTGGGGCGGGTGGCTCCCGAACATCTTGGGTGGGGCTGGCAGCATCTGCACTGAGCCCCGGATACCCACAAGGGGGGAGGAGAGGGAGTGGGGGGGGAATGGGCGGCAGGTGCAAGGGGGCTAGCTGAGGCTTCAAGGCCTTGTCACTGAGAACAGAGGTCAGAGGGGGTTGGGGTGGGGTAGGAGGGAGGGGTGGGGGTGGGGGCGGAGGAGGAGGGGGAGGTGCAGAGGGGAGAGGGGGAGCAACCCCTGGGGTGTTCCCTTTGGTGGGCGGGCCAGGCGGGGACACCAGTGGAGCTTTGCTGGGGGAGGAAGGGGGCAGGGGTGGGGGTAGGGGTGGAGGAGGTGGGGGTAGGGTGGGAGGCGGTGGGGCAGGCATGCTGGGGCGAGGAGGGACTGCCCTGGAGGTGCCATGAGCCTCCGAGGCATTGCCTAGCCTGGGAGATGCAGGGGGGTTAAGTGGGCCACCAAGAGCTTTCGTGGGCAGCCGGGGAGAAGGTGCTCGGGAGCCAGGGGCCTGCCCTATCTTGCCACCTGGAAGGAAAACAAGTTTTGAGTCAGCTCAGAGACAGAGGAAGGAGAAACCCAAGTTTGTAGGCAGTGAAGACAGACACACACCATCCAGCATGATGTCCATGAACTGCGTGGTGGGCGTTGTCATCCTGCAGGGTCAACCGGAAGCCTCAGGGGCAGCACCTGCCACAGCCCAGCTCAGGCCACCAGGCTGTGGTGCAGGACCAGCTTTCCTGTTCCATCCCACCTCTGCCCTCACCTGCCAAGGGCCCAGGAGTCTCCCAACCCAGAGCACAGGACTGTTCTGGCCTCCTTCGGCCTTCCTCATTACAACACCACCCTCACACTCATTCACCACTACCCACTAGTCAGTGCAGTTGGGGACCCAGTCCTACATCCTAGTTTGGACCTTCAGGTGTACCAACAAGAGGTTCCTTGCTAGGGAGGCTTTCCTCATGTCCAGCATGGTGTGAGCATTTGTTTTCTGCAGCAAGATCAGAAGATGAATCATTCCTTGAATGTATAAGGTCACTCAGAAGACAGTGGGAACTGACTTGGGGATCCAGGTCCAATGACCTTGAACCTCCCAGTTCCATGGCCTCTGGAAGTTGCAAAAGACATGCCCATTTGCAACAGGCTCTCTGTCTCCTGGTCTCCTGGGTCTCCTCAACTCACAGATCCACAAACCCCAACTTGAAAAATAGGGCTCTTGGGAACTCACAATGGCACACTCCTCACAGCGATGTGTGTTTGGTGTGCTTCAGGGAAGGCTGGGCAGAGGTGCACCCTAGGAGGGCCTTCCACTCTTTGCACAAAGCCCTTGCACCGTACCGTGCTCTTTCCCCCATATCCATCTCTCGCCGTGGAGAAGGATGTTCCCTTCTTCCTTTACTAAAGCATGGAAGGTCTGCGATCCCTGCTTAAATGTGTCTTTAGAGCATCACCATCCGCTCAGGAGGCACGCTAAAATAATCCTTCCAAACAGATACGCTGCTCTCCCGTATGGAATTCTGGGGAATCCGTCTTTTCTTATCCTTGCACCCTTGTATTTTATTACCCTGATGAAAACATGTGCAGAACACGTGAAAAGATGGTTGCTTCTCCCACTTACAGCTTCCCGGGTGTTGCAGAATAAAAACCATGAATTTCAAATCAGGTTAGAAACCCCAGCGTCTGGTGGCAGTTCTGAGCTATTCAGTCGATGAGTCTCCAGTTGTGTTTACCCAACCAGGTGCAAGATCGTACCCCAAAGGGCTTGATGCCAAAAGCCAGGCAATCAAAGAGAGGTTGGCAGAGGGGACGCTGGAGCTGAAACTCAGTGGGCCGAATGGCAGCACGTGGCCTTCCACAGGGATGCCCCCCACCCCAACCCTGCCGTCAATGAGGGGACAGTTACCTGGGCAGCACTACTCATTACAGGTCTCGATACCAAATGGCGGCTCTGGGGGCAGGGTGGTGATGTCCCCATTCCTCTGTTGAGGGTTTTCTTTGGGGCCATTCCAGAAGAGATAACGTCTTCATACCAATGCCTCCACCCTGTCTGACATCACTGATCCCCATGGGGTCTAAGACAGGCACTGCTGTAACGGCTGGCAGACCATGATCAGGAGGGAAGGCCCCCACCTGGCCTTGCCAAGGACGGGATCTACCACCCACAATGCTAATGCTAGACATTTCATGGGAGGTCTAGGGCGGGTCAGGCTCAGAGATTCCTGCCTCCAAGCCTGCTTCCACAGCACACAGAGATGGAGAGGGAGGACCAAAGCAGTCCCTAACAAGGTGAGGCCTCCCTATATGCCTACTCTCCCCATGAATTTAAAAGGGCTAATAAGTTCAAGGAGCATAATCAGCCCCTGAGTAACCAATGCAGGCTTTGGAAATGACTGAGGACACCAAGGGCCCAAGATCCCAAAGCTCTTAGAACGAGTCAGTTAAAAGTACAGAAGCTTCTGTTCACTAAGCAGCCAAGCAAATGAGAAGTGGGCAAACTTATTTTTATCATGACATGAACAGCGGAGGCAAGGCAGGCACAAATCCTCACTCGGCTTCTCCTCAGGCCCCCTCCAGGATGAAGCACAGAGCAGGCAGCACGCACTGCAGGTGAGACCCACAGACACAGGAACTAACAGTGTCAAGTGCAGGCCAGGAAAGCGGGTAGCACGGGGCCAGTAGAGAGCCAAGGGAAGGAAGGAGGAGGCTTTCCTTTATCACATAAACGCTACCCCCAGAAATCCAACTTGGAAAACAAAAGGAGACCACAGAGAGGGTGGGGAAAGGCCAGCTTGAGTGCATCAAGAGCCTGGGGTCATCAAAAGATGAAAGATGTGTATGTTCCTTTAATCTGGGTATGTTTCCAGAAGACCTTAGATGGCATGGAAGTCTCATTACACATTCCATCGAGCCCAGTTCCTCATCCTATCTTATCTTTTTACTTTTTAGTTTTTTAAAAAAGATTTATTTATTTGGGAGAGAGAGAATGAACTGGGGAAGGGACAAAAGGGGAGGGAGAGGGAGAAACAACCCCCTCCCCCCCGCCATGAGCAGGGAGCCCAATGTCTGGCTGATACCAGGACCCTGGGATCATGACCTGAGCTGAAGTTAGATGCTTAACCAACTGAACCATCCAGGTGTCCCCTATCTTTTTTTTTTTTTTTTTAAAGATTTTATTTTTATTTATTTGACAGAGAGAAATCACAAGTAGGCAGAGAGGCAGGCAGAGAGAGAGAGAGAGGAGGAAGCAGGCTCCCTGCTGAGCAGAGAGCCCGATGCGGGACTCGATCCCAGGACCCTGAGATCATGACCTGAGCGGCTGACCTGACCTAAGGCAGCGGCTTAACCCACTGAGCCACCCAGGCGCCCCAGGTGCCCCCTATCTTATTTTAATGATCACTCCCTCAGAACTCTAAGCCAGGACCACATTATGACTTTTGAAGACATTTTATAGGTGCATTGCTATAAAGACAAATACAATCTTTGTCTCTAAAAGTTCATGGTTGGTTTTTTAAAAACCATGGTTTTTGGTTGATTTTAAAAGATATCCAAACATTTTCACGGGCTATCAAAAGTACTGTAAGCACCATACTCTGTTTTCTTGACCTGATGGCCCTAAGCAGCCATGCTACCCACTCCCACATTCCATTCAACAAATATTTACTGAGCATCTACTATGCATCTGGCATTTTAAGGCAGTAAAAAAAAAACATAGTTTCTGCCTTCACAGAGCTTACCTTTAGAGGGAGAAGACAGAAATAAACAAATAAACCAGTAAATATATAATATGTCAGATGGTGATCAGTAATATGAGAAAACTAAAGGTAGAGGGTATATGGAGTAAGGCGGTGAGGCTGGTATTTTATATGGGTTGACGAATAAAGCCTCACTGATAGATTGATCAGGTGCCACTTGAGCAGAGACCTGAAGGAAAGGAGAGCATGAGTCATGAAGACACCTGAGGAAGAGTGTTCCTGATCAAGGGAGCAATCAGTGTAAGGGCCCTGTGGCAGCAACATGCCTGGCCTGTACGAGAACAGCGAGAGGGCCATGCAGCTGGAAGGGAGGGTGTGTGCTAGCAAGAATGGTAGACAGTAATGTGAGAGAGGTAGCAAAGGTCAAAGTCCTCTTCTTTGAATGACCAGGGGGCTGATGGAAGGGTTCTCTCAGAGAGGACAGCCATGGTCTGTTTTACTCTGACATGCCACCCACCCCATACATCTATTTATTGGCTCTGTCCTTGAGCTACCATCCTGTAGCAGGCATCATCAGTCACTGCATTATGGATTTCCATTTCCTCTACAGAAATTAATCCTTGTTTAACAGAGTGGTTCAAGCATCAGACACCTGTGTCCTAGTGTTGACAGGTAGGAATAGAGATGAGCTGGCTTCTTTGGCTGGTCTCTGTTAAAACTGACTAGGGGCTATTTCTCCTATGTGTACTTTTATGAAGAGAAACTAGTGGACAGTTTATATATAATAATATATATAATATAATACAATTTATATGTATAATAATTATAACATATAATATATCATATAATAATTATAATACATAATAGAATTATGTACTTATTAATATAAATTAATTATATAAAACAATATATCATGTATAATTATAATATATAATAATATAATATATAATACATTATATTATATGATGTTTATTTGATACCACTCAGGAATTTTGAAAAAGAAGGCACTGGGAAATGCCAACCCTCTTTGGTAAACCTTTAGCAAAAAAGAAGAAAGGCAATGGCCTCTGAGAAGGTTCAAATTGTATCTGAAAGCATCCTAGAGCCCTTATCTTTGCTGGACTTTGTCAGTAGGTAACAAAAGCAAATGCATCCCATTGTGACAAACAACCACAGAGCCCACTGAAAAGGTTGGCAAACCCCATGCCAGAAGATTCTATACCAGCAACGTTTGGGGCTTGATATTCCCTGATTAATGCAATTCTCGGAGCTTATTCCTGCTTGTTGGCTAAAGAGAACAATAATAGGAAAAACACTTCTATCACACAAAATTAATAAGTAATTGCCCAATTTTAATGCAATGCTTTCAAAATACATGATACCCATAACACACAAATGACTGCAGTAGACTGGCTGAGGAAATGGCCTTGATTATCCACTCACTCCTGATTCTATGATCTTTAAAATGTGATTATGCAGACCTTCCATCCAGAAGTGAAGTGTCTTTCCCCACCCTTGTTTCTGGGCTGGTCCTGTGGCTTGGACGAGAGGGTGTTCTAGGAAGCAATATTGTGGCAACTTCAAGACTAAGCCTTAAGAGACTTTGTATACCCTACCACCAACAGGAAAAAC
Source organism: Mustela erminea (assembly GCF_009829155.1). Classification (NCBI taxonomy): domain Eukaryota; kingdom Metazoa; phylum Chordata; class Mammalia; order Carnivora; family Mustelidae; genus Mustela; species Mustela erminea. Next base: position 46,180,158 of record NC_045624.1, read on the forward strand.
AATCCCAAATATTCTGCCAGACACTGAGAGACCATATGGATGTGTCAGGCCAGTCATCTCTGCTGAGGCATGAAAGATTTAAGAAATAAAATTAGCAAAAGCCACCTTACCCACTTACCAGAGGGAGCCCAGGTGAGCCCATCCTAAACTGCCAACCAGAGAACTATAAGCCAGATACATGGTTGTATAAGGTCCCTAAGTTTTAGGCTATTTGGTTATACAGCAACACCTAACTGAGAACAATGCCTGATACGTTATGGTGATATCACTAAGATTTTTCTGAAGGGCTTTATACCTTTGGTCTATACTTTGCAATGGGGGCCCCAATCACACCATTACTAAGCACTACACACAGTGGCAAGTCATTCTTCAATTATTACAATGGGATGATTTAAACAGGATGATGATTTACAAGATCCCTTGAGAACAATGCTTTGGGTAATTCCAGGTTATGCTCCCAAACCATGATCTCCAGCTATGCAACTTTCTCTTAAAAACATGCCACAATCCTCATGGCTCAGGACGGTTGCCCGGCCGATTTTACGTGTCAAGGACAGAAAGATCACCAGGTAGTCGGTCTGAATTCTCCCTTACCTGCCACATCCCTCTGGCCGGCTGGTCTCAGCACAGGAAAGCCACCAGCAAACAGATCTCCCAGGCTTGGGGGTGTGCTTCCGCCTCGAGAGTTTGCAGACCCTCCTCCTTCTTTGTTAGTTCCTTTAGAGCCTTTCAGAGAAGAGGCAAGTAGATGAGGACTTCTGAGCAGAGCGGAGCAGCCTGGTCTCAGTCTGGGCCGTGATCCAACAGCACCCAGGGGAGCCTTCCTGGCCTTCCACCTCCAGCCCTTCCCTCCTAGTGGGCATCTTTCCCAAACCCCTCTGCCTGGTTACCCCGCAGACTCCTGGCGTTCACACCTGTCTACTACTCTCTCTCGATTCACCCAGGAACTGACCATTGGTAGCCGAGCGCCCTGGAAAATGACCCAAACGAAGGGACCTAAATGCTGCCATCCCACTGATGCCGGAGGGGGAACTGGCAGCACCTTCCAAATGTGAGCACCCAAATGTAGGTGTAGCACCAGCCCTATTTTCAACTCGACTGTTGTGGGAGGACCAGACAGAGAAAACCCATGGATTTAGTTCAGTCAGTAATTGTAACTTCTCGTCCACAGAGTGTGGCCCAGGACTACAAGCAGGAAGGGAAGGTCTGCAATGATTGGTGCTTTGGCATTTTCCTTCTCGATCTCACCAGCTCTTACTCCCTGAGCCCTGCACCCTTCCCTGCATCTTTCTTCTTGTGAAACCCTCGGGGACAGGTGTCCGTAATGCCAGCCTTCCAGATGTGTGTGATGACCAACTCCATGCAACGAGAAAGCATTCGGCTTAGACAAGAATGCCTAGCAAGAAATGTTCACAGCCTGGGGCTAACTTGCACAGAGTTATCAGGGCACCGTGCCCACTGGTGGATGAATGTGTTCAGATTATTCTGAGTATTTATATATATTACCTATCGACTGGAATGATTAGGGAATGAGTGTTCCAACCAGATGGGTTTATCTGGTAATTGGGCTTCACCAATTAGTGGGTCTCCTGGAAACTGATTTTATTGCAATTGTTGAACATACTTCTTAAAGTAACTTATCTATCCTTGTATATGAAAATATATAATTACAGACACTAGATACAATTACATTTTTAGGACTATCTTTGAGAATTACCATCATGTGCATCATTGAAAACTATATGAAGACATAACAAGAGATGACATTGATAAATAATTCTGCATAAGTTATTTCAACCTTCAGCAATCGTGACCAAAAAAAAAAAAAAAAAGAAAGGAAAAAGAAAGAAAAAGCAATTATCACTACCTCCCGCATTTTGTAGCTGAGTGGACTGAATCTCAGAGAAATTCCCAGATACACCTGGTAGCAAACTCAGGACTCAGTCTGTGGACATCCTTTTTCCTTGTGAACATGATTTGGCACACTTTAATGTTGAGACTTTAATTTTTCTCTCTTTGAGGACTAGGTGGACGCAGGGTCAGTGACCTTTAGAGGGTATCTCACCATGGATGAACACAGACTGGAATATTCGGACGATGGAATAGTCATCGACAGTAAGAAGGTGCACGCTACAGCTTGGATGAACTTGGAAAACATTATGCTAAGTGAAGGAGCCAGTCCCCCAAGGCCACCTATCGTATGATTCTATTCACATCAATATCCCAAAGACACAAACCCACGGAGACACACAGTAGACTGAGCAGCTGCCGGGGACTGGCGGAATGGTGAGTGACATGTCATGGGCGTGGCGTCTCCTTCCGGGTGATGAAAATGTTCTGAAACTAGACTGAGGTGATAGCTGCAACCACATCGTGAATGTACAAATGCCACCGAAATGGACCCTTAAAATGGCTAAGGTGGTGAATTTCATATTATGTGTATTTTTTTTATTAAAAATTTTTTTAAAGATTTTATTCATTTGACACACAGAGAGAGATCACAAGCAGGCAGAGAAGCAGGCAGAGAGAAGCAGGATCCCCACCAAGGAGAAAGCCTGACGCGGGGCTCGATCCCAGGACCCTGAGATCACGACCTGAGCCAAAGGCAGAGGCTGAACCCACACCGAGCCACCCAGGCGCCCCATCATATTATGTGTATTTTGTCACCATTAAAAGAAACAGTTATTCCACCATGGTTTTACTTGTTTGTTTAGCAACTGAATAGTGGTAGAAGATAGACTCTAAACCATCTGCAGACCTGGAAAGGGAGCTCTGACTCTCACTCACGTGGCCTGTACATTGTGCAAGTCTGCGATGGCCCAAAGTGCGTCCTGGGTAGCAAGTGTGGCCCCTGGCCTGAGCAAGCCAGAGGTGCCTGGCTGAGGCCCACGTGGCCTGCCCTTGATGCACGTCAGGCCCGGCCCAGCTGCTCACTTACTCTCAATCTGTGGGGCACTGCGGTCATTGATCTGCGTGACTTTCCGTAGGCGAGTTCCTTGCTGGATATCAGCCAACAGGGCACTCCGACCTTTGGGGTCTGCCTTTCTCAAGTTGGAAGTGTCTGTACCTACCTGTAAGGGAATAAGAGGGATTTGATTATAACCGCATATAATACCATAATCTGCTTTTTGCTAGTACAACTTCCTCGTGTCCACTCCCTTTTCCCTACAAAAATCTTTCAATGTGTAGAGCTCCTTAGGGCTCTTTTCTATCTGCTGGATGGGATGCTGGCTGATATCATGAATCACTGGATAAAATCAGATCTTTAAAATTTGCTCAGTCGAATATTGTTTTTGAACACTTCTGCCGTAGCTTGGGATGACATGGCAGGGGTGTCCATGGGCTCGCGGAAACAGGGAGCACCAGAAAGAATAAACACAGGTTGGTGGCAAATAAGGGCAGGTGTAGGACTGTATGGAGAGACACAGCCTGGAGGAAACACAGAAGGTCTACACCATGTGCACGGAGTCCTGGTTAAACAGTTCTCGGAGCCAGAAATACTTTTTAGCACCTGCTGTATGGGAGGTACCATGTGTCTTTGGCTTTCAGCTGAAATACCAAGATTTCAGAAGCTTTTTCTAACCCTCCAGTCTGAGTAAGCCCCTCGCCCCCCACCCCCACCACCCCGTGTTCTCTCTTAGGGTACCATCTTCTTTTTTCTTCTGCCATTTCTATCATCTTGTATAAACGTCTATGTATCTTTCCTTGTGGAAAATGGCCATTCTCGGTTACGAATTTAAGGTTTGCCACTCCCCCCACCCCACCACCGACCAGGACTCTGTATCAGGAGAAAGATCTTGTTCGTTTTGTTCACAAAGGCATTTCTAGAGAGTGTAACAGGATCTGTCTGCAGATAACGCATATCTGCAATGATGGCCAGACGAAGATGGGTGAGTGAACCAGACCCCGGATATCCAGATACGCTGGCCTTGCCTATAGGGGCACATGTGTGTGTCAGGACTGTAGGACCCACGTGCATGGAATGGAGCCACTACAGAATGCAGCACATGACGTAAGTCCTACAGAGAGGAAGGCCACGGAGACTTCAGAAACAGCCATACCCGTCAGGCCACAAGGAAGATACGAGGCTTTAAGACGGTCCTTGAAGTATAGATAGGCTTTACAAATCCTTGCTGTAGCCATTTCCTGTTCAGCAAAGGACAATTCAGCTGTGTTGACGACATAGTCAAAGACCGCAGGGTCACAGGCTAGAAGCAAGGGCAGCTGCGGTTTTAGCTCCAATGTCCTGAACGTGCATTTTCAGACTGACTTTACCGTTCTGGTGAGGCATCTTCCGAGAGCTTTGAAGGGCACACGCTTCAAAGCTGGGTTCTTGTTGCTGGGAAACAAGCTTTTTCAGCCCATGAGGGGAGGGGCTCGTGGGTCACACAGAGCAATAAGCAAAGCAGCACAATCCAAGCGATACACGTTTTTTAGAATGCATTGTTAATGCACATGTACAACAGGGAATTTCTCATACAACATGCTTTTAAAGGGTCTCTATAGAAACCATTAATATCAAGAAATCATTTTAAACTGCAAAGTTTTAAGATCTTGAAAGTCTCTCATTTTATTTATCAGTAGTTAATGACAAGAAAAAAGAGCCAACAGAAGTATCATGACCCTAGTCGAGAGGGTATGAACATTTTTGCAAAAATCTAGCATTACAATCTCAGACATGTGTTAGGGTCAGAGATTGGGGGGGCAGAGTGCTTTGTCTCTTTCTTCCTAGTTACAAGGTAAATCACCCACTGAATTATGATGATGGTCTTGGCCCAACTCAGGGGACAGACTTGGGGAAGGCAAAGGTTAGAATGGTGTGTCCTTCTGTTTAAAGAAGCCGCTGGACCCATGAACAAACCTTATAGCCAATAATCCTGGGGTGGGAGTGAGTCATCCCATCTTATTTAAACTTGACTATTTATTACCCAAATGTATCCCCTGTTCCCCAACCTTGCCCATCCCAAGCTTTTCAGGTGAGGGCTATGAAGAAGGTTCTATGTCCTCGGAATAATTATTCTAATTTGAGTATCTACTTAGCCCAGTCCTCAATAGGTTCTTGATGACTCTACATCACAGATTTGTTGATAAGCATCTTCCAAATCAGCAGGAAGATACGGCGTGTCATACCATGCGTACACGTTGGAGTTCAATTGGCTGGACTAAATTGAATATTCTTCCTCCGACTTCTTGGGAGTCCTTTCCTGCTGCACTGTCTGCCCTGATGACTTTCCACTAGAGGGCTCTCCCTCCCCTGATATTGAGATGGTGTCAGTCAAACCTCTGCTGTGAGGTCAAGAACCAGGAACCTCGGGGGCTAGGGTGACCCTAGAGATTTAGGCTTAATGGATTTTGTGCAAAAGGACATCTAAGGACATATTCGTTTGCACACTGAAAACGATTACACAGTGAGCGTCATTTCTACTCCACCTGCAATATTTTTTTTTTTTTAACAATCCACACATAATTTGCTTTCTTAAAAAACCCCAAGAAGTCTTGTTACTGTGGTTACAGGATACAGAAACAGAAAAGAGATTTCCAGATATTCACTTGTTCTTTTATTCTATGCAAATACTGGTTACTAGCAACTTCACTGAAAGTATAGTCGACAGAGCGAAGGCCACTCCTGGACACTTTTCCTGTGGTACTACATCCACCAAACTTGCCTCCTTCACCGCGCATGCACGCGCACGTGTGCAAACACACACACACACACTCAGGAAACCGAAACATTGCTTCAGGTTTGTTTTTGTTCTTTCTCAACATTGCTGTTGAGTGCGACAATCTGTTAAGTTCCGCATAAACCTTTTGTGGACTCAATTTCCCCACAGGGAGCTCCAGATGGAACAGTGTGGATCCCGAAAAGATGAAAATAGCAGAATAACAATGCAAATGAGCCCACCCTGAGCCATCCAAAGGCTGAAGAACTGAAGTGAACCAGTAAAGACAAAAACTGTTAGAACTGACAGTTCTCACAGAGCCAAGGGTGGTGAAGTGTCTGTTCTCCATCTTGATAAACCAGAAACGCTTCTGCATGTCCCTTCGTCATCCCAGAAGATGAGTTGATCTGGTTTCAGCGTGGTTGGGGGCTGTGTGTGTGTGTGTGGGGGGGGGGTGGCAGTCCAGCCCAGAAAAATGCGCGTCCTGCTGTTTGTCACACTGTCACCATATGCTGGCCATTCCTGCATCTGTTTGAGTCATACTGATTTCTGTGAGAAACACTAATAAAAAAAAAAATCCAGCCAGTTAATCCAAATCCAGCAGGTTGTTTGTCTCAAGGATGATCTAAACCCCATCATCTTCATACAATTTCAGCTTTGCTGCTTCCGAAAGGTACATTCTCCACTACGGCTGTTAAACCTAAATTTAGTTCTCAGGTTTCCAGGCACACAGCCTGCTCACTCCCTTGGCCCTCAGCCCACTCTTCCACCCTTGGGGGCCGACAGCTCTCAGCGGCCAGGGTACTTGGATTTCGGGACCAAACCTGAACCGCCAGGCCAGCCTGACTAGCACTGCCTCCCCCTGCCACTACCATCTTGCCGGAGGAGAACACAGAGAGCCTGGGATCCGGAAGACAGACGTGAAATATCTCCAGAGAAAACTGACGCCGTGTTCCCTACACCCCAAATGTGCTGCTGAAGGGAAGGCTGTTCCAGAAGGAAGGGTACTGGGAACTAACAGTGTTAGGTCTCATTTTTAGAAATCCAAATATGCAATTAAAATCCACAGCAAAAAGAACGGACCCTGTAACCTTCTTTTCTATAGCCTGGTTTCCTGAACAACTGCAGGCAGACCGTGACGTTCCCTAAAGTACCAGCCGCCTCCCACAGTGCCACTTCCCATTCCGGGAGGGTGACAACGGCACCACAGGTCCAAAACGGAGCCACCTGCTCCTCCAAGACGGCAAACCAAGACTTAATTATAGTTTCCTCCCCTCCCAGGAATGTGACCTTTACCCAGTCAATCCGAGTTGACCCCAGTTCTATGATCCCTGCCCTTCACCTTATCTAAAATAGTCTTTTCTTTTACGACTTCCCTCTCCCACCCCCCCTTCTCCCTTTATTTATTTATTTTTTTAAGATTTTATTTATCTATTTGAGAGAGAGCATGAATAGGAGGAGGGGGCAGAGGTGCCCAAAAGAACCAGCCAGGTGCCTCAACTGGAAGGTGTTTAAAGGCAGTAAGGGCTTGAGGGCGGGACGGGGGCAGGGGCGCCTGGGTGGCTCAGTCCGTTGAGCGTCTGCCTTTGGCTCAGGTCATGATCTCAGGGTCCTGGGATCGAGTCTTGTGTCTTCTGGCTCCCTGCTCAACAGGGAGCCTGCTTCTCCCTCAGTCCCTCCCCCTGCTTTCTCTCTCGCTCTCTCTGTCAAGTAAATAAATAAAAATCTTAAAACAAAACAAAAAAACTTCCATATGGTATGACTCCTCAGACCTCCCTTCCGTTTGCTAAATGGGACGCTCCTTGAATCCTGAATTGGTGAGTACAGTCAATTAGATCTTTACGTTTACCCAGCTGGATTCTGTGTTTGTAACAAAAGGCAAAGAAGCATCAGGGCCTTTCCGTTGGAACTCTGGGTGTGTCTGTTCCCATCCTCTGCATCCTCAGAGAAATGACTCCTCTGGAATGACTGGCTACTGGGCGCCTCCAGCCCAGGGGCCTGCAGGCCTTCTCGGACCCTCCCTCTTCCCCATTCCCTATAGCTGCTCAATCACAAACTCCTATCGATTCTTCCTGAGCGATTTCTTCAGAATCTGGCTCCTCTTCCCCATCCCTGCAATGCTGACTTCATGCAGGCAGTGGGGTTCGACGCCGGCTGCCTCCAGATATGCCACTTTGGCATGTTGGTAATTTTGAATTAAAACTACATAAGAAACAGCCAATGCAAGGACACTGACTATCCTTTGTTTCCCTGTGAGTGGGAAAGAAGTTTCCCATGTGAAAAGTAACCCCCTTGTACTAGGAGGAAAGGAGACATTCTTAGCCCCAGAGATAGGAATTCCAAGGCCAAGAGGGTTGTATAAACAAACCTTGTTACTCCTTTGCTAATTTACTACCCCAAGTCCAAACTTCTTTGTATTCTCAATACTTAAATTTTTTTTTTTTTTTTTTTGAGAGAGAGAGAGAGAGAGAGCACGCACGGGGTGGGGCAAAGGGGGGAAAGGGAGAGGAAGAAAGAGAATTTTAAGGGTCTCACAACCCTGAGATTATGACCTGGGCTGAAATCGAGTGCCAGCCACTTAACCAACTGAGCCACCCAGGCATCAGCGTCTTGTCAACTCTTTACAAATACACTGTTTCTTTGTCTAAAAGGTCTAAAAGCTGCCTGCTTTGGTCACTTCTTTGACTCTCCTATGTCTACGAGTTCCTATGCATACAAAACACATTTTTCTCATGTTACTCTGTCTTATGTCAATTTAATTATCAAAGAACCTAGAGAGGGAAAAAGGGAAAATGACCCTCCCCTCCCCCCACCGGTCAGCATCACCTTGGGATCCCGTCACCTGGCCTTTATGCCTCCTGTCTTCCTGCTTTCCTCCACTCGGCTCTCAGGATGACCTGAGTAAGGGCCATGTTACTTGTCATGTCCCTCCCCACCGTAAAACTTTCCACTGGCTCCCAGCGCCTCAGGAGCAAGTTCGAATCCCTTCACATTGTGCAAGGCTCTCCATTTCTCAGGCACTCCACACTTGAGCTCACCTCTGGACCTTAGCTGGAGCTAATCTCTTCTGCTCCTTTTACACTTGTCTTTGGGATCCGACCTCCGATCCCTGACGTCCGGATGAAGAGCCCCTTTTTGTTCCTCGAGCAACACGTTCGCCCTCAGCAGAGCACCTGCCACCCAGACATGTCACTCTGCTCAAAACTTATTTTTCCCTCTCACTTGGGATAAAAAATTCAAAGCCCTCATTCATACGGTCTGCTAGGCTTAACTGCACTTCTGTATGCTCTCCCGAGTTTACCTACCAATGCCAGCATTTTTCTGTCCACACCAGTGTTTTCAAGCAGTTCCACTGTCTAGCAATCCCTCCCTAACTGCAAGCTGTGCTTGTGGTACTTGTTTTGAGCAATTCTGAGAATTTTGATTTTAATATGAATTCCAAGGCCCTTCAATAGGGAATAATCAGATGGAAACGGAAGCATGTAGGCTGGGAATGGAAAGACAGCAATAAAGAAATGCGGAGAAAGAGGAATCTGAAGGTTGTACAAACAGCGCCCATGGGTGGGTTGTAGAGGCAGGGATTAGATTTAACTCTGCTGGAGCCATGAATTTTAGAAGGCAGTCAATTTATGGATAGTGGATTGGATATTGGACAAAAACACACCTTTAAATTCATGTAATAGTTATTTTATCTGCATCATAGCTAAATGAATCTGTAAGTAGTTCACAGGAATTGCTGGAGAGAGGAGCCCTGAAAAGAGGGCCAATAGAAATCAGTAGAGCAATCTTAATTATTGGTTATTAGTATTGGTTATTAATATGTCTCAGTCATATATAAGATCTGAGTGTTGATTCTGTGCCACTGGATTCAGAGCTGGGGATACAGTATGGGCAAGACTGTGAGGATCCTGTTCTCAGGAAGCATATCTATGTGTGTGTGTTTACATGTGTGCATGTGAATATAGGTACACATGTGTGTGTAGACACATCTTGCACACCTGTACATATACATACACAGAGATCCTCTGCTGTCTGAAAGTTCAAGTTACTTCACTTTTGCAAAATACCTACATGAGCGCCAATTTTTACTAAATACAAGAAACCAGAAAAGGCTTTTTGCTTTTTCAAGAAAAGCGAAAATTATTTTGGCAGTGAGCCTCACAGAGGCAGCCAGGACCAGGAGAGCCCAGCTCCTCACCCAGAAGGACGCTTAGCATCTTAGCATCAAGCTGCCTAGCTTAGAATTGTGTCTGTGGGCACCTGTGCTTTGTCCCAATTTATTCTGTGCACCTGTTAGCAAGATGTGTCCTAAGGTACCAGAAGAGCCTGGGAAAGGTTATAGTTTGGGTCTGGAAACGTTCCAAAGTGGTTCTGTATAAATTGATGGTAATTGCTTTCTCAATGTACGTTTTGACTTACAAAAGTCTTCAGGGGAACTCTACCGCCAGAGAGCGGGGTAAACCGCATTCCGTGTAATTTATTTTCTGGACCTGAGCCTCGGAACTGGTCTCCACAACTAGGACCCCAATCTATCTTCAAGTCTGCCTCAGACAACTGTGTTGAAGGCACCCGCTGTCTGACTCCCCTCAGAATGCTTCGGGGATTCTCCATCCTGGACCGAACCAAGGAATCTAGCCACACTTTCCCAAGGAAGCTTTCAACCTTATTTTGTATTTCTTGATGAGTTAAAACCGCTCTGGATTCCTCCCGCGTTTCTTTTCTCCTTCCAAGCCTGTGCTCATGCTTCTGCCTCTTCTGGGAAGGCTTCCCTGGCCCCAGCCCTGCCTACCTGCTCAAACTTTTACTTCTCTTTTAAGCTCCACATAAAAAACGGTTTACTTCATGAAATCTTTTTTTTTCTTTTGAACTTCTTCAAATTAATTTTTTCCTTATATGAGCCACACACCTCCTCGAAAGCACACTGTAATTCTCTACAGCACTGCCAGGTCTTTCAAATATTCAAGTTTTTTTTTTTTTTTTAAAGATTTTATTTATTTATTTGAGAGAGTGAGAGAGAGCATGAGCGAGGAGAAGGTCAGAGGGAGAAGCAGACTCCCCGTGGAGCTGGGAGCCCGATGCGGGACTCGATCCCGGGACTCTGGGATCATGACCTGAGCCAAAGACAGTCGTCCAACCAACTGAGCCACCCAGGTGTCCCTCAAATATTCAAGTTTTTATAGGCTTTTCTCTCCCCTCATTTCTTTCTTTCTTTATCTTGATTCTGGGATTCCAGTCATATGATGTTCTAGAAAAGGCGAAACTAGAGACCAGGTAAACCTATCAGGCATTCTTTGGAGCAGGGAGGTTTAATCGGTGAAACACTTTCCAGGATACTTTGATGATAGGCAGAGGCCATTATGCATTTGTCAAAAGCCATAAAAGTTTATAGAATAAACAGTAAACCATACGCATGCAAATAAAAATAATCATTTAGGAAGTTGCTGGATCCCAGGGAAGAATGCAGAACATGACAGAATTATCAAACCTGTGTTACAAATGAATGAAAATCTTACTGCACCCTGTGTCAAAAAAAGACACTGGTACATGTAAATTTATATATAAATGAGTCAAAACTTTTAAGAATCAAGGCAAAGGAATTGCATAATAAATCCTGGACTCTATATGATCCTGTCATTTCCCACAGAGGTACTGGCTAACAATTCTGAAACTGCTCTCCAGGTCTTCTGCCGTCCTGGAATTGGACAATTCACAGGTGACAAAGGGACAAAGGGGAGCTACAAGGCATCTCATTGTTGGAATAGGAGATTAAGGATTAGCAAGAAGAAAAAGTCCAAAGGTCCAGATGAACATGCAGCCATCAGGAGGCGCAGGACCTAGTTCCCTCTGGATGCAGGGTTGCCTGAGTTTGCACTGACGGTCCGGTAAAAACTCGAGTCTCAGAATTCCCAGTAATAGTGCTGATGGGAGTGCTCGCCTGGTGATTGTCTCTTTCCTCCAAGCCAGGTCAACAATCCCGGAATTAAACAATAAAAACATCCAGCTCCAGAGTTCCTGCCACATCCTGCTAAGCCCTTCAGGTCCCAGGTACAGTTCTGGCAACTCCAGAAATCTGGGGTCCATGTCGCGGCTACACTGACAGACGTCTGTTCCAGTGACTGTTAGAATGCTGCCATAAAACTCGTTCAACCTCCTCACCCGGACCCCTCATGTTGGGTCACAGAAGTACAAGGCTTGAGTTCCAGGTGCTTCCCCCACCTCCTTTACCCTGAGGAAAGCATCCTATTGCCACACTCTTTAAAGAGTCTTTTGAGCTATACCCAGATTTAATTACAAAAGAGCTAAAACACCAATCATCATTTCTCTGGAAAGTGAGAACATTTGTCTCCGCCATTTCCCCTTAATTTTGAGTGGAAATTCTGAACATGTAAAAACTAAGCCATTCTGCTTTTAATAACCACATACCTAGCTTAAAAAAAAAAAACTGTATGAGCAATCTATCAGTGTTTTATTAAAATGAACTCGTGTAAACCCTAGCCCCGGTATCTCTGACATCTGTCTGCTCCGACAAAACATGCAGGCGTGGGAAGAGAAGCTGCTGCCTTCAAGGTTATGCCATTATGCCACAGCCCCGACTCCTCAAGCTGTCTTCACACTTTTTTACCTCTCGTCACCCTGTCCCTAGAGATGGGAGTTCAATTCAGCACCCTTCTCTTTTTCAACAATGCCAGTATTCCCAGGCTTTTAAGACTAAAATTTAAATGAGGAGAAAACTTGATTTTAAAACCTATACTCAACCTGGAGAGGATAACCTTGTAAGCAACAAACAAACAAACAAACAAAACAACAAGAGAGACCAGCATTGGGAGTCAAGGACATGGCACTAGGCATTGTTAATAAATAAAACATAGTTTGAACAATGTCTCAAAAACTGGTTGAGGTTTCATATTTTCCATTTTTTTTTAGACAAAAAGTACTACCAAGAAGACTTGTGCTCTCAACCCCCAGATTAATCTGCAAACTAATGAAATAATGCTACTATCAACCACAGCATCACTGTTTCTGTTAAAGGCTTTGTCTCACTTACCGAAGCCCACACCTAGCATTCATTCCTCTTTTCCATCTGAAATGACCAACTCTTCCTGAGACTTGGCTCCTTCTTTCTACTCTGCAATGCACACACGTGATTCTGGAGTCTAGGTCCAGAGGCTGCGACACGCAAAGGCTGACAAAGATGACGACAGCAATAAGACAAAGAGACGGGAAGGCATTCATGTGTGTCAGGCACCTTTCCAAGTTCTTGATGTGTCTTAGCTCCTACAGAGGGCACCTGAACAACCAGCCCCGTGATGGAGGCACTAGTTATGAGTATTATGTCCACTTTACAGATGAGCTGCAGAGGGGAAATGTGCTGTTCACTGCTAGTGAGGGGAGAGCAGAAAGGAGAGGCCAGGCAAGTCAGGGTCCCTCTGTCATCGTGCTGGGAAGCCTCTTGGTAATGACATCACCTGGGAAAACAGTGCTGGCGAAAACCTAGGAATACAGAGCCAGCCCGCAGCTGGGTGGGAGAGCGGTCTGATGATCCTCTGGCCTGGGACCGTGCTAAGTGTTGCTTCACAAAGAGTGTAACAGCCAGAGCACGAAGGAGGGGGCAGCGAAGGGGTATCAGAAGGAAAAGGGAGGGTGTTGCTGCGGAGAAGGCTGGGGCCCGAGGAGCTAAGTGCTAGCCAGGCATTTGCCAGAGCCAGCAAGGACAGCCAGAGCTGAATGATGGACTCTGAGACCAGTCTGATTAGTGGCTCAAATGTGAGCCCGCAGGCAGCCGCCTTGGCAAGAGGACGACTGAAAGCACTTAAAATGGAAACTGCAGAGAGTAACTCTAGCTCTGAGGCTGATACCCTCAACTGTAAACAGCTTGCACCTGAAACTCCCTCGTCAGGTGACATGGAACCTCCCACGAGGTGACCATGACGGCCCACCTCTTTCTTTCCAAGGATCAGCCCCCTATTCTCCTTTTACACCTCCCTGTTGGCTGCAGGGCACAAGGCAGGGTTTTCAGCCTATGGCCTCCCTTTGTGGACTCTGAAATAGATCAGGAGTTTTGAAAATTGCTCAACCAGGAAAGGACTCAAAAGTAACAAAAATAACCAAGAGGGGGAAATTCCAAAATTTCTAGAAAGCTCAAGATGTTCCCAAAGTGTTCTACCTGTTATGGATGATAATGTAAATGGATCTAGACTTTCTTTTCTCGTGGTCACTCTTCTAGGTCCCTTGCATGGAGAGGCCAGTGGAAGCCTCTGGATCTGAGTGTGGGTTAGATCCTACAAAGTTACCAAAAGAATCTTACATCTGGATCTGGTGATATTCTCATTATTTCAGAACCTGCTTCCCCACCTCTCTGGTTGGCCCCTAGGATGCCAGACCTGGGTATTCCATGTATGTGCTCTTATCTCTGTCGCCGCCCTGGGACCTCACTTGAGTTCTGGGCCCTGTTGATGAAAAGTGAAAAGTCCTATCTGTCAATTGGATGATGCAGATGGGCAGGACCCAACCAGCTGAGGGTTGGAACAGAACAAAAAGGCAGAGGAGGGCCAGTGTGCCCTATGCTTGAGCTGAGACATCCATCTTCTCCCGCCCTTGGACACTGGCACTCCTGGTTCTCAGGCCTTTGAATTCAGAATGAATTAGACCACCAGCTTCACTGGTTCTCCAGCCTGCAGAGGGGAAATTGTGACTTTCAGTCTCCATCACCATATAAGCCAATCTCTATGATGAATCTCCTGAAAAATATGTCTTACTGATTAAAAAATACGTATCTCCTATTGGTTCTGTTTTAGAGAACCCTGACAAATACACAAGGTGATGACCAAAGGAAGTATAAATAATGCCATTAATATAAAAAATAAAGAGGAGGGCGGGGAAGGGGAAGTGGGTAATAGAAGGGAGTTAAATCCTCATGTCTCACAGCAGTTAAGTCAATAGATGACTTCTCAATGTAACAGATAAATGAGCATGTTGGTATATTATTTAGAGATTTTTTTTTTTCAGCCCAGGCCCACTGGCTTGCAATTTTATTTTTGTCATGCAACTCTTAGGTAGCCAAGCTAAATACATATATTTAATTATATCAAAGGATCCAGTTAAGCTATAATCTCTAAGCCATGTTACAGGTCATAAATAGGACAAAGACGTCCTCACTGTAAACTGTAAATATCTGTTTAGAGCATCATGTAAGATTAGCTGTAATTATGCTGCTCTTCATTAAATTTAGAAGTCTATGAACCACTAGAGATTGTAATTTAAACTCAACACGTTGCAAACAGACTACTTCCCCACCCCACTAAAATGCTCAAACTATACTTAGACTCACTCCACTGCTCTTCTGTGAGCATCAGTTTTCGGCTCTAGCTCATTTTTTTAACCATGGGCATGTATTAGTTTGATGGGCCCACTGGGCTGCTCACCCAGTGTTGATTCCTGTTCATTTGCAGAACAGAGATAACATACCCTGGGGGCAACAAGTGACCATGCTTGTCCACTGCCCCAGGGTCTCTCTGACCCCTCATCACTCTATGGCCCTACAGTGAGTCTTTTACAACACGAGTAAATTTGAACACCCAGGAGCAATCATTTCTGTCATTTCTTCTAAGAAGGAAGGCTGACCTTTCCCTCAGCCTCAGCTGAGTTGTGAACTGTCTACTGTGGATGCATGCAAGGCCTTCACGGAGTAAGATGAGTGGGACAGGAGGCACTGCTGGCAAAGATGTGAACATGAACATGAGCTGGGAAGAAGAAACCACTCTGAGTTACAACTCCCATGGGACCTACGGAAACATCCCCCTCTCATTTCAGCAGCCACGCTGAGCTCGCCCCAATACTGCATGGCTGATTCCCTGCGAAGCACTCCACGCATTCTCTCTCCAATCCCATCACCCCCTCCTCTACCAACCAGAAAACCTTCCCCAAACACCGTTTTCATCAGTCCCTCCTCTGGTTAAGAACATGTAGTGGTTCTGCTGGCTTAAATACACCTTCTCCACCACGTACTTTCTGAAAACCCTCATGGGTCTTTCTTTCACCTGCCCAATGTTTGCCTAAAACAGCCCTATAATTCCACATATCTACAGTTTACAAGGCTCTCTCTATTATGACATGTGGGCTTCCAAGCAACCCTGAGGGCTAAGTGTGAATGTCTTCCTTTTTTCACCACTTAAACCCTCTATCCAGTGACTGCTGTATGCCAGGAATTCAATTTGTAGTTGTTTGACTTTCCTCACTCTAAAGCACAACATTGTGGTCTAAGACTTTCTACAAAGACAGCCTCAGGTTGCTGCTCTTTCGGGAACGGTATCTAAAATGAATAAACAATAAACAAACAATATCTAAAATAAATACATGACAATCAGAACATGGCAGAAATATGACACTAATAGGTCAAGAAAAAGAAAAAAAAAGAAATTAGTCAAGAAGGCAGAATTAAGACTATTTGGTCTTCACTCCCTATCTTCTTTCTTATATATATATTTTAAACCTCTTTTGTAAAATTCTATTTCTTTGATTCAGAAAAAATTTGTTACATTTATATGTATATGGATGAAAAGCCAAATGTAAGTAAATATAGGAAATCATCTTCACGCCATAATCTGCAAGAAAAGTATACAACTTTCTTGTTCTTCTAGCTTTGTCAGAAGGAGGCTTAGTGCTCTCACTCATTCAACAGAAAAAAAAAAATCACGGAGCATCTCCTCTGGGCAGTAACAGAGCAAAGGGGAAGCCAGATACTTCCATATATTACTAGCTGGTTAAGACTCAGAAACATGCCGGGAGAGCAGAAACACCCAGGATCTACTCCAACCTGCCTCTGGGCCTTGCTGGCACTTTGCAACATAGGTAACTTCAGAACATGCTGAAGTTTGTGGTCTCAGGCATATGCTTCTGCTGCAGAACATCTCTATGCAAGGATTCCACTGGCACCTTAAACTCAACACCTCCAAAACAAACTCATCCTTTCCTCATATCATGCATCTCCTCCCCAAGCGTGTGCATGCATGCACACCTGCTCACACACACGCTCACACCTGCACTCCTCTGATATGGATCTCGTGATGTGGATCTCAGCACTACCCTTTGAGTCATGCAGGCTCAATGCCAACTTCCTATATTACACTCTTGATATTCTGTCATTGGTCAAATTTGCCTATTATCAGCTTTACTTGCGGGACATATATCTAATTCCCGCTGCCCCTTCTGGGCCCACCACCACATTTTGTGTTCCTTCTTTGCTTCCCATCCCACACCACTTAAACCATGGCTCCATTCTTAGCAACACGAGGAGGTCAACCTTCAGGTGGGCAGGTGAAGGTGGGAAGTCTGAGAGCTACCAATTTAAATAGTCTCCTGATGGGCCTCCTGTTTCTGAAATCTCAACTCTCTAGTTAAACTTTCATGTGGTTTCTCTAATTTGCTTTACATACAGATGAGACAACCACAGAATTTGGACAAAACTCACTAGGCATGGTGCTCGAGGCTGTCCAGAATCTGACCACCTTCCATGTTTCCACCACCCATCCCACACGTTTTCTATACTGTCTATACCCGCCCGGTCCCCCATTCCCTGTACTGGTCATGCCCTTGGCATCTCAGTGTCAGTACCCATGCATTCTCTAGGCAGGTTCTGCTCTTCTCCTCCAAGTCTGCCAACCAAAGTCACATTTCATCTTCCAAGGCCTAGCTATGAAGCCTCCCACAGGCTTCATAGCCTTCATAGCCTTCATTTTAACTCAGAATTTCAACTCTTATCCACTTATTGTACAATAGCCACGCATTTTGGAAGTTTAACCTAGATAAGCATATATCATCTGGGGGTTGCTAAGCCCTGGAGATTGAGAGGAGGCTGGCTCAGAGTCTTTCTTGATGCCCAACGCCTCCCAAAGCTTTCTGCAAGCTCAGGGGAAGTTATGTCTCATGGGACATATGCTTCCATGTTCCTTCTTTCACACGTCTTGTTCTGCTCTCCTCCTTATGGTCTCAAGAAACACAAGCCGCAGCCTTCTGGGAGCCTTTCCCTTCTTCCTCCACGCCCCTCAGGGAAACCCCTAAACACCTACACAAACCATTCATGAGCACAGGAGACTTTATTGAAATGTGGGTGGAGAACAAGAGGGCTTTCCATTCCAAGAGCCAACAACACCTCCACACTGAGCACTGGGGCATCCCTGGCCCTCGAATGGCCTTTGCTCGTCACACCACAGGAGGATTCCATCTGGCCCAGAATCCCCTCAGTCACCTTCCTCAAACCAGCATTCTGGCCCCTTCCCCCATCTCCCTTCTGAACTCTCTTTTCCCTGTGCCCAGCTACTTAGGCATGAAGCAAATCCTTCTCCTTGCTTTGTGTGGCACAGTGTAGCCATTCTTATTTTTTGACTCATTCCTGCTTTCAAGTCCCACTCTCCCTGTCAACCCCTCCACAGTCTGTCAGGATATGTTCCCCAGAAAGGTCTCGCCTCGGGAAGAATTCTGGCGCCCGTTGCTGAGATTCTATGTTTCACGTCTTGACATACATCTGTCTTCCCCAAGTAAGTTCCATGAGGCAGAAATGATATCTCCGTCAACTGTTCTAGTGCTCAGCACAATGTCTTCTATATAACAAACACCACGAATATTCACTAAAGTAAAATTAGTTCTTTAATGTGAAAATTAGGTATCAGTTCTTTTTTCACAGAATTTTTTTTTTCATGAGAATCACAGAAGGCCCCCATTTGAGCACATGAAATGTGATTCACACAGCATATTCTTATTAGTGACACTCCTTGTGTATTTTTAATAAAATGGGGCCACCTCAAACCCTCCCTTAAAAATACAGTAGCACCTGTTTAACAGAACACCAGGAATTCTAGAGGCCAGCAGAAATAAATCGCAGGTCATGACAGCTGCAGTGAATTGAAATGAGATGTAGGCTTTCATTTTGCTTAATAACTGTCAAAAGTCTTCATGGCAATTGTGACAGGGAAAGACTTTTGCATAAACTGAACAGACTTAGCATCTGAGGGAATGAATTGTAACAGAATAAAGGGGGAGGGCTATTTTTAGTTCACTTCTCTCAACTGTATTTTTGTCTTACACCTCCTAAAATTAGGCCTCCTCATGGAGGCCATATGTAATCAGAACGATGTAGGCTGTGGCAGCAATTGCTCCTGCAAGCTGAGACAGATCTCCAACCACTGTCCTTCCTTTGCACTGAAGGCTCTCAGCCTCCTTGGCATCTTGGGAAAGTCAACCCTGCACCTTAAGGAAGGGGCTACACCCCGGATTGAGGAAAAGCCATTTAAAGACCACCAACCTACTGGCTCCCAGGCCAAGGACCGTTCAGATGAAAAAGTGTCTTGAAGTCACAGGACTACTAAGGAACAACATACCAATACAGTCAACAAGCATCAAATAAACACCTTTGATATGCCCGCTACAACTCTGATGTCAAGCACATTTAATTCCATTTTAGCAACCAAAAATTCTTATACAGGCAGAAAATATGTAACACCCTGTAAAATATTAATACATAAACGTTTTTTTTTAACCACATTTAGAAAAATGCTACTAATCTTTGGTTATTCTGTTCATTTTCAGTAGCCATGCTTTCTAAGAGATAGTTTTAAAGATGATGAATCTTTAACAAAACCCAGAATTTAAGTCTTGATGAAAAATCTGCTGTTGACATCGGGGAGGCTGTGCGTGTGCAAAGGCAGGAAGTATAAGGGAATTCTCTGTACTTTCCACTCAGTTTCACTCTGAACCTAAAACTACTTTAAAAAAAAATAAAGTCAGTGGGGCACCTGGGTGGCTCAGTGAGTTAAACCTCTGCCTTCGGCTCAGGTCATGATCTCAGGGTCCTGGGATCGAGCCCCACATTGGGCTCTCTGCTCAGCAGGGAGCCTTGCTTCCCCCTCTGTCTCTCTGCCTGCCTCTCTTCCTACTTGTGATCCCTCTCGCTCTAAAAAAAAAGAAAAAAAAAGAAAAAAAAAGAAAGTCAGTTAAAAATAAACCACATATTACACAGATACATTTCAGATTCCAATGTTTAAATGAAACGATTTTAAGGAAAAATCATAATATTAAAGGACTCTAGGCATCAAGGTCATGGGGAAGGGGTGAGGTCAAGGAGTGGTGAAGCCCCAAATACCATTAACACCAACAGCTGGTCCCCAAGTTGGAGGTCTGGAAAGGGTGTTTTAGGAGTGCCTTGGTGGTTGCCTGCACAGAGCTCTTGAATTTTTTTGTTAACAAGTGAATTAACTGTTCAACCAAAAAAGAAAAACAAACAAACCATAGATGCCTACTACTATGAAAGGGGTTTAGGAAAAGTTCGTGGAGGCAGAATTTTAAACAATGGTGGTGTCGACTTTTTGTGGAATGAGGTAGAACACAGTGAAATAAAAATCAAGAAAAATAAACTCATTTACTTCTATTTTTCTCAAATTGGAAAAAATCGGTGCCATAATCCTTTTTGAAAGAGCAACACCTTGGTTGAGCTTCTGAAGTGCTGGATCATGAGGGAGCAAAGTTTAATTGTACTATGTTACAGAGCCAGGGCAAAAGGGAAGGGAGGGTGGTGCCTAGGGTGCACAATGAGAAGCAGCAGAAGTTCCTGGAGTGAGTGCCCTGGCACTCCCGCTCTGTCATCCACTTGGTGAGCAAGGCAGCCATGTTAGCCCAAACCCTTAATGAAGAAGGCCGGTCATCACTCAGTTCTGGCTCAACCGACACTCCCTATCCTTTGCTGTAATGAATACATAGTCCTCCGTATTCTTACCTTTGCATGTGTCTTATCTAAGGGTGAAGACCAATGGGCTTCACTGATTTAGGAATCACACAGCCTAGCATAATGATTTGCAAACAAACAAACAAACAAACAAACAAAAAAAAAAACCAAAAAAAACCAAACCACCCAAAACGAACAAACAAATAAAAAAAACAGACATTAGAGTCAATATGCCTATTGACTGGGAGGTTTTAACATTTACTAATGAAATGTAACAGAAGTAAAAAAAAAAAAAAATTCCTCAAATCTTACGCTGCCCCCGAGGTTCCTACAGACCTGTATCCTGAGCCACTACTGTTCTGTACAAGGGTATGATCCATTTTTATATGAGGAGCCAGTGATCCAGCAAGGCAAACTCAACACGAATAAGCAAGAACAACAAAAAGCAAATCATAATATCTAGGCCAATCATGACCTTATTTCACTGGTTTTTAGAAGTATTATACTTCTCCGAATGTTAACATAGAAGGAAACAAAAGTTATTAAGTGTGGCCAACACTTAGGGAGAAGGAAATTATACAGTTCGTAAGGCTAGATAAGGGAGATAATATAACAGGGGAGAGGTTGTGGAGGAATGACCAAAGGTGGAAAGGAAAATATGTGTAAGCGCTCCTGCACCTATGAATGAAGATGGAGAGTATGTGCGGTGGGTTTACAGGGGAAAAAGACATAAGGAAAGCCTGGGAGGGAGTTATCTCGATCTAGCTAAACCCCCGTGCAGGTACATGCCTGTATATATGAGAACCACAGAAAAGGATACAGATTCACAGACAAAGACACAGTTGCCAGATAAAATACAGGGTGCCCAGTCAAATGTGAATTTCAGATAAACAACAAAAAAATGTAAGTATCTCCATATTTGCTCCCTGCTTATACTAGAACAATAATTTTAGTTGTAGAATAGCTATGTAATTGAAATTCAAGTTTATCTTGGTGTCCTGTACTTCTCTTTGCTCACTCTGGCGACAGTCATAAAGTAACAACAGAGGGAAGGTAGAGTGAGAAAACGGAAAGGAGAAAGAGAGAGGGAAAGTAAGATGATTGTTTAAAAAAATATTAACTTTCGCTTCTTGTGGTTTCTCAGGTACTATTAAACAACTGAAGCCATTTGGCACTTTTGCAAGGCCAGGTCTACACGAGAACCTCCCAAGGCTTACCCTGGGGTCTAGCCATGCACCCAACCAACCCTCCACGCCACCCCCCAGCCATTGCCGCAAGAATTGGCTGGGACCAAGTGGTCCTGGGAGGGAGCCAGCAGCCGCTGTGCAGCAAGCAGGCAGAGAGATCTGCTCCGTGATGCTGAAGACCGTCCCATAATGGATGCTAAAACGATCTAAGATTGCACGGAATAGACACAACTCTCGATCTGGGCTTCCAGGAACAGAAGCTATCTGTCGGTCCGTGGATTCTGAAATGCACGACTCCTGCTGCAACCTCAGCAGTTCAGCTCATTCGTAGCAAAGGCTATAGAGGAAGGTCGTGGGGGTAGAAGACCCCTTCTAGTCAAAGATTCTGTGTGCTTCTCAACAGTAGACAGCGTAAGACAAAACAGAGAAGCAAGAACAAACCCAACCAAAAACAACAACAAAAAAAGCACAAAAATTTGGGGGCAAGGAGGTGCACTTGCAGCGGGGGTTGACGAAACAAGCAGCAGATTCTGTCTGGGGCTGGCTGACCCTGGAACCAGATTTGCCCCCCAGGTGACCCATCCCAGAGGCGTGGTGGAGTGGCCGCACAGGGGTGTCACTGAGTTGGAGGAGCCCTGAGAGGTCTCTGCGCGACCTATGAATGAAGGCACTGTGTCTTCCTTTGCTAGGGCTGCCACCAGAGTCCCACAGCCTGGCAATTTATTAAACAACAGAAGTGTATTTCCTCATAGCTCTGAGGCTAGCAGTCTGAGATCAAGGTGTGGGCAGAGTTGGTTTCCTCAGAGACACCTCTCCTCCCTCTCTGTGTCCTGATTGCCTCTTCTTCTTCTTCTTTTTTTTTTTTTAAAGATTTTATTTATTTATTTGACAGAGAGAGAGACCACAAGTAGGTAGAGAGGCAGGCAGAAAGAGAGAGGAAGAAGCAGGCTCCCCACTGAGCAGAGAGCCCGATGCGGGGGCCCGATCCCAGGACCCTGGGATCACGACCCTAGCCAAAGGCAGAGGCTTTAACCCACTGAGCCCCTCCTGATCGCCTCTTATAAAGACACCAGTTCCACTGGCTTAGGGCCCACCCTGACGACCTCATTTAACCTTCCTTTTCCCTTTAAGGACCCTAGGAGTTAAGTTCTGATGTACTGGCCATTAGGGCTTCAACATATGAATTGGAGGGAGACACAATTCAGCCCCTAACATGCCAAAACCGTGACCTGGTGTCTAGGCTGTGCGACTGTAACCCACCTCCCACTTCTGGGTACTTCCAACCTCGGCTTAGGTCAGTTCTGCCTCAGGGTTCTCGACACACCACAGCGGGTCCGAGTTCCTCATACCTAAAACAGGACCCCCCCCCCCACCCCACCGTTTGACCCTGACCCATTTTAACAGTGCGTCAGGGTCAAAGAGATTTAAAATTAGTCCACCTGTTTGCCACATGGTGTTATCCGTAACGACACAATACCAGTAATTACCGGCAGATGTTAACACCGCACGTTGGAATGCTCCACTCCATCTCCTAGCTTCCAATGTCATCCCACTGAGGATTAAAGAACTGAGCCACAGCTGAAAATTCTTTTGAGGGCCTCAGAATAGTGTTCTATAAATACAAAGAAAATTCTGGGAGGAGTACATCTCTGGTTCAACATTTTACATTCTTTCTATGCTGATGTCACCACCAGCAGGTGGCTTGCCTGGGTAACATGAGCTTCGGTGTCACCAGTGAGCCCCTGGGAGGGTGCGCTCTCATTCACCCAACACCCATTTCTGGAGCAGCTCCCAAGGCCAGGCACTACCCTTGGCATTGCCTGCTCTGCGAAGGGGAAGGCCGGCTCGACCTCCCTCCTTAGGGAGTTTCTCAACGCAGGGTGAAGACAGGCGATCAACAAATTGTCTCAAGGGCCGTGGTGTTTAAGCTTGGTAAGATGCTTCCCAGACATGAGTGCAGGAGGAAATGTGAACTTTCATTTTATAATGAGTTCACATGAATCCTACAGCCAGGGAAATGCTAGTGACAGGAAAAAGAGCATCCACATGCACAATAACAAGACCAACCAACACTCGTAGGGCTGTTCTTCCCTGCTAATAAGCACTTTACGTGTAATTCATTTAGTCCTTGCATCAGCCATTAGGAAGCAGATAGTATTTTAATAGAGAACAAAACAAAGGCACAGAAAGTTTAAGTAAATTGCTCAAGGCCACTGAGTTTCCAGGACAGGAGTACAGGAGGGCTGCGCTGGAAACTTCACCACTATGCTGTGTTACCTCTAAAGAAAGGGCTACACTAGTCAGGCAAAGGTCCCTGTGGAAACGGAAATGTGAGAAGCACCATCAGAGAAGGCATTCAGCGAGTGTTGTTTTCGGGCCTCCTAACCCTGGCTGCCTGGGGCTTTTAGGGGATGTCCCAGCCACCTCTGTCATCACCGCAGCCCTGGGGGCCACATGGTTTGTGTAAGGGACAGCATGCAGATGAAGGAGTGCCGAGACTCCATGAGCTGTGTGACTCTGAGCAGGTACTTAACCTCTCTGGGCCTCAGCTCCTCCTCCATGAATTGGCGAGGACAATAGCAGAGGCTGCTGGGTCCCCACACCTCCCAGCTTGGCTTGACTTGGCTCATCGGCTGACACCACACGGCCCCCCACATGCTAACTGCTGGTTGGTCTCTGCTAGGGGAGTTCCCTGGACGGGCCTGCACTCCCCTGCTGGACTGCCCAAAGTGCCAGAGTGTGACAAGGGTGGGTGGACAAAGCCGCCAACCCCTCGCCCCTCACAGCACAATCCATGCAGATTCTAAGTCTCTCAGGGGTCTCCTGCAGGATGCAGCCCCACGTTCCCACACCCTCTTCACTTGCTTTCCTCTCTCCTCTATTCTGCTTCCTCACTCTCTTGCTGGGGCTTCCAGGAATCACCTCCCCCAAATAAACTCCCAGGCCCGTGTCTCCAGGTCTACTTCTGGGGAAACCAAAATTAGACAATGCTGATGAGGAAAGATCCAATGAGGTTCTATGAGAAGTTGTTAAATGGTCAAGCTCTTTCCAGTAGGATTACTATTTTGAGAAATAATACAGAAGTACGATTATAATCGCCATGGAAAAGCTTCCATGCCCGATGATTATGGATGCACCCGCTTTTCCCCAAGCTTGTCCTCAAAACCTGTAACTTGGCCATCATGATGGGTCTGCGTCAGAAACTCCAACTACATCTGGCAGCAAACAGAGCCAGAGGTTTGGTGGAATGCACGGATTCCTCGTAAAGATGGGTAAAGGGGCCCGCTGCCAGGGAGCGGACAATATACAATATACAATATACAATATACAATATAAAATATACAATGCAAGAAGTTCCAGCAGGTCAGAGGGGCCCTGAGGGTGAGTGCTCTGAACATCAAAGCAGAGAATAAGGAACTGGGTGCTGGTGATTCTTGCTGGTCTCGGTGTTCCTGGGGTCTGGCCCTTAAAGGAACACAATGAGGAAAAGTGTATCCTAATATAGCTGTTCATTTCACCAAAAAACTAAACTAAGGGAGGGTGTGCTTTTGTGTGAGCTTCGAGTTTTCATAGGAAATCTCATTGGTTCCTCACATCCTCCGCAGGACACAGGTCCCCTTCATCTCCCCATGGCCAGCCTCTCCCAGTATTGCACTGGAGAATCCAGCCTTTGAAGAATATGTTTAAAGACTTAGAAGAGCCTTTCTCTTTAGGCATTACCTAGCAACAATGAAAACGAAATGAAACAAATTCTCGACAAAGCCAAACGAAATAAAATCAATAGGGAGCCACTCCGCCTCTCTCGGTATAAGGACTGTCCCCATTGTGCAGCCTGAGAGGTAAAGGGCTGGGAAGCCCCAGATGACACAGAGGGCAGAGGTGAGGCAGATGTGTTGGGCTCCTGCAGCCCCTGCCCAAGGCCAGCCCAACCAGCGCCAACCTCTGGCTGGTCTCACCAACACACCTCTTGGTGCCAAAGAGCGGCAGGAAGGAACGCCATTGAATTTCGTCAAGTTCCCTCAGCCTTCCATGTCAGTCACTTGACTACTATTCTTATCCAAGCCAAACAGTCCAAGCCCAGCCCTGTTACTAATGGAAAATTTATGTGCCTTGAACACAAAATCTTAGTGTTTGTGTTAACATAAAAATCAGTGGAAGGAGGGGGTGCTTTTGTGTGGCCCTAGCAAGGAGAAGCAGCCATGGTTTTTCCCAGGTGAGGGTCAGGAATTGATGATTCAAGGAAGTATTTGGTCAAAAATAGGGAAGAGGAGGTTGGGCTGAAGTGATACCGCCAAGAAGGGCAAGAGGAACTGATGTGTCAGTTTGCATGCTCCTAAGAAATTACTGGAATGGAAATGGGAACACCAGTATGCCCAGAGGAAAATTCTGGACACCAGGAGATGATCTTCACATCTTGCTCCGTAGGCACCAGGGGACAGGAAAATCGCCGATCTCTGCCTCCTGGCCCCCTCTCTCAGGATCCTCCTGAGGGCAGCCTTTCCGGGCAAGACAGGTAAGGCTCCTGGACCAGTGAGACCATGCTTTAACTCAGTCTGTGGGGGAATGGCGTCGAGGGGCTACCCCTCACAGAACGGCACATCTGCCTGTGTCAGGCACTGGGCTGAGGTTTTCAAACCGTCATTCCCATTAATCCCTTTACCACCCCATAGAGCAGTAGTATTTCCATTTTGCAGGTGAGGAAACTGAGATCCAAAAGGATTTGCTTGGGTTCCATTAGCCTCTAAGCTTGGGGTCAGGTCCATCTGACAGGGAAGCCTACAGCCTTTCCCTCCCTGCTCAGGTGTCCTCCCACTCCTGGGGACAGTACCTGTGTGTCCAGAGAGCACAGTGCTCTCTGTATCCCCCACCACCCCACTGCGGAATCACCCCTACCATGGTGGTGAGTCTCCACGTTTCCCCTCCTAACTCTAGCTTTCCACGTTTCCCCTCCTAACTCTAGCATTTCAGTAGGTCTTTTCCCCTCAGCAACTGGCTTGTTTTTGTGTTAAATCCTTTCTGTGGACATGGTAAGCACTTTTGGTATACATTTTTAGCAATAGTTATGAACTAATGGCAAAAAAAAGGGAGCTCACCTACCAGTCCTCACCGGTGTTTTTGCATGAGGGGCCCCTGAACTAAATGAATGGGTTTTATTGGGTCCCTTTGGTTCTGTGTGCCAAGCCATGAGCGGCAGCTGCACTCCCCTCTTGTCACAGATCTGACCCCCAGCACGACTGTACCTTCTCTTCTCCTAGTCCAACCAATGGTAGTTTCTAAAAAATGTGACAGTCTGCAATGCCCGAAGGGCAAAAGTCTGTATTTCACAGTTGTGAGGTTTAAATAAGTCCCTGGATGCCTGTGATCTGACTTCTTGGGAAGCCCGGTTCACCTGCTCGTGGACCCACGCAGTTTTTTTTTTTTTTTATTTTGTTTTTGTTTTTTAAGCCATAACACATTTTCCAAGTTACCTCCACACCCTAAGTTTTTGCCTCAGAGCTGGTTTTAAAGTTTTCAAGTTCCTCTCCCCACCCCACCCTCCAGAATCCTTCAGCAACACAATAACAAGCAGCACACGGTCAGAAAGGGGACAAGGCTGAAGGTGAAAATTCTTATCTGGGTGGGGCGACCTTGGTGCCGAGAAGGGCTGCTGGCTGGGAAAGTTCTGCCTTAGCAATTCCCACGATGTCCTCTCTGCTTTGTCTGAGGAGAAAACAGCTAGCGGTGTCCTCGTACCAATGCACGGGACAGTAAAGGCAACAGTGTCACAAATCAATGTTTGTAATCTGGTGCTCCTACCAGGGCTCCAAGTTGATTTAAATAAAAAGTAGCAAGGGAGACAGGGACGCCCAGCTCGCTGCTTCTATGACACTCCCCTTCAGAGTCCTTCCTATCAGTGCTCAGTCAGAGGAGGGAAAAACCATAACATTCCATAACTCAGTGATTACAGATAGTATGTCTGCTGCAGGCAAGTGGCCGTAAAAACCTTAACATTCATCTCTGGAAAAACAGGAGTCAGACTATATGACAGCAGAGGGGGAGCATCACAGAATTTTAAACAGACGTTCTGTGCCTACATGGTTTTTATTTTTCTTAATTAAAAAGCATATAATAGGGGCTTTTGTGTGGCTCAGTCAGTTAAGCATCTGCCTTCAGCTCAGGTCATGATTCCAGGGTCCTGGGATCAAGCCCCACATCGGGCTCCCTGTTCAGCAGGGACACTGCTGCTCCCTCTGCCTGCCGCTCCCCCTGCTTGTGCTCTGTCTCTGACAAATATATAAATAAAATCCTTAAAAATAAAATAAAATAAAAAATAAAAAGCATATAATGGTTGGTCTCAATTATTCATTTGAATTAGGGAAAGTGTGCAACATAATACCCTCTTTGGGGGTGCTAAACCACCTCTTTTTTGCATAATTTTGAGTTGTTGATGTTAACATTTTTTTTTTAAATCATGGAAAATTAACATAGTGGAGTAGTATAATTTAAAAAAATTTTTTTAAAGATTTTATTTATTTATTTGACAGAGAGAGCGATCACAAGTAGGCAGAGAGGCAGGCAGAGAGAGAGAGGAGGAAGCAGGCTCCCTGCTGAGCAGAGAGCCCGATGCGGGACTTGATCCCAGGACCCTGAGATCATGACCTGAGCTGAAGGCAGAGGCTTAACCCACTGAGCCACCCAGGCATCCCAAAAGTGGAATAGTATAATGAGGCCCCATGTAGTGCTCCAGCTTCCACAATTATCCACGCACAGCCAATCCTGTTCTACCTTTACCCCGACCTGCTTTTCTCCTCATATGTTATATGAAAAACATATATCCTGGGCAATGGCAACATGGCAGACCTGGAGGCCTTTGCTTAGGCCATCTGTGCCATCCAGGCGCTGGGCTCCAGTGTGAACGGGGTGTTCTACTGCCTGAAGGATGGTATGCAGAACAAGAAGAGGCTGGAGGGCTGGGAGAGGGCCTTCACTGCACAATGAACTGGGACCGCTGAGCTAGAATGTCTGAGCAATTTGGTAAGCAAGTCATCTGAGAACGATCTCTTGGTAACAGTGGGCTGTGAAGCCTGAATCCTGTGTGGGACAAAACTCCTCTCTAGTCAACTCCTTCAAGCATATAAATGGTTAAACCGGTTGCAGTCCCATGCAGGTCTGGCATCTGGCCTTTTGAATCAACAGTCCTTGAAATGCTCTGCTAACCAGATAGGAGTATCTGAGACTGAAAGCCAAGTCCAAGACTCTTGTGTTACCACCTCAATTTGCTGATGATGTGATCAGTTGCCCTGACAGGATATTTCCTGAAATGTCCGTCCACTTATCCAGACCCAATCACACATCAGCAATGCTTCCAATATTTGAAATTTTTCATAATGAAATGTTGAACAAATACCTTTGCTGAAGACATGCTGCACCTCCAAGGAAAAAAACACCACGAAACAGAAGAAAACTGCCTCATATGGCACACTGAACTGGTTTTAATGTCTTCAAGCATTTGGGGTAAAAGACTTTTCTAAAAGTCCTTGAATCAGAAATTAAGGACAGAAATGAAATGAAAAGGATTTAGTATACTCTAAAAAACTTGGAAGAAAATGATAAAACTGTTGCAGAAATTAAGACTAAATTTCAAGATGTCTGAGGAAGAAGATATTCACATGAAGTTTAGTAGAGAACACTGGGGAAAGGCAGGGAAACAACCGGGATAATGACAGACACTAACACAGAGAAGCAGAACAAGTCAGAGGGGACGTTGTTGAAGTGAGACGCAGGCAAAGAAGAAACAACATGCATATAATCAGAGCCTGGGGAGAAGAAAAATGAAAGAACAGAACAAATGGTCTCACTATGTAAGACTGTAAGAAAAATTTCTAAGTTAAAGAAGGGCTGAATCTGTACATTGAAAGGGCTTGCCAGATGCTTGGGAAAATTGACCAGAGACAGTCAAATCTAAGATACATTCTAGTACGCTAGCAGACTTCAAAGACAGAGAAAAAAAATTTCTCAAAGTTTCTAAGCAAAAAAAAAAAAAAAAATCTAATAACTTACATTGCAAAAGAAATAGAGTGGCATCAGATGTCTCAAAAACAATACATAAAGCAAAGCAGTGATGGAGAGGTATTTTCAAGGAAAGCATGAATCAAGGATATATGTGTCTTTCAAGCAGCAAGGCCCAGAAAAACCACTTTAAACCATTTTAAACATACAAGAATTCTCAGCCTATCAGCCCATCTTTTGGAATCTGACAGAAGGTGGGCTCCATCCACCCAAGAACTAAGTGGGGAGCCTGAGCCTAAGGACTGACAGTGAGCATGCGATGTGTTCAATGGTTGATGCAAGACTGTGTGTGTGTGGGACAGAGGAGCAAGGAAGGACACAATTAAGAACTGATAAACAAGAGGCTATCTAAGAAAAGTGGAAGTCTATGGGCATTAACATGTACAGGTACAAAGGTGAGCCTGAGAACAGAAATGGAAGCCTTCCTGAATATAGCCCATCAATCAATAATGGAGTGAGCAAGCAAAGACCACTTCACTCAAAGAAGGAAGCCTTGGAAAGACAGTGCACGCGATAACGATACAATTACATGACTAAGTTGAGACCGTATGTATCAGTAACTATGAATGAATTTAATGCAGTCATTAAAAGATGTTTTTCAGTTGATATTAAAGTTCATATGGAAGAGAGGATAGGAACACACCAAAAAAGAACTTGTTTCTTGGGCATTAAAACATACTCTAAATCTTCCCTAATTAAAACTGGTATTGGCTTATCCTTAGACAAACAGGCTCATAGAATAAAATAGGCAAGAGGCAGACTCAAGTACATATGAAACTTTAGCATAAGATAAGGGTAGCATCTCAAATTGATAGGGCCTTAGTCTTAGAAAGGAAAAAACCTTTATGTAGCCAAAAACTTCATCGTAAAGTCAAGGCAACCGACAGTCTGGGAGAAAATATTTAAAACATGTATCATAGCTAACATCCCCAAGATCATTTTTTAAATCTTAAAAACAAAGGGGGAAAGATTTAAAATGGCGCAGAACATGAGGGACAACTCATGTCCCCTCAAAAAGATGTAAAAATGATACTTACACAGGAAGAGATGTTCATCCTTACCCATCAGTACAGAAATGCAAATGAAAACTGTACTGAGGTACCATTTCTCACTACCAGACTAGCAAAAATTTAAAAAAGTATCACATCGCAACACATTCTGTTGGTGAGCCCGTAAGCAAACCCACACCACCATACGTTGCTGGTGGGAATGCAGAGCGGTGTCCCCACTGTGGAGGGACTTTGGCAATGGCTAATACAACTGTATGTGCGTTGAAACACCCAGCAGTGCTACTCCAGGAAGTTACCCCACTCACATACCTCCTACAGTACAAACATGCACGTCTGCGGGCTTGTGAACTGCAGCTTGTTTGTAATTGGAAAACCCTGGAAGTGACCTTCATGCCTTAGCAGAGGAGAGGGACTGCATAAAATTAGGGCACAGTCACACCATGGGGCCACGCCATTCCCGTTCTCATCTTTAAAAAAGAACGCAGAAGACCTCTATGACTCCTATGAATTGATTTCCAGGACATATTCTTGGGAGAAAAAAAGCAAAGTGCTAGAGTGTTCTTAAATATGCTTCCTTCTTGGTAAGAAAGAGGATATCAAATAACTGTCATCTGCTTGTCGCTAAGGGGAAACACACAGGAAAGATAAACCTGCAGCAAAGAAATTGTGGAGAGGGAGGTGTGTGGGCAGAGAGTAGATCGGATGTGTGTGGGACAGGGTACATGTCTCTGAATATACCTTTTGTATAGTTCTGACTTTCAGAACCATGTTAATGTTTCATATCATAAATAATCATTTATGTAATCATGCATGATTCTAGGATAAAGTTTGTAAAAGAAAAAAAATATATCCCACGTTGTATGATATCAGAGAGCTCTTAAAAATGCAACAATAGCATTTTTAAGTAAAATTAACTATAACTTCTTTACATCAGTGTTCAAATTCTCCTGGTCAGTAGAGCTTTGTTTTATTTTATTATTTTTTTAAAGATTTATTTATTTTATTTTATAAAGAGGGAGAGAGAATGTGCTCGTGCACGTGAGCAAGGGGAGGGCAAAGGGAGAGGGAGAGAAGCAGACTCCCCGATGAGCCCAAATGCAGGGGCTTCATCCCAGGACCCTGAGATCATGACTTGAGCTGAAATCAAGAGTTGGATACTTAACCAGCTGAGCCACCCAGGTACCCCATCAACAGTTTTAAATGAAAGTCAGGGCCAGGTAGAGATAGAGACCAAGCCGTAACATTTGAGTCACAGCCTCCTCCAGCTGCTACAAGGACCAAAGAACTTCTTAACATCTTTCTTTGCTGTAGATAGGGGCTCAGAGCCAGCCAGGTGATCTAGAATTCTTGCATGAACATCATCGTTAAATCTTCTAAGGAAACGTGTGCCTTCCTCCCAGTAGCCTTTTAGTCTTCGACTGCCCAGCTGCTTATAAAGTGACAAACCAAACAGCAGCTGAGAAAATAAAGCCTCCTCTACACGTTTACGATGTCTATACCGGGCTGCCATTCCACCAGAGTGGGTTCTAAAGGACACTCCCACATCTCCACTGACTCCTCGCCCACAGCCCTAGTCCCAATTCCAGGTATTTCCCGCTACGCCCATGGGACTCTGGCCACTCAACTCATCG
Source organism: Mustela erminea (assembly GCF_009829155.1). NCBI lineage: Eukaryota > Metazoa > Chordata > Mammalia > Carnivora > Mustelidae > Mustela > Mustela erminea. The sequence continues at coordinate 46,212,408 of NC_045624.1, forward strand.
GGAGGCACAGAAGAGGAGGGAAGTCCAACCATTCACCTCCTTGGAATTATGCTACAGAAGCAGATACTGGCATGGTGGGGACTAGAACCCAGGAAAACCCAGAAATGGTCAACTCTGCCCTCTGTTTTTGGATGACTTTCAGACCACTGGCCTAACCCCCCAGCTGAGATAACTCAGGCCTCTGACCTTTATCTTCACTTCTGGGGTCTGACTTCCTGCCCCACACTGGCCACAGGGGCCTTTGCCTTCAAGCTACCAGCCCCAGATCTGATTACTTGCCCAGCTGTTCTCTGATCCCTGAAATAACAGTAGCTACCACTGACAAGCAGGCACACAGTAAGCAACAGCTTCTATCAATATCCTATTCGATCCTTACAATAACCCCATGATTTGTGCATTCAACGCAAATTTGCTAAATGCCCACTCCATGCCAGCAACGGCTCAGGGGTTGAGGAGGCACTGCAAGCAAAACAGACAAAAATGGAGTTTCCACTCTCAGGGCAGTGTGCTGGAGGAAGTAGTGATCATTTTCCCATGTGCAGAGAGAAACCTGAAGCCCAGAGTTATCAAGGAATTTGCTTGACATCATATAGTTACTAAGTAGCACAGCAGGGATTCAGTTTTCAATCTGTATCATTCTAAAGCCCACATGTTTTGTTTTCTTTTCTTTTCTTTCTTTCTTCTTCTTCTTTTTTTTTTTTTTTAACACACCGCTGTATCATCCAATGATCCCTACTAACCTGACAGCTTGGCTCAATGAGTGTCGAACAGAGGCTGAACAACACAAACATGTTTTCACAGCTTCTGTTTTAAATACTGTCTGTGGTACAGGTGCTATCCTGCTTTCACCAGCTGGAAAATACATTCACACGCCTCTGCGGTGAACAAACCTTATTAAAATGGAAATCTATTGCTATCCTGCACAAAACAGGTACACCATGTTGCCTTCCTAGAGTTTATGCGCGTTTATATAAAGAAAAGGGGCAAGGTCTATTCTCTTCGAAAACAATAACACATTGGAATGGGTAAAGTTGTGCCAAAGGCCTTTTTAGGACTTTTTGAATAATACCTGGGTGCTCACTTATGCTATCTTCTGATAGAACTGCATTTGTTTTATAAAGTACTCTTAATGAAATTTGAATGCGCGGATGCTGTTCTGACACAATATAGAACAATGTCCTGGTTTTCAAGGCTTAAACAGGTGTAAGAATGTAAAGTAGTGGCTGGTTAGCTCCCAGTGGGTTTACTTTATGAATAATATCTATGCTAAACTCACTAGTTGGGGAAGTAACTAGGTACTAAGCTCCTACTAGGTGCCTAGTACCAACCTAGGCACAGACTCCCTGTATCAAAGTCACTCACTGACCGCTCACTGGCCCCATGGTCCTTTCGGTCATCGACTTGTCTGTTCCGGGGAGATCTCAAAGCATTAGCAAGACACAGCTGGTGCCTGATGCTCAGAGAAGCAAGCTTAGGAGAATGAAAGGTGACTAATCCAGAGCACCTTGAGGGCTCTTGAAAGATGAGCCTTTGAGGATCCCAGATGCAAGAAATGCAGGAAATATATAATGAAGGAGCAACTCAAGGTGCAAATTCTGGGCTGGGAATAACCCATTGTACTCTCGGTGCTATCAACAACTGAGCAGTGATCAATGACAAGCCCAGGCTTCTCTGCATTTTGGTCTGAAACTCTTCAGAGGCAGAGAATGGGTAAGTCTGCACAGTAAAAGGTCCATAAATTTGCATGATGGCTCGGTCAAGGTGAAGGGCACAGTCTGCGGTCACTGAGCTCAGAGGCATTTACAGTCCCCATGGTGTGCCCAGTGTTGCTGGCAGCAGAGACCCCCGAGCAGTTAGACCACGAGTGAGCATGTACAGAACGCAGTTTTGTTTTACATAGTTGGGATCATACTACTTCTCTGAAGCCTCTCTTTTCAAGCCATGCTACCTGCCTATTCATTACATGTTCTAGGAAACATGACTTTTACTGGCTGCCAGCACCCTGCTGGAGAGATGTGCTTGCGGGTCCTGCGAGCACCCCTGCCCTCTTGAGGCTTTCTCTACCTAGTCAGGGCTGGATGCCTACCTGCCAGCAATCACCAGACGCTGGTAGTTTTTGCCTTTTATGGCAAGAAAGGAAAGAGCAGTTTGCAGGCAAAGGGTCCACGGCCCCAAGCCACAGCGGTGCTCCGAAGTGCAGCAGTGTTATATGAAAAGAACCCTGGTGCAGGGACAATGGTCCCCTTGCAATTTTCTAGGAATTGTTAGTGACACTGTAATTTAAAAAGATTTCAAAGGCAAAGAACCAGCAGACTTGGGTGTACAAAAAATCCCTGGTTAGTAACTGCTAAAGAGTATGGCTGAGGCTTTTGAGAATCGCCCTTTGGCCTCAAACCCCATGGTACCTTCCCCTCCTTACCCCTCAGCTCAGACGCTGCATAAGTACCTTACGCTCCTGGGCTCCTATGAAATTTGATAAAAGCCTTTAACAAGAGCTTGCAGGCTCTCTAACCAAGTCCTAGGCATTATTAGACCATAATCGCTGCCTCCAGCCCACCCCCACAAGCCTTTTCCTTTTTGTTGCCACCACCCCTCCCACCGCACTGCTGGGAAAAAAGAAACACATTTCAATACCATCCAGAACGGCCCTTTGCAATGATGACTGGCAGGTCCTGCCACACCTCTCTCGCTTACAGACCCAGTGAATCTGTTGCAAAGACTGGCTCTCTTTTTCACTGAAGCAGGGTTACTGCTTGTGGGTGCACACGGGCAAGAGAGAGGAAATCAAGTTTTTAAAATTACTGGGAGACAATGGTGCAGTTTTGCAAACTGTTCAGCAGCAACCAAAAGTCCATTTAATTCCCTCCTAATAGCTTGGCCTAATGCAAAAGCCTTCTTCTCCCGGTGGTCACTGTCAATTCTGGGTAAGTGTTCCCAATCCCTTATTAAGCAACACTAATCAAAGCAACAGAGTGTCAGGAGAATCTGAGTGACAGCGTTTACGATTTTTTAAGCCTCTCATTATTCCAAATGTACCAGTGAACATGCAAATGACCTTTTCCAGAATATAGGGTAATATGCAATTCCACTAAGCCCCTTCCACTTAATGCCCCTCAACTCTGCATTTTTTTTAACCACAGCAAACACAAAACTCTGAAAAAGGATCTCATGGGACTTCAGATACCACTCCACTTTCCAAATTTTCTTTCTTAGCCTTATATATTTTTCTATACCACGTAAGCTCCTGCATCCTAGAGATGGTGGGAACACCGCCCAATATAAGCCACAACTGATAATTCCTGATGCTGGAGAGCCTACCTCGCTGATAAACTATGCAATCCTTAGACTATAAGGAGAAAAATTATCTCACGGAGTTTCCTGAAGGCAAACAAAGATTATGCAAGTGGTAAGGATGGAACAAAAGAGTGAGGGGCCACAGTATGCTTCTCATTGTAACTTTCCCTCACTTAGCATTTTATTAAACACAACCCCTAGGAACAGGCAGGGAGAAATATGTGGCACCATGGTATTTTCCTATTTAGAGTTTTGTTTTTTGTGGTAAATAAACGATTGTTAAACCAGTTTCTCTTTTGTTTTTAAATAATAAGATATGACTTCTCTTTGGGGCACTGTTTCCTCCTTAGGCTTTTCAAGCTTGAAGCACAACATTACAAAATAATGCTGCAAAAATTTATAAACCTACTTCTTCAATAAACACCCACATTGTGGACATGACCCTACCATTAGGCTTTGCCTGGGCAACCCGACTCCAATGAGTTAATCTGTTGGTCAGAGACATATGTATTTCCTTCTTCTTGGGTAGATAGTTTTATGGGATTACGGCCAGAAAACAAAAATCATAGGCCCTCAAGGAGTTTATTCTCTCATTTTGGACACTACCAAAGGGTCCAGGTAGATATGAAAACAAAAGTTCAGTAAAAGTCTGCTGCATTTCAAAAAATCAGATGCATTATATTTTCTTTAGATTTTTAAAAACTACATCCTGTAAGCAAAGCAACAATAATAATTTCATTGTAAGTGGATCAATTTACCATGCAGGCAGTTTTGATACTGTTACCGGATTTTGGAGGGCTAAGACAAAGCCGTAGCGCTCAAAAGACAGGGGAATAAGGGGCAAGAAAAGGGGAACAAGATGGCGAAGGCTGTCTAGCTTTTTTTTTTTAAGAGAGGGAGAGAGAGAGATGTGGGGGAGGGGCAGAGGGAGAGACAGAATCCCAAGCAGACTCCACGCCCAGCACAAAGCCTGACATGGGGCTCCATCTCACCACCCTGAGTTCACGACCTGAGTCAGAATTAAGAGTTGTATGCTTCACTGACTGAGCCACCCAGGCGCCCCACGTCTGGCCTTTAACGAAAGCCTACTTCAAAATTTTAGCAAGCCCCATCTGCCCGTCTCCCCAGTTCCACATTCACGTTCTTGGAAAAAGAAAACTTGCACATCAGACAAGAGGAGATGAGGACGGAAGGGACAGGCAGGGGAAAGGTGCGAGGTGGGAGGAAGAAACCAAGAAACTTTCAGCCCTGGTCTGATCCCCAGGTCTGCCAGAGCTAAGCTGAAGCCTGACAGGATGCTTTCTATCACACGGGATCACACATAACACACACAGTGCCTCCTCCTCGCAAAGGTTCCATACGGTACCACCTGCCACACTGCTCCATGAGCCCTGCTGTGTGAAGTCCTGAACAGGGGTTAGGAAGTTTAGCTCCGTTCCGTAACCCTTCATTCTTGCATGTTCACTCATTCATTCAGTCAGTGCGGTGCCTGGGTATGAGTGAGGTGGGCACACAGCACTAAAAGACCACAAAACACACACTCTGGTCCCCAGTCAGATAAAAATAAAACTAAAGCCTAGTAACTGCTATGAAGGAGGGGTTTAAAAATGTGTTAGAAATGCCAGTAGGGGGCTGCCTGGGTAGCTCAGTGGGTTAAGCCTCTGCCTTCAGCTCAGGTCATGATCTCAGGGTCTTGGAATCAAGTCCCGCATTGGGCTCTCTGCTAGGCAGGGGGCCTGCTTCCTCCTCTCGGAGCACCAGAGGTCTCAAAGGTGGCATGGGCGACAGTTAAGAGAAGGATGGGAAGTCCTGCAAAGGGATGCGGGGGAGGGACCAGGTCTGAGGTGGGCGTATCAACATCTCTGGGTGCTGGGGACCGAAGGAAGGCGGAATGAAGCCAGCTGGCTTGGGGGACAAGGGCTGGCAAACTTTTTCTGTAAAGGGCCAGGGAGTAAATATTTTCAGCACGGAGGGCCAAGAGGCAAAATCATCGATGTGATATAATAACAACAAAACAAAACAAAAAAGACACCACGTGTCCACAAAGCTTTTATCGATGAAGTCCAAAATATAATAATAAAAAAATAATAATAATTGAGTATAATTCTAAAAATACAGGCTGACTAGTGAGAAAATGAAATTATCTTGGGAGCGGATAATAAGTTATTTAATTGGTGTTCCACCACTGTAGCATTAAAGCAGCCACAGACGAGATAAACGGAAGAGCGTGGCTACAGTCCAGTAAAAGCCGACTTATGAGCCGATATTCGAATTTCACATCATTTTCATGTGCCATTAAGTATTTTTCTTTGGACTCTTCTCAACCATTTGAAAAAGTAAAAAGCATTCTTAGCTTGCAGGCTGTGCAAAATATGAAGCATGGATCTGCCTCTTGTTTGCCAACCTCTATCGCAGAAGATCCCACATGTGGACATGTCTCCCTGCTTGCTCAGAGTTACATTCATTTTGGGCAGGAGATTTTTACAGGGCGATGTTATGTATTTCTTATTGCGTCACAGCAAAATGGGGGAGGGGAGATAAAAAATTGACCAAGTGTAGAATTATTTTTGTTTACTATGAACATCAGTATCTTTAAAGGAAAAGAACTGCCTGATGAAATTTAAAATTTTATTATCAGCACTCAAAATTCTCTTCTGATCTTTGCTACATATGTATATATAGTTGATCTCATTATGCACAAAATGTGCACTGTTTTTAATCCATCATTCCATATCTGCTTTCCATAATCAGCACAGTTATAAATATAATTTTTAATTAACTCTTTGACATAATGCAATTTTTAATTAACAGCATGACTTCATAAACTTCATTTCGTTCTCATCAACCATTTAAGATCTAATTTTTCACTAGGATGAGCAGCATTGCTGTGAACATCCTTGTATACATTTGTTTTGGTTTCTTTAGGGTTAAATTCGTAAGTCAGCCTCAAAAATAAAACTACTGGGAAACCAGAGGAAAAAGCACGATACATTTAGATTTTCATTGTGCTCTGTTAGAGAACATTCCAGAAAGACTCATTCCACACATACCGAGTCCCAGGTATTTGAGTGTCACCAGCACTGTTTAAAAGGGCTTATTTCCCCAAATCTCCAACAACATGGGTTTTGATAAGTTTATTTATGCTGGCAACGTTTACAGTGTTGCGGTATCTGAAGTTATTATAAATGGCATGTCCTTGGTGCTGACACGTCTCTGCAAGGGCCCCATGACAGTCCCATGTATATTTCCTTTACTTGCAAACTTCATCTCCTCTATCCCTTGTGGGATCAGATTTAGCAAAGGAACTCCAATACTGACTGCTATTCTTTCTACATTGGCTGGAGAGCTTTTAGAAATAATTCACATTATGTGTTTTCTTTCCACTCTCCTCAAGGGCAAGAGCCAAGTTTCAGGCAGGTCTGTGTCCCTAGCACATCTGATACGGTCAGCGTGCAAAGCTAACACCATGGAGGGGGAGGCAAGCATGCCCTCATCCTCTCCAGGGGAGGAAGGCAGGCAAGGCTCTCACTATTCCTGGCTTCTGCTGACTTGGTTCATATCATCCCGAGGCAGCGCTGCCTCTGCATGTCACTTCAACACGGCATTTGTGTCTTTCATTTTCCACCAGAAACAGGAGCTGTGGTCAGTGCTAGACCTGGCCCTCTGCCGTGGCCAGTGGAGGGCAGGCTGAGGGGGAAGGAGAGCTCTAGGTTTCCATCAGAAGAAAGGTTCATTGTCAGCATTAAGCACACATATTCTTCTAAGATAAGAGGGGGATGACTGCATCCCTAGGGAAGATCTGGCAAAATCTAGAGACGTTTTTGATGGGCACAATTGGGGGGCGCTACTGGCATCTAGAAGGTAGAGGCCAGGGGCGTTCCTGCACATCTTACAATGCACAGAACAGCCCTCCACGACAAAAACGATCCGGCCCTAAATATCAGTGGGGTCAAGGTTAAGAAATCTCTGTTCTAAAGCGAAGTAGCTGCCCTCTGTGCCTCTTCTAAACCCAAACTTAAACGTTAGAAGAGTATCCAGTAATACAAACTGGAATGGACTGACTTCAGTCTTGTGTAGACGGGGAAATTTCGTCTGAGATGTATGTTTCACTGCAGCATTTCATTGGACACTTGGCCTGTGTGGACCCAGAACTAGGCTTCCCAATCCCAAGCAATGTGACCTCCACCCACAGCGCACACGGGAAGCGGACCCCCTGGCACCCCTCACTGACTGCGCACCTCCCTATGGCCTCTCACCTGAGGTTCTCAACATTTAAAACCTTCTGCTCAAAGGTATTCAAAGCAGCTTATACTCAGCAGTAAACCAGACCGAAAGAAAACAGGGCTTACCGGAGGCGCTGGCGGTGGGGGAGGGGGAGGAGCCCCCAGGGGCGGGGGAGGTGGAGGCAGAGGAGGAGGAGGTGGCGGAGGTGGCACTGGCATAGGTCACAGCGTTGGTGGCTCTTGCTTCTGAAAGGTCCCAGGAGAGTGGTTTCTGCCCTGAAAGGGAGAAAATAGTTTTAAATTTGGTTGTCTTTATTCCTGCACCGGTAATCCCCGTCATGCAGACACGTGCATTTCATGGATAGCTTCCTTTTTTCACTTGTCCATTCAGTCATTTTTGCTCTCATTCATTCTTTCAGTAACTACTGAAGGCCCCCCTGTAGGCAGGCATTGCCTCAAGTACTAGGAACAAAAAGCAGCAGCTAGATTTGGGTGCCTGGGTGGCTCAGTTGGTTAAGGGTCTGTCTCCCACTCAGGTCATGATCCCGGGGTCCTGGGAGATCTGCTTCTCTCTCTCCCTCTGCCCCTCCCCTCTGCTCATGCTCTAGCTTGCTCTCTCTCTTTCAAATAAATAAATAAAATCTTTTAAAAAAGTATCTAGATTTTAGAACTAGGTGATAAAACTGATAAAATTTAGTTATTTATATCTCAATATAAATAGTACGTCAAGGGGGACACTTCATTCCATCACGATTTTTCCAAATAACTGCATTCTACCTCCTTAGGGTTAAACGTTCAGTTATATTTCCGAAGCAATTTAAAAATATTCTGTGCCTACTTCCATTTTCCTAAGTAGAGCAAACGGAATGAAATCTAACCTTTCTGAATGTCACAGGCTCAACGTTACTCACGACGCCAGCCTTGAACAACACTTACAAAGCGCATTAATCATTTTCTTGCTTCCTTCTCTTCAGTTTCAGCTCTCACTTTTCTTGCCATGGCTGTGTTGTTGTTTCTGTACAATTTGATATTTGCTACATAGAGAGCTTTGGAGTATTTAACTCTGCAAATATGGTTATGTTTCAAACAGTTAGTATTACAGGACTTGTGATCTCCAAATAAATGTGGTCTTTCTCTGTGGAGCGTGTGTGTGCATGTGTGTGCGTGTGTCTTAGAATCCACATCAAGACACAATGAAAAAGCTTAAAATGTGTACTAAAGAAAACCCCCACAGTTTACAAGAATGAGGAAAACCTACATAAAAATCTCACAATTTAAGTGGAAACAGAAATAAACATCAGACTTAGGCAGGGGTGGTTTTGTGTTCCTTCTGTCTCTGTAATTACTGGAAGGCCAGACCAAGGGCTGTGCCCATTTCTTTAGCTTTAAACTCCTGAGGCATTTGTATTATTCCATGATAATATTCTTAACTCTTAGAGGCAAAAAGCAATTATGTAACCTGGTACTTTGTTCTTAACCCAGTCCCCTGGATTTTGCTTTCTTCAAACATGCTCTCTTTACCTTTGTGGATAGTGGCTGCCATGTGACCGGCTAATCACATTAATTTCCTCTAAGGTCAGTAGTTTAATCCCAATTTTATAGGTAAGAAAAATGACATTCAGAGATATTAAGTACTTTCCCCCAAATCCCACAGAGTTACTAATGGGTGGACTTGGGATTGGAACCTATGCTTATCAGGCTTTAAAGTCCAGCCTCTTGGGGTGCCTGGGTGGCTCAGTGGGTTAAAGCCTCTGCCTTTGGCTCAGGTCATCATCCCAGGGTCCTGGGATGGAGCCCTGTGTTGGGCTCTCTGGTCAGCGAGGAGCCTGCTTCCTCCTTTCTCACTGCCTGCCTCTCTGCCTACTTGAGATCTCTGTCAAATAAATAAATAAAATCTTAAATAAATAAAATCTTAAAAAAATAAAATAAAGTCCAGCCTCTTCTCAACTTGATTTTTTTGTGTGTGGTAAAACGTGCATAGTAGAAAATTTATTATTTTCATAATTTTAAACTGTACAATTCAGTGGCATCAAGAACATCCACAATGTTGTGCAATCATCCCATCATCTCCAGAATTTTTCATCATCCCAAACAGTACCCATTAAATAATAACTTCCCATTCCTCCCTCCCCTAGTCCCTGGTAACTTCTAATCTACTTTATATTCCTGTGAATTTGCCTATTTTAGGTACCTTAAATACAGTATTTGTCCTTTTGTGTCTGGCTTGTCTTCAAGTTTCATTCACTTTGTACCATGTGCCAGAATTTCCTTCCTTAATTGTAAAATATACACCACATTTTGTTTATTTGTTCATCTGCTGATGATACTTGGGTTGCTTTCACCTTTTGGGTACTGTGACTATGACTACGAACACTGGTATATGAGTATGTCTTCAAGACTCTGCTTTCAGTTCTTCCGGGCATATACCTAGGAGTGGGATTTCTGGATCATCTGATATTATCCTATTTTCAGCAGGGCTAAGAGCTCCTTGAAATTGTACAAAAATTTAAAGTGGTGGGGCACCTGGGTGGGAGTCTGCTTCAGATTCTCCATCTCCCTCTTCCTCTGCTCCTCCCCCCGCTCATGTGCTCACATTCTCTCCCTCACATAAGTAAATCCTTTAGAAAAATGTAAAATGGTATAAGATATCCGTGTACGTTCAACTTTCATGTAGAAAGACATTCAGAGATACTTTTCATTAGAGTTCCAAAGAGGTTCATGAGCTGATTACTGGAGAACACCACAATTTTCTTATAAAGTATTCCCCTCAAAGTTATTAGCACCTATGAAATTTTGTGTCATTGTTTCTTTCCTTGATAGTAAAATAGGAACACAAAGACTAAAAAAAAAAAAGTAATGCTCATCAGAGTCCAGAGAATAAAACTACACTAAAATTGAGCAGGGGTGGTAGTAGATACTACTAGGTAGTGTCAATGTTATTTTATTATACAATAAAATAAATTGCATGTATTAGACAATAACATAGAGTCAGATAAAGTTGGCATTTTACTGGCTGAATTCTAAAGCAAGTTGGATGTGAGCCCACGTTTAGTTGGAACAAACCTGAATGATCAGTTATTTGTATTTTAACAATTTCTTTCATAAAAGGCACTGGGTATATCTTTTTGTGATCCTTAATTTAGTGGCAGAATAATTTCAGTCAGAACTTTACAATAGGGATTAAAGGGTTGCCTGAAGTATCACAGAACAAGAGAAAACACAGAGGTCTCATTATATGAGGATTACATCTTTTAAGCAAGAGAGAGAGGAGAGGAGACAGCTGCTTCTCTTGGTGAAGAACTGGAAAGGGACTAGGAAAGTAACTTTAGAGACTTAAATGTCACTTACCTAAGGGTTTTGCCATTGATCTAAGGAAAAATGACCACAGGAAGTAATTAAGGAGAACTGTGGCAGAACGATTCCAGTAACCCCTCAGCATACAGCTGGATTATACTTCCCAGTGTCCTGCGTGGTTAGATGTGACTTTGGGACTGAGCTCTGGCCAACAGAATGAAGGTAGGCGTGATGTCTTCCACGTGTAGGCTGGCCCATAAAGACCTTCTACCCACAGCTTTACTCTCTTCCCCCATCCACTGGCTAGAAGGAAAGGTCCAATGTGTGGGCTCAGCCACGAAATGTAAAGAATCTGGATTCCTGACTCACCCCTTTAAGGCCATCTGCCAAACACGCGACTGGACTTTACAAAAAAAATAAATAAATAAACTACCGTGTTAAGTCACGGAGAATTTGAAGTTAATGTATTACAGCCACTAATTTTGAAGCTGCCCAATACAGGAACTCAATAGAATATCACCAATTCTCATTGTTTGTGGTAGTTATATTCTATAAAGTTGCCACAGACCCCGAGTTAGCTAACACTGAGCCACTGCTTTTCACAGAAACACAGGGTCAGATCCCTCTGGACACCTAGTCACAAGACTTCTGTGACTCACTAATATAAAATCTTGTTTTATGTGTGTTCCCGCTTAAAGACACCTTATTTAATATATGTTGTTGGTACATTAACTTGACCTCATGCCAACAGCATTATACCTCATGCCCGGATGAAGGTTCTCTAACACCCTTTTTCTCTCATGTCACAGCCTTTTGGTGCTCAACATTGGATAGAATGTCAGCATTATATTTGGGAGGGGCTGTTTAAAACAGCGAACTCACCAACAGTCAGCACAAAAATATGAAGAACATGACACTAAACAGAATGTGTAAAGAACAGAGGTTCACGGTGTGAGAGCTGGAACAAGATGGCAGAGTCCCGCCTCACTCCACCGCAGCTGGGAATGCACGTGTGCACGGGGCGACTCCAGTTTCTCCCCACTCTGTGCCTTTCCTCCACCAACCGTGACAGTGCCCGTGATTACTGACTTTGGGGTTGCAAACAGAGTTCAGTGAGTAGGTGATTAGCAAACTATGGAATCTGTAAATAATGAGGACTGACTCTATAACTTTTTGAACCCCCTAGATGGGCTCAGCACTGCATTAGGTACTTATAATACGTGTTCTGTTTAATGCCCTCAATGACTCTATGGTAGACAGTGGCATTTCCTATGAAGGAGAACCACATTTTGTCTCAGAGACTTTACCTTGTTTCTACCCAATTTCATAAAGAGTACCAGAGATGAGTTAAAGCTCTGCCCTCTCTGATCCAAAACCTCATTTCTTTGTTTTAATAACGTGGTATCATTCAGGTTATAATACTTCTCCGCTTCCAGCTGGCAAAAATTTTTAAGTATTTCTGAGACCCTCATGTGAAAGGGACCTCATACAGGTAATTTTTCCACTTGCTCCTCCTGAACCGAGGCATCCTGGCTGCCCATTTAATTTTTATCTTGAGGAATCTGAGAGGAATTAGGTTCCACTGGGCTTGTGTGTCACTGAACTCACCAGAATGATTTTTCAAACTCTAGGAGTAAAGGATGTTTTTACATGCGGGACTTGATGGCTGTGAAGGCTTTTTCTTGACAGGTAAAATAATTAAGCAATTACCTAGAAAAGTATTTGTTAAAATCTGACAGTTAAGAATGCAGAGCTCCAGGAAGTCACAGGCTGTACCCATAAGCTCTTTGAAGCTTTGTGCTCTCCCAACACACTTAAAACTGTTATTTTGCTTTGTAATGTATTTTTTAAAAAATGCCTATGATTTTAAAAAAAAAAAAAAGCCAGATTTTCAAAGGCTTTTTTATATTTTCTCCTGACTCAGGAAGTAACTCTGAAAAACAGCGTTAGATGCAGGTTGGATACCCACGCAGCCTTAGAAGGTGTGGAGGACAACAGAACTAATGCCACTTCCACATGCACGGCGGACAGGGCTGATCTTTGCATTAGACAGACCCGCGTCCTACTTGTGCCTCTGCTTTTCCCAGCTGCACAGCCTTGGTCAAGTCACTTGGTCTCAGGGGGTCTCGTTTTCTTTATCTGTAAACGATCTATAATGCTTAACTCTTAGTTTGTCATCAGGACCGAAACAAAGACTGTACATGAAGAGTATTATTACAGAGGTGGTGACACACAGCAGACACGTTCACTGGAAGCTATATTTATCTTCCTCACACCACCACCTGCATCACCACAAATAACTACAATAAAAGGTGGGGTAGGACACATGCCCCAGGAGGGCTATGGAGCGCTAAGGAATATCAATTCCAGCACGAGGAGAGCGGGGGAGAGAGGGTTGTAAATAAATGTTTGGTAAAAGCTCCTGCGTTCTTGAGCAGGTGAAAAGGTGGCTACAGGAGGCCGTTCTAGCTAGACAGAGTAGCACATAAGCAGAGATACAGAAGTGGGAGAACACAAGCAGCCTGGGAGGCTCTGCCTGTATGGGGAAGGGAGAAAAAGGCGAGAGTCACAGAGGGGCTGAAATGACACTACGCTATTCTGCAAGTGTCTCTTCCCTCAGGGACAGGTGGACATCTATCCCGTTGTGGCTATCCACCAGCTTTTGAACATTTTCCCTATGCCTGAGGAATTTCCCACAGGACTCCTCCCTCCCTCAGCAGGAAGCCAGGAGCTCCTTTACCCAGCATCCCTTGCAGGCAGGGAGCTGATCGTGACCACTGAGTCAGAGGCGAGGAAACAGTGGATGGGCAAGGTGTGGAGGGGCCCTGGCTCACAGGAGTGACAGCCTGGGTCTGCGGCGGGAGGTTCCCCCTGCAGTGGGAATCCAAGCCCAGTATTGGCCCCATCCTCCCAATTTTCCCCCAAAAGCCCCAAATCCAGATTTTTGTGGAAAGTCCAGTTTGGGAATGTGGGTACCTAATTCAAAAAGCGTTTTTAAAAATCAGCGGGCCAGCAGAACATCCCTGCAGGTCACACAGGGTCCACAAACTGCCATAGTGTGACCCCTTCCTTCCCCACCTGATCCAGAATAAACGTAGACCAGGCTCGCCCATCTTGTGAATATAAAAAGTTCTATAGGTATATACACCAACTGAGCTTTTTCTGAGAGAAATCATTTATGGTAAACAATTTTACACACTACTTGCTTTTGTCAAAACCATACACTCCGTTTTTTACCCCCAATAGTGGTTCATCAGATTACAGTTGTTCACAAGTAGAATATGTGCCTATTTTAAAAATACAAGCAAGAAGGATTACTGCCACTATATGACAAAAGCTGCTTTTGCTGGTTCTTAAAATACATTTCAATAGGAATCAGAAAATAAAGTTCTCTGGGCACTCATAACTTCTGTTTTGTCACTGTCCCACTGAGTCTCTTATTTCTGTGGCTATGAAATGGGGGAGGCGAGCAAGATTTCTCACCTCTGAACTTTTAATAAAGGCAAAGGAGCCCCAGGCGACAGACAACCCGTTGCTCACATTATGGTCTCAGCAGGGTTCTACAGATCAGTCATTTCTTTCTCAAAGGGGCCTTGTGGCCAGGAAATCACAACCCATAAGCCCATGAGCATACAAGGCACAAATAAAACGCCTCTCAAAAAACACGTGGCAAAGTTGCCAAAGCCATAAGGAAAATAATAAAGACAATTTTTAAAAAAACCTGTCCTTCCTCATTGTGTGATGATGAGTGAATTCTTTGGGCATTGCCTTCTCCTGGGACTTCCCACCTCTAAGATTTCACATCCCACACACCGCCTCTCCCAGTGTTAACTTCCCTTGGACTAGGCCAAAGTTGATCCCCTCACTGGTATGTATCCTCAGTGCTATACAAGTCCTGGAATGCAGTTGGGCTGAGTAAGCAGGAAAGCAAGGGACAAAGGGAGGGGAGGTAAAAAGCACAGGATAAAAAAAGTCCTTGACCGTTTGCATTGTAGAGAACAGTAGAACAAGCTAGCTCTGATACAGCCGTTCGTAAGGATCGGATCCTGTTCGTAGGACTTTTTGTATATTAACCCATTTAAGCTCTGCAACAGCCCAATCAGATAGATAGTACTATTGTCCCCGTTCTTCAGAAGAGAAAACTGAAGCGCAAAAATGTTATGAAATCTACCCAAGGTCACAAAATGAATTAGTGGAGGAGCTGGCATTCAAACTTGGGATGTCTGGCTCCGGAGTCCATGCTCTCGAGCACCATGCTAACTGCAGTCACTTAAAAATACATGGCTTTTACTTTGGAAACTATATGGAGGTTCCTTAAAAAGTTGGAAACTGGGGCGCCTGGATGGCTCAGTCAATTAAACGTCTGCCTTCAACTTAGGTCATGATCCAGGGTTATCGGGTTGAACCCTGTGTTGGGTTCTTTAACAATTTTATTTATTTATTTATTTGACTGAGATAGAAAGAGAGAGAGAGAGCACTAGTAGGTGGAGCAGCAGGCAGGAGAAGTAGGCTTCTTGCTGAGCAGAGAGCCCAATATGGGGCTATACACACACGTGCACAGGAATATTACACACACACACACACACACACACACACACACAGAGGAATATTACTCAGCCATCAAAAAGAATGGGATCTTACCATTTGCAGCAACGTGGATAGAACTAGAGGGTATTATGCTAAGTGAAATAAGTCAGTCAGAGAAACACAGATACCATATGATTTCACCCATGTGGAATTTAAGAAACAAAAGAGATGAATATGGGGAAGGAAAGGAAAAATAAAATCAGATAAAAACAGAGAGGGAGGCAAACCATAAGAGATGCTGAACTCTAGGAAACAAACTGAGGGCTGCTGGAGGGGGATGGGTGGAGGGATGGGGGTAATTGGGTGATGGGCATTAAGGACGGCACTCGATGTAATGAGCTCTGGGTTTTATATGCAAATGAGGAATCACTAAATTCTACCCCAGTAACTAATAATATAGTAGGCTGAATTTAAATTAATTAAATTAAATTAAATTAAATTAAATTAAAAAATAAAAAACCACATGGCTTTTATATTTTCTGTCACATTCACATACAACCTGGACTTACTTTTAATTAAACACATTTATTTTACAAAAGGAACTTTAAATTATTGCTATAAATGGAAAAACAATATCATCTGCCATAAATAGAAGGTAGTAACAAAAATGAATGCAATAATTATTAAAATAAAATTCGATCTATATACCATCTAAACTCATTTCAGGTTTCCCTAGTGATAACTAAACCTTTGTGCTTTGGGAAACAGTGATCTAGATGCTTCCCAGACTTAAATGGTGAATCAATCATGGTGGAGGTGGGGGTATGGATTTTGAGAAAACGTAGATTCTGATTCAGTAGTCTGAATGGAGCCTGAGATTCTCCCAGGTGAGACCAACTGCTGGTCTGGGGACCACACTTTGAGTAGCTCTAAAATGTGGAAATATGTAAGAAAGGTACAATGTCCACCCTAGACCTCCAAATTAGAGAATTGGGAGAATCTTATCAACAAGTGATTTTTTATGCCCACTAAGTTTGAAAAGCTTGTTGCAGAATATCTAGGATGCTGAAACTCTCTGTCCCACACTATTGGAAGTTGTGTCCTTTACTATTTTAGTAGGCTCCTTTTCTATAAACTCATTTAACTTCAGCAGGCTGGATCCATGAAAACGGCATATTGCACTTAAAACCGGAGCTGATACACAATCGTGAAAGGGAAACCAGGCTGAGTGCCCATTTACCTCTTGCCTAGGTGACGGGAAGGATTTCTAACACCTGTGAACCCCCACATTGATGACAGCAGCTCTTTTTTTTTTTTAAGATTTTATTTACTTATTTGACACAGAGAGAGAGATACAAGTAGGCAGAGAGGCAGGCAGAGAGACAGGGGGAAGCAGGCTCCCTGCTGAGCAGAAAGCCCGATGTGGGACTCGATCCCGGGACCCTGGGATCATGACCTGAGCTGAAAGCAGAGGCTTTAACCCACTGAGCCACCCAGGTGCCCCGCTGACAGCAGCTCTTGAAGCTGCATCTATGCAGCCCTGATCAGGCATTGTAGTTAATTATCTGGTGAAATGCTGAAAGGATTAATGCAGTCTTGCCCATGTTGAGTTCTAAAATGAAGACACACTTAAACCACAATCTAATATGAAACATAGCAAGTCATGCCTCTAATGAGCTCATAAATTGGTTTCCTTTTATAAGACTCTTACTGAAACGCAAATTTGTTCCCAGATCATTCATCCAACTTGTTATGATATTTGGACAGTATTTGGTGATGGGGGAAAAAATGGAGCTATTGATAATATTTATCATTGACTCAGGTATTTAAACTATAGCTAAATGTCATGAAAATCATTATGTGTGCAGTTCCCAAGGGTGAAGGGAGAAAATATTGATTTCCAGTCCCTTTCTTTTTTCTTTTCTTTTCTTTCTTTCTTTCTTTTTTTTTTTTTTTTGCTGCCATTGAAAGAGCTAAAAGAAGAACAAGGCTTATTAAAAATACATGATATTAATCACACATTTATAAGTAAGCCTCATTTTATATAACAGCTATGCTTCTGAAAAATAGCATCTCTAATTTTGGAAAATTGAGGTATGCTTTAAGTATACAAAAGGAGTTTATTATGCAATGGAAACCCATAATCGATAAATCCCAAATTCATTACACTGAGTGAAAGAAGCCAGTCGCAAAAGGCCACATACTGTATGGTCCCTTTATATGAAAATCCAGATAGGTAAATCCACAGAAGTAAAAAGAAGTAAAAAGCTGGGGGTTGTCAGGGCTGAGAATACAGAAGAGCAGGAGCGACTGCTAATGGATTTCTTTTTGGGGTGATGAAAATGTTCTGAAATTAGATGATGGTGATGGTTGTGCGGTCCTGAATATTCCAAAAACCACTGAACTGCACAATTCAAGACAGTGTATTTTATGGTATCTGAATTATACTCCAAGAAGGCTGTTGTTACAAAAAACAATTTGTGCCACATGGTTAATTTCAGGCAAAACAGAATACTGGGCAAAAAATATTAAGAGAAATATACGGTGCTGTGGAAACATGAATTAATTGCTTCCATGGGTAAAAGACATGTAAAAAGCATAAGGGACCTCTTTAGCAGGCCTTCCATGGTTAAGAGAATGAGGACGGTACGAGCAAAGCTTTGGGTGTGTGGCAGCCGCTCACAGCCAACATGTCACAGGGGCAGGTTGTCAAGCAATTCGAGCTTTATTCTGTAGGGCTTCTGAAGACAGAAAAGATGTTAGATGTTAGATACTTGTATTTTAAAAACAGCATCCTAGGGGCCACGTGTGGAAAATGAATTAGAGGGAGAAGCAGCAAATACATAGACCACATGAGCAAGGGTGGGTATTTATTAAATTTTTATTGAATTAGAATCACAGTAAGAGGGATAGAACCAAGAATATTAGTTTGGATATCTGGAATGGGGGAGAAGAATCAGGCCAGGATAACCCCAGGGCTCCCTGAGAAGCTAAGTAAGGCGGATGGGAGAAAGTGTGTGTATGGTGGGGAATGGCATAGACAGGCAGGGAGAAGTGGGTTTAATCTGAAGCGTATGAGGTGCTTTTGGCAAATGGAGATTCAGATCTGAAATTTAAGGATGAATCGGGACTGGTGGTAGTGATTCAGGAATCTTTACATAGGCAGTTGGGTATGTTTCATTCTCTCAGCCTAACTGTTATGAAGATCTGGAAACGCAGAACATTTTAAACCATTGAGTTGCCTTCTATAATTTCTAATTTAGTCAGGGACATGGCTAATAATGGCAGTCAGTGAGGTGGCTGATCCTGCTAATTGCCTATTCAATAACCATTCCCTCTTCTTCCTCATAGCAAAACCCCTAATTTGTGGGTGGGAGGTGGTGCTTGCAATTTACCAAGCTAAAAATATTTGCTTTCTCAGACTTCCTTATATTTCGAGCAACTTTGTGACATCATCTTGGCCAATGAGATATAGGAGGAAATAGCTAGGGAGGGCATCACTTTCTGAATAAAAAGGTGGGATACAGCAGCCATCTTGTGACCATGCGGCAACCAGATGTAATATGAAGTCCTATAGGCTAAGGATGGTGAATCAGGAAGATGGGGAGCATTGTTTGAGCTCCTGCATCAGCCCTGAACTGCCTTTCTTCGGAGTCTAGTCTGGTTCCATAAGATAAACTTGCGTCTGTTTAAGCCAGTTCTGACGTGTATGTTGTTTTATTTTGTTTGTTTGTTTTGGTAGCCGAATGCAATCTTAACTGACACAAGTCACATTTGAACTAATATATATATTAGTGTTATTGTAAATATTAGTATTATATTACTATATAACTTACATATAGTGAGATGACAAAAACATGACCATTTCAATTACTAAAAAGAAAGTCTAAAAACAAAGTATTTTTTTTTTAAGTTTTTATTTACTTGAAGAGAGAGAGAGAGTGAGTGAGAGAGAGAGCAGGGGAAGCGGAGGAAGAGGGAGAGGCATACTCCTTACTGAGCAGGATGCTGACATGTGGCTTGATCCCTAGGATTCCAGGATCATGACCTGAGCTGAAGGCAGATGGTCAACCGACTGAGCCACCCAGTCACCCCCAAAATATTTATTCTTGTTGCCAAGAAGTACTGAAAGCATTAAGGGATTTAAGAGGTAGTATAGAGCATTGGATCTTTCTTTTTCCAAACAGTGTGATAAAATCTGGGGATAATACGGGACTACCGTATTAAGAAAATTCATGAATATACACTCTATTAATGAGCATATGTGCACAAAACTTCCTTCTGGATGAGGTAAACTGAGCCGGCATATTTAAATGGCTTTAGCTAAAATGAATGTTCTTAAAGATGGGATTGTTCACATGATTCTCCCAAGAATTATAATCTGTGGAAGAAAGAATCTTTCTACTCCCCCAGGCCCTCGGTAAACATAGCTAAGAAAATAGCATGTCCTCAAACCACAGCATTCTGGCCCTTCACAGAAGAGCTTTGGCTGGACTGTGCTCTGGGATTATGTCTCCGGAACCGCAGTCCATAATGTTCTAGGAAACATTTATTATTGCCTTCTACCACAAAACTTCCATTGTCTTCAGGGCAGGGACCTTGTGGAACACTTAGATCTCTATGGCAACAGTGATTGCTTTGAAGACCTGCCAGGAGAAAGGTGTCCCAGGTTTTAGGACCCGGAAAAGCTGTGCAACTGATCTGTTTTTATCTCATGCCCACTGTGGATCAAGTAACTATTTGTGTTTTCCTCTTTGTTTTGGCTACTGGGAAGCTCTGACAAATTTTTAATCCTCTCTCCAGAAACTACACAAGGCTTTATAATAAACTCATCTCTAGAAACCACCTACACCTTATAAAATAGCCTTATTCTCTAAATTACCTCTGATTTTATCTGGCTTTCCAATGTGTGTGTTCTTGCTACCCTGGTTTCATTCTCTATTAATTTTGTTTGCCACTTATTTTTGTAATCTCCTCAAATGCTTAATGGACTAGGAAATATTTAAGGCAAACAACTTTTAAAAGCATCAGATAATAGCAGCTACTTTATTGACCATTGCTATGAAGAAGGCACCATGCTCAGCATGGACCCTATCTTAAGTTATTTACCTTCAATATGAAATAAGTACTATTATTATGCCCATTTTACATATGAGAAAAACGAGGCACAAAGAAGTTATCTGTCCAAGGTCATACAACAAATAAATGATGATTCAAGCCCAGGTATTCTGAATGACAAAATTTATAGAAAAAAAGAGATAATAATATTGAATTTCTAAAAGAAGCAGAGGCCTTCTGATTTTACAGGCTGAGCTTAACATTTTTCAGCTTTAAAGGAGAAACTTTAAAGTTTCAAATACGTCTGCCCCAAATTTAATACGTCTTGTCTATAAAGTCATGCCCCATGATCCATAGCAACATAGGGGAATGAGACAATAAAAGTCAAAAGGGCACATAAGCCAAAAATACTAAAGTTTTGCTTTTAGAACCTAGAGGTTTTCATTCATTCACTCCCTTGTTCATGCAATACTCATCATGAACCATATATGGTCAGGTTCTGGGAACAGAGATGAAATAGACAAGCACCTGCCCTTCAGGAGCTCAGCTGTAATAAGCGAGAGTCAGGGAGGCAAAGGGTACCTGGGGTTATAAATGGGCTGATAGTGGACCAGAGCAAGGTGTGACATGACCATTCTATGACCAGATTAGCCCTTGGTCTCTACGTCACAGCGGATAATGGGAGTAAGAAGAATCAGCTTCTTTGTAGGGCTATTGCGATGCTTTCGTACATAGAAAGCTTAGTCTACGCTGGCATGTACTATGTATTTAGTACATGCTAGCCCTTAGCTCCTAAGGCACAGCGGACAGCGGCCCGGGCATCTTGCTTTGTCACACACACATGCTCATATGGACACATGTTCTCAAAAGTTCAAGAACTGAGGCCATTTACTCCTCTGAGCTTCTCCCTAGGAGCTGACGAACTCACAATACATACGCACTCTTTTCTGGAAGACACCATCTCCAATTCAGTGTCTTGTTGGAACAGATCACCCACGCACGGTGACTATTCCTTCGAGTTGCACTTGAAAATCTTCCATGGAACCTGGTCCACCCAATGCCCGCCCGGCATTTTCCCCACATTTGCTCTGCTTCGCTCTGTCTGGTTGGCATGTCAGCATGGCACGTAACTACACGATTCCCCTGCTGCGTAACGGGTCAGGTTCTCTCTTGAACAGGTCGCAGGAAAGACCGAAGTAGAATTGCAAAACGGGAGTCTCAAGTGCGTTATTGGCTGAAGCCGGTAAGAAACCATATGGGCTGCACCTGCCCAGCAACCGTGGGGAACGGGACGTCTCTTCAGTTTCATGCAGTGGCTAAATAAGAAGTAACTGATCATTTTCTCACCATTCCTAACTCATATTTAATAGTTCCCTCTCAAAGTTTGTTTTGTCATGCCATCAGCGAAGTCAGTCAAACATTACGATTCCTTTCTAAAATATTCCAGCAGCCAGATGGCAGGAACGCTACTGTGACAAGGCAAAACTCGCCTAAAGATAACTTCATGATGCAGAATCATGCTTGATGCCACTTGGCTAAGCAGATTCACCCAGAGACACCTCTTTGGTTGCCCCACTTAACCCACGCTCTTTACACCAAAACTTTATAATTCCAGGAATAAGGCAAACATCCAACACTGCAATAAGAAACAGGCTGGTAAAACAAACACATTTCTACTTCTCTAAGGTCTGAATTTTAGGCAGAAATATAAAATCACTAGAAGACCACACATTAGAATAAGGTCTCTCTCTAGAAACAATGTTACTATACTTTAAAGTTTCAAATACTGTCTGCCCCAAATTTAATGTATATTTACAACACGTTGGCTTGAAAACAACTTTTCTTCCTCTGCTGAGTTATTTCTGTAGAGTGTGTGCTTTTTTTTTGTTGTTTTTGTGTCTAAAGGAAAATGTCTTTATAAATTCTAGGATGTAGGAAAGTTGACTGATCCCTGGTGAAAATTCTACTACGTGTGCTCCTCTAGAGTTAATTATATTTTGGTTTCTCATACCTTTGCTAGGTTAAATTATTCAGTGGTGTGTGTGTGTGTTTGAGTAACCACAAAATCACAACCTGTTCTATACGGTTTCTGAACAATAAATCTAAAAAGAGCGTTGGCAGGCTAGGCCAGCTGGCTTTCTCCTGCTTCTAAAACTGTATGTTCTTAGACACACACGCTTCCTCCATTCCTTCTGCTGCTGGCTAACTTCAGACAAAATCTGTGACAAAATCTCATACACACAATTATATGAAAACAACAGAGACTCCTGGAAAGGAACAAAAAGGGGGCAGGGCAGGAAGCCAAACTTCAAGTCTCGTGCCTTTGCTTCAGGTGATCGAAAATTGTCTGTTTACGGTGGTAGGTACAGAATTTGAAGTCTGTGTACTCAGGTTCTTAACCCTGGATCCTCCGGGTAAGGCATAAATGGGCTTTTAAAAGTGTATGACTTTTTATTTGCTCATCCGTAAAATTGGCAGAATAACAGTATCTCCCTTAAAGAACTGTGACTTCCCTGAGGTGATGTTCATACAGGCATTTGGTAAAGTCCTCTGCAGTGTACGTTTCCTTTCCTGTTATTTCTCAACTTTCTTTTGTTCTCCGTCCCCCCCCCCTTTTTTTTTGTGGTTTTTAAATGTACCTCTAAAATGCACTGCCTGGAAAACTGGACTAATCTGTGTGCTACCACAGTGAGTGGATTTTTAGCATTAAATTTTTATTTACTTTTTTTATCAAGGTAACGCATAAGTCAAGTGCACAAATCTCAAGGGAATGACTTCATAAATATCTATAGGTATACACCTGTGGATCACTGGTAAGGCAAGGGAAGGAGGATTTCCAACACCCCAGAAAGCCCACTCATGCCCTGTCCTGGTCATTACAAGGCCCAGAGGCAACCCCACTTCTAACCTGTATTGCCATCATTAGCTTTGCCTAAAGTTACGAAAATAAACAAACAAAAACCAGCTCAGGGAAGGTTGGGGTCCCAGTGATGACTACTATGTCTGACCAAAAGAAATGTATTTCCAACCCGCCTTCTGAAACGATAAAAGATTTTGATAATAAGGACAGGGGCATTAACTAAATCACACAGGTCATGTAGAACAAGGGCCTCATTTTGTAGCTAATGACACTCCTGGAGGCGAAGTGACAGCCCAACTTCCTGCTACAAAGTAACTCTGCTTCCAAATACAAAAACATCCCAAATATGAGGGATGCTGCCGGGGCATCCCAGCGTGCCGGGAACAGCTCTCGGGGGCCTCTCCCGGTAGAACTTTCCAGGGAGCAGCGTACACTGGGTCCCCACGCGGCTCCAGCTCCCGCTGCAGGCACACCCACGCGGCTGGCACGCCACGCTCAGAAGGCACTGTTCCTGCGAGGCTGTGCCTGCCTGCCCACAGGGCAGGGCTTGTCCCTCACACCGGCTTTCCAAGTGCCGGCTCCCGCAACCCTGCTCCCCTCCGCCTCCGGGGGCCTGGGGGAAGAGGCAGTCTCTGCCACCTTCTCTGACTCCTTCAGGGGACTTTAAAGCCCACGTGGGGCCAATTCTAAATCTCTGGAGCACAGCCAGCTTAGTGATCTTGGGGCCTGGAGATGAGCACTGGGAGGGGAGTCCTGAGACCTGTCTGGTCCCAGCTAGGTCGCCACGCACGAGCCGTGTGACCTTGGGCAAGTCACTTTACACCTCCGGGACTGGCTTCTGTATCCCCAAAGCCATCTCCAGCCCTGCCTTGTCCTTAGTGCTTCTTTACTTCGCCCCAGCTCTTCCTGAGTCTGCCCCCTCCTCACCGAGACCCCAGCCTTTTGTTCGGGGGTGGGGCAAGCGGGAAAGAGAGAAAGGGAGAGCTCGGTGAAGCCCAGGCCAGGCAGCCTGGGCGCGCCAGGGGCCGCTCACTGGACAGTCGGGTCAGGAGAAGTCACCAGGCAACCCCACGGTGACCTCGTTCCCTCCGCGGTCCCGTTACGGCCGGGATCGGAGGGCGCTACCCGGAGGGCGGCGGGCGGCGGGGGGCGGGGATTCCCGGGCACACGAGCGCGCGCGCGCGGCAACACTATCCTGTCCACTCCGTCCCGGGACCGGCTCGAGCGGCCGCTGCCCCAGCACGTCACCCCCACCATCCCCCAGCCCGGTACGGACCCGGACGCGGTCGCGCCACCGCTACCTGCAGCTAGGTAGGACTCAGGCTCCGGACGACGTCCCTGCCGCCGCCTCCAGGCTCGGGGCTCCGTCCCGCAGCTCGAGTGCTCCAGGCGCCGCCGCCGCCGAGGCCACGCTGCGCTCGGTGCCGCTGCGCTCGGTGCCACTGCGCTCGGTGCGCCCAGCTCCCTTGCAGCCGCCGGCTCTGGGGCTGCCGGGACGCGGAGGCGGGGCCCTCGCCCCACCTGCTACGCGGGCTCCTGCCCCTGTCGCCGCCGCCCAGCGCGCAAGGACGCGGCCGGGCGGGCGGGGCGGCTCTGGAGGCCGGGGGCGGGTCCCAGCGGCAGGGGCGCGCCTCTCCCGGTGCGCGTCCAGAGTCCCAGCCGCGGAGAGAGGGGGCCTGAGGCCCCGCCACGCTGGGGACATGCCACTGCTCCACCAATTCACTCCAAGACATCTGGAACCCTTCTTATGCTCCAGGAGACATAATAAGCTGTGGTGACAAAAGAGAGAACAAAAATCACCTTCTGCCCTCTCAGAGTTCACGGTCTAGAAAGGGAAACTAATGGGCAAGTACAGTCCAGAACCAAGAGGGTGTGGTCGTGGAGGTGGTGCCGATCCAGGCTTGGGGGAGGTCAGGGAAATCTTCTTCAGGAGGTGATGCCCAAGAGACATCATCTAACTGAAAAATGAGCATGAATTAGCCAGGTGAAGGAGGTCCTGGGGAGGTACACTGTCCCAGGAGGAGCCTAAGGGGAAAGGAAGTGGACTGTGTTTGAAAACTGAAATGTGTGAGCCGGAAGAACTTGGTGTGGCCAGCACACGCCCATCGTACTTCATGTTCAGGCCCTCTGGAAGATGCAGAAAGTTTGTGTCTAAGGCTGGGTGTGTCCCTTTAGGTGCAGTGCTCCTTTGGTGAGGATCTCCTACCTCCCAATGTCCTGGACCTTCCTACTGGTGGAGGAGCAAAGAGGATACTCACGGACTCTTCCGCTCAGCCCTGCAGTGTTTGAACATCTGCTGGAAGCCAGCCCTCTGCAGGGTCTTTGAGGTATGCTGGTGAGGGAGGCAGGGTCTCTAACACTAAGGGAACTACTGGGCTGGAGCAGAGGAGAGACCTGTGCTCAGGGTTGTGCCAAGGTCACGTATGAAGTGCAGGGGAACACAGGGAAAGAAGCAGTTAATACCAGCAGGAAGGATCTCACACATGGGTTGCAACCCGTCTTCAGGTTCAGATTGTGTAGGAGCTGCTGTCAAAGTATGTTCCCACGCAGCTCTTAGCTGGTTTCTTAATTACCCATGTTCATAGCAAGGATAAATAATTCACTCCGGATGTCTTTCACTCCTGGGTTGTCAAGAACATGGATTTCCGTTGGATTTAGGTGAAAAAGGGCATATGTGTAGTCAGTGGAAAACAGTGACGTACTTGCTTCCTGCCTATTTGTGCTGTGTTCCTCCTGCCTTTCTTCCTTTTGAAGCCATAAAATGATCATGGGTATGAAATGTGAAAAACTTTGCTCAACCTAAAATTCAAAAACAATTTTGTTAGGTGAACACTACTTAAAAAAAAAATCCCTGAAACATAACCAGACAAGACACTCTCCTCCAAATCCCTAATGCTTATTCTCATTAAACACATAACAACTAGAATTCTAATCTTTCAAAAAAGGAAGAAAAGATAAATTACCAGAGAAGACATTTCCATAAGGCCAGAGAGCTCCCATCAGGGCTTCGGCTGAGCGGCCCAAGCAGGAGCTAGTTGAATGGATAGGCTGCTGGCTCTGTCATTCCATTTTCCATGTTCCTCATGGCTGAACACAAATGGGATGTCTAGGGATGCTGTAACCAGATGACAACCAAGAGACAGTGAACATGAAGCCACAAGACCAATATGACTAGGATGACTGAGTGAAAAAGAGCCTGGCATTGTTGGGCATTCCAGGCAATGCCAGCAACAGCCCCTCACTGAACATCTTGCCATGTGAGAAAAATAGTCCCCATTTGTTTAAGCCACTAGGCTGCGTTTTCTGTTCCTTGCAGCCAAACGGACTCCTAATGGTTATAGTGACCTGGTGACGGGCAAATGTCTCCTCTCCCATAGCTCGCAAATGTCTGAAAAAGCTCACTTTCATACCCTCTACTTGTAAACATGTATTTCCAGCTGCTATGACTTCCTGAGCTCGTCAGGAGAAAGGTGCTAGAGAAATCGTAAATGTTTTATACATGTTTCCACATCAATTCTTCAAGTGTTTATGAGCAGCTATTAGATGGTGATAATGTACTGGTTCTTGGGGTGCAAAGATGAATTCACAGCTTTGCCTCCAGGGAGCAAACAGCTTAGAGGAGGACATGAGCTTGCAAATAGAGTTTTACAGTTCCTTACCAGAGAGGAGATTGCCTTGGACAGAGAGGTAATACAGGAGAAGAAATGATGAGCTCTGTGTGGTGTGGGGAAGGAGGGAGGCAGCAGTACCTGAGCTGGGCTTCCATGGAGGGACTGGAGTTTTCCCTGTCAGAAATTGGAGAAGGGAGGCCACTTCAGAGACAATGTCTGACAGAGCTTGGCAGTTCAGGAGCCTCAAATTCCACAAGTCTGAGACCACACTCAGGGTCTTCCTCCCAAACCTATCCTGTTCTCCGTGTTGCCCATCTGCCCACATGCCCACCTGGCCCACCTCAGCTGCCTTTCCCTCGTTACTCCTTCCCAAGATGGATTTCGTCTCTTGGGTCTGGCTGGTTTTTCCCGTGGGCACCGGTTCCTCCTCTCCCCAGTGCTCCCATAAGCAGCTTCCCAGCTGATCACTGTGCAACACTCTGTTTCTCTCTTCCAGACTTTTCCACAGTGTGGCCAGAGAGATCGTATTGAAACCCAAAGCTGATCTTATTAACCCCCATTATTTGTAGTTTAGTGACTTCCCTTTGCTTGGATCGTAACAACAAAGATCCTGAGCTTTTTCGGAAAGCCCTCACTGTCTCCAGCATGACTTGCTCAGGCCTCTCCCCCGACTTCTTTTCTATAGGCATGCAGGCCTGCTTTCAGATCCTTGACCAGGAAACATTCTTTCTTGTCACAGGCCCTATACACATGCTGTTTATTCTTTGTAGAGAACATCACCCAAATGAACTCCTCTTCATTTTTCAGAGCTCAACCAAACTTCTCCGAGGTCTTGACTAGGTCAACTTCTCCTATTATAAGCTCTCACGATCCCGTGTAACTTTCTTTTGCAGCATTCATTACAGTTTTAACGATGCCATTAAACAGCCATACTGTCCCAAAAGGCGACAAGGAGATAGTTCACTATCCTGGATGCAGTTAAATTCCTTCATACTGCCTCCACAAACTCTGCTGTTCCAGAGGGTGCTGCAAACACAAAAAGGCTGAGATATACCATCCTCATTTGTGGAGTGAAAGAGAGGAAGGTCAAGGTGTATGGAGAATATAGGGCTTTACTGAGCAGGTAGAGAAAGAGGAGCCAGCCCACAAAGGAGATGGGGGGAGAAGGGAAAGGGCAGGGAAGGAGCCCAGAGCAAGAGGCCACAGAACCCAGGCAGAGAGAAGACATGGTCAGAAGTACATACTGCATGGAAGTCACATTCAAGGGCCAAAACATGTGACCGGGGGGGGGGGGGGGGTCATGAGTTACCCTCGTAACTACAAGTTCAGTGCCCTGGTCCTAGAGGGAAGCCTGATTTAGTAGACTGAAATACAGAAAAAACTGGGGAAGTGTAGACCACTCTTCCAGTTTTTTTCAGAAATCTTGAGCAAGAAGAGGAGGAGAGAGATGGGATCATACCTACAAGAGGAGAAAGAGTCAGGGAGGGTAGAGACCCTACCATGTTGTAGGTTAAAAGAACCAGTAGAGAAAAGGGTCTCGAGATTTCGGAAAGAGAGGGAATTGGAAATGGAGCCAGGAATTCTCTGAAATACTTTCTCAGACCTAATCTTTGAGAAACTGAGAAGGGATTTGCTGAACAATATTTTGCAAAGTTTTCAAAACTATTGATCCCTCTAAGTAAATATATAAAATAACATAAAAAGTCTTCATCTCAGAGAGATGAACGTGGATTCAAGGTTGCATCAACTATCTGTATGATGTTCACTAGCTTGTCAGATACCCCAAATATTAATTCTTATTAATTAATTAAATCTTATTAATTAATACTTGCAAAACAAGTATAATAATTTCTGCCATGCTTCAGAGTCATTATCAGAATACCAAGAGGTGAAGTCTATGAGATTCATAAAATTGAAAGCACTTTGTTTCACTACTAAGGGCCACAGGAATGGAAGGAACTTTGCCTCTTTACCTGTACCACATCTGAAATTAATCTGCCCTTATTGGAAACACCAACAAGAAGAAATTATTATTTAAAATGAACGATGTTACTGATAACTGTTCTTAGTTTTACAAACTCTCCCATGATATTTGAGTAGTTCCCTCTATCCCAGCTTACATCTC
This sequence comes from Mustela erminea, assembly GCF_009829155.1. Lineage (NCBI taxonomy): Eukaryota > Metazoa > Chordata > Mammalia > Carnivora > Mustelidae > Mustela > Mustela erminea. The sequence goes on from NC_045624.1 coordinate 46,241,400, forward strand.
TGTACACTGTGGGCGAGGGGGGCAGTCAATGTGGTGTAGGAGGTCATGATGGAGTCCCTGTGAGTCCCCTCCTCACTTCCATCTGGGTCTGTCACACTGCTAAGAAGATTAGCTTTTCTTCACCTCTTGTTTCTTGACTCTTCCATAGCCAGGATGGTCCATTATCTACAAGGCAAACTCCACTTTCAGCTTCTTTGTTGAAATTGTCATTCAGGTTCCAGTGGTTACAATGTACCAAGGGCTTTCCCCAGTGTTATCACAATGTTCATCCAAAGAAGCTGAGGGTGTGGTAGCCATATTTGAGATGTTGACATGGAAACACAGTAGGTAATGGGATCGTGAGAGTCTCTGGGTTGGTAAGGAGTAGAACTGTGAAAGGAAGTGAATCCTGTGCCACAGGACTCTTGTCTCACTGCCCAGCCCAGTGCCTGGTGTAGAGCAGATTCGGTGAACGCATGACTATTGCGATGATTCATCACCATCTCTGCGTGGTTGTGCCAGTGCAACCTCCATCCTGATAAGAGCTATCCTGTCATACTAGAAGCCCTGTAAAGTGGAATTTATCCTCCTTCTAGATCACTGGTTTCTGTTAATGGCACTATAACTCACCAATTCTCTCAAGCCAAAACCCTGGTTCATCCTAACCTTCTCCTTGACTTCCACCACCACCCCCTGATCCATCACAAAACCCTGTCTATGCTGCCTCCCAGACACCTTTAGTGCAGGCCTGGTCTACTGCCATCATCTCCAAACTGGTGTCTCTGGCTCCAGTGTTCTTCCCGTTCCTCCCAACTGTTCTCTACCCTGTATCCATAGTGATTTTTCTAAAGGGAAATTTAATCATCTAATTCGCCTGCTCAAAATCCCTCATTTGCTTCTTATTTGATCTCAAGAGAAGGCCTAGATAACTTAGTGTTGCCTGCAAAGCCTCAAGATTTGTCCCTCCCATATGATTTTCCACTCCTTGTCTTCCCTTCTGTGTTTACGCTGTGCCTGGCTATCCCAAAGGACTTGGGACCCCTTGGATTCACCATATGTGCTCCGACTCTGCCTTCACCAAGCCATTTCTTTGTCTTGAATTACCTTTCCCACTTTGCTACATAGAGAACTCCTCTTCGTTCTTTAATATCAGTGCCCACTTACTTTAGAAAAGCCTTCTGAACCTTCAGTGTAGGGGCCCCACTTCTGAATATCTAGCACTTTCTTTCTCCATCTGCACTCCAGCACTGAGATCATGGTGTCATAGCTCTTGGTTTACATCTTTAAGGGCAGAAATAGTCTCCAATACCCCAGCAACCTAACACATTAAGCATCATATAATACGTCAGTTCTCAATAAATTTGTCATTGATTAATTAGTTTTCAAAAAATATCTAGCCTTCTTTTTCTCATCTGTCCAGGGAATTTTCTGCACCAGAAAGATAAGAGCTTAGAGGTGATAAGTCAGCTGAAGTGGATGTTTTATTTCTGTCCTGGTGAGAAAGGACTCTATTTGGCCCTCATGGTGTGACAATATGGAGCAGGTTGGAACAGAGTGATAGGATAAGAAAGACAGTTTCAGAGCAATTCCTGAGTCAGAGCTCAACTCTGTAGTTTTGTTACTTTGTTGGAAATGGTACAAACTTCTGAACAACAGCCACACATTTCAAATGTTCAAGCAAAAAAGTAGTCCAAGATGAAATAAACATGTTATAATTTTCCTGCCATTTTAGGCTGATTGCATTCGTATTGCCTAAATAGAGGGACAACCCTGTTCTCAAGGATGATTAAGAATCAAACTGTTCTCCAAAGTCCTGGAATTCTGCATGTTCAGATGGTAACAAGAGGTTGACATGTGACACAGTATTAAACTGTCACTTAATGGCAACAAAGGAGAGGGACTGCTTCTCTAACTGAAAGTTCAGTCACCCAGTTGACACAGTCAGGCCTTGGCAGGTCAGTTCTCCAAAAAAGAAACCTTAGTCTTCCTCCTTCTGCATCTATAAGGTAACAAGTTCAGATATCGGATTAGCTGTGTTTCCCTGTCATTTAAAAGATTGATATTCCTGTTTTTTTTCCAGTGCTGGTAAATTTGATCTGAGATAACAGAAGGCCGAAGGAAGATATAATGTCACGCAGAAAGAGAGAATAGCTCACTTTTCTAAGGGCCTTCCTTGCCTATCAGCTCTCTACTGCTTAGTAAGAATAAAACTCTACATTCTGAAAACTTTTGAAAAGAGATGCTTCTTCAAATCAAAGTTCATCTTAATCAGCCTGAAATATTTATCCTTCTTGGCTATTCAAGCAAATAGTCAGGAAGCCCTTGGTGAAGGTGGAGAAAGGCACTTTGCTGGAAAAGTCTGCTGAAGAACAGAACCCCAGCAGGGAAGCCAGATTATGATATCCAAGGCCATGTGGTCCACCCCAGAAAAAGTCCATAGGAACTTCAGGGTGTAACTACCAGTACTTCTCCACACATCCAACCTGGTGACATTATAATATAGAAGATGCATGCAGATGGGAAATATGCTAGAAGTTCCTTTGCCTTAAACAGAAAAAAAAAAAGATTCCTATTCAAGTTTCATTTATTTTTAATGATTAAAGTAATGTATGCTCTTGGCTTCATATGTTAAAAATTTAGAAAACACAGGCAATCACAATCGCAAATAAACCCATAATCTAGAATACAGATAAAGAGAGTAATATTTGTATGTATTTCTCTGAAACACAAAAACCCATTCATATAATATAGCATATGTACACACAAATGTTCTGCTTTTTTCACTTAGTTTTACCTCGTGGTGAATTTCCTTGTCATTACATACACTGTCCAGTGTAGGGGCCCAGGCATCTGAAGCTTGGTTGAGGTTCACTCCTCATTTGATGGGTCCACATGACTCGTGTGGGCAGCTGGGTTTCAAAATCCAGTGTTTATCCGGAGTGAGATTAAGGGCTTGCTGCCTTTAATGTATGAAAGTCTGCATCTGTAAAATAAAAAGACACATCCCGAGGAGTGAAATCACAAGGGAGCCAAGAGAGGAAAGGCACAGAATTCAGGTATGGCAGAATCAAACCATCCTTTCTCCTGCTTGTGGGCAGCACAGAATCAAGAAGAGAGGCTTGACATGGCTTTCATTTTGCTCACCCCATCAAACACACCTTAAAGGCCCATTAATAGTCTTCCAGTTTTTTATCTCCAAGGAGAGAAAAACCTCCCGGGATCCTTCAACCAACTCCTCTTTCCAAGAGAATGAAAGGGAACATCCAGTCCTTGGCGGTGTAAACACAGCACACACACATTCTTTTGTCCTGATCAGCTCAAGAAATGCTTTAGCTGGAGTTCTCAGTGAAAAATTTTGCACAGTGAGTTTTCAAATAATACTCATCTTTGCAGAGATGTGATGTTAGCTGTCTCCTTTCTCCATTCAGTTTGACAGATTCTTTCCCTCCACAGTTTATCTCATTAACATTTCTTGGCTTTTTTTTTTTTAAATCAATAGTTAAACAGTTAAGCTAAGGACGTAGGAATTTAACAGTTTGGTATTTGAGAAACCATTCCTGTGAATCTTTTGTTCTAAAGCCTTCAAATTTATTCAATGAAACATGGACAGAAATGCTGTGTGTGTGTGCGCGTGCGTGCGTGCATGTGTGCAGTGTTGACCTTCCTGAACAAAATGGCACTTTGATTTTTAGAATTCATAGGATTAGTTGATAGAGGTATTGAGTTCCTAGTAAAGATAAATAAATTCAGATTAATCTGCTATTTCATTTAATATTGTATTTCTCAATAATTCCAATGAAGGACACCGCTGAGTAGTTTGGATAATTTAGCAAAAGGACAATGACTTGGTTAGTTGTTTTCTATTTTGAAAACTTATTTTATTAAATCAAAGTGATAATGCAGATAAGTTTAAAAATAGTGCTGAAAAGCTTATGATAAAGAATTTTCTTACTCCAATTTCCTTCTTCTACAGAAGCAACTACTCCCAACTCTTTCAGATTTTTCTTTTTTTAATCTGTGTCCATATTTTAGTAATATGCATTATGCGTTCTTACTCAATCAATCTGTTTTAGACATGACCATCTCACTTCTGTAACAGTGGATAAGGATTTAGCTTTTTATAATTGCTTCTTTTTTTGGATTTGTTTTTAGTTTTCTTCAAATCTATTGCTAAGTTTTCTTACACCTCCCATAGGTTCTCAGTAAAAATTTCGGATAATCTATCCATTCCACTCTCTTCCTCCAAACTGGGCTGGCTGTGCCTCCCACCTGCTAACCAGCTGCCGTCCTGGGAATTTCCCAGTACTTGGAATCCACATTTTTTTCCTCTCTCAGCTTCTTGTCTGGCACACGCTTTAGTGGTTGAGACTTTCCACACTTGATTGTTAGTTGTGGCAGGTTTGGAACTCTAGGATGAACATTGTGTTCCTGAAAATGTTGATGGCATTTCTCCACGGTCTTCCAGCTCCAGTGGTATGGTTGACAAGTCCATTGCAGTTGCTAGCCCCAATCCTTTGATTTTGAATTTACCTTAGATCTTCTCTTTATCCAGTAATCTGAAATCTTATGATGGGCCTTGGCCTAGTTCTATACATTATATATATAAGAATATATATATTTATATCATTTATTACATATATATATATTTTAAGTAATCTCGACACCCAAGGCGGGGCTTGAACTCAGGACCCCAAGATCAAGAGTCAGATGCTGTACCTACTGAACCAGCCAGGCTCCTCCTAGATTTAACTGTATTTTTAAATTCTCACTCATTATGCTTGGTAATTGCTAGTTCATCAATTTGGAGAGATCTCTTTGTACTAGTCTTGAGTAATTCCTCCTTAAAAAAAAAAAAAAAGGAGATTTGTTTATTTATTTGAGAGAGAAACAGAGGAGGGGGAGAGGAACAGAGAGAGGGAGAGAGAGAATCCTCAAGCAGATTCCCCACTGAGCAGGAGCTGCTGATGCATGGCTCCATCCCAGGACCTTGAGATCATGATGTGAGCTGAAAACAAGAGTTGGGTGCTTAACTGCTTAACCGACTGTGACACCCAGGCACCCCTGAATAATTTCCTCCTGTCCATTTTCTCTATTTATCCTTGATAGGCTTCTTATTAATCAGAAGCCGGACCCTGTACTAAGGACTTTCAGTTGCCTACCTAAATATTTGTATCCTCTCCTTCCTTAGTAGGACAATACTTACTGGTTGGCTGTGGTAAAGTACCTAGATAAAAGAACACATTTCCTAGATTCCTTTGTAGCTGGATGAGACCAAGTTAATAAATTCTGGCCAAGGAGATACCAGTGAAAAGCGTCAGTATAGGATTTATTGGAACACTGCTTTTGGAGCTGACTTAGACGAGAAGAGTACCCTTTTCCCCTCCTGGCTTCCTCTTTCCTGATGTTGGAATGCAGATTTTATGACCAGAGCTCCAGCAGCTGTCTTGGATCATGATGTGTATTTGAGGATAGACGCCAGATGCTGAAAGTGGCAGAGTAAGAAGATAGGAGTCTCTCTGGAGCCGTCATACCACCCTCAGAGAGAATAAATCTTTGTACATTTAACCACTAACATTTACATTTTCTGTTAAATGTAGCCAAACCTAATCTTATCTGATACAGACCTTTTGGATTGATATTCTGATATTAATATTGTTTTTTTTCTCTCTCTCTCTTTTTGGTTAACTTTCTTGGAGTCTTACTTGAAATATTTTTTTTAGAAATTTGGCTTTCCTTTTTTAAAAATTTTCAATTTTTAATTTTCTTTCCTTTTCTGTGATCTTATTTAATGGATGGCAACGTCTTCTGTTATCTCTGCGTTTGGGGGGAAGGTTTCTTCTGCTTTTTGGACTGTTTCTGCTGTCTTCAAATCCTTTTGCTGCTTGCTTGAATCTCTCTTTTTCATGTTAGAAGCTTTCCTCAAATATCAGGTGACCTTTAGTTGTCAGATCCTGTTTTAGAAGTTCACCTCTAATTAGAAGCTCCATGTTCATGGATGAGGCTTGCTGACCCATGGGTTCCCTTGCAGGTGGTCAGGAAGAAGGAAACCTATCCACCGGATGATCTCCAGCCTTTGAAGCTAGGTCTATGTGTATTGAATTCTTCCAAAGAAAGATCTTCTAACCTCCTGTGTGAGGATTATAAACCTGGCTGTGGAAATTCTGGGGTCTGAGTAGGAGAAGGGAATGTTGCTCTTCAGTATGCAGATTTACATATTATCCTACAGTTTTCAGTCCCTTACCATCTCCCTACTCCTCCATGGGGTCTATTGTCCTCAGGACTGAATGTCTCTGGTTGGCTTTCTTAGTTATTAAAAAAATTGAATCTTGTTACTGCCCTCTCTCCTGATTTGCCTCTGGAAGTTAGTGAAAATGACTTACCATTAAATACCCAGAGTGTACTGGTAGGTAAAATGCAGACAGCTTTTTTCTCCTCTCCTAGTACAAAGCCAGAAAATAAGAAGAAAGGGATGGAGACTCACAGAAAAAGGCACTTGTGCCATCCCTCCATCTGCCATTGGTACATGCCAGATGGGTTGAAGGCAGGTTGTCTTTTTTTCTTCTTCTGAATAACTATTGTCTCAACAATTCCTCTGCTCGCCTGCTGGCTCTATTTATTTATATTTTATTTATTTATTTGACACAGAGAGAGAGAGAGATCACAAGCAGGGAGAGAGGGAGGCAGAGAGAAAGGGGAAAGCAGGCTTCCTGCTGAGCAGAGAGCCTGATGTGGGGCTCGATTCCAGGACCCTGAGATCATGACCTGAGCTGACCCAGGACCCTAAGATCATGACCCGAGCTGAAGGCAAAGGCTTAACCCACTGAGCCACCCAGACACCCCTATTTATTTATTTACTGATTTGGTGAATTGACAGTGAAGGATGGGGAAAACTAACTTCTTATTCCACATTCCATGTGATGAATGCTGTTGACTTTTGCAGTTGCAGCCAGACTGCACTGTATCTGCTGATAAAAGGCGTCATGATACAGTAATTTTCAAGCTCATGGAAATGTGAATTAGGGTAAAATGATAATAAGAATGAAAACAATAATAAGAGTAGTTAATTTAGTGCTGGACACTATCTCCTTTAAACATTATAGCGGTACTGTGAAGTACACATTTTTATCACCTCCATTTGTCAAGTGAGAAGAAGGAGGAATAATGGGGTTGACTAACCTGTCCCAAGTTATATCGTGGACAGTGGAGGATCTGGAATTCATAAATAGATGAGTTTGTCTTCACGCTTAACGGTAGTGTAAATATGCTGTAATGTGTTTTCTTTCTCATTCTTTTTTTCTTTATTTTTTTAGTGTCAGACATTAAATATGTGGTATATATTTTTCTTGGTTATTTTCCTTATGCATTTGCTAATCCTTACATATTTTGAAATTGGGATACAATTTTATCCTAACTTTGATTTAAAATAAATTAGCCGTAGTTTGTAATGACTACCCAGAAATTTATTCATTGATTAAATAGTGATAGTTCACCACCTCTGTGCAGGGGAATGTGCTGTCTCCAGGTGGGATAAACCTTCCGGGACCCTTCCTCTCCTTGTCTTTAAGTGTTTAATAGTTTATAGACACGCAGTGAGAGGATTCCCCCTGTTAAAGAGTAAAACTAACCATCATGCTCTTGGTTTGAGCTTTTAAAAAGTCTTAAAAATACTAAAGAATCTTAAGACAAGTTTAAGACCATATCTGGCTGATCCTCTGTAATGGATCAGCACATGTAGAATTCAATGTCAAAGCCTAAAATTTGGTCCTTGCCTTAATTTGCAGTACCTCCATGAACCTAGCTTTCCCCATTTAGACAATAAGGGTAATAACAAAAGCTAGCTCATGTATAGCTATGGTAAAGAAGTGAGAGACTATCCATGATATATAGGGAAAAAAAGGTCTTTATGTTAATTAGGTTATTGAATTAGTGGCATGTGAAAATTCTAAGCAGGTGAGAAGGCAAAAGCTAATTCGCTGACCAAACCAATAGTCCCCCTTTGCCCTTTCTAAAGTGCAAGTGCTCACTTAGGATCAAAACTTCTAGGATTCTATCTTAATAGCACATTGATGGTTGTTTGCGGGGGGGATGTTGATTTGCAAATAATAATTCACACACGGTATGAGCTCAGCTGCTTTAGGAAGTTGAGACCAATGAGTCTGGGAGGTTTGTCTACTCCTCATCCCCTCCCCTTGCAGGAGGAAGGGTTTGAAGTTCACCGGCAGGCGAGAGGCAGAGGAGAAATAAGACAGGCAACCCAGTAAAGAGTTAGGATTACCCTATGTCTCTTTTCTTAGGGAAATAGGGTATGGGAAGAGAAGGGAAAAGCTGGACAGAGCAGCTGCCTCAGGGCTGTCCAGTGGGTTGGATTGTCATGACCCCAGCATAAATTGGTCGGACACATTATTGAAATTGTCCACAAACTTCACCAGGTTGAAAAATCAGTGAATGCAAAAACCCTTGGATAATGTCAGGTTTGATATAACTCAAAAGGCAAAATGTGTGGGGGGGGTGGTATTGCAAAACAAAGCCCTGTTCGAGCTCAGAATGTCCATTTATTGCATTCTGCTGGAGGAGCCATATTTTTTCTCATGGAATTATCCAGGAGAAAAACAGAGAAAGACAGAGGTAGCAGATGAAAATCTGGATTGTGTCCTCATGTGGATTCAAGAAAGAAAATGTTCCCTGAGACTAAGCTTCAAATGCTGCCGAATTTGGTGTCCTCCATCCCTCAGACTGGAGCATCTGCTGTGCTGTGTGGGTATAAAGTGTGTCCCGGTGTCCTTGGTCGGACCTACAAGATCACAAGAACCTGCCTGCACCCTCTTGCATGAAGATGACCGAGTCTGACCTTCCTCTTTCTTCCTGGGAGTCTTATTCTCCTCCTTCTGAGGACCTTGGCAAAGGCTCCTGCTCTGCCATACATCTTTATTTTGCTAATATCACTGCTTGGCTGCCCTCAGAAGATGGAATCATGGTTTATTTTCAGTTTGCGTAATGACAGGATTCACTGTTTTCCACCACGCAGGTTTCTGGGAGCTTTTAAAGAAATCGTTATAGGTTAAATAACCAGAGGCAGAGGCCTTAATGCATTCTTGTTGGCAGCTGCCCTTTCTCTCGTCCAGAAACCAAGCAGCTCCCTCTCTCCTTCACGACAAATACATTTCAGTATATTTTCTGTGCGGTCCAATAATGTCAGACTTTTTAAAAGCCCTGAGAAAGGAGAGGGGGGAAAGAATCAATCTCTGCACTAAAATTGAGAACTTTTCAGATTTAATAAACTTAGACAGAAGGTGACATCTCATTAGTCCATGAAAAATCCCTTTCCTTTCTCTTCAAGGGGGGATTGCCCAGGGAAAGAGCCCTAAAAAAGCTTAGTGGCCTGGCCTAGGGAAGCCCCACCCCTAAAAAAGCAGGCACCACTCCTCTAGATCAGCACAATAGCTTCAGAAAGGGTCTTGGAAGCTCCCCGAGGGACCCTCTTTCTGGGTGAACTCAGGGGGAAAAAACATGGGTCTTGGAACCACAAGCTCTGAGTTCATGGCCTGGTGGCCACCTACCCACTACTATAGAATCTTGGACAAGTAGCTTGACCTTTGGGAAAGTCTTTCCTTATCTGGAGTTCAGGGTTACCACAGTGGTTAACACCTATATTATAAGACTGGGTACCAAGCATGATGGCATTTATAAGGACACGTGTGTGTAGCAGGTACCTAATTAATGACCACAGTTATTGCTATGATTGTTGCCATATTATTTAACTGCCCACTCAGCAAATCCATCTGGTTCTTTCTTAAGTTTCTCAAATGGGACTTGTCCAAAATAGAACTCACAAGTCCCACCCCTTCCACAGTATCTCCCCCAAATGGTCCACCTTAGCGTTCTCTACTCCCAGCAAAGGGTAACCGCCATCCCACAAGGGGCCTGGAATTATCTTTGACCCCTCTTTCCTTTACCCACTACCATGAATCCAAATCAACTCCTGTTCTGCCTTCAAATGTTACCCCAATTGCCATAACTTTTCCTATCTCCACTGCTACCCCCAGGGTCTGAACCACCATCATCTCCCACCTAGATGCCTGTAGCATCCTCCCAACTGGCCTTCCTGCCTCCATGCTTGTCCTTCCTACAGTCCATTCTCTGGGGAGCTGCAAAGCAGTCTTTTTTTTTTTTAAAGGTAAAACAGATCAGTTCACACACCTATGTAAAACCCTCCAGTGCCTTCCATCCTCTTCCAAAGCCCACAGACCCCTACGCACTCTGGCCTTCCTATTCTCTCCAACTTCATCTCCTAAATCCTGGTTCATTATGCCCAAATCATAGTCACACATCAGGTTTATTTGCATCTCAGGGACTTTGCACATGCTGTTTCCACATGCTGTCTGAAGCACCCCACTCCACTCCCAATCTTTGCATAGTGGCCTGACTCTTACTATTGAGGACTCTGCTCAAATATTATGTCGTCAAAGAAGCTCTTCTGATGTATTTGAAATTGCTAGGGTCATTCTTCATTCACTCTTTATCTGTACCACTTTAAAAATATTTTCATGGTGTTTATTATGGAGATAATAAAAAAGAATATGGATAAAATAAATTTATCTATGTTTTAAAAAATATATATATATATCTGTTCTACTATGGAAGTTCATCACCTAGAATAGTGATTCAAATATTTGTTGAATGAATGCATGAATGAATGAATGAAAGCATTATTGATGCTTTCATCACTTATCTCCTTCTGTGGCCTTATGTACATGTACGTTGGTTCACTGTGACACATTCTTATTTCCTGCCCACTGTTTTTCCTTTTGGTCTCATGTCTACCAACTGAATAACCAACTGGCAATGTGTTAAGAGCAGGGGTTGGAGGTGTGGGGAGGTGAAATTCCTGAAATAAGATGTGGTTCTTCTAATGGGGGTTTTTCTTGTCTTACCATTTTGTAGCATTAATGGTGAACATTTGAGACTCTCAGGCTGTGGGGAAGATGTCTAGGCTGTGACCTCCGAAATCCTACCTTCTATCAACAAGGAGTGGGTGGTGAAGGAGAGCTAGTTCTACTCCTGTTTAATAAACTAGACTCCTCCGTTCCCCCAAAGAATTCCTTGAAACAATTGACAGTGACACACAATTGTGTGACTTTTTTCCTCAAGTGGAAAGCCTATGGCTTTGCCAACTTTTATTGGCATACATTCCTCTACCTGACTTTTGGACACAAAACCAAAAGAGTATTCCCCCTCTCTCTCTGCCTGCCTCTCTGCCTACTTGTGATCACTCTCTCTCTGTGTCAAATAAATAAATAAAACCTTAAAAAAATAATTATTTAAAAAAAAAAAGAGTGGCAGGATAGTAAACCTCTTCTAGACCAGCACTTTGTAGAGCACTGTTTTAAGGGCATTAACAAAAAAGATAATAACAAATCTGAACAAACAACCAGATGCTCCTACTTCCAACTATCCAAGGGCTCATACTTCGGCTCAAACAGTACAAGTTTCCATCTGCCTGACCCAGTGGTTGGCAGCCTGTGTGATGTGGTGACGAGAGTCTGGACACTGGAGTTAGGCCTGGCTTTCATCCTGGATCTTTTCATAAACCTCTTTGAACTCAGTCCTCTCATCTGTAGACAGAGATGCTAAGAGCAACTGCATAGGAGCTAATGAGCTAGCTTATTTAAATAAACCCAATCCCTGATGTACAGAAGCCACTCAAAAAGTATTACTTCCTTTTTACCTCACTGTGATAAAGGAGAGCGTTTGCTAGGAGAGCTTTTGTCTTCAAGTAACAGAAGACCAATTAGGGAGACTTAAAACTTAGAGGTTTATTTTTCTCACATAACAGGAAGTCAGAGGTGGGCAGTTGCCTCCTATTAATTCAACAGTTTAATGTCATTAAGGCCGATGTCTCTGCATTTCTCTTGGCCTTTTCTTTTTGCTCATAATGTGACTACTGCACTTCTACTATCACATTTGTGTTCCAGGAAGGAAGAAGGAAGTAGAAGGAAAAGAAAGGTAGAAAGGCAAAGGGCCGTGAGCCCTTTTACCAGGAAGGCAGCCATTTTTAAAAAACTGTACCACTCAGAGGTCTGCTTACATCTCATTGGCTGAACTGTGGCAGATGGCCATCTCTAGACCAATCACAGGCCAGGGAGAATGAAATTATCATGAATGATGTTGATCTATTGCTGAGTATTTTCTGGAGCAGAATCAGGGTTCTGCATTCAGAAAAGGAGTGGGGTGGTGATAGTGGAAAACAACTACTGAGTAGGCAGTAAGTGGTATCTGCCACACAGAAGGAGAAGAAGGAGAACCCATCCATATAATTCCAATGAGAACAAAACAAAAGAAACTTCCATCTTGTACTGCAATTTCCAATTACTGATGGAGATCAGCAGCATTTATGACACTGAAAAAAATTATTGAGAACCTCAGGGATAAATTTTTTAGGAATGGTCTTACATGCAAATCTATCCTTCCTTTGACCACTTGAATTAAATACATGAAAGCATTTAGTGGCCCAAATATCAGGCTCCATCCAGAAAAAGGATTCCCATGAACTTTAGTGCGCTATGCAGTAGATTTAAAGAAAACTGTGATTAGCCTGGATTTAAACATTCACCCTAAAACTGCATCATTAACTTCAAGCATAGAAATGTTCACAGGTTGTGAAAGAAGCCTGTGATCCAGTATTCCCCAACTGTTCTTGGAAAATGATGCCATTGGCTAAATGAGAAATGCATGGAACTGTGAACAGTGTTAAGTTGAAAAGGCTATAGAGGGAGGACTGAGTGTCAGAAGGGGGAGCAGGAATGAGGCACCAGGAACATTAACAGAGTTACTGAGCAATGGTGAGAAGAAGGATCAAGGATAATTTACTCAATAAGATGATAAACACAAGCATTCATGCTTAATGAGGAATAATTACAGTAGAAGAATACATTTAGGTCTACAGTAAGCCTGAATGTCTTTTGACAAAACCTTGTCAGCATGAGAAAGGCCTATATAGGCAAGCATTTTGCAGCAATAGGAAGTAAATCTATGAAACTGCTGCTAATTTCTTTGTTTATCCCCCTGAAGTAATAAAACACTATTGGAACTGGGGGTGGGGTATGGAGGAGGTGATGGTGAGAGAGGAACCACATCAACAGTCCCAGACCTAGAGATCCAAGCCCAAGGGTAAGAGAGAAAGAAACATGTAACAAAGAGAGGAGAACTACGGAAAGGCCAGCTAGAGTCCTCAAGAGCACCAACCAGGAGATAAGGGTGGCCTCAAGTGTAAGAGAGATCTGCTCTTCATCTCCCCAGGTCACAATTACCTTATTTTTATCCCTACCACCAGGTGTCTTCCATCTCAGGAGTCCCCATCTTCATAGGGGTCACCCTTAAAGATGTTTGAAGCAATATACATTCCCATCAGGAGGATATGGGCATTCTAGTTGCTCCACTTCCTCTCCCACACTCAGTCTTTTATTCTAGCCATTCTGGTGGCTGAGGAGCAGTGTATTGCTGCCATTTTAACTTCCATTTCACTGCTGACTAGTGATGTTGAACACCTCTTCACACATACACTGGACATTTGGGAATCTTCCTTTATGAAGTGCTTGTTCCAGACTTTCGATCACTTAAACTTTTGGTCTTGCCTTTTAAAACTTAATTCGTAGTAGTCTTTGATCGTCATGGGAGGGGAGTTCTTTGTCAGATACATGAACTGCAAATATATATCTTCTCTCACTTCACAGTTAGCCTCTTATCTCTCTCTCTGTCTTTGAAAAATTTTATTTATTCATTTGACAAAGAGAGAGCACAAGAAGGGGGATTGGCAGAGGCAGAGGGAGAAGCAGACTCTCCACTGAGCAGGGAGCCTGATGTGGGACTCAATCCCAGGACCCTGGGATCATGAGCTGAGTCAAAGGCAGACACTTAACTAACTGAGCCACTCAGGAGCCCTTGCCTCTTATCTCTTAAAGGGGTCTTTTGAGACAGAGAGTTCTTACTTCTAAAGAGAAATATTTCTATAATTTTTTTCTTTTATGATTAGTTCTCTTTATGCTCTGTTCAAGAAATCTTTGCATTTGTTGAAGGTCATGAGGATGGTCTCTGATTTCTTCTAGAAGCTTCATTGGTTTTGCTTTCATTTTAAGTCTGTGGTTGGCCTCAAGTTGTCTCATTTAATCATCGCAAGCTCTCTTTCTAGTAATACCTGGCACATGATTTAGAGCACACTGAAATCCTTTAATTCCAAGAATTACAGTGCCTTTTTCAAGCTGAGATAGGAAGGGAGTCTATGTCTATTTATGTCATCTGGGCAGGGCTTCAGAAGTGCTCTAGACAGGTTTCAAGGCTCACACTAATGTACAGACAGCATCCTTCCTGCATTTCCACCCACAGTGTGAGGTCAGAACATGCTCACAAAAGTACCAGTAGCAGATGGGAATGGAAATAAACAGCTAGTCATTATGCATCTTGAAGCCTTGACCTTTTGATTTTAAGTATTTTAAAAACACTTCAGAGTAGAAATACAATTGTCCCGAGTTGCATTTTTTACCAAGGACTTCAAATTGTGCTTATAAGCAAACTTCTCAGGCTCCTTGGGCTTCTTCATCTCCTTGATGCCCCAGAGGACAGTCTTACTATGGGGGTGTTTTCCTTAGGATGTGGTAGAAGGTGTGCTTTCCTGTCAGGGGAGGCAGACAACCCTTCTTGACAACTGGTCAGCATCCATGGTGACCAGGGATGAGACCTCTCTTACTTGGACCCAGACACCTGGATCTCTCTTATTCTGAGAAAGAACCATCCCTTTTAGAAGCCCCTTCTGCATTCCAAGGTAGAGTGGTACCTTTCTCCAACATTTATTGCATGCCTGCTTCCTGGAAGTCACCTTCACATGCTTCATTCCGTTAGGTCCTTGCTACAAGCCCGTGAGGTAAGTAGTAGTACTTCAGAGAGGTTAAGTAATGTGCCCAAATTTGCAGTCCTAAAGATAGCAGAGCTGGCATGTTCTGAATGTTCTTTGTACTTCTTTGCACTAAACGATGCTACCCCTGGTTTCTGTACAATTTCGCCAGCACTAGTCTTTCTTAATATGCTTCTCTTAGGTGATGTCTTAGGTTAGGCTGCCATAACAGAATGGCTTAAACAACAATTTCTTCTCACAGACTTGTGTCTGGGAGTCCCATGATCAGGTTGCCCACATAGTTGGATTCAGTATGTCTCCTCTTTTGGGTTGCAGATGCTGACTTTTCTTTGTATCTTCAAATGGGTTGGGGAAAGAGAGCTCCCTTCATTCCCTTAGAAGGCCACCAACCCCATCAAGGACCCTACCGCCATGACCTCATCTAAACCTAACTACCTCCCAAAGGCCCCACCTCCAAAAACTACCACACTGAAGCTGAATTAATTTTGGGAGGACACATAACATCTGGGTAGTTTTGAATCTAGGGTCCCCTTTTCAGGCTTTTGTGAAACCTTGGACTTTTAAGGAGATGGTGTTTCTTATACCATTATATGCACAAAGGCCCTCCCTTTCATCAGGTTCCAATTATCAGAAGTTCCCACAGAATAAAAAAAAGTCACAGTGTTGGAGGATCATAAAGCGGGAGCCCCTGAGGTGGCCTTGCTGGTCGTCAGGCGTGGGCAGCCCAGCTTAGTGGTGGGAGCATGTGGTGCCCTCCTTAGCTCCTCAGGCTTTGTGAACGTGACAGCCATCCTGTTTTTGCTGTTTGTGAACTCCAAGAGGCTTCCCAGTGCTCTGTAATATCCCTAAAATGAAACAATATGTTTTCTTTTCTCTTGTGATTATAGGGAAGAAGAATAATGTTCATAATAAATAATCAAGGCCCCTTGTAAATCATATATACAGTACAGAATGTTCTTCCAAGCTTTTTTTTCCCCTAATTCTCTTCCCACGTTTCTCTTCTTTGTGTTGTGCTCACATCCCACGGTAGTGAGCAGCCTTCAGGCTGGTTACAGATTGTTGTAGACGTTATTATCATAATCGCAGAATCTCTGGGTGGCAAGAAGCACATGCTGTGTTTGTTTAGTGAGAAGTCTCCAATAACGAGAACTATAGTGAGGTTTACTCAGCTGAAGCTGTTATGGGTCAGAGAGAAAAGAAGCACAAAGGGGAAAGGGAGAGGGGACAAGTGAGGAGAAAGGGAGGGCAGAGAGAGGGGGAATAAGCGGCGGGTGGAGAAGGATGAGGCAGCAGCTGGGATTGTAGATTGTTTTTGCAAATGCAAGGCTTTTCATAGGTCTATCAGGTGGTTCCAGGAGGGGACAGATCTGCTTTGGAGGCAGCCCCATACATGGCAGAGAGGAAAACAGAACTGGTGTCTGTGATACGGAGTCAGGTGTTATGTTGAGTTTGCTTAGGTTAGCAGCATTGGCTGGGAAGCTTGTGAAGAATGCAGAATCACAGGCTCCACCCAAAACTACTGAAACAGAGTCTTTATGTTAACAAGATCCCTGCAGTGATCCATAAGTACATTTAAGGTTGAGAAACATTAACCCAGGGGACACTTAGGCAGGTGGCAGAGGGGCTGATAACGTGGGTTATAGTGAGACACCAAGAGTCATTCCTGGAAGAAGCCAGTGACCAAAATGATTGGATGACAGGTAAACAAGGGCAGTGCAGCAGAGTGATTAGGAAGAGTTCAAATCCCAGCCCTGCCACTTACCACCTGGGTGACCTTGGACAGTGACTTAAACTCTGTTAGCAAACCATAGACTCCAAATGGAGTCACTTATGCTAAGGCCCATGTCAGCAACTCAAGACTTAATATGTAACCTAATTGCAATTTCAGCCCCTCCCAGGGATGTGACCTTTAGCCAATGGAGAATTACCTGATCAGCACTAGTGAGGTAATCTACATGATAAACCTCTACCCTTTCCACAAAGGAAGGTGACCTTACCTGAAATGTTCCTTTCTTCTGTTTATGACTTCCCTGTCCCAGCTCCTTCCTACGGTTAAACCTTCCTTTTTGTACAGTTGTTCAGATCTTCCTTCTATTTGCTAGATGTGTGGCCGCTGGATTCATGAATTGATTCAAGAGAGCCAGTCAGATATTTATACTTACTCAGTTGAATTTTGTTTTTGAACAACTCTTTGGGCTGCAGGATCTTCATCTTTAAAACAGTGACAACAATTGCCTCTCTATCAGAGGGTGGTTATAAGGAAAATTGAGTTTACATATATGAAGTCTTAGAACTTTTCCTGGATGTATAGTTACAATAGTTGTTGTTATCATTATTATTATTATCCAGTTATGTACCTGGCTTCAGCAAGTACACTGAGAGTGAAGAACTTAGAAGCAGGAAATGCAGTTTCAAATTTCAGAGAGTCAGATCAAGCTGGGAAGAGAGCAGAGGCAGTTGTCTCTGGAACTTTCCCCAGTACAAAAACAGCTGATTTCATCCGTGGGTAAGCTGCTCTCCTGTTTACTAAGGGCACTAATAATAACCAGCCCTTGCATCTGTTCCACATATCACCTCCCCACCTCCTCCTTTCCTGCTCACAGAATGCTATCCATGCATATCTCCTCTTCTCCTCCTTCTTGGCTATTGGCACAGGCTCAGGTTGAGTGTGCCCTGAATAGGAGGGCAGTTGGATAAACAGGAAAACATGTGATCCAAATCCAGGGGTCAAGGGAATTCTTGGTTCTGTCCTTAGACTGCAGGCATATCTGTCAAACCACCACTCACTGGCATTACTCACCTGCATTGACCATCTTTGTAGTAAGAGGAGAATAACATCTGTTGTGAGCATTGGCACTCCCTGACATTGGCTTGAGTGCAGACGATCACCTGGCTTCTGCTTCCTGCAGCTCTCAGTCTTGAGTTTACAAGTATGTAAAAGGATTGACAACTTTTCCAAAGTCGTTGGCTCTGGGAAGTTGAATTGGCTTTGTTAGCTTGAGAATGAGGCAAGTATCTCAAAAAATTTACCTCCTTTCCTCCATTATTCTAACTATAATGGGTTAACAAGGACCTCTATTACAGTGTCAATACCAAAGTAATTGTTAAAATCTGTAAGTAATTTCTCCTTTATTATGAATTACTATAACTAGATAAGTTCTCATCCACTATCAATAACATTAAGGGAGGAGCAATGTTCTTGTATGGAGTGGGTGGGAGGAAGAAATTAGGATGGTTTTGTAGAGTAGGGAACTCTCCACATGGGGAAGGTTGGGAGAGTAGCCAGGAAATCAAGAGCTTTCAGAAACGGGAAGAATATTAGAAAGAAGGCAGAAGAAGGTAGAATATGGGTCACAAAATGAAATGGGATGACACCAGTGAAAATCTTGATGACTTTGGAACTGACCAATTGTTGGTGGAAACAACCACCTGAACGCAAAGTTGGTCCTTGAACAATACAGAGGTTGGGGCATTGACCCCAACTTGTGCAGTTGAAAATTTATGTATAACCTCTGACTTCACTATAGCTTAACTACTGTGGATCAGAAGCCTAACCAGTAACATAAACAGTTGATTAACACATATTTTGCATGTTATATAAATTATTCTGTACTTTTACAATAAAGTCAGCTATAGAAGAGAGAATGTTATTAAGAACATCCTAAGGAAGAGAAAGTACATTTAGAGTACTGTACTGTATTTATTTTTTAAAATCCATGTATAAGTGGACCCATGCAGTTCAAACCTGTGTTTTTCAATGGTCAGCTATAATTGCAAATCATCTCCTGGGCTGCTTGGGCATTTATGATATGGAGTGCTGATGTTTTGCTTGCAGAATAAACTCAAGGTATTTCGCTGGATACCCACAGTCCTCCCCAACTTTATGTTCATCACCCACCACTGCCCTGTATGAGATCTCCCTTAAATTAAGTACGTTCTGCCTCCACGTGGTGAACAGGCTTCTTTCTCGGCCTGAAGTGCCTCCTCCCGTCCTCTTCGCACAGTCACACCTGCCCACGTTTTAAGGCTTAGCAAAAGCTCTGTCTTCCATGAGGCCATTCCTTTCACATGGCTCACAGAGAACTCTCCTCCAATAATCTTACAATAATTGCTTACTGTTGAAACCACCCCCCCAATTTGGTGGCATTTGTTGCTTTGTATTAATCACCTTTTACTTAAGAAAAGAGGGTGATTTTCTCCCCATTAATATGTGCTCTGTTAATTGTAAAAAATTTGGAAAACATTAAAAAGCCAGAAAACAGAAATCATATAGAAACTGTTAAATTCTGGAATTATTCCTCCCACCCATTTTTCTCTTTATACATTTTCTTTTACTTAGTTAATATTGTGGACATATGTAAATTGTTCTGATTTTTGTAAAAGTAATGTCCACCTTCAATGAAAATAAAAAATGCTCACTCAAAAAATACAGAAAAGTAGAAAAAAAGAAAATTCAGATCTCCTGGATTCCCAATATATAGAAATTATCTCTCCTTATATTTATATATATTTCTTTTTTTTTTTTTTTTTTTTTTTTTTAAAGATTTTATTTATTTGACAGAGAGAGAGAAATCACAAGTAGGCGGAGAGTCAGGCAGAGAGAGAGAGAGAAGCAGGCTCCCGCTGAGCAAAGAGCCCGATGCGGGGCTCGATCCCAGGACACTGAGATCATGACCTGAGCCGAAGGCAGCGGCTTAATCCACTGAGCCACCCAGGCGCCCCTATATATATTTCTTTATAGTCTTTTTCCTATATAACTTTACATGGCTAAGAGCATGTTGTCAAGATCATATTTATGTATTTTAAATTCCAGTTGACCCAGGAATTTTGACAGATCCTGATGTTCTGAAGAGAGATCTAGTGAGTAGTATCTATCCCTGGAAAGTTTATTAAATTTCCTAACTAAAAAAAAAAAAAAAAAAAAAAAAAGAATTCTCAGAATCATTTAAAATAAGATTTAAGGATCCAAGTGTCATTATTAAAATTGCTCAGCCATAAAAATATCCATTATGTTGTTCCATGTAAGTATGGTTTTATAAAGCGGAGGTGGCAGGGGGGAGACTTCTTGTTAAGTATTTCTTCTGGCATAGTGTTCCAACCGAGCTAAAAACTTAGCCATTGTTAGCAAGTTCTGGAAGAACAACAGCAGTTATTGTTTCAAATAGTCATCAAACAAGTCAAGAGAGTTCATCTGATTGGTTGGGTGTAGATTATGGCTCAAGAAGCATTAAGCTGGGGAAGGAAGAGAGGAATACAGTGACTAGTTAATTAAAAGAACACAGGAAACTTTATCCTGATACTGCAGGATCTACTTGGAAATGCATAATTCAACTATATTCCTGAGGTTGGCATGAAAACTGAATAAGGAGAGATATTTTTATCCTTTCAAACTGCAATTTTCCCATTGTTGTTATGCTAATCTTTATTATCTCTGATTCAGCCCAGGTTTATCTTTAAATAATTATTTCCAGAAATAGTATAGAAGAGGTAGGTCTTATAAGTAGTTGAACAGCTATTCATTCATTCATTTACTTATTCATTCATTCAAAATATTTGTTTAGGTCACCACATGGAAGCACTCTGCTATGCATTGGTGCTATATAGGCACGCACTTTCTGGGGAAAAGATATGGGTCAGTAACCTGCAACAAAATGCTGTGTTCTGAAAGACATACAGGGTCCTACAGAATTACATGGGGTACCATCTAACCTGACTTATAGGCTTAAGCAAGCTTCCTCAAAGAAGGAATATCTAAGTAGAGACCAGAAGTTGAAGAGAAACTAGCCAGAAATCCTGTGCAAAGATGAGAGAGAGCACAGTGTGTTTGGACACTCGAAAAGAACAAGGGCAGAATGCAGAGCGAGCAGGAAAGAGGCAAGAGAAGTATCTAGGGAGGAAGGCTGGTGCTAGATCCTGCAGGTTTGATAGGCCAAGAAAAAGTGTTTAGATACTCCTTAAAGAATATTACAGAGTCCTTGAAAGTTTCCTGGTGAGAAAAGAGCCTAGTAGCATTGATAGATGGATGGATGAAGGAAAGGCAAGAGTAAGGAGGGAGACAGTCTAACCAGCCGCGCTAATATCTAGGTGGGAATTGATGGTTACCTGAACTAAGGAGGAGGAACTGGGGATAAAGGAAAAAACATGGGTTCGTTGGAATGTAGAAGTGACACAGCTTGGTATTTGAATATGAGGCATGAGGAAGGGGAAGGAAGCAAAAAAGCTTTTCTGATGTTTGGTCTGGAAATAGTTATATGGTAATGCCATTCATGAAAGAGAAACACAGAGAAGGGTTGCATTTTGAGGGGAAATGATGAGTTCCATTTACCAATGTTGACTTCAAAATGCTTCTGGAAAAGTCTTTGTGTTGCTTGGCTATAAAATTTGATAGTTACCAAGCTTTTTCTTCACAAAATTTAATAAACATCATACCATTAGCTTCATGAATTGAGAATTGAAAATAAAAGTTACCCTTCTTTAAAAAAAAAAAAGTAAACCTTCTTTCCACTACTTATTTACTTATTTTTAGTCCCCCCCCCCCCCCGAACTGGGAACTTGTAGGACTTTAAGTCATGAGACTATGTCAAGGCAGTCAGGACCCACTATGAGCTCCTATGTGGGAACTTGAGATGAATGTGGTATAATAGCATATACATTAGACCAGCTCACAGCTGGTGAATGAACTTCACAAGCTGGGTGCAGGGGCCAATGCAGGTGTGAAGAGCCCTCTGGGCATGTTAGAACTTTTGAGTCTCTATATCTAATCACTTTCCTCCTTTTTTTCATACCCATCTTGACCCTGTTGTGTGGCCTGACAGTTGGGGTTGCCTGGTTTGGGAACAGCTTCATGGATGTGAACTTGAGTGCTTTCTGCCCCTGTGAAGTCATCTCAAGGTTATTGCCACAAGGCAGGCAACTCTGACAGTTTGTGTTGAGTTTTCTGTACTTCTGTCATGCTCTTCCTCTGTGATGTGGACATGGCTATGACATAAGCACATGTAGCAGACCCCTCTTCTCTCTGTAGGTCTGTGAAGGTAGCCTGATAACAAAATGATGCCTCCCTGTCCCATGGAGCTTTTCTTGAGGAAAAGTTCAGACGGTCTGGATCAACTGAGAGGTTTGGAAGTGAACATGTCTGACTCAGGAAGATGGTGGGACTAGAGGGTGAATTGTTTTTCTTCCATTCCATTCCAGATCTGGGTAGGAAATGGAGAACAAGCCTTCCATGGTGTCTCAGGCAATAGTCTATTGTGTAGACCTATCTCTGTATCATCCCTAACTTGGACTGGATAGGAAGGATTTTATCGATATTCTACTCCCTCAGACAATGGTACAGGAGTCGATTCAACCTAGCAGTTGTACAACTGGTTACCCTGACCTTAGACAATCATGCTCTTATCCCTGGGGTAGATAATGTTAATGTCAGATGGATGCAGGTGGTCCACCTTGAACCAGACTCAGGTTGGCACTGTATGATGTCAAGACTGGTTTCTCTTTCTCTGTGAGGTGGGTAAGCCTGCTTTTTCCTTGAACTAATACTGCTTGTTCCCTACGAATTAGATATGACATGTTGCAAGGCCCCGAGCCCCAATGGCAACAGCAACATCCTCAGCCTATGATATCAATGTCAAGAACTCTCTGGGGATGATAAGAACAGTTTTAACCATTTTGCCCACGCTTGCCTTCCAATTACATGGTACAGAGTCTTCCAGTCACCCTAGAAAGATATTGCCAATAATATAGCCATTGTTTATTCTAGATTATTTGTTTTAGAAGCCTGTCTAGTAAATCTGTAGTACTAGAGGCAGTAAAGGAAATTTAAAGACAGACCTTAGGGCTGGAAAATGCTCAATTCTTTACCCCATTCTTCTGAGAAATTTTTTACTATAATCAGACAAACAATAAAAATATTTCCTAGAGAAATCTTATTTCTCCTATTTACTTTCTATGTAAAGTTTGATTTTAACAATGCATTACTATAATTTCCATAACAATGCTCTACTTTTCAGTCTCTGAAAATATTCACAGATTTAATTTTCTTAACCATGCAACTCCACAATTTAGCCAAATCTTGTTCCAGAAGCCCATGTACTGTGTATAATCGGATGTGAAAGAATTTAATGACATGTCCGTTTAACGCACTGTGACTCAGTTGAACATAATCATAGGATTATATTCCATTTAGGTGGCTAATTTAAACTTTGTCAACTTTTGGAAAACTAGTTTAACTTCTGTCCCTCAGTCAGGAGCAGTTCTATGCAAAGTTGTATTTCAATGTTGGTTGTTCCTGAGCTGTCAGAAAAATAGACACTTTATGGTCTAAAAATAAATATAATAAGTTTCCTTACTCAAAAATGGCAGAACAGATTTTATACAACTGTTCCACCGAAACACAGCATGTCACTGGGTTTGGAAAATTTCAACATCTAGAATAATAACATGGAAACTTCTGGGCATGAAATCAAGAGCTAGAGTGGATATTACTTCCCTTCTTTCCCTGTGAAAAGAGAGACAACACTAGCCTTGTGTGCTGGCAGAGAGAGGAGCAAACATACAGTGTTTCTGCTTCCACATAGGACCCAAAACAAAAAGCAAAAAAGCCCTCAGGAATGCAAGAATGATTAGTTGGTAAAGTTTTCCTTGGCCACTCCCCAGGCTTATCAAGAAGGGCTTCTTTCCACCACCAGACAGGCGCTCACTTGCTATCACTCTTTGGGTTATTAGACCAGTGTTTCCTGAAGAGTGTTCCAGGAATTACTAGCTCTAAAGGGTAAGTATTATTTGGACAACGGGTTTCAGGGTAAAAAAAATAAAATCCAGGAATACTGATTTAAATAAGTCTTCATTGGTTTATTTACTTGAGGACTCTGAATATGTTGGTTGACATGCAAGGTGAGTCCCCAAGAGGCAGCTTGAGAATGCAGTTTAGGACTCCATTTTCTAATAACGTAGGGAACCAGACATCCTAAAAACCTTTTCTTCACAAAACACCTAGAACTTCCAGGTAAAATATATAAGTAAAATGCACAGCTGTGTAAAATTAGGGAAATTCTCAGGGACAAAAATACAAAGGAAAATCCAGGCCAGTAAGCAAGTGTTAAAGCCACAGGTGAACTGGAAGCATTTTCCAATCTTGGAAACCCAGCACTCTGAGTTTTAACAACTGCAGGAGAGACCCAAGTTAGAACCAAGACACTTCCATTAAGCTTGGATCATCATATGTTTACTCTGCTAGATGAAAGGAAAACTAGAAAATATCCATTAAAGAAAAGGGAGATGACAAGGGTTACTTCTATCTTGGGCTATGTTATTTATGTGGGAAAAGTCTCACATTATAGTTCAGAATAACCGATTCTCTTTATCATCTGAGAAATCACAAGGTAAAAAAATTAACTTATTATAGTTTCAGATTATGATGCTCTAGTGCTCCATGAACAGGAAAACAAATCTCCTTTCTGGAGGCACTCATTCTCCACCCAAGCCCTTAGGTATTTCCATAGATGAAGTCCACAGGACATGAGTTCAAAATCCACAATTACAGAACATGTAAAGAAATAAACCATTACAAGTTTGCAGAAACAATTAACATCATAATTTTATCTCCAAGGATTTCAGATATTAGAATGATTGGATATGAAAGTATTTAAATTATTTAAATAAAGGAAAGGGGGAACAAAAACACGAAGAATAAGATGTTTTTATGAAGGAACAGGTAGATTTGAAAAAGAAGTAGCTAGAATTTGTAGAAATAAAAGCATCATTATTGAAATTAAAATTCAATGTTCAGATTAAGTAGAAGATAAGATATTGTTAAAAACAGAATTTGTAAACCAGAAGGTAAATCTGAAGAAATTATTCAGATAGCAGCATAATGAGATAAATATGGAAAGTTTAAAAGAAACAGAAATTGGGGTACCTGGATGGCTCAGTGGGTTAAATCCTCTGCCTTCAGCTCAGGCCATGATCCCAGGGTCCTGGGATTGAGCCCTGCATCAGGTTCTCTGCTTAGCAGGGAGCCTGCTTCCCCCTCCCCCCAGCCCCCCACTGCTCTCTGACTACCTCTCTGTCTACTTGTGATCTCTGTCTGTCAAATAAATAAATAAAATCTAAAAAAAAATTAAAAAATGAAAGAAACAGAAGTTGTGCAGATGTTACTATGTCTAATAGGAGTTCCAGAAGGAAAGAATAGGGAGAGAAGAGATAATATGTACATAGATAATGGCAGGAAATAGTATGGAATTTATAGAGGACATAAATTATTAGGTTTAGGAATCATAATGAATCCAAAGTATAATTAGTAAAAATAAATTCATATCTAAACCTATTGTAACAGGATAAACAATAAAAATTGTTTATCTTGTCAATGATAAAAGACAGATTACATACGGAGGAATGTCTGTCACTAATGGCACGACAGCAGATTTCTTAGTCACAACACCACAGCTGGAAAACAGTGGAATGCTGAATGGAATCCTGGGAGAAAGTAACCATCCAGAATTAAGGACTGTCCTCAATCAGACTATCTTCTAAGATAGAGGTATAAGGAAGACATTTCCAGACACACAAACAGTGAGAATTTGCCACCAAAAGATTTCACTAAAGGGAACCTTAAGTTATTTTTCACAAAAAGGGTGTCCTGATCCCAGAGGAAAGGTCTCAGATTTAAGAAGGAATGGTGAGTGAGGAAATTGGTTTAAAAGGGGATAAATCTAAATAAACTTTTGTGTATATAGTTAATATTTGAAATATGCATTTATTTCATAGATAATAGTATATGTGTTGTACTCTATGTAATATTACATATAATATACATAATAATATTATTACATAGATAATAAAAAGAACCAAAATATTAGAAAAGAATAATCTCTAAACTGGGAAGGAGATGATTGGAGTTGAAGGGAATGCAGAGTTTCCCCCATGTATCTGAGCACAGATCTGTAATTTGCAAGCATCTTGTGGGTATTTATTGCCAGGAAATGTTGTATTTGGCTTGGCATCTACGGCTCAATAGAAGCAATTCTCTTCACATCTTGGGTCTTGTTGGGCTAGATAGGGCTGCTGTGAGGAAGCCTAGCAGCACGTATGTTTACAGTGGGCAGATGTAGGGGAGCCAGATAAAACACAGGACACCCGGTTAAGTTTGAATTCCAAATAAACAACAAATAAAAGATAATCACCATTTATCTGAAATTCAAATTTAACTGGATATCCTGTCTTTCCATTCACTGAAAACAGCCACTGTCAGCTGATGAAGAGATTGGGCAAGCAGGTGGGCTAAGCCGTGATGGAGGTGAGGACATAGTCCTCAGGGTACCTGTACTTCTAAGTCACGAAAGAACCAAGGCAGAAGAAGCTGGTCACATTAGTAGGCTCTCAGCTGATCTTCACAGATGAAGCAGATTGCGCCGTGAACTGTCATCTCAGATCACCTTTGGTGGTTTTCACGCTCTGCTGCCAAGGAAGGGGGGATGAAAAGGGCTGAAGAAGTGAGCAAATCCCCAGTCCATTCCCAGAGAGCCTTGTTACATGACCTGGGCAGAGGGCTTTCTCTGAAGCAGATCCAAATGTTATAAATAGGAGTAGGCCATTCGTTATAACCTTCCAGGAGCTCTTTCCATGAACAAGAACTTTGGAGCCATGGTGTGTTGATAATGGTGAGCGCCGATTAGTACTTACTGTGGACCAGGTTCTGAACAAAGCGCTTTGTACATATTAACTCTTAATATTTATGGTTGCTCCCATGTGGTGGGTGCTGTTTTATTATTACACCCGATTGACAGATATGGATACTGAGATTAAAGGTTAGCATCTTCCCTAAGTTGCACCAAGTAAGTGACAGAGTCAGAATTTCACCCCTGGCAATGTGTCTCCAGAGCTATGTTCTTTACCAGCTGTACTGTCTGTCAGTATGACTGACTGCTCAGAAACCATCTGATCTGAAACGCTGGACTAGATGTTGGTAAGGGTGGCTGGCATATGCAGGAGCTAAACTTGAAGGTCCTGTCTGGCTACATCTCCTCCTTGCTGTGTTTCTGCATGTCTAGTGGTAGGAAGGTCGTATCGGTATTATCTCTCTGATTTCCAAGCCCATGTTTCTCAGAAAGTAGATTGTAAGAATGCATTGTGTATTTACAGTGCCCTTTTAATTTACTAAGTACTTGTTGCTAACATTAAGGAAGTGGCGGAGTCAGGATAGAGCTTTACCTGGAGTCTATATGTCCTGCATCGACTATCTTGTAGAATGTTATGGGTGCAGAACACCTTGCCAATGGCACAGAACTAGGGTGAATATCTACTGGTTCTCCCTGCCTGGTGTCTGCCCACCCCCCCATCTGTAATAGCTTGCTGGTTTGGCTTTGGGAAACTTTCCTACTGGAAATGGTGTTCTTGGAACTGTCTGTCAAGGTGCTAATCTTTCATCATAGGAACCCAAATAGGACCTCTTATGGTGGATTTGAATCTTGAGAGAAGGATTGTAGGATCTCAGAATGGTAGACATATGTCTAAGGTGGTTTCCTGAGGAGTTTCTGGGTCCTTGATCCTTACAGGCACCCTGGTTTCTGTCTTTTCTGAGGCCACTGCTTTTCCTTGGGTTCTGTGACCCACTCCACGTGTTTTCAAATAGTTATTTTCTTAACCACATTGGTTTCTATTGCTTGTAAATAAACAACTAGAACAGGTACAAGTGCTATATAAATGTAGATGATGATGATGATGATGATGATGATACATTGATGTGAGCCACTTCATTTTTTTTCCTAGTTGTCTTACACATTACAGAACTTCTCCCAGAGTCAAGACTTGGGTGAGTCAAGTTTAATACCCTGGGGGCAGTCTTGAAGGAGGCACTCACTCTCAGGTTTGGGCAAATGCAGGACAGGCACCCAGGGAAAGTTTTTCCCTTAAGGCCCAAGGGAAGCACTTACTTCTGCATTAAAGCAGACCAGTCATATAATGCAGGCACTGTAGATGAGGGTCAAACACTTAGGAAACCTTCCATGAGCTGTCCTCGCCTTCCGTTTGTACAGATTGTTCCTTGGAGAGGGAGGAGCAAACACTATACCATATAGATTTCTGATAGGAGAGTCTTGGGAATTTCTTTTTAAAGCTTAATATATCCATTAAGAATGTTCGTCAGGAGACTGGTTCTTAACTCTGGCTGCGCGTTGGAATCATCCAGAGAAACCTTATAAAATGTCCAATGATTGGTCCTACCATCCAGAAAATTCAGCTCATTTCGCTTAGGGAATGTCCAGTGAATCAGTTTCCAGGTGATTCTAACATGCGGTCGGAACCACAGCTCTAAGTGTGTTATATCATAAGGATCTACTGGAAGTGTGGACCTAGGGCCTTAAAAGAAGCCCTGGAGCCATAGGGATGAGGGCAGTTGAAGAGTTTATTTCTACACACAGAATTAAACATCTGGTTCTTCTCTTACTTGCTGTATGACTTGGGCAAATTAATTCATTTTCCTATGTATAAAATAAGTTTAACGTTGGTACCGAACCTGATGGTATTGGTGTGGGAAATGAGTGAGGTACTATATGTAAGGAAGTGAGCACAGTGCCCTCTGTGTCGTAAGTGCTCAAAAATGTTAGCCATCCATTTCATCATGGTCACCCCTATGGTTAAGTGAGCTTGGACCGCTCCCCAAAAAGACACCGAGATTCTCTTGTATTTCTGGCCACTCAGGAGGTAAAGAGTACCCCTTCAGACAGGTGCCTTGGAGATGTGCAGCGTTACGTGGCTGCAGACAACATTTGCCTCATTTCCTGGAGCATATCATGGCTTCTCCTGGGCTAGCCATCCAGAAGCCAACCTGCTT
Source organism: Mustela erminea (assembly GCF_009829155.1). Lineage (NCBI taxonomy): Eukaryota > Metazoa > Chordata > Mammalia > Carnivora > Mustelidae > Mustela > Mustela erminea. Next base: position 46,270,109 of record NC_045624.1, read on the forward strand.
CTTGACCTGAGTCCAGAGACCAGCCACCCAGTTCTACACAATGGGACAGGAAGTGGGGGCTAGTGGGGATATTCTTGGTCCAGTCTAGCTTCCTCTGGGCTCTGGGGCCAGCTTTTCTTTTCTTTCTTTCTTTTTTTTTTTTAAAGATTTTATTTATTTATTTGACAGACAGAGATCACAAGTAGACAGAGAGGCAGACAGAGAGAGGAAGGGAAGCAGGCCCCCTGCCGAGCAGAGAGCCCAATGTGGGACTCGATCCCAGGACCCTGAGATCATGACCTGAGCCGAAGGCAGCGGCTTAACCCACTGAGCCACCCAGGTGCCCCAAGGGGCCAGCTTTTCTTCTCTGATTTTGTGTTCTTAATTTAGATCTTGAAGCTTGGCCCTTGAAACCCTGGAGGATATCAATGCAAACTCACCCCTCTCTGAAATTTTGCACACAGGAAAGGGGAAGAGAGAGTCACAAAAATTCATGGAATGCCAGGCTTACACAGGCTTATCACTGGAATGGGTGGAGTAGTCATTGCAGATGTAAAGCTGAGACACTTCTGTGTGTACACTATTGAGTACCTGCTATATCCCAGGCATTGCACGTTTCGTCCCCTTTGATCTCATTTCCTCAACAACACCCTACGAATTGAAAACTATCATTATTTCCATTTCGAATATCAAAATCTCAGGAACTCATCCAAGTCCACTCAGCTAATAAGCAGGAGAGCTGGGATGAGAACTAAGGAAGCTTCATTCTGGAACTCTGTTAACCCATGGTGCTCTGTCAGCTTCGAGCCCTAAGGCACATGCTTCGTCATTCCTCCTTAGGGAATGCTTGCTTGCTTGGTATGTGGTCAGGACGGGAAGAGGGAAAACCAGACCTGAATGATTCACTGCTATTGGCCCATGAGGAAAGCACCATGCTTTGCGCTCAGTGATGGTGGCTGGAGAGAGAGCAAGGAAGGATAGAGACGGAGTGTACCAAGTTTAACATGGTCCCCATTTAAAGAAAATTACCTTATTTGAAAACATTTAGCTAAATCATTGTTCTTGTATGCATCCAAAAAAACAAACAAACAAAAATCCCGCTCAACAAACACTGCAGAGAGGTCCCACTGTTGGCTCAGCATCAGGGGTGCTGGATTCTAATCTGAAACTGGACTCTTGGGGTTGAACTTCAACCTCCTTGCCAGTGCTGAGCAACTTGGTGGAAGTTGCAGAACCTCTCTGTGCCTCAGCTGCCTCACCGATAAAAGCAAAAGGGATGTATCAGTAGTACTTCCTTCAGGTTGATGTGAGGATTTTATGAGTGAATATATGCAAATACCTCAGAAGAGTGACTAGCTTACTGGAAGGGTGCGACAATCATAAATTGTGATCGGTTTATGTTTTTGCTGCTGAGGCTACATGGTAAGAGTGCCTGACCTCCAGAAGTTCAGTCTAGTGCTGTAGGAAAATGAGTAACTATAATGGGTGTAGTGTGCGGGAGGGTTGGCAGGGTGGGAGGCACACCTAACCCGTTCTGGGTGTGTGCATGCTGGAGGCAGTCAGCCTAGGTTTTCCAGAAGCATGGATATCTGGGCTACAAGTCTTGCAGGACAGGAAGTTGGAGGGGAGGTGCAGTGATCCAGGCAGGAGCTGAGAGAAAGCATTTCACATCTGTAGGGTGGCCAGATTTAGCAACTAAAAATACAGAATGCCCCATTTAATTTGAATTTCAGATAAACAGCCAGGAGCCCTTTAGAATAAGTGTGTGCCGTGCAATATTTTTAGCATAAGTATGTCCCAAATATGGTATAACAAGAAGAAACATTCGTTGTTCATCTAAAATTCAAATTTAGCTGGGCAATCTGTATTTTACCAGTTAATTGTGTCCATCCACATGTAGGGAGATGAAGGTGTTTCCAAGTAGCTGGCCCTGAGGGAGGGAAGAAAAAGTGGGTAAGGCGGGGAGGCAAGCAGGAGCTAGATCGTGGGAGGTCTTGTAGCCAGAGCACAGGAATGCAAGAGCACCAGGCCCTGGGGTCCCAGACACACCAGGTTCAACCACTCACTGATGACAAAATCTAAAGGCAGAGAAATGAGAGGTGGTGAAACGAAGAAGGAATTAATTTCAGTGAGGCTGACACAGGCAGAGAGGGGACTAGCGTCTTAAAGACTGTCTCCAAAGTGCTGAAAACATTTCCAGGTCTGTATAAGGAGCATTATTTTATATAAGGAAATATATTTTTATGTAAGGAAACTATTTCCAGGTTTGTACAAGGAAAAGGTTCTTGGGTTCATGCAGGTGGGCGTACAGGTCAGCAGGTCATTGTCTTGGAGTCTGTCGGGCCGAGTCTTGCTGGCTCAGGGCAGTCCTTATTGCTTGAGGGGATAGTTTCCATTCCCCTCAAGAGATGCTTTGCCTGAAGGGTCTTTTGCCCAAGTTAAGAGATAAGCAGGGAAAGAAGAACTTAATCAGTTACAAAGTGGGACTGGAGTCATGTTGGAGGTGATCGAAGTCCTCTCTCAATCTCCGGCCGTGTGAGGGGTTTGGATTTTACCTTGAAATGGATGAGGAACCTGGGAGAACATACCCCCGGTATGTGAGATCACAAGCCAGCGGTGCTGAACACGTCATTAAGCACAGGGAGGGGAGTATTTGTATCAAGGGATGTGTGACAAACTCCGCTCCAACTTAGCATCTTAAAACAATACACATTTACTATGTCACATTTCCCATGGGTTAGGAATTCGGAAGTGGCTTAGGTGGCTTTGGCCCAGGGATTCTGATGAGGCTATAGTCCAATGGCCACCAGGGTTGCATCATCCGAAGGCTTTCTTAGGGCTGAAGGATTTGCTTTCCAAGGTGGCTCACTCCCATGGCTAAGCCACTGCTGGCTGTTGGCAGGAGAGGTCCGTGTGTTGAAACAAGGACCCTCCATGGGATTGCATGAGCCTGTCACAGCATGGCAGCTGGCTCGGTGATCCAAGACACAGCGAGGTGGAAGCCACGTGTCTTTTGTGACCTTAATTGTACAAGTCACAATATCCTAGAGGGTATGCAGATCAGCCCTGCCGGAGGCCAGAGGGCACTAAGGATATACAAGTAAAGCAGGCAGGGATCACTGGGGCCACCCTGGAGACCAGCTACAAGTGGGTAGTGTGGATGGTGAGGTCTATGGCTTTGCAGATGGAGGACAACGATGGAAGCATGTAATCGTGAAGAAAGTCTTGGAGGAGCAGGGAGATGGGAGGAGAGGGGAGAGAAAGGAAGGAAGGACTGTTGGAGCTCACAGCAGAGCATAACCAAAGCCATCACAGGAGAAACTAAACATGCCTCCCGCATATCTGCTGGATATGCTCCAAAAATGGCTTCTCGTTCTCCAGGGAGAACCCTAAGAAAAAGCATATAAACTGGAGGATGAGAGGGCAGTACCCCGAAGTCCTAGTTTCCTGTGCTCAAGACTGAGTTCCCAGTGTGAAACAGGAAGTTAACATGTGTAAGGAGAAAAAAGTGGTTATTACTTAAGGGAACATAATCACATATGGTTTTAGTACTAATAGATGGGGAGAAACCATGGAAGTAATGTATCTATTTATCTGTATTTGTGTATGTTACATTTATGGCTCTTTCTAAACATGTATATACATAATTTAAATAAACAAATATATTTATTAACATTAAATATATTTACAGATATGTATTTCTATAAAAACATAAACAGCTATTATACATACACATATAAATAAAATTATGTATATGTTTAGGAGGAGCAATAAACTTACTAACATACAGATATTTTAACAGTTTTCCTTTAGGAAGAAATTTCTGATAGAAAGTAATCTGTAGGAAGAGTGCCCTCTGCTGCCACTTGCACAAAATAGATTTTTCTGTTTGTCAATACCAAGAAAAACATGTTAAAAAGACTCTTAGGTTATCTGGCTGCTGTCTGTAACAAAAAATAAAATCACATTAAAAGCATAAAAATATAGTGGAATAAATAACACATTTGTCTCTTCAAATATATTTAAGATTTTTTCCTGTGTTTTAGAAAGCCACGTTACTACATCTTTCAATTTGACTTTATTTTTTCAGTGGTTAACTGTAATACACATATAATTGGGAAACAGAGACTTGGGATAATGTTGCAATGTGCAATTAGGAGCATTTCTTCCAAACTCAACTAAATAAAGTAAACCCCTCTTTAGATGCACAAATCCGTAGGTCAGGGTCATGATTACCCCATCAAGAACTCCTCCCAGTGGCAGGAGGAAATGGCTTTATTTGTTCCAGAGCACCCAGGAAAAGTAAAGGTGCTGACCTTTACAACCAGCTCTGCTAGCTATTTCTGAGGACAGTAGTCAGGGGGTGGGGTGGGGAGGGTGACCACTCAATGCCCTACATCTCTATGCCATCAATGACTCAAGACAATCAAGGAGGCATTCGCTTGACGTTCTGTATTAAGCTGTACATGAAATGGATTGGTCCCAGAACCTGACTGCCCACCCGTATTTGACCCATCTCAGCAAACTAAATATACACCTGAGTGGCAACATTCCCCTAGGTGTCAGCCGGGAAACATCTATCCCTTCCATGCATGCATCCCTGCTTGTATCTCTGTAGTTTGCAGATTCCTTGGCTCGGTTTTGTGGCTTCTAGATCCATCTTTGAGCTCTCCCACTTTTCTGATTTATCACTGTTGGCTCACTTGCTTAATTTAGGACTTTGAAGGGATTTCTTGATTTTGAAATATTTGCAGCTTCACACAGGAGACACTCTCTTGGCCAGCTTCACCCCAGCCTCCTAGCTAAGAAAAGGGGATTAAACATCACCAAATGCTTGGGAACATTTTTATCTCCTCTAAACCCCTTGTCATCTCTAAATAGAGAACAATAAAAGAATTCACATTTTCAAGTTTTTGGGAGAATGATAGCTGGTAGAGTACCTGGGATAAATATAAATTGTTATAATATATAATAAAATAATTACTATGAGTTGGGATTGAAAAATTTCAAGCAGAAAAAAACATTAGTAGATGGGCATATGGTGGCTATGACCAGGGAGGAAGTTTAAAAATCAAGGAAAGACATTTTGTCCATGATAAACTAATTTTGCAAATACATAAAAATAAGTCTGGAGTGGGGAAGTTACAGTTTATAGCTTACTTTTCTTCTTCCTTTATTTTTAAAAATTTCTCTAGTGAAAATATAATACTTTTATAAAGGAAAAATGTGAAATTTTAATGTTAAAAAATCCACTGTCGGGCGCCTGGGTGGCTCAGTGGGTTAAGCCGCTGCCTTCGGCTCAGGTCATGATCTCAGGGTCCTGGGATCGAGTCCCACATCGGGCTCTCTGCTCAGCAGGGAGCCTGCTTTCTCCTCTCTCTCTCTGCCTGCCTCTCTGCCTACTTGTAATCTCTCTCTGTCAAATAAATAAATAAAATCTTAAAAAAAAAATCCACTGTCATTTCCCTTTTCATGAACTTCACTTACACAATTAACACATGATTTTATTTTCAATCCAAAATTTAAACATTGGTGATAAGACTAAAATTTGTCATGGACACAGACACAAACACTCTGCTGCCACACCAAATTCAGTCACTTCCCAGAGGTTACTACAGCTATGAGTTTTGTGTGTGCCCATCTAGATATCTCCCTATCTATTTACATGTGGCTGGCTCATTGCTTAAGAACAATTTGTGACATGATCCAACATCCTTTATTTTTCCTCCCATTGTCCTTTTAGAATCTGTTCAGGGAGAGTAATCATTTCTTGCTGTTGGATAGAAAACAGGGCCATTCTCAAGATGCTTCTGATCAGTCAGGTCATAGACACTTCTATATTCATGGTATTGTAAAACAAAAGGTCACTTTGGAAATTTTAAATATCCAGTGTAAAGTATACAACAAACACCTGTCAAAGAAAGGAACATTTGAAGTTCAATAGGAGTAGAACTCTAGAGAAGTGATTTTCAGTATTGGCTGCATAGTGGGATCATCTGAGAAGTTTTTAAAAATCCCAGAGTCTTTGATGTAATTGACCTGGAACTCCCTTGGGCTTCAGGATTTTTTAAATCTCCTCCCATGGGCTACCTTTGGGAACCACTGCTCTAGATCCAACTTCCAATTTACAGAAAATACAGGAGACAGAAGAACATGGTAAACAACACCATGGGGATGTAAGCAGCAATAACCAGACCACAGGAAATCCAGAGGACAAAGACCCAGTTTCTTTACAAAGTATTGTAAAGAAAAAAGAAGGCAGGGAGGAGAGAGAAACCTACAGGTTAAAAGCGACTTAGAAGAAATAACAACTCATTGCTATGTATAGATCTTTTTGGCTACTCAGGTGAATAAAGAAAATATATGAAAATTTTAATACAACAAATGGAGAAAGTTGAACATTTAGTAAATAATGGATATTATGGGATTTTTTTAAAATTTTGAGAATATGATAATGATATGTTGGTTATAGAATAAAATAAAAATGTTTTATTTTTAAAAAGAGCTTTTATTTTCCAGAGATACATGTTAAAATATCTCTGGGTGAAATGCTACAACATCTGGGATTTACTTTAGAATAATCTGGGGAAGGGGGAGCTGGGGAACTTGTATATTAAAAAAAAAATACTGGCCATGAGTTGATAATTGTTGAATTTGGGCAATGGGTACATAGGGAATTGATTATTCTATTCTCTTTACTTTTTGTATGCTTGAAAGTTTCCAGGATAGGAAGTTTTTTTAAAAAAAAATGTGTGGCCCAAGATATCAATCAACATTTTAATTCTCCTTCAAAGATAGGGCCTCTTTTCCCCACTAGAGCTTGTAGTTAGGTAGTGACTGTCTGCTTTGGGGGAATGATGTATCCTGCATCCTGCTCCTTGCTGCCTACCTCCCCCCATCCCCCTTTAGCTGTTGCCTTCCAAGGTCAAGGCAGAAGAGAGAAAGTGAGAATGGGTGTCGGGGGTGTGGTTAGACAGTTTTCACGTACTGGGGCGTCTTGGACTCTTTCCCTGGTTGATCTAAAACAGATTATTCATGGCTTGGTCAATTTCCTTGTGTTGTAGTTTAACTCCCCCCCCCCCCAATATATTGAAGTACTAACTCTCAGTCTGGGGATGCTCCTCTTCTGCTGCAAATGTGTTAGATCCCCTGGGCTGCCTGCTCCAGTTGGGATTCCCAAGAAGCCATCTAACTGGGGACGTCAGTCCTCTGTGGCTGCCCTGGCCCAAAGAAGACTTCTCCCATCCTCTAGCTCTCATGTGCTGAAAGAGGTGGTCTTTCTCAGTGCAGTGGTGCTCTCTGGCTCTCACACAAAGCACTAAACCAGCCATTGTCCACCCTGTAGATTTTCTGGGGGAAGAGTCAGGCCCCATCCATTCTGTCCCTTCCACAACTTAACAAAGCTTTCCCTTGGAGCCCCTCTTGTTAGACCTGAATGGAAGGTAAAAGGAATTCTCCTCTCTCCTAGAAATCTTTCCTGAAGACATCTCAGGATGTCTTTCCCATCACTCTAACCTCTTTTTATACCCTTCATCTGTCTGAGGGGGTCAGCTGCACCCAGAAATTTGTGCAGAACATTTCTTGTTCATATGGGTTTGTCTCTTGGTCATTCCAGCAGCTAAATTATGCACCCAGAACAATTTCTACAGTATGTCCTCAAGATCCTTCAATGACAATACAGATCATCCTATCTTACTTTTTGAAAAATGTTATGTTTAATTTTCCTAGGAAGGCTTTTCCATAGTTTGGTCAGTCGTTATTCTGGTGATGAATATTATTTTACTTCTAAGTATTGCACTGCTATACACGATCTGAAATCAAATCCTCATGCATATGCCATTGTGCACATGTGCAGGTATTTCTCTGGGCTAGAAAAATATAGGTGGGATTACTGAGTCATGAGCTACATGCTTGAAAATGTTTAAATGGTCCTGTCGAAAGCTGTGTAATGTGGTAGCTTTACCTCCCTTCCCTCCCTCTGGTGGTGTTTTAGGGAACTCATTTACCCTCTTTCACCAAAGTATTCTTCTTCCTCCCAGTGTAACACATCCGTGGTTGTGGATTTGTATGAATATCCATCAACCAATGGGCTTAATGAGTTCCTTCACCTGACTACACAGTCAACTGACACTCAGCATTCCATCCCTCCTCATTTAGCCCATCTTCCAGTAGAGTGGAAATTAGAAAACTTTTAAAACAAATTACATTTTGGGGCATCTGGATGGCTTAGTTGGTTAAGCATCCTATTCTTGATTTTGGCTCAGGTCATGAGCTCAGGGTGGTGAGGTCAAACCCTGTGTCAAGCTCTGTGCTCAGCAGAGTCTGCTTGAGGATTCACCCTCTGTCTTCCTCTGTCCCTCCCCCTGCTCTCTCTCTCTCTCAAATAAATAAGTAAATCTTAAAAAAAAAAAAAAACTACATTTTTATACTTCCCTATGGGTAAGGTTCTGGGTGCAAGTCAGGTCTTGCCAGTGAGATGCATTCATTAGAAATTTAAAGATGGAAATGAGGTTGAGGCTCCTTCTTGTTGCTTTTGGGGCTGTTGGTGATGTCCCATGTGGTTCTAGAATGTAGTGTTTTCTTCCTTCCGGAAGTGGTCCAGTCCAATCTCCAGATTTGTGGATGGTGAGAGTACCAGTGACTTCTGGATACGAGCTACTTGATTCTGGATCTCAGCCACAATGACAGTTTCTTGGACCCCAAATTTCCAGCAGCAGCCTCTTGATTTTCCACCTTCCTGGTTGGGACAGACATGAAAGCTTCCCTGGATGGTCAGTTCCACATGGTTCTGGGTGTCATTCTTGGAGAACTAGCCTACAGCACAGTCTTCCAGTCCTTCCACCAATTTCCGAAGCACCTGATTCCTTGTATTAAATCACGTTCTGCGTAAAATCCTTAGGGTGGTCTCTACTTCTTGCAGTTGGGTTCTTGCTGAAACGTGCTTGCTACATGACATCTGAGTTTACTTCTCAGTTACAAGCAATGGTCCTGGTAACCATGTTGACGGCCTCACCTTCCTTGTTAGTAGGCCAGGTCGTGAAATTCTGGGTATTCAGTACAATGGAATCCCCAAAAAAGTATTTAGCTGAGCCTAAGCTCGTGGACTAACAGGTAAAGGACACATTATCATGTCATGCCTGAAAGAGCCTCAGACATCAGTTTTATGTCCTGTGTTCAGCTCTTGGCTCTGCCCCTTACCAGCCAAATGACCTTCATTAAATCCCTTATGCCTTTTGGGACTAAGTGTTCTGGATTCTAAAATGAAGGTTTGCAGACAGCTTTTAAGGCCATTTTAGCTCAGACTCTATGGTCTTATGAAAGCCTTACATAAACCTTAATGTGGAGTGGTTATCTGTTGAATAACATCAGAGCCCACTAAGTATTAAATGTCTTGCCAATCACACATTTACTTCTCTTGCACCTTGTTCTGTCAGTCTTTGGCACTAAGCTTTCTCTCTTCTGTGTGCTTTCTTTTGTTTCATCTTCCATTAATAGTAAATTGACATAAAATGGCAGTTCCAGAGAATTAGAGGTGTTGCTATGGAAACAGCCTTGATTCATTGAAGTAAACATTGAGCTGTTGATGCTATTCTCTGAGGTGCTAGTGAAAAGAAACACAAAATTAATGTTAGAGTAAGAATGACATTTTGTCTTTAGAGACAGTGGGCCACACTCTGAAGTCTTCATCTGAAGGTGTGTATAGCAAAGACTCAGATTTACCTCAGGTCTAAGGATGCTTCCTGACTCAGCGGCTGACATGACGGAGCCAGACTGGCAGTGGGTGCTGGTCTTGTCCCCCCGCATCCCACTTACAAAGGAATCTCAGAACGCAGTGTGAATAGTATAAAATAAAAATACCTCTACTTCAGACTCATTGGTTGTGACTCAGACTTCTCTTTTGGGGTACGGTGGGGTAAATGAAAATTTATTTTTTCCCCTTAAACTATTTCATTTACTTTCAGAACAAAGATCTTTTATTGTTGACCTTCTCTTTCTCCCTTCCTTCTTTCCTTCCTTCCTTCCCTCCCCCTCCCTCCTTCCTACCCCACTTCCTTTCCTCCTCCCTCTTTCCTTATTTCCCTCCCTTCCTCCTCCCCCTTCCTTCCTCCATCTTTCCTTCTTTCATTCCTCCCTCCCTCCCTCCCTTTTTCTTTCCTTTCCTTTTCTTTTCTTTCCTTTTTCTATCTCCTTCCTTTTTTCTTTCCTTCCCTTTTCTCTCATTTTATTGAGGCTTAATGTACATATAATAAGGTTTACTCACTTTACGAATACTATTTGATAAGTTTCTATCACTGTATACAGTCATTCAAATTCCACCCAAACCAGAACAGTTCCATCATTCTGAAAAGTTCCCCCTTGTCCCTCTGCAGTGTTCCCTCCACCCGGATCCCCAGTTCCAGACAACCATGAACTTGCTTTCTCTCCCCATAGTTTTACCTTTAGTAGAATTTCACCTAAATGGAATCGGACAGTATGTCGTCTTTCATGTTTGGCTTCTTTCACCTAAAATAGTATTTGTGATAGTCATCTATGTGGTTGTATATATCAGTCCATTCCTTTTCTTTGGTGTATAATATTCTACAATATGTTTATTGATAGGTCCCCCAATAATGGGTCCATGATCAAAGGAGTGAGACTGATACAAAGTGAAGGTCAAGCAAAGCTTTATTTCGCACCAAGCATGGAGAATCAAACCGACTGGTCAGGGCCGTCTCTCTCTCTCTTTTTTTTTTAAAGGTTTTATTTATTTATTTGACAGACAGAGATCCCAAGTAGGCAGTGAGAGAGAGAGAGAGAAGCAGACTCCCTGCTGAGCAGAGCCCTATGCGGGGCTTGATCCCAGGACCTTGAGATCATGACGTGAGCTGAAGGCAGAGGCTTTAACCCACTGAGCCACCCAGGCTCAGTCTCATCAGGGTCGTCTCTTAAAATGAGGTGACCACTCCCAGCCTCACAGACTAACTTTTATAGAGCAAAGGCCACGCGGTTGAGCCTGGCCACATACAGGTGGGCAATGAGATTGTAACACACAGAGAAAGCTGCACAGTCATGCTAGGTCACACACGGGAGGCCAATTGAATTTCAATTTACCCTAGTAGATATTTGAACTAGCCTATCACCTTGGTCAGAATTGGTGCCCAAAAGGCAGGGCCCACTCTCCTTGGTAGCTAGGGAGACAGTATGCGCCCCCCACTGATTGGATGTCTCCACCTGGCCTGACCTGCCCTTATATCTGGGCTTTGCCACCTGGGACTGGTATCCTTGACTTGCTTTTAAGTCCTCGGGAGGGGCAGGGTCAATCTAAGTTTACTGCATAAACAACAAAATGGCTCCCTCTGGCTAAGTAGCCCCTTACATTTATACCACTGTTTGTTTATTCACTTACTAGCAGATAGAGATTTGGGCTGTTTTCAGTTTCTGGCTACTGTAAATAATACTGTTACACACAAATCTTTGTGTGGACACATGTCATTATTTCTCTTGGGTAACTGTTTCACAGTAAGAATGCTGGGTTGCATGGTGAGTATACAGATTTTCTTTCTTTCTTTTTCTTTTTTTTTTTTTTTTTAAGATTTTTATTTATTTATTTGACAGACAGAGATCACAAGTAGGCAGAGAGGCAGGCAGAGAAAGAGACGGGGGGGAAGCAGGCTCCCCGCTGAGCAGAGAGCACAATGCGGGGCTCGATCCCAGGACCCCGAGTTCATGACCTGAGCCGAAGGCAGAGGCTTTAACCCACTGAGCCACCCAGGTGCCCCGTGTACAGATTTTCTTAACTTTATAAGAAACTGCTATACTGTCTTCAAAATGTGTGATTTTTGCATTCCCACTAGCAAGGTAGGAGAGCGAGTTCCATATCCTTGACAACAGTGTGGATCATGTCTCAATTTCTTTACTTCTGTCAATGTGGACAAGCACAAGTTTGTGGACCACACTTTAAGCAGGACTGCTTCAAGCCCTTCACAGGAATATGTATGTCCATGATCCCAAATGCAGTTTGAAAAACAGAGAGGCACTGGTTATCCCTGACCAGAATAACAGGATCCATGCAAAGATCCCGCAGGTCAAGAAAATGAAAATGATGCAAGTCTTGTCCTATAGGGTCTTATGGATTCTTTTAATGCCAACCCTGGGGTATACTTTTTTTTTTTTTTTTTTTTGAGAAACACTTTAAATTTTCTTTCTTTTCTAAGTAATGGAGAAGAAACTTATCTATTTTTTAAAATAAATCCTAATCTAGCTTCAGCATGTCTTGTGGTCTTGGCAGCAAGGCCATTAGCATCATTTCTGGCCTCTTTACCAGGGTTTTGATTGACCTTGGAGGAGCCAGATTATTATGTGTGGATGAACAGTCAGACTCCGGAACAGAGGCAGGGATACAGGTGCTAAACGGGGGTGGATGGAGTCACAGGCAACTTGAGCCAGAGTGGGGTGTGTGTGTGTGTGTGTGTGTGTGTGTGTGTGTGTGTGTCAAGTTGAGCCCTAATGAGGAGCTATGGAGGATAGAACATTGCCTGAGGGAGGAGCTGAAGCAACTTTTCTAACTCAGGTTAAGTTTCTTAACATTTGGTGGGAGGAAGAAGGAAATACACCATTGGTCTGAAATGCCAGGAGCCTACTGGCTGTTTTGTTTCCTGCCCCTTTAGAAGGTACGTTTGAGTCACCATACAGACGGGGTGGGGGGATAGTCAGGTGGCACACAGTTGTATGTGTAGGTTTAAATCTGGACCCAACAGCCCCAAAGGCAGGTTGATTCAGCTGTTTATTTGTGACTGAATAGAGTATAAGAGTAAAATATTCAGAAATGGATTAAACATACTTATCTCTAATGAGGTATAGAGGGTGGGTTAGCCCCCAGTGGGGCTGTTTTGCTAAATAGTGCAGAAGGAATTCCACTGCAAGATTAATTCGCTAAGGAAGAGTGTGCTACTCTCAGAATAAAAGTAGCCATAAAGTATGGAGATCCTGCTGAGACAAAGCTGCGGCTGTTGCTCACAGGTTATTTTTGGCGACGTGTTTTGGAATGAGGTACAATTACTTAAGACACAGAAAGAATTAGAACTGCATTAAAACAGAGCACACAATTTTTTTTTTTTCTCACAAAATAAAAAGTTTAGGGAAAGTTTATGGTGAAGAGTTTTTGGGTAAGAGAAGGTTGTGGGAAATGAAACATATTCTCATTTTGATTTGAAACTTCTCTTTTTTCCTCTTTGCTGTAATCCATTACAATTGCTGCAGGGATTATAATGGACTTATCTTTTAAGTAAAAATGCCAGATTTAAAAAAAAAATCCAAGCTTACAGATAGTGAGGCAAAAGCGCTGCAAGATGCTTTACATATTTTATATACATTACAAATTTATGCCATCATCCATGGGTTGCTAAGTCTGAAGTCTTCCTTAAGGGGTTGATTCCAGTGAAATGAATAATTTAAGTAGGGAAATAATTACTAGACCTTGGGTTAAGAAGGCTGCGAGCCAGCAAGATCCCCGATTTATCACCACCTCTCTCTCAGTATGCACACTTTCTAAAACGATTTGTGAAGTCAGTTGTAAATTACAACTGCCTCGGGGATTAAACCCATCGGTCCAGTTCTCTGACTTGCTCTAGAGAAGTTTCGTTAACTAAGTGTTTAAGAGGCTCCTGATCAGGATGCTTAAGGAAGTTTTCAGGCATCCCACGGCTCCAGAGATAATGGGGACTTCATGGGTGAGAGCTGGCAATGACCTCCTCAGCACCGAGACAGCTCTGCAAGGCAGTGAAGAAGACCCTCTTACACCAGACCAACTCCTCTCTCTCTCTACTTGTATGGCAGGACTGCAATTTCAGCAATGCACCCAGAAGAGGAGGAGTGGGAGCTGTGGTTCACTGCAGGTGGTGGGGAGGGGAGTAGGGGGTTGGAAAACAGGCGAGAAACCAGGGAAGGCGAGTGAAGTGGTAGTCACTGGAGATTTTAATTCCTGTGTACTACTTTTAGCAAGCAATGAACTACAAACTGCCTCAAATTATTCTGGAAGAACGAACCTTCTAACTTGTTCAACAATTAAGTAGCAGATCTTAGTGGATGTCATATTTAGTATCTCAATAGTTGGTTAGCCATTTGGGAAAAGGAATAACTTAGATCCTCATGTCATACCTTAAAATAAATTCCAGATGAGCTGAAGAATTAGATGTAAATGATTAAGTTATAAAGTAAAGAATTCAGTAACAGATCAGCTGAGTTTGGAATGGGGAAGGACTTTTCAGCTACAAAAAAATCAATGGAAAAATATTTAAAAAGTAAAATTTGTAATAGATTTGACCACATAAAATACATATTACTCACTATGCATATCTGACAACAAACAAAATAAAAATATAAAATTGGGTGAATATTTACAAAATTATTTTAGAGGTGAGCTCATTGTTCTCATGAAGAACCCCTCCCCCTAAATTAAATTAAAATGAACAAAGGTCATGAAAAGGTAATTCATATATTTAACATTTTATGAAAATAGCAAGTAATATACTAATATGCCCAGTCTCCTTAGGAACTAACCAAACCTAATGAAAACAAGATTGTTTCTTTTTAATTATTAAATGGCAAAGAGTTGTTAAAAAGACAAGACAAACCTAACTTGATAAAGACTCTCTAATCCTTGGATAGAGCAGTTTGGGGTATTTTTCAAATTTTACTTTGCTTCAGTAAATTTTCCTCTGTATACTAATGAACTAGTCAGAGAATAAGGATTTATATATCAATGTATTTATTTATATATGTATTTATACATATTTATTTATATATGTATTTATATATGAATTTATATATTCAATGTATTTATCAAATGTATTTATTCATTAATTTAACAAAAGTTTGAAATGGGGGGTTGAAAAGCTCCCATGTCCCCTCACGTAGAGATCTTACCTAAAGTATAGTATAGCCAGAAAAATACTATCATTTAGCTATTTATTTCTTAACATAATTATTGATTTATAATTTTCCAAAATGTAGTAGTTGAAACTATAATTAGCAACATGAGGAATATTCATAGAGAACAATGAGCTTTTTTTTTTTTTTTAAGATTTTATTTATTTATTTGACAGAGAGAAATCACAAGTAGTCAGAGAGGCAGGCAGAGAGAGAGAGAGGGAAGCAGGCTCCCCGCTGAGCAGAGAGCCCGATGCGGGACTTGATCCCAGGATCCTGAGATCATGACCTGAGCCGAAGGCAGCGGCTTAACCTACTGAGCCACCCAGGCGCCCGAGAACAATGAGCTTTTTGAGGTGTGACAAATACTTTATTGCAAAATGAAAACAGTTTATTTTTTTTATTATAAAGATAAAATAAAAAATTAAAATAATTTTTTAAAAATTAAAATTTATTAATTTTTAAAAAAAGATTTTATTTATTTATTTGACAGACAGAGATCACAAGTAGGCAGAGAGGCAGGCGGAAGAGAGGGGGAAGCAGGCTCCCCACTGAGCAGAGAGCCCGACGTGGGGCTCGATCCCAGGACCCCGAGATCATGATCTGAGCTGAAGGCAGAAGCTTTCACTCACTAAGCCACCCAGGCGCCCCTGAATTTATTTTTTTTATCATTCAAAATATTTGTAGACATCTTTCCAAGTCAAAATTATACAACCCAATCATCTTTTGTAATGATTGCACAGTATTCTATTACGTATTTGTCCCATAATGTAGTTAACTATTTTTCCATTGATGGATATATTATATATTTATTTATTTAGTTAGTTTCTTTCTTTCTTTCTTTCTTTCTCCTTTCTTTTTTTTTTTATTAATATATAATGTATTAGTTGCCCCAAGGTACAGGTCTGTGAATCATTGGGTTTACACATTTCACAGTACTCACCATAGCACACATACCCTTCCCAATGTCCATCACCCACCCACCCTATCCCTCCCCCCATCCCCAGCAACTCTCAGTTTGTTTCCTGAGATTAAGAGTCTCTTACGGTTTGTCTCCCTTCCCAGTCCCATCTTGTTTCATTTTTCCCTCCCTTCCCCCAACAACCCTCCACCCTGCTTCTCAAATTCCTCATAAGGAGAGAGATCATATGATAATTGTCTTTCTATGATTGACTTATTTCACTCAGCATAATACCTTCTAGTTCCAAGATTTTGAGGTTTTTGATGGCTGCGCAGTATTTTATTATATATATATATATATACCACATCTTCTTTATCCATTCATCTGTTGATGAACATCTAGATTCTTTCCACAGTTTGGCTATGCATAGCAGCAATGCTATGTTTATAGCATTTGGGTGCATGTGCCATTTTGGTTCACTACATTTGTATCTTTAGGGTAAATATCCAGTAGTGCAATCGCTGGATCATAGGGTAGCTCCATTTTCAACTTTTTGAGGAACCTCCATACTGTTTTCCAGAGTGGAGGCACCAGCTAGTATTTCCACCAACAGTGTAGGAGGGTTCCCCTTTCTCCACACCCTTGCCAACATCTGCTGTTTCCTGACTGATTAATTTTAGCCATTCTGACTGGTGTGAGGTGGTATCTCACTGTGGTTTCAATTTGTATTTCCCTGATGCTGAGTGATGTTGAGCATTTTTTGTGTATCTGTTGGCCATTTGGATGTCTTCTTTGCAGAAATATCTGTTCATGTCCTCTGCCCATTTCTTGATTGGATTATTTGTTCTTTGGGTGTTGAGTTTAATAGTTCTTTATCAATTTTGAGTACTAGCTATTTATCTGATATGTCATTTGCAAATATCATCTCCTATTCTGTTGGTTGTCTTTTGGTTTTGTTCAATGTTTCCTTTGCTGTGCAAAAGCTTTTGATCTAGATGAAGTCCCAGTAGTTCATTTTTGCCATTGCTTTCCTTGTCTTTGGTGATGTTTCTAGAAATAAGTTGCTGTGGCTGAGGTCAAAGAGGTTGCTGCCAGTGTTCTCCTCTAGGATTTTGATGGATCCCTGTCTCACACTGAGGTCCTTCATCCATGTAGAGTCTATTTTTGTGTGTGGTGTAAGGAAATGGTCCCACTTCATTCTTCTGCATGTGACTGTCCAATTTTCCCAACACCATTTGTTGAATAGATTGTCTTTTTTCCACTGGACATTCTTTCCTGCTTTGTTGAAGATTAGTTGACTATGGAGTTGAGCATCCATTTCTGGGCTCTATATTTTATTCCATTGATCTTTGTGTCTGTTTTTGTGCCAGTACCATACTGTCTTGATGATTACAGCTTTGTTGTAGAGCTTGAAGTCTGGAATTGTGAAGCCACCAGCTTTGGTTTTCCTTTTCAACATTCCTCTGGCTATTTGGGGTCTTTTCTGATTCCATATAAATTTTAGGACTATTTGTTCCATTTCTTTGAAAAAGTTGATGGTATTTTGATAGAGATTGCATTAAACCTGTAGATTGGTCTAGGTAGCATAGACATTTTCACAATATTTGTTCATCTAATCCATGAGCATGGAACATTTTTCCATTCCTTTGTGCCTTCCTCAATTGCTTTCATGAGTATAGTTTTCTGAGTACAGATTCTTTGCTTCTTTGGTTAGATTTATTCCTAGGTATCTTATTGTTTTGAATGCAATTATAAATGGGATCAACTCCTTCATTTCTCTTTCTTCAGCCTTGTTGTTGGTGTATAGAAATGCAACTGATTTCTGTGGATTGATTTTTCTATCCTCACACCTTACTGATTTCCTGTATGAGTTCTAGCAGTTTTGGAGTGGAGTCTTTTAGGTTTTCCACATAAGGTGTCATATCATTTGCAAAGAGTGAGTGAGTGACTTCTTTGCTGATTCGAATGGCTTTTATTTTTTTTTGTTGTCTGATTGCTGAGGCTAGGACTTCTAGTACTATGCTGAATAGCAGGGGGTGGTAATGGACATCCCTGCCATGTTCCTGACATTAGCAGAAAAGCTCTCAGTTTTTCCCCATTGAGAATGATATTCACTGTGGGTTTTTCATAGATGGATTTGATGACATTGAGGTATGTACCCTCTATGCATACACTGTGAAGAGTTTTGATCAAGAAAGGATGTTGTACTTTGTCAAATACTTTCTCAGCATCTATGAGAGTATCATATGGTTATTGTTCTTTCTTTTATTAATGTATTGTATCACATTGATTGATTTGCAGATGTTGAACCAACCTTGCAGGCCAGGAATAAATCCCACTTGGTCGTAGTGAATAATTCTTTTAATGTACTGTTGGATCCTCTTGGCTAGTATTGTGGTGAGAATGTTTGCATCCATGTTCATCAGGGATATTGTATTGTAATTCTTTTTGATGGGGTCTTTGTCTGGTTTTGGGATCAAGGTAATGCTGGCCTCATAAAATAAGATTGGAAGTTTTCCTTCCATTTCTTTTTTTTTTTTTTTTTGAAACATTTTCAAGAGAATAGGTATTAATTCTACTTTAAATGTTTGGTAGAATTCCCCTGGGAAGCCATCTGGCCCTGGGCTCTTGTTTGTTGGAAGATTTTTGATGACTGCTTCAATCTCCTTACCGGTTATGGGCCTATTCAGGTTTTCTATTCATTCCTGGTTCAGTTTTGGTAGTTTATATGTCTCTAGGAATGCATCCATTTCTTCCAGGTTGTCAAATGTGCTGGCATGTAGTTGCTTGTAAATGTTCTTATAAGTGTTTGTATTTCTTTGGTGTTGGTTGTGATCTCTCCTTTTTCATTCATGATTTTATTAATTTAGGTCCTTTTTCTTCTCTTTTTGATAAGTCCAATATACCTTCTGCCCCTCTTTCTCTTTCTACGTCTTCTGGGATCCCAATTATTCAAATATTGTTTCATCTTATGGTACCACTTATCTCTTGTATTCTCCCCTCGTGGTACAGTAGTTTATCTCTCTTTTTCTCAGCTTCTTTTATTCTTCAACATTTGGTCTTCTATATCACTAATTCTGTCTCTGCCTCATTTATCCTAGCAGTAAGAGCCTTCATTTTTGATTGGACCTCATTAATAGCTTTTAAAATTTCAACTTGGTTAGATTTTCATTCCTTTATTTCTCCAGAAAGGGATTCACTCATATCTTCTATGCTTTTTTCAAGCTCAGCTATCATTTTTATAACTGTCATTCTGAACTCTAGTTCTGACATCTTACTAATGTCTGTATTGATTAGGTCCCTAGCTATCGTTACTCCCTCTTGTTCTTTTTTTGAAGTGCGTTTTTTTGCCTTATCATTTTATTAGATAACACTAGATGAATGAGAGAACAAAATACTAAAAGGATAGCAATGACCCCAGAAAAATACACACTAACCGAGTTGGAAGAGACCTGAAATTGGGGGTAGGGGGTGAAGAAAGGAGGAAAAAAATTTTATATATATGGCTGATGAATAGAACAGAGCCATACAATTGATTTTGGGTGTACTTTGGACTGTTAGAAGAAACTGCCTCACAAAATTTTAATGAACAAAAAAAACTCATATATATACACAAAAAAACTCATATATATATATAAAAATAAAGGTAAACACAATGAAGGGATGGAATATGACTGTAAAGATGCAAATTTAAAAGGATTCTAAAAAAGGAATTGATAAGAAGTTGGTTGAAAAAAGGAAACAAACAAACAAAAAAGGTGGGGGAAGGAATGTGATCAGGTTGGAGACTAGAACAAAGCCATGCACTAGATTTAGGGTATATTTTGATCCGTTAGAAGACACTGTATCCCAAAATCTTAAATAGAGAAACCTATACATATACAAAAAATAATGTTATATGCAATGAAGGGATAGAATATGAGTATAACAATGAAAATTTAAAAAGATTTTTAAAAAGGTATTGATAAGGTAGTTTAACAAGGTTAAAATAGGAAAGAGGAAAAAATTTTAAAAATAGAATAAGAAAAAATAAAATTAAAAAAATTTAACTTTGAAAGACTAAAGAATCATGGGAAAAAAGCCATGAATTCTGTGTGTTGCCTTCCCCTAGCTCTGAAGTGCTGCAGTTCTCACTGATCAGTGAACTTGGTCTTGGCTTGATGTTCTTGCTGATCTTCTGGGGGAGGGGTCTGTTGCCATGATTCTCAAATATCTTTGCCGGGGGCGGAACTGCACCACCCTTGCTAGGGGCCAGGCTAAGTAATCTGCTCGGGTTCACTCTCGGGAGGTTTTGTTCCCTGAACGCTTTCTGTAGAGCTCTGGAGGACGGGAAACAAAGATGGCAACCTCCCAATTTCCAGCCAGTTGGAGCGGAGAGCTCAGGGCCCCACTCCTCAGTGCGCCCTCAGAGGAAAGCAGTCAGTCCCTTCCATCTCCCTGGTCTCTGGTCACGCTCTGTGCTCACCCCGCCTGTGAGTGTGCATTTCTATCTCTGGTGCATGGCCCTGTGTGGAGTGTCCAAACCCAGCAGATTCCTGCAGTGCATTCCCGCACCTCTCCTCCTGAAGAAGGAAGGTGAGTCTCACCAGATCTGCCACTTGTGGGGTCCCTATTCAAAGAACTGTGGTCTGACTGTACCTCGGATCATGGTTTAAGGTTATTCTGAGCTGAGCGCCCACTTCTTGGCTCGCCTCTGTAGCCAGCTTCCCCACTCTGATACATGGGGACTCTGCCACACTTAGACACCCCCAGTCTTTTTGTGACCCCACAGGTCCTGAGACCACACTGTCTCTAGAGGGCTCCAGCCCCTCCTTAGCCTCTGGAGTGATGTCCCTCAGTGGAGCCAACTTCTAAAAGTTCTGATTTTGTGTGCCGCTGCTCTACAATGTGTTGGGAGCCAGCCCCTCCTGCCGTGGTCTTCCCATATGTTGGCTCAGATTCACTTCTCCACACATCCTGCCTTCCAGAGTGTGGTCGCTTTTCTGTTTCTAGAATTGCTGCTCTACTTCTCTTCAATCTCCTGTTGAGTTTCTAGGTGTTCAGAATGGTTTGATAACTATCTAGCTGAACTCCTGGGACCAACAATACCCAGGTCTCCTACTCCTCTGCCATCTTGCTACTCCCCCTTTTCCACTGATGGATACATATATTTTAAAGATTTATTTGTTTGAGAAGGAGAGAAAGAGAACAAGCATGCACATGAAGGGGGACAGGCAGAGTGAGAGGGAGAGAATCTCAAACAGAATTCCCACTGAGCAAGGGCTCCATGCAGGGCTCCATCTTGTGTCCCTGAGCCAAAATCAAAAGTTGACATGCAACTGACTGAGCCACTGAGGTCCCCTTTTGAGGGATATTTTTTATCAACTAGACAGAGCCAGACAAACACAGCTGTGAGTTTGTTTTTAGGGGAGATCCTCTGTCCTCATGGGTGTCTTTTTTCTTACAGTACAAAGATGAGGACACCTTGCATATAGGTAATAAGCTCTCGGAACACAGGCACAAAGCCCTCTGGGTGGCACCCAACTCGGCTGGGAGTTGTCTGAAATCACCAACCATAAGCTTTCAGCAACCTTGAAGAAACAGGTTTCAAGCTGCTAGAGGAAAGGGAGCCCTTGTTAATTCCAGAAGCTGAATTGCCTGGTCCCAGTGAGCCCACTCTGGGCAACCTGAGCTCAGGGTCACTGACCAGAGAATCCTGCCTGTCCCTTCCCATAGGGACATTGTCCTGAAGATTCTGAGGAAGGTGTCACCTCTAATAAAGATGTATTTCTGGAGAAATTTAAAACCACTGAAGGGTCACTCCTGAGGCTGGAGGGCTGAACTTGCCTTTTTTCTTTCTTTCTGATCTGGAGTTCAGTTGCAAGGAACTCCATCAGGCTTGACTCAGCCTAATTTGCAAATTACTTCCTGCAAAATTCCACATTGCATGTTGGAAGCTTACCTTTAACTCTTACTTTCCCATTGCATTTCTGCTATTCAATCCCAGCTCTTCCCAGCTCCTGCCTAGGAAGCCTAACTAGGGAGTGTGGGGCATAAGGCAGAAATGCACAAAGGAAAGCACAGGGACATTAAAAAAATTTCTTTTGTATGGCATCCACACAAAATTCCACATCCTTCAAATAATAAATTTGTAAGATATTTTTCAGTAATTGCTATTGTTATAAAGCACTTAAGTGACAGTTGGATTATCTAAAACTAACCTCAAATACAACTTCTAAGTTCACTCTGCTTACAAAATATGGTGGCATGCCTGGGTGGCTCAGTCAGTTAAGTGTCTGCCTTCCACTTGAGTCATGAGCTCAGGGTCCTGGGATCGAGCCCCACATCCGGATCCTTGCTTAGTGGGGAGCCTGCTTCTCCCTCTGCCTGTCATTCTTCCCTTCATGCTCTCTCTCTCTCTCCAATAAATAAATGAAATCTTTGAAAAAAAAAAAATGGTTTCCCAAGGCCTACAATGTAAAGGACTGATCTCTTATCGGGCATGGTAAAGAGACTATAATCTGACCCAACTACCTCCCTCTCCTCATTCTCCACCATCCCTTATTGCATTTCCCTCCCTTGGTTCATATTTTATCACTTTGTGATTCAGCTGAAGTTTCTGCCTTTGTCTAGAGTAAGGGCTTGTCCACCCTGACCACTCATGAACATCACATGGAGAACACTGAAAAAAATTTTACTTATTTATATTTCAAATTTTTAAATTTTTAATTGATCTTAGATTTATGGAAGAGTTATGGAGATAGGACATAAAGTTCTTATATGCCCTTCACAAGCTCCCCCAGTGTTAACATCTTATGTTACTACAGTACATTTATCAAAACTAAAAAGTCAACATAGACTCATTAGTAACTCAATACAGACTTCATTTGGATTTTGCCCGTTTTCTACTAATGGCCTTTGTCTGTTCAAAGATCCAAACTAGGAAATCACATCGTATTTATGCAACATGTCTCCCTGGTCTCCTCCAATCTGCAAAAACTTCTGTCTTTGTTTTTTTTGGAGCCTGACACTTGGAAAGAGCACTAGCCAGGTATTTTGTAGAAAGTTCCTCTGGCTTGTTTGATATTTTCTCATCATTCAACTGGGGTTGTGGACTTAGGGAAGACTAACACAGAGGTTGTGTGTCCTTCTTGTTGCTTCATATCAGGGGACATGTGATAGCAATATGACTTATTTCTGGTGATGTTAACCTTGATCGCCCAGTCAAGGTGATGCCGCCAGCTTCCTCCACTGTATAGTCACTGTTTTTCTCTCTAATCAAAGAGTCACTAAGTCCAGCCTCCATTCACAGGAAGGGAATTAAGCCTCAGTCCATAGAGGGAAAAATACATGAAAAATGTGAACATAAATTAAAACCACCACAATAAGAAATATTTTGAGGGATTACTTTGAGGATATGCAAATATCCAGTTTTCCCCACTGATTTCAACATCTATCTGTGGGTCTTACCCCCAGCAATTGTTACTCTGGTGTTCTCCAAGTGATTTTCTGTATTTCTCATTTCTTTTGTATTTATTAACTGGACTTTTTTATGCAAGGAAGATTTTCCCTTTCTCCCTCCTTATTTAATTATTCACTCGTATTTATCCATATATTGGGGCATAAACTAATACTATCTTTATTTTGTTGCTCAAATTATTCCAGCTGTGGCCTCTGGGGGTGCCTTCAGGCTGGTCCCTTTGTTCTTTGGACATGCTCCCCTCACCTTCCACACCCACTTTTTTTTTTTTATACAACACTTTCTTATTCTGGTGCTACAAATATGCTCCGGGTTTATCTTGTATTTTCCCCACTTCAGGATTTAGAATTCATCATTTCTCTGGGGAGCCTGTTTCCTTTTATTGGAGAATGGCGTTTAGAACCTAAGGTCCTTTGTTAGGTGTGTTCATTATTACTGGGGTGTCCTGGCTTCTAGGCCCTCTCAATGGACAGATCTAGAAAATGGATGCATAATAACCCAAGAATACACACATACCTATATTTCTGTGTGTTTCTATCTAAATATAGGAAAATAAACACAAATTCACACTAATATCTTCAACTCTAATCCAGCACCACAAGCTTCATTTTACCCTTCCCTAGGGAACTTTTTTTTTCATTTTCTTAAACATTTTTATTGACACATAAAATGGATATGAAAAGTGTACAAATCTTACAAATCTCAATGAATTTTCAAAAAGTGAACACACTAATGTAACTGTGGGGAACATTTTTAAATGTCCTTGTCTGGGCCCCAACCCAAGCCAATTAAATCAGAAACCCTAGAGATCCTGCTGCCAGTGGTTTTTTTGTTTCTGTTTTTGTTTTTGTTTTTTAAACTCTCCAGGTAATTTTAATGTTCAAAGAGGATTGGCAACTATTGACCTATTGACCCTAACTATTGAAAGTGGTCTTTCTCAGTGTATCCTTTTGATTAGGGTCTATTCAATGACCTAGTGCCTCTATTCAGCCTTCCCTCATCCCCAAGCCATTATCTCCTTCTCCCATCCTCTGCTTATGTCATTGCTTTGTTCTAGTATGTGGTCTTAGACCTTCCCTTATTGACTGTACTTACCTCTTTAGATGTTGGTCTTATTCAACAGTCAGTGAGCCCCCCAATAGCAGGGAAGTCTCATTATATGCTCCCCATCATAATTATCAGACCAAGAGAAAAAATATTGGTGTCACCAGCCCTATGGCAGCCCATGCACAGGTCAACTTCACTCCTGGACCTTTCTCAGAGACCAAACGGAGTTAGGGAGAAGGGCTGGAGTATCTAGTGATTCTGCTGGGGAGGGATTGGAATGGGAAGAAGCTCAAAATCAGGGATATGATTATAAAAGTAAGTCACACCCTCTGAATTATCTGCCCAGTCCTGTATGACCTGGGAAGCTGGGTTTACAGAAGTAAGAAGTATGCACAGGTGTGAAAATCGAGAAGAGCATAGAGAAATATGAAGAATCATTATATTAAGGAGAAAGAGCTCAATGTATATTCTTGTAGTGGTAAGGTTATACAACTCTTTTGATGAGAAATACTATTTTTTTTTTTTGGGGTAAAAGTTTCAACATCTAATCCTAGTGAAAGAAATGTGTAATGAAACTATCAGAAGTGGATCAACAACATCCTATTGTATCTCTAGGAGTCAAGAAAGGAGGGACTAGTGGGCAGACAAAGGAATAACTTTAAAATGAGTGATTGATGTATTCAAGTTATTAGTTTAAAAGGGATCAGTTATCAAAGGAAACATAATTGAATAGAAAATGAGGATAATGAAAGAGTTCACCATGAATACGGTTCAAGATCTTGCCTATTTAGGAAATTGAGTGGTGTTACTCCAACTGCTTCTGAGGCCATGGTTGCCAGAACCAAATCAGAATCGAAACGGGGAAGGAAGTGCATCCATTGTACATTTCTAAAAACAGAACAACGTATTACGGATGACACTTGAATTAGTTTGTTACTGGTGATACTGGCAGCAGAGTTTTAATCGAAAATGACACAGACACTTCCCTCACAGCCCAGGCTTTCAGCACAGGAGTTACTAGATAAATATTTATGGACTGACTGGCAAGGAATTTCTCTCAAGATTAGGGAAACTTGTAATGGTAGTTGAGTGGGGTAGGAGGTTGTCTTGAGGATTCCTCCCATGTACTTTCTCCTCTTTCAGTCTTGTTCTCTTTACCTGATTCCTAGTGCCTGCATTGCCCCAGTGGAAATCCATTTGACTTCATAAGCAAAGGGAGTTTTTGAAAATTTAAAGAGATCTTTAGGAGAAAGGCAACATTTAACCTGAAGGAAGG
The DNA here is from genome assembly GCF_009829155.1 of Mustela erminea. Taxonomy (NCBI): domain Eukaryota; kingdom Metazoa; phylum Chordata; class Mammalia; order Carnivora; family Mustelidae; genus Mustela; species Mustela erminea. The sequence continues at coordinate 46,295,678 of NC_045624.1, forward strand.
AACAGTCAGCAGGAGGTCATCAAGCATGGGTAGAAGGTTAGCAGGAGATGTTTCTTGGGGAGGGGTCTTTCCTGTAATCAGGCCATTTTATATATGCCCACCACCCCCATTGCCAACTTAGTTCTTGAAGTGGAGTCCAAGAAAAGTTCAAAGTGGCATGCACTGACATGGGGATACATTCAGGAGCAATTGAGACACACATACATTGCAGGACGTCTCGCTTGAATTGTTGATAGAAATCTCCCACTGGAAATGCAGGATTTCTTCAGAACTTATGTTTGTAACTAAACCTTTGTGCTTATAAGCCATCCCCTGGATAGATATATTTGAAAGAATAATATAAAAAAAGACAAAAAGCAAGGACCTTTTCAGGAATCTCCTATTTTTTTGCATGTTTAATGAGTGTTCTTTTGTGGGAATTTAGTAGCACACCGAGGTTAGGGGCTGTATGGGATTTATCTCAGATTTCCTCATCTTTCACACGGTACCTGGTACAGAACAAACTGTAGTTGAATGAATTTTTAATATTTAGGATCCTAGAAGCAGGTTTTAAGTGAGGACTGAGTTAGATATCCTTTTTTTCACATATCAGGGAACTGAGACCCAGAAAGAATAACTCGCTTGCTTGAAACTATTGGAAAATCAATGACAGCACTAAGAGCTAAATGCATAATTTCTACTCCTGGTTATTCACTCATAGGAAGTGATTAGGCTGATTTTCCTTTCCGACAGGCTTGGGTCACACCCCGGGCCAACTTTTCTGTTATGCACAGTGCCCACAGCTCACAACACTTTTAGGGGCCCACCAAAAAGTTTTAATCTTCTTTAGGATCTAAAGAAAATCTATGAACTAAAATTTAAAATTTGAATTAAATTTAAATTTAATATCAATTTAAAATTTTAAATACAATTTAAATAAAAGAAATTTTAAATTTCTTTTAAAATCTGAAGAAAAAAGTTACATTGACATGGTAATAAAATATCATCTTTAACAACATTTTTTTTTAAAAAAAAGATTTTATTCATTTGTCAGAGAGAGAGAGAGCATAAGCAGGGGAGTGGCAGGCAGAGGGAGAAATGGGCTCCCCACTGAGCAGAGAGCCCGATATGGGACTTCATCTCGGGACCCATGAGGTCATCTCATGACCTTCGGCATCATGAACTGAGCCGAAGGCAGATGCCTAACTGACTGAGCCACCCCATCCCATCTTTAACAACTTTTTAATGGAGGAGGGAGCCCATGAGAGTCATAACATGGCCCTGATGGCAGCTCCCTCCTACCTCGGAGACTGATCCTAAGGCCCACTAATGTTTAGAGGGACCAGCCAAGAAGATGGAAATAACACACCTTAATTCATAGCGCTCTCAATTCATAAGTCTTAAGGGATAAATGAACACATGGAAAGTACTTAGAAAAAACACCTAGGAAGTGCTTAGTAAATGATAGCCTTATTTATTTATTTATTTATCAGCCAGATCACTTAAAGATATGAGTGAGACATAAAAGTAGTATTTAATTACTTGTTTCATTAATTATACAAATATATATAAGTGACCACTGTGTGCTAATCATTGATCTGGGTACTTAGGAAATGGCAGTGACAAAATGGACAAAATTCTTTGTCGTCTAGTGAGATGAGGGCAGGAGGGACAATCGAAAAAATAAATAAGTTAAATATATAGTCTGTCAGATGGAGATGAGACCCACAACTGAAAATAAAGTGCCAGGGGCAGGGATAAGGTGGAACCATCTTAAATATTATGTTCTGGGAGGCATAACTGATGTAGTGACATTTGAAGGTGAGGGAGAAGAGCAAATGGGGAAACAGAATTTCTGGCAGAGGGAACAGCAAGTGCAAAGGCCCTGTGGTGGAATCCTGCTTGGCATGCCCAAGGAGCCAGACTGACTTGAACAGCATGAGTGCACGGGAGGAACCACAGGCTAAGAGGTCAGTGTGGAGGCACCGCAGATCGTGTGGGACCTTATAATTCATTTTCATGACTTCAGCTTTGGTTTCCAGTGGAAAAGGAGTCAGTGGAGGCTGCATTGACCTCATCCTCTAACATTTATGAGTTTTTGCCAGATGTCAAACTGTCCCATGAGCATACTCTGAAAGCAGAACACTAGTTATATTCAACATCTCTAAAAGCAAGAGAGTAGATTTGGAATGACTTGGCCTTAGGAATTTGAAAATGCATTCATTTCCCCTATTCCACGAACATTTATTGGTCACAGGACGTAAATGTGTATCACAACACTGATACACATTAACAACACCAAGACTAAATGTTTAGTATTTACATAAGAGTTACAGTTCCGTGTCCTGGTTTAATGTTAATTTAAAGAAGTCCAGCCCACACAGGAATTCCAGTGGCCTCATTTTACAGATGAGGAAATGTTAGGTGCCTTCCCCAAGGTCAGATCCTGCAGAAAGTGGTGCTAGTATTTTCTTTGCTATCAAGGGGTCTACAGAGCATGGGATACCTGCTGTTTTCACTTTGTCCCTCCATCAGCACCAAATACAGTGCTGGGTAAAATAATACTGTTCAACTACAAAAGTGCGGGCAGATTCTCATGATGTTCTTCTGTTAAAAAAAAAAAAAATGGTGAATAGGCCAGCCTCTCCTTCTTCCCTTTGCCTGTATCAAATGCAGGAAGTGGTCTCTGTAGAAATTCAATGCCATTGTCCCTGGCACAGGGACCCATTCAGCTGCATGGGTTGGTGCAACTCAAGGAGCATCCCAGGCCATCGGCAGCATCACGGGGAAGCTGGTCAGTCTGGGACAGGGGATTTAATTCACTGGCTTCATTTGTTAAATCTTGAAAATGACAAGATTCGAATAAATGATCTCAGATCTCTTTCAGTTTGGGAACCTCATGATTCTGATGGGATAGTGGCTGGAGATTTTGTGCACACAGGAGACACAGATGAAGGAAAATGTACCCCTTCAATTTTTGCTTCATTTTCAAGGTGGCTAAAGCTGGTACTAGAAATGCAAGTAGCCAGTGTCTCCTGACCCTTCCAAAAATCTCTTTCTCTTTCTAATTAACCTCTCTCCTTTTTAATGTCCTGTTTTCTCTGATTCGCAGTCAACTTGGGGTTTCTATAAACTTCTCAAAGGCTGGGGTCAAACTTTCTTTTAAATTGTTGGGGGGAGGGCATGGGAAGCAAAAAGAAGAAGAAAAGTTCTTGTTTCCACGCACAGCTGCACGGAGCAGCACCTGTCCCAATCTGGACAAAGCAAATTGAAAAGGGGAAAGGAGTTCTCACCGCCTGGGAGAAAACAGAAACGGCAAATCACAGAGGCTTCCCTTTGGCCAACCTCACCATTGTGTTTCCCCCTCTTTGCGGTCCTCCCAAGGGCTGGACACCCGACACTCACGCGGAGGTTCTCATGACATTGACAGTGTTGTGGGAAGCCACGTCCACTCCCCGGGGGGTTTTCTACTGCGTTCCCACAGACTGTCCATCCTGCATGCAGACAGAGTAAGGGAACAGCGGGTGCCAGGTGACCTGCCTGTCTCAGAGACCCCCAAGTGGCCAGGCCTGGCCAGCCAGACTGTGAAACTAGAGACAGCCCAGCCTTGCACACAGAGACTTTAAGCCTCTGGCCTCATTACTATGCAATTAGGGCGCCGCCCTGCCCTCTCCTCAGGAGACTGTTGGTCAAGTAAGGCTGGAAGAATGGATGTCATGGGCCTTGGCTCTCTTCTTGTTTCTCCGTTCCCCTTTGTCTTTCTCAGCTCTCTCTCTCTCCCCAGTATTTCCCATCCTCTTCTGTTAACTACTTTCCTCTCCTCTCCTCTTTCCTTCCTTCCTAACTACTCAGGTGGGAGACGCCTCTCTATTCCTCTCTCCATTCCCCCCCGTCTCCCACCTGTTTCTGTTCTTCCTCTTCTCTCTCTCTCTCTCTCTCTCTCTCTCTCTCTCTCTCGCTGCCACTTCTGCATGTGGAGGCAAAAGTTGCTCAAGGACTTCCCGACCAGCTGGTGACATACCAGGTGTTCAGGTAGATGCACCTGTCTCCGTGCGTCCTCAACGTAAACAAGCAGTGGTCATTGCCTAGAGGATAAGGGGAAGTGGAGGGCATTTTCTTTCTGTTCATTCCCGCAAACACTTTTTTTTCAGACTTCGATGAGTTGGTTGGATTGTTGTCTTTGGATTCCCTCTCTCACTTTGTGATACTTTAGTGAGAAATTGGAGTGCTTTGTTTCAAATATCATAATTAATCTGAAATGAGGCACTGCAGGATCATTAATAAATCAGGACTGAATTTCACAGGACCCACTAACCTCCGTTTCATTATATGCCAAAAGTCCTCTCAGAGACTCTTCTCATCACTCGGGTAGGAGTCCTGGAAAACTTGGAGCCCCAAAGAAGTTCATCTACAAGGGCTTTTCACACAACCAACAGTGAATCTCCATTCCAAACAAACAAACAAACAAACAAACAAAACAAAACCAAGGTGCTCTGCTCTTGATGATAACAAGAGAAATCTTCCCCCCAAAAGTGGGAGAAGGGACAATCATAAATATATACCGAGAACCTTGCAGGGCTGGTATGTGTGATGCCAGTGGAGACAAAGAAGGCCCTTGAGCAACCATGATGGCACCTTTCAACTCTGTGTCAAAGGTGACACAAAAAAGTGTTGCTTTGCAACTCAGGCCAGTCCCTTGGACCAGTGAATGTCAGGGTTAGTTCAACGACCACTGTGACCTTGGACTCCACCAACACATCTGGAGGAAGGTCTTCTGAGGCTACCTTCAGTTCTGTTTCTGTGGATTTCCATGAGAGGATTCTGCTGTTTAAATGTAATAAACTTCAATGATATTTCATCAAAAACAGCTCCCAATTTGATTTTGGTCAGTTATTTTGTAGGAAATGTGGACATTTAATGGAACTTAGTAGTCTCAACACGATGCTGGAGGTGGTGCATTCTTTTTATTGTTGATGAAAAAATGAACTCAACACAATTGTGGGAACTGAAGTGTAAACACACTTCCCATCTGAAAACTGAAGAATTAGGGGAGGCATAGTCTTAATAGTAACAGAAGTGGATCTTATAAATTCTATCAGTCTTGACTATGGAAACAGAAAGCCACCTATCTAAAATGTGTGTTACTGTTCAACTTTATGAAATTTTCCTCTTCCAAA